>NW_026294562.1:143378277-144002652 GCF_007827085.1 Peromyscus californicus insignis | reverse complement strand
GTGTGTGTATTTCCATATATGGGTCTGTGCCTGTGCATGCCAGAATATGTGTATGTGGAGGCCAGAGGCTGATGTCACTTTTTTTCTGTCACTCTTCTCCCATGCAAACTTCACATCTTTTTTTTTTGACCCCTCAGGCCATGTTAACTGCCATCTGTGCCAGATAGATAGATAGACAGAGAGATATAGATAGATAGATATAGATATATATTATTTTATAATTATCTTAATTTTACATATCAACCACGGATTCCCCTGTCCTTCCTCCTCCCACCCCCCCCCAGCACTCCCCCCTAATCCACCACCTATTCCCACCTCCTCCAAGGCAAGGTCTCCCCTAGGGAGTCAGCCCAGCCTGGTAGACTCAGCAGAGGCAGGTCCAGTCCCCTCCTCCCTATACCAAGGTTGAGCAAAGTGTCCCAGCATAGGCCCCAGGCACCAAAAAGCCAGCTCATGCACCAAGGACAGGTCCCAACTCCACTGCCTGGGGGCCTCCCAAACAGTTCAAGCTAATTAACTGTCCCACTTATCCAGAGGGCCCAGTCCAGTTCTATGGGGGCTCCTCAGCCATTGGTTCACAGTTCATGCGTTTCCACTAGTTTGGCTATTTGTCCCTGTGCTTTTTCCAATCATGGTCTCAATATCTCTCGCTCATACAGTCCCTCCTCTCTCTCACCAATTGGGCTCCCAAAGCTCCAACTAGGGCTTGGTTGTAGATTTCTGTGCCTTTTAGCTGCTCCTCCCATTCTGCTTTCCACATACAGGGCCATCAAGCCCTTCCTTTCCCACATTTCTGCTTTCTTAGCCCATGAGTACAGATGTTCTTCCTCAGCCTCCTAGAGACTGGTGAGGTAGACTTAACTTCTGCATTGGACCCTCAGAGCTCAGTGCAATATTTTGTGACATTCCATAGAGATGCTGGCTAGTATCAGATAGACAGCCTTACTAACCAAACTTTGGAGTCCCCTTCAAACAACTGTGACAGGTAATATTCTTCAGAAATGAATATTTCTTGTTTTGAAGACACTGAGTCTGGGGGTTGTTACCTGTGCACACTACCTCTTTTCCTTTATGGATTTCAGTTACATGTGGGTCTTCATTTCATCTAAAATGTACCTAATATAGGAACAGCATCAGGCTGTTTTATCTTTTAAGTCATACATGGAGCCCTTTTATCTAGTAGTTTCCCAAAGTCAACATTCTTTAAATCTAGATGAATTCTCGAAAGGAATTATAAAATTAAAATACATTTTCATTTAAAAAATTGTATGTGTTTTAGGGAGATGAGAAATTTCCCTTTTCAACCTGTAAAATGTGAACAGGTACAATGGTGTTTGCAATACGAGGTACATCTTCAAAAATGAAAAATAGCTTGTGCTGATTTTGCATAAAGAAAACTACTTTTGTTTTCCTGACACAGCTGTTTCTCAGAATAATAAAACAAACAAATAAATAAAAAAAATCCTTGCTGTACCTTATTGTTAAGCAGTTGTTTGGCTTTTAAAAGGGGACAGTTATGATTTATCAAAACTCCCCTATAAGCCTAGAATTGTGTTAGAGAATCAGCTTTGAAAGTGATGATATGTATGAAGTGTAAACAGATTCCTGTCCTATCAAGACCCGCAGAACTTCTCTTTAGGATGAATTGATAACACCGTTGGAACTTGAAGTCTTGGAAATCCTACTCATAATAAGGAGTGGAACATACAGTTGGGAAGGGGTAGCTGAGAATTCTCAGGATTAGAGTCTCCTGAATGACAGAACTTGTAAGCAGGTCCAATGGAAATGCTATCCTTGCAAGTTGTCTGTGGCTGCACAGACTTTTTGTGCATGTGTCCCAGAAGAAACACAATGAAGATGAGGATGAGGAGGATGTGAAGTTTTGTGGAGAGCAAACTTCTCTGAAATGCTCTTGGAACCTCTTTTCTTCACTGGTCATTCACCAGTCAGGACAGGGAAGCTTGTAAAGAAAAGAACATTTCATACATCTACTCCCGACCCCCCCCCCCTTGAGCACACCTTGTTGTTTCTTAGCTTCTATCACCAGAGACTTAGGATAGAACCCAACATGACTGCCAAAAGAAGAAAAAGTCAACAAAATAATTAAAAAACTGAAAAGAAAAGAATATTTCACAGTAGAGCACTGTAAGAATACAAAATCTAGGACTTTGTTATTACTTAATATCCCTCTGTAAAAGCAAAACAGTTGAGGTGAGGGACTATATTCAACTTCAAAGCATTAGGGAAAATGAACAAACATAAACAGAGCTGTTCTGTTGTCCAGACACCCCAGATATGCATCTGACTCAGGAAATGTGACAGCATTCTTAAAGGAGCTGTGGAGCATGGCTGGGGTAGTGCAGTCATGGACTGCAATTTGAACCTGAGATCTCCCCTCAACTGCTGTCTTCACTTTGGAAGGCCATGGCTGTATTTCCCTGGAGTGTAGCTGGAGTTTTCTCTCCAGGCCCCGCCAAGCCCCAGTAGTCCCTTAGCCCATTTATAAAATAAACATACAGACGCTTATATTATTTAAACTGTTTGGCCATTAGCTCAGGCCTATCATTGTCTAGCTCTTACTCTTACATTTAGCCCATTTTTATTAATCTATATTTTGCCACGTGGCTCGTGGCTTACTGGTACCTTACATCTTCCTTGTCCTGGTGGCGGCTGCAGGCGGTCTCTCTCTTTCTTCCCTTCCTGTTTCCTCAATTCTCCTCTCTGTTAGTCCCGCCTATACTCCCTGTCTGGCTATTGGCCACTCAGTGTTTTATTTATTAACACATTTGCCATACAGAACATCCCACAGCACTGGAGTACTCACTTCTCTTGAATTGCTGTCTTGTTGTTGCTTGTGGATGGCTTCAGAGGAAAGGACTTGGTGCTGTTGTGGAGATGTCTCTACCAGATTTGCTGACAGAGTTTCGAGCTACTGAAGACTAAATTTGCTGATTTTTTTCTCAGATATAGCAACTTTATATAAAGATTAAGTGAATGAATCAGGCTTACTTATTTTTGAAGAAAAGCTCATCATGGGGAAGGATCAAGATTGCAAACCAGGCACTGAAATACACTGTGATTTTTTTTATTGATATTTACTAGGTTGGTTCCTAATTCTTCATTTCATTAT
The DNA here is from genome assembly GCF_007827085.1 of Peromyscus californicus insignis. Lineage (NCBI taxonomy): Eukaryota > Metazoa > Chordata > Mammalia > Rodentia > Cricetidae > Peromyscus > Peromyscus californicus. Next base: position 143,999,522 of record NW_026294562.1, on the reverse strand, counting down.
AAGATTAATAGAAGCAACACTGCCCCTTCTTCTTTTTTCCCTTCTAGAGAATGAATGGAGGACCTTGAACACCATAGGAGAGTGCTCTGCCGCTGAGCTCCATCCCAAGCCCTTGGGTTTTGAGGCAGAGCCTTGCTATACAGTTCAGGCTGCTTTTGATCCTGCAGTCACCTCCTTAATGCTGGGATTACAAGGGCGTGCCCAACCCAGACTTTGCTTAAAAGTATTATCCCTGGTATTATTTATCAGCTCTAGTTATTTAATAATAACAGAGTGATGTGGTAATTTGCTTAAAAAATTTGGAGTCAGTTTGTTAATTTCCTTGTATTTACAAGTAATTCTACAAGACTTTGTTCATTTAATTTTTATGTTTATGGGTGTCTTGCCTTTATATAAGTATGCATACCACATGTGTGCCTGGTACCTGCAGAAGCCAGCAAAGGACACTGTATCCTCTGGAACAAGAGTTATAGATAGTTAGTAGCTGTCAAGTAGGTGCTGAAGACCAAAGCTGCATACTGTGGAAGATCAACACATGCCCTTAACTGCTGAGACATCTCTCTCATCTCTAAAATGTTGCTTGCTTGTTTTGTTTTGTTTCCTAATATATAGATTGGAAAAGGGCCATCAAGTACTTAGACAAGGCTAGACATTGCAGAACAGCATAGGTGAGGAGTCTAAGCCTGAATGCACGCTTCTTCATGCTTGTAACTAAAGGGGATCATGAGGACTGCTATGTTCACCCAGTGCTCCATCTTTTATGGTCCAACTCTCCTTCCACTATCTGTTTTCTTCCTTCAGTGGTGCTGTCTGTTTTTCAGTAAGAAATAAAAATAACAGAGCAGAGATCAGCCTAGAGCACCAGGTCACTCACTTGGGTTTCAGGCCTAGTCTCCACTCTATCTTTACCAAGGCCATAGAGCCCCACATAATGTTTCCTACACCTCCTTGCGAGTCACTACTTTTGCATCTAAAAAATGAATAGGTTCATGGCTGTGTATTTGTCATAGTGACCTCTTTGAGAGTAGTAATTGACTGTGAAGCACTCACTTTTGAATTTCTGATTTCTAGCATTGCCCACAGAGCCAAGAACTTTCACAGATTTAAAATATAAGATCCTATAACCAAAAAGTGTTACTACATACTGTTAAGTGCTCACATGATTTTTGTCAGATACTAGAATATCAATGCCTGCTTGTTTCCTGGTCCTATTTGCTTGAATACTTTTTTAAATTTTTTCACTCTAAAGTGGTACCTATCCATGGAGGTAAGGTGAGTTTCTTGTAGACAACAAAAAAAATGGATTTGGATCAAGAGAAAAATTAGCCACGAAGACATTTTTTGTTGTTGTTGTCTAGGGTTCTGGGAAAGTTATTTGGCCTCACTTGTGAAGCTTGCTTGGTACAGACACTTTGAATTTGCACTGGGTTCTTTTGAGATAAACTTTTAAACCACTACATCTGCAGACATTATTTGTCGCAAAAAATAGACATGGTACTTTGAGAAGTGTCTTTTTTGTTGCTTTATCTATGGGAAGGACAATGATGTGTAGAGGTGCATACATTTCCACATCTTTTTGGGACTCCCCACCCACTACCTTTTTACACATGCTGCCATCAAAAGGCTTACTGCTGGAAGATCCAACTCTTAAATTCAAAGCTTTGTATTGGCTCTTCCATGATTAAAAACCCTTCTGTTCTGGGGTACTTTTCATCAGTTTTGATTATTAAATGACAATGGTTGTTCTTAATTTCCTTAGTTATGAAAAAATGCTTCTAAGATTTTTTATATGTTCATAGACTAGAGCTGGTCATGATGAAACATGGCAATAAACCAATGTGCTAAAGAGGATGAGGGAAGGTTGATTGTGAGTTTGAAGTCATCTTGGATTACACTTGGATGAGTCTAGTATCTGCACATTCCTGTAATCACAGCCCTTCATGGACTAAGGCAGGAGGATCCTGAGTTCAAGACTAGCCTGAGATATGTAGCCAGACCCTGCCTTAAAAGCAAAAAACAGAAAAGCAAACAAAATAATAATAATAATAATAATAATAATAATAATAATAATAGAAGAAGAAGAAGAAGAAGAAGAAGAAGAAGAAGAAGAAGAAGAAGAAGAAGAAGAAGAAGAAGAAGAAGAAGAGGAAGAAGAAGAAGAGGTCAGCATCAGGTAAAGACATGTCACTGAAGTGCTAGATTCTCCTGCAGTGTTGTGCATTTTGATACAGGGCTTCTGTGCAAATGTTGACATGTTGTAACTCTGTGTTACGTAATGACAGTGTTTTATCTTACATTTTATTGCTCTATTTGTAATATAAAGCAGTACTGAATGTACTCTGTAAGACTTTGAGAGGTTTGTTTTTAATTGCAGCTCAGCAGAGATTTAGCTGCATATTCATAACCACTGGTGACATGGTGCCAAGTGCTGAAACAATTACACTGTGAATTCTTTACGTGGAGCTTCAAGGGGAAGATGAGAGTGCTGAAGCCAGGTTTTATTTTAAGATCTTTAGCTGGTGGCTATGAGAACCTTGTAAAAGAGCACTGCTAATAAAAAGTTCCAGAAGAGGAAAAGTGTAGCTCACATCATTAGTTTCAAAGAAAGCATGTCTAGCGTAGCAGAGCAGAGGGTGACTGGAGCCATGCTGGTATATACAGATGTTCCCACTGGGTACATCTCTGTGCATGTCTACTTTCTGATATCTCATGCATGGTGTTGAAAATTTATGTTACATTATATAAGAAAAATAAAGCTATCATTCTTCATAAAAAATGTTGAGATGTTACTCAATTTGATTGGAAATGATGAGCAAAGTAGAATTTTTCATTTTTCTTTTACAAGAAAAGAAACAGGGTAAGTAAATTCAGATGTCTCATGCATTGAAGTCTCACAGCCAGTGGTACTCATCACAGTCATCTTTGGCTCTGATCTTCCTAGAGTATGACATGACAGTCTCCAGAAACATTATGCAGCCAGCCATGCTGCAGGATGAGTCAACTTCTTATGTGAAAAATTGGCTGGTATCTCCTTTGACTCTATCTAACAGTGTCTCAGAGAGCAAGACAAATCATTTCATTTGGACAAGATTTCTTTTTCAAGTAAATTTACCTCTTGTATTAGTGACAGTATCTTTTAGCAAGCTAGGAAAGAGCCTGGAGGCTTGCTCTTCAACAGAATATTGGCCTTCCTGCCTCCTAAAGGAGGATATGCACAGGGAAAATGCACTTAAAACAATTTTAAATTAATTTTATTGAGGTATAGATGATGTGACAAGGCATATATGTATCACATATAATTCAGTATTTTCAAATAACACACATCTCCTATCCACACACTTTATTGTAGGACCACACTTTGGCGAACCCATGAATATATTCTTCATAGTCAAAGATGTAGTCAGATGATTTCCTGTGTTTTGGCCTGCTGACAGTCAGGACAAATCTCTCCCACTCGTGTTCCCCAAGTAAACACACAGAGGCTTATGTTAATTACAACTGCATGGCCATGACTCAGTCTTTTTGCTAGATAGTTCTTATGTCTTAAATTAGCCCATAACTATTAATCTATGTATTGCCACATGTTCTGTGGCTTTACCTGCATCTCATTACATGTTGCTCCTTGGGCGGTTGTCTGGCATCTGTCTCTGCCTTCTTCCTGTCTCTCTCTCTTTGAATTTCCCACCTGTTCTAAGCTGCCTTGCCATAGGCCAAATAGCTTTATTTATCAACCAATCAGAGCAACACATATTTGCAGCATACAGAAAGACATTCCCCCCATCAATTCCCCTTTTCTGTCTAAACAAAAGGAAGGTTTTAACTCTAACCTATTAAAATTATATATAACAAAACAGTTATCAAGCAATGATTACAGTTACAATATCTAGTTTATTTATATTTTGTAAAGTTAAAGAAAATATTCTTTCTATCCTATATTTGTGAGTCTGAAGTTTCATATCTAATTTATCTTTTATCATAATCAAGAAAAATTATAATTATAACTATCTAGTCTTCAACTACATCAAAGACCCCAGAAAGATATAATATTACCTAAGTAAACAGGAAATGCATTGTAAGCAACTTCCAAAATTCTGGAATTGACAGAGACAGCTGCCTTCCTGGACAGTTGCCCAAAGTTCTTCTGTAATTCTGGGGCATCCATCTTTAGCCCATAGGCCTAGCCTCTCAGTAATTTTTTTCTGTATGTCCTGTAGAATGTCTAACAGTCTCCTCTACAAAGCAGGAGCCTGAAGGACCATCTCGCCTTGTAAAGTTCAGTGGTCCTGCATGTCCAGTCGATACAACATTTTGTCAAGCAATCCAGGAAAGAACAGTTTCTTGCCCAAATGGCTATTTTTGCCAAGAAGAAGATAAAGTCCACATAGAGTGTCTTTGATGCCCATCCTTCTCTCTGAAGTAAATCAATCCTGCCAGGAGCACACATGTCTCACTGTCCAGAAAGTCCAAATTTTGAAACATTTTAAATGCCATATTCTGTAGGTCTTTGAAGTATTTGAAGATTACCTACCTAAATGAATTATATCTATGTATACCTCATTGATTTATATCTATGTATATCTAGAAAAATCAACATGACTATAAGTTTGACTATCATAGAAGACTAATTATTAATCTGTATTTCTTAATTATCCATTACAATTTAAATGAGTTACATAAACATAATACCTTAAACAAGAGTAGAAATATATATGCAGTATAGCAAAATTAACTTTAAATTTGTATCAATAAACTAAAATCTATACCAATGTAAAACATTTTAAGTGAGTTGCTCTTTAAAAGCAGGTTCAACAATCCATCCTTTTATCCTATTATATCTATATTCTATATTTCCATATCATATCCTCCTTCCTTCTTTTAGAAAGATATTGACTATGACCAATAACAATTTGTAACCAACAACCTAAACAAAGACAAACATCCATTATCCATTTTTTGGGAATGTGGGCATAGTGTTCTAGGCTACTTCCTGCTGATAAAGGGTGCTATATTCTTATGGGGATCCTGAGAAAATTAAGAATTATGTTCAAGTCCTGACTGAAATAGTCTGTGAGGCTGCATTGTCTGAGCCAGTTGCCTTGAAATCATTCTAGACGTTGGATCATCTGGGCCATGGTGTCATTGGAGACCTTTCAAGGGGTCTTGGCTGGCCAAACCATATTAGCCTGGAAGTAATCCACAGATTCTCATCTTCTGTGGAAACAAAAGCAGAACCTCTTTTCCAAGGCAGTGTATCCTTAGACATAGATTTTGAAATCAAGATATCTTATATATATATATATATATATATATATATATATATATGTTTAACTCAGCAGCTTTTACAACCAAATGTCTTTCTGCAGTTAAAAATCCTAAAGACAACACAATCCAGATTCTCTGTGTAATATCCATCTTTACATGGCTTATTTTTATATTACCTTTACTAACTCTTTAAAGACTTTATTTTTTAAAACTATTTCTTTATATAACTGTCTATATTCATTTTCTTCTCTCTTCCAAGCCTACATACATTTTTACACACTGTAAATGCTTTAAAGTCTTACTCTATCTGAATCTGCCTTATTGTGAATCTATTGCTTTAAACTGCAGTGGTTAGTACTGAAGCTGCAGCCTTGGCTGCTGACTCTGCCCATCTCAGCTTTTCAACAGGGTAGAGATAATTCACTACCAGCTCTGGGAGCCATGCTGTCCACTGACTCTGGGAGGCAGTGAGTCTATGCTTCTATCAAAGCAGTGTGTAGCCCAGAAACCTTTCTCTCTTTCTCTCCTTTTTTTTCTGTACTAACAAAGGCTAAATCTACCATGCAGCATAATGTATGGCTTGGAGACACCTCTGTGTACTATGGTGGGAATCTGCCATGCTGCAGGTCAAGCCTGCACACCACGAACCTGCAATAGAGTAGCTGAAGCCCGAAGGCTGAGGCTGGCCTGAGGGAGACAACTACAAAGCTGTTTTTAGCTCTGTTTTAGAATATTTTTTTAAAGCTTTATCAGGTTTTAGGTGGAAACTCTTGCCCCATGTTTTGGCACCATTTGTAGCTAGAAGTTTTCCTGTGTCCTGACCTGCTGGCAATTGGGACAAATCTCTCTCACTTGCGTTCCCCAAGTAAACACACAGAGGCTTATATTAATTATAACTGCATGGCCATGGCTCAAGCCTTTTGCTAGATAGCTCTTATATCTTAAATTAACCCATAACTATTAATCTGTATATTGCCACATGTTCCATGGCTTTACCTGTGTCCCATTACACAAAAGATTTTTTATAAGTCTCTTTGTAATTTCTCTTACTATGGAAGAGTGCTATTTTTTCTCACAGCCTTACAGTTCTGGCTTTGGTTTGTTTCTATTTCAAACCCTATCTTATGTGGGATGACTGACAAGTCAAATTGTACATATGTGAGATAAACAAAATAATATTTTAACATATAATAACTGTGAAATGTACTCAATCAAGCTAATTAACATGTCTATCATATTACACAGTTACTTTTTTGGGTGTGAGATACCAATATTTAATATACAGTCTCCTAACAAAATTTATCTATATAGCATATTGTTACTAAGTATAGCCAACTTGTTCTATATAGAACTACAAAACTCATTTGTCTTATAACTGTATATTTTCACCATTGGACCATAATATCTCCCCAGCTGCCCTCCCTCAAACCCAGTTCTCCCTGTTTCTACTCTAGTCCTAAGACTTCACCTTTTTCAGATTCCACATAGAAATGAGATCATGGGGTATTTATCTTTCTGTGTCAAATCCATTTTACTTTTTTAAAAAAAGTGTCTCCAGCTTCATGCTCCCACACACGACAGAGTGTCCTTCAAGGCTGACTAAAATGGTTACCTATGCTGACCATAGCTTCTGTTTTCACCAATCAGTTGATGAATCTCCAATGTCTTCACTGTCCAGAATGATACCTCACTACAGTTTTAATTTTCATTTTTTTGATAAAAATGATACTAAACATATTTATGGCTTTATTTGATATATAAATATAATGTATATATTGTATATAGGATATATACATCATATGTATATATATATATATAACTTTTAAATGTATGATTCAATACTCTATAATTTGCCCACTGAAAATGAATGACTCAATAGCATTTGTACATTCATAGATATTTTCAAACTAAAGCATCACCAAATTTAGAACATTTGTATCAATTCAGATGAGCAACATACCGTCTTGTATCATTCTTCATATTCCTTCCCCCAACCCCAAGCAACCAGTAATTTACTTTCTGTCTCTATACACTTCTTGATTTATATGGACAAAATCATGTACACATGGTCACTTCTGGCTGGCTTCTTTCACTGACAATGGTGTTTTTCACTTTGCAAATGTTACTGTATGACAGCATGGTACATGGCACAGGGTTTATAAGGACATTTTCACATAGCATATGTGGATCATGTTCCCCTAACCAACCCTCCCTTTTGTCTCCTCTTCATTCTCCTCCCTTGTTCTCTTTGTTTCCCTAACGAGGTTCAATTCTACTTTCTATAACATATGTCATTTTTATATATCTACATAAAATCTAGGATATACAAGTGAAAGAAAACACATCATATTTGTCTTTTCTGAGTATGACTTAATTTACTTAATATTCTAATCTCCAGTTGCATTCATTTTCCACAAATGACATCATTTCTTTCTTTACAGATAGATAAAATTTAATTTTCTTCATCTACTTCTCTATTTATGGATACATAGCCTGATTCCATAACTTAGTCATTGTAAAGGCAACCTGCGGGAGAAATAGTTTACTTGGGCTTATGGCTCCAGAGGAATAAGAGTTTATCATGACCAGGAAGCATGGCAGCAAGTGATAGGAACTGGATGCTGAGAACTCACATCTTGAACCACAACCACTAAACAGAGTGAACAACTAGAGATGGTGTGAGTCTTTAAACTCTCAAAGCCCACCTCCAGTGACATACTTCCTTCAGTAATGCCCTATTTCCTAAACCTCCCCAAATAGCACTGTCAAGTGGGGTTCAAGTATTCAAATACATGAGACTATGGGATTCATTCTCATTGAAACCATCACAACAATGCAATACGTTTGTGTGTGTGTGTGTGTGTGTGTGTGTGTGTGTGTGTGTGTGTGTTTTGATAGAAATAGATAGAAGTCTGGATTTTGATTATATTCCTTATAAAAAATGACACAAGTTTAGAGTGATGAATATACTAATTACTTTGAATTGACATTACATAACCAATATACGAATGAATGCAAAATACCCTGCTCTAGCCCAAAAATATGTATGAGAAAAATGGCAAAAATAAGAGAAATAAGAAATGTATTTTTCTGCATGTCACATATGATATGAATTTCTATAGATTGCCTTATCAGTCTGAAAATGAATAATGTTTTAATAAAAATCCTTGTGCAAGTGTCTCTGCAATGTGCTGACTTGCAGTTTCTCGGGCAGACATCAAGGAGCAGTGTACAGATGTTGTACAGTAGACATAGTTTCATCCTTTTGAAGACCAATAATGCTTTCCATAGCAATGGACTAATTTACATTTCCACCAGGTATATGTAAGGCTTTCTTCATGTTCTCACAAGAGATATATTGGGTTTGATTCTCTTAATGTTTGGATCTCTGACTGGATAATGTGAAATCTCAATTTAGTTTCAGTTTCCTTTCCCTAGTGACTAGTGATATTGAACCGTTTACATGTTTATTGGCCTTTTGTACTTCATCTTTTGGGTGCTGTCTTGTTTTCACTAGTCCATTTATTGATTGGGTTATTTCATTTCTTTGTATTTAGCTTCTTGAGTTCTTTGTATGCTCTACATATTTATCCTCTCTGTCAGATATGTGGTTAGCAAAGATTTCATTCCTTTCTACGGCTATTTCTTCTCTCACTTATTTCCTTTGTATACAGAAGATCTTTAATTTCATGAAGTTTCATTTGTCAGTTACTGGCATAATTTTTTCTGATTAATTTATTTTAGGAAGTCCTTGCCTAAGCCTGTATCTTTAAGTGTCCTCCTTAGAGTTTCCATATCATATTTTTGGATCTTGCATAAAGATCTTCAATCCAGTTTGTACTAAGAGAGAAATGGTGATTTGGTTTCATTCTTCTACAATGTGGATATCTAGGTTTCCCATCCCCATTTGATGGTGGTCTTTCCTGTATGTTTTTGATGTGTCTGTCAGAATTAAGCAACTGTAGCTTTGGGTTATATATTTAGTTTATTAATTTGAGTATCTATTTTTATGCTAGTGCTGTGATGTTTTTGTTAGTATGGCTCTGTAGTATAACTTGAATTCAGGCATGGTGGTACCGCCAGCAGTATTCTTTTTGCTTGGGATTGGTTATTTGGGGCCCTTTGTGCTTCCATTTGTATTTTAGGAGTAAATTTTCTATTTCTGTAAGGAATGTCATTGCAGTTTGGAAAGGGATTGCATTGAATCTCTGGGTGACTTTTGTAGTATAGCCATTTTACATTACTTCTACTGATCTGTGATCATGGGAAGCTCTTTTATCTTCTAGTGCCTTCTTCAATTTCTGTTTGTAGTATTTAAATTTTTAATTATGGAGGTCTTTCAATTTCTTCATTAGAGTTATTTCAGAGTATTTTCTGAGACTTTTGTAAGTAGGATTATTTTCCTAATTTCTTCCTAAACATATTTGATATTGATATATAGGGAGGCTACTGGGTAGCATGTTGACTTGTTTTTTTTTATCTAATGGCATCATTAGGATATGTTACATATTTACATAAAGGATAAATATATCATTTGCAAATAAAGATGCTTTTACTTCTTTCTTTCCTATTGTTACAATTTTTATTTCTTTCTCTTGGCTTTTGTTCTAGGTAAGAGTCTAAGCATGATATTGAGTGAATAGACAAAGTGGACATCTTTTTTTATTCCCGATTTTACTGGGAATACTTTTTCTAATTTAGTATAATGTTGGTTTCACATATATTGTATATAACATTTACTATATAAAGATAGTTTTTGTTAAATCCTAGTTTCCTCAGGGTTTTTCATGAAGATACTTTGATTTTTGTCATTTTTTTCTGCATCTGTTGAAATGGTCATGTGATTTCTGCTCTAGTGTCCATTTATATGATATATTAAATTTACGGATACGGATACACTTATTGGTATGATAAATTGCTTCTGAATCCCTGGAATGAAGCCATTGTGTTCAGGTGAATGGCCTTTTTTATATTCTTGAATTTGATTTAAAAGCATTTTTATTGAAGACATTTGCATTCATGTTCATCAGGGATACTGGTCCATAGTTTTCCTTTTTTGTTGTGTCTTTATCTGGTTTGGGTATAGACCACTGCATGAAAAGAGTTTTATAGCATTTCATCCTTTCTCTATTTGAATTAGGATAACGTTAGGCTAAGTTAAAGGCTTTTTCAAATTCACCATTGATTTCATCTGGACCTGGGGTTTTTTTAAAGTGGGAGACTTTTTATTATTGCTTCAATATCATTGCTTGTTGTAGATATGTTTAACTTATTTATAGCATCTTCATTCAATTTTGGCAAGTCATATATGTCTAGAAATTACTCTCTTTTTTTAAAAAGTTCCAATCCTCTGAAGTATGAATTTTAAGGTATGTCATAATTATTATCTGAATTTCACAGTTATCTGTTGCAGTATCTCCTTTTTCAATCCTAATTTTTTGATTTGGGTTCTCTCTCTCTCTCTCTCTCTCTCTCTCTCTCTCTCTCTCTCTCTCTCTCTCTCTTTCTCTCCTTGACTATGAGTTTATCACTTTTTTAGAATTTTATTGAATCTTTATGAATTTCACATCATGCATCCCAATCCCATTCATCTCTCCTTCCCTTCATATCTACCCTCTGCCCTTGCAACCTCCCTCAAAAAAATAAAATAAAATTTAAAAGAAAAAACAAAAGCAAAAACCAACAAACAAAAACAATACAAAACAAAACAAAATCTCAGCATGGAAGCTGTAGTGTGGGCCAGTGAGTCACACAGTATACCCTTTAGTCCATACATCTTTACTTGTAAGTGTTCATTGCAATGAGTCATTGGTCTGGTTCGAGGCCTCTGGCTTCTGCTACACCATCAATACTAGGCCCTCACTGAGACCCCTCTTGGATATCTTGTTGTTGCCTTGTGTCATGGAGATTCTACAGCTTTGGATCTGTGGCTTTGGCTCCTTTACATGCTCCAGCAGATCATAGATGAGGTGGATGTTGGGATGGGCTAACTCATAGCCCTGGTTCTGGGCCTGGGTGGTAGCTGGGTTGGTGAGCCTGCCAGCTTTTCCTCATTGTCACCACCAGGGTGAGCTCTCCAACACTGCCCACTGGCTAGCTCACCCAATACAGCAGGCAGCAAGGAGTGGGGCCAGCTCTACTATCATGCCATCCGGGCGGGCTCAACCACACCCATAAGACCAGGGCCCGCTCTACTGTTTTGCCCAAGTGATGTGCAAGGCCTGCCCTCTCAATTGCTGCAGTTGGTAAGGGGCAGGAACAGCTCTCCAGCTCTCATGCCCCCGAGGCTAGCTCGCCTGCCTGTCACAGGTTACAAGGAATGGAGGGGGAGGGCATCTTTCCCTCACCTATGCCACCACATGGCATAGGGGGTAGAAGGCAGGATCAGCTCTCCTGCTCTCATGCCCTCAGGGCTGGCTCACCTATGCCCCCACCAACAAGGTCCTCTAGTATATTGCCCAGGCAAGCTTCAGGGCTTGCTCTCCCATGTACTACAGTTGGTAAGAGGCAGGGGTGGCCCTCCCACTCTTGTGATGTGACCCTGGGGCCAGCTCTCCCACCTGCTGTAGGTGGCAAGGGGCAAGGGAGGAAGGCATCTTGCTCTCACCCATGCCACCACACAGCAGACAAGGTGGAGGCAGGGTCAGCTCTCCTGCTCTCATGCCCTCAGGCCTGGCTCACCTGTGCCTCTGCCGACAGGGTCAGCTCTACTGCGCAGCCCAGGTGAGGTACAAGGACCACTCTCCCAAGTGCTGTACCCAGTGAGGGGCAAGATCAGCTCCCCCACTCTTGTGACGCTGGGACCAACTTTCTCACCTGCAGTAGGTGGAAGGGATGAGGGGTGATGCATCTCTCCCTTGCCCATGCCACTTCCTGACAGATAGTGGGGCTAGCTCTCCCACTCTAGCACCTTCAGGGCCGGCTCACCCATACTCCTGCCAACGGGGTTGGCTCCACTGTGCTGCCCAGGCAAGGTAAAGGGCCCACTCTCCCAAGTGCTACAGTTGGTGAGAGGCAGATTCAGTTCTCCCTAGCGCAGCAGCCAATGAGGGATGGGGCCAACTCTGTGAAATCCTATCCTCACTGACTTCAGTGGTAACAGGAACCACAGACATCAACACAGACCACGGCTGGGGCAGGGCCACAGACCCAGACATGGCCCTTGGCAACAGCCCAGGCCTGGATGACATCATGGCCCCAGGTAGCAGTGCAGAACACTCATATCTATAGGGCACCAACAGCAGCATGGCCCTCAGACACTAACACGGCCCTGGGTGGCAGTCCAAACCAAAATGTCTGCATGGCCCTTGGTAGCAACACAGGCTTTGGATATCAACACAGACCTGAGTTGTGGGTGGGCCACAGACCCAGACATGGTCCTTCAGAACATCCTGGGCCTGGATATCACCATGGCCCTGGTTGGCAGTGCAGTTTACTCAGATCAGCATAGACCAGTGGCAGCATGGCCCTTGAACATCAACATGGCCCCAAGTGGTGGCCCAGATCCTGGGCATCCATATGGCCCTCATAGCAACAGGAGCCTTGGACATCAATGCAGACCCTGGCTGCAGCAGGGCCACAGACCCAGACATGGCCCAGGCCACAGCTCAGCCCTGTAAGACACAATGGTCCTAGATAGCAGCACATGTCACTCAGGTCTGAATGGCCCCGGAAGTGGCACAGCCTTCAGACACCAACAATGCAACAGGTGGCAGCCCAGATCCTGGGTATTTGTGAGGACTTTGATGGCAACATGGGCCATGGACAACAGCACAGACCCAAGCTGCGGTAGGACCATGGACCCAGACATCCTTGGCAGCATTCCAGGCCTGATTGTCATCATGGCCCTAGTTGGCATTACTAGGTGCCACCAGATCAGCATGGCCCCAGTGGTAGCATTTCCCTCAAATGCCAACATGTCCCCAGGTGGTAGCCTTCTGGAATCCTCTTGCCCTTAATGAACACTTGCAAGTAAAAATATATGGACAAAGGGTTTACTGTGTGACTCACTGTGTCACATTACAGCTTCCATGATGAGACTTTTCCTTTTTTTTCCTTTTCTTTTTTCTTTTTTTTTTCCGCTTAAATTTTATTTTATTGTGGGGTGGTTATGAGAGCAGAGGGTGGACATGAAGGGACAGGGAAATTAATGGGATTGAGACTTGTAATGTGAAGGACACAAAGAATAAGTAAAAAGAAAGGTTTATTAAAAGGCTATCAAAACAAACAAACAAACAAACAAACAAAAACCTCTGATTTGAGGTCATAGAATCCAGTACTGATACTTGCAAGCAATATGGCTGTTTAAACAAACAGACAAAATGCGTACAAGAATACCTGAATTTCCAGGGTAACCAGATATGAATAGTACACACCCTGAAACCACCCAAGAGCTGTGCTCCATGACAGGAGGGACAGTCTACACTACCACCAGCCACTGCCATTATAAACTGCCACAGGATGCTAAGAGCATGCTTCTATGGGCATCGGGTACATACATCCCTGTGTTGCTTTCTTTCCTAGGAAAATGTGTCTGACAGGTAATAACCATATTCCTACATAGTGTTTATAAAGATGTTTAATCCTATCATGTGATAAAGGTTCCAATGTACAAAGTAATCCAAGGTTCAAAAATCTCTAAAGTAAAGCAATTCAATTTGGTGTGAGACAAGTTGGGCCTGAAGAAAATCTGAAAGAGCTCAACAGAGTTAGACATAGAACTCTGTAGCTTATGGGAGAAGTCAAGAATGGAGATATACAGGTAAGGAATGATACTATAAGGTAACATTTACCAAAAGACTTTGGAAAGAGCATGCTCTGTGAGAGACGCAGAATCAGGGATGAAGCCTTTGCATCACCAAACACGGACATAGGAGAGGGATGTCAAGAGGAAGAAGGAAGGCGTATCAAGGATGGCCATCAGCAGAACATCCCTATAAGGTAACGACCAGGAAATATCACTGGGACCTAGATAGTGCTGTTAACTACCCTGAACATATCTTTCTCAAACATGGTATGCCAAAGAGTCAATGTGGGCCTTATTTTAGCTTATTAGCTTCTAATATATGGGAACCACTGTCTCATTTACTGCAGAATCCCAGGACTTAATCTATGGTATTTGGAACAAAAATTTCAATAAAGTTTTGTTGATCTTAAAAACAATAAAAGAAGTACACAAAGGAGGCAGTGGTATGTGAGAATAATGTAGGAATGAGAGGGAAAGTATATGGGTTACACATGGTAAGAACCATAGAATATATGGGAGAATGGTTGCAGAAACATGCAAAATAATCAAAACTTGGCTGAGTGATAAAGAATCTAAAGCATGAACATTGTAGGATTCATTCTAGAGTGAAGATTTTAAAATAAATAAAGCAAAAAAAAAGATAAAGTGAAACCAAACTAAAATGTGTTCATAAAACTATAGCACCAGTCAGTACTTCTTTGCTGGAATGAGTTTTGCTTTCCCCTGATGTGGAGGAGCAGTTTGCAGTTCTAGTTCTAACCTGTAAAGCCAACTGTACAGGATGCCATGGTCCAGAGGAGTCTGAACAAGTGTTCTTTTGGTTTAGTTTCTACTACAGCTGGGTTCACTCCAGTGCAAGTCTTTGCTTTCACACTGTCACTTACTCAGACCTCTAAGCTACAGGTGCACTTGTCAGATGTTATCTTCTACATCCACTACGTGATGGACCCTGATAGTGCCAGTGTGTAGGGTCTTAGAGAGGTACTGCCTTCACAGTTCAAGCTGACCTTTGGGAGTACAGGGAATCTCAGCTTCTCCATCTGCATCAAATATCTCTCTTCAGCTCTGCAACCAGTGCTGACTCCATGTCTGCCTATTGTTTGTCCTTGCCTTAGTAGCATCTTTGCATCCCAGTCTGTCTCTCTCCAGCTAGATGATGATGTACCAGCATCATGTGGAGGTAGATAAATCCTTCCCTGGCATTTCCTGATGAACATAGTTGAGCCATGCAGTCCAGCTGGGCATTGGTCATGGGAATCTCTCCCTATGTCTGTGTGGAGCTTCTATCTGGCTCACTGAATACACTTTCAGTTGTTATCCCTTGTAGGAATTTTGGGCCATTTACCCACAAACCCCACAGTTACCCAGAGTTTTCTTGAGTACAAGCAGCAGGAAATATTAGATAGAAGGATCTAGATTGTGGAGATAAACAGAAAATACAGGAGAGCCTCAAGAGGGCCTGGAACCTATTCCAACGGGCCTTGACTATCTCTGCCCTAAGGTATTTATAGAAGCGCCAAGGGGTGGAGCAAAAGACCTCCCCCCAGCACAGCCAAGCGCAGACCATCTCAGACACCTGCACTCAGGCCGGTGGTTCTAATCATCCTCTCTATGCAGACCTGCTGAGTAAAGCCACAAGGAACCTGAAAACGGGCTCCCACAAGGAATTGGAACTATTGTTTCATTACACCAAACAGTGCTTGCAATCTTCATCATACCAGAAAGTACTCTTCAGCACATTGTGAAGGTTCACTTATAATGTAACATATATCCACACATAAATCTCCAGTGTATAGATATATTACATTTTTGTGTGTCCCAAAGCATTTTATACTTAAAATTTTTCATATTATAAATGTTTTTATTTAAAACAACTTGCAAATAAAAAAAAATTATCACACATCAAAATTAACCAAACCCAAAGTCTATACAACTCAGTGAATTTTTGTACAGTTAGAATAGGCATATTTTATTTAGACATATCACATTTTATTGGCCATTCATTTATTAGCTGATTGACATTTGGAGTGATTCTATGTTTGGCTGTTATAAACATCTATATGCAAGTCTTTGATTGAATGTATCTTTATTCTCCCATTGTGATGGAAAGGATTTGATTGTTGGTCTGAAAAAATCATTGTTTAATCATTTGAGGCCTTCTGGATTCTTTTTCAAAGTGTCGCTGTGGTCTTACATCCCCCAAGCACTGTGTAAGATTCCATTCTTTCCATATCTTTGACAACACTTGTTATATTTGGCTTTTTGGTTCTATGTGCATTTCCCTGGTGGCTAATGTCATGAGCCATATTTTCCTGGGCCTATTGGACACATTATCACCTTTAGGAGAATGTCTATTCAAATCCTTTGCCCACTTTCAGTTGAGTTTCTTTTTTCATGAGATGCAAGTAGTCTTGCTATATTTTATATTCAAACACCTCATCAGATGTTTGGTTTGAAATACCTTACCCCATCCTGTGGATGTCAATACATTTTCTATCATATCTTTCTTTGATACACAAAAAGTTTATTTATGCAAAATCATATCAATTTGTTGCCATTCATTCTTTGTGCTTTTGATAATATAGCTAAGAATGCACTCAACAATACAAGGTCATCGGGGGATTTTTTTCAATTGTGTTTTGTGGCTCTTGCTGCTTCTTGACAGGTCTGTTATCTTTTGAACAAGGTTGGAGACAAGTGTCCAGCATCACCCTCTTGCACTCAGTTATCCATTGCTCTTAGCACTATTTGTTATGATTACTCTTTCCTTTGCTTAATGTTCTTGTGGTTACATAAATATTTGACAATGTCTTACATAAGTTATACAACAACAACATCCAAACAAAAGTCCAAGCACCTGGAAACCTATCAATGTTTGCTTTTGTATTTAACTCAGAATAATAGTTCATCTGGACTCACAGTCATCCGTGGTTACATGGAACACATATTCTGTGCCCCACTTTGCTTATAAGTAGGCACTTGAATCATTGTGGGAAAGCCAGACTCCAGAAATTAGTGTTGTTTGGTAGCTACTTAACCTACCTACAGACTTTGCTCTTTCTCTCTCTCTCTCTCTCTCTCTCTCTCTCTCTCTCTCTCTCTCTCTCTCTCTCTCTCTCTCTGTGTGTGTGTGTGTGTGTGTGTGTGTGTGTGTGTGTGTGTGTGTGTGTGTGCACATGTGGTAGAGTATACGTACATGTAGGTATGTGTTCATGTGTTCTTATTGAAACCAGAGGACAAACTCAGGTGTCACTCATTCCTCAGGAAACCATCCACCTTGCTTTTTTGAGACAGGGTCTGTAAGCAACCTTGAACTTGCTGAATTGCTGCTCTGGCTGAGCTGTTGAGCCCCAGGGATCTGCTCGCTTCTCCTTCCCTAGTGCTGGATGACAACTATGTGCCAACTCCTGATGTTTTAATGCGGGTTCTGGGGCTCAATCTCAGATCAGCATTCTTCAAAGACAAGTACTCGGTGGACTGGGCCATAGGCAAATGGATGGAATGGTCAAAGTTGATTGGAGTCTCTAAAAAGAATGCAGTGTCCTTAACTTACTGTAGACTAACACGGCAAGAGCCTGCTTCTCCTTCGTGTAAATGAAACAGAGGTACTCAGTCAGTTCTGGACTAACATAACAGTAAACAGCTCACTGAATCACCACCTTTCTCCAAAACAGCTCATCACACTCCAGCCATCACATCAGCACTCCTGAGAGGAAGTGTTTATCGGGCCAAAGAGGAAGTGAGTACATATGCTCACTAAATGCCTAAGCAGCTTCCCTCAGTTCATTCCCTTAGTTAGGGACGCAGTTGAACCTTGATTCCAGACATGAAATAACTTATGCAGAACTCTTTAGCTGTCCAATGCTTTGCTTTGGTCTGGATTCTTTAAATGGTTATTCATATGGCCCAGTAACTGAAAATTAACCACAGCTACGCACAGGCCATGCCATGCAGCAAGGAAGGTGACAAAGAGCTTTGTTTCTAAGGATATTAGGAGAGGCAGTGACAATACAATGCTAGATACAGGGATTGAAACTGATATTCTGACTTTAGGTGGCAATTTTAATATATATATATAGTGTGTGTGTATGTGTTACATGCACACACTCATGAGTACATGAGAATGCACAAGTATGAGGGTTAGGAGACAATTTGCAGGAGTCATTTCTCTTCTTCTACCATGTGGAACCTGCACATCAAATTCAGGTAGTCAGGCTTGATGGTAAACATCTTCATACACTGAGCAATAATTTGATTGACTAACTCTGTTTTTATCAGCATGTGCCAGTAAACCTAAACAATGTGAGAAGTAAAATTTTGTTCCTAAAAACATCATTTGATGGTATATTTCTTAAAATAAAAAGTAAGATTATTCCACATTTGCTGTATTAGCATTCTGGTAAATAATTATTTGTTATGAAGGACAGGGTGTCTAATGGTATCTACCTCCAGTTTGATGGTAGAACAAATGCCTCCCCAGTGTGGCCACCAAATATATATATCTAGACATTGGCAAGAACGCATTGGGGATCAAAGTTGTTCAAATGCATGAACACACACAGAGACACACACAAACCCAAGTGCACTCTTGCACTTAACTAGGCTAGGCTGACTGCCAGCAAGAACCCAGGAATCGTCTTGTTTCTGCCTTCCCAGCACTGGAATTGCAAGCACACCACCGTGCCTGGCTCTTTACTTGGGTTCTAGAAATTGGATTCAGGTCATGTGTACAAAACAAGCACCAAATAAGCTATGTCTCCAGAAATCATAACTGTTCCCCTTTAGAAGTATTACTCTGAACATTTGTTGTAGTTATTGATTAGTTGTAAGTATATGAGTTCTGTAGTTATAGATGTATGTAATGCATATTTATCATCTTTCAAGTTACAGCATCTAAATACTTTGTTCTTTGACAAACATTGTATTTTATATGGAAATAAATCCCTGGAAGTCTCAATTCTACTGACAGCCACCCTGTGGATGTAGGCATATGCACTCATTTTCAAATAGCTTCACATGGCTTAGAGCTATTTGGTCCTGCTTTGCCCTTGTGTTAGTCAACTTTATATGACCACCATAAATACCTGATAGTCAACCAAGAGATACAGTTTTGGAGGTTTCACCAAAGTTGATCTGGGCCTGTGGGAGGTGGCATATGTATATCAGAAGCCCAAAACCATGTCAGAGAGCACTCTGCCTTGGTAGAGAACATGCTGCCATGATAGTAGCATGTGCTGAAGGAAGCTGTTCATCTCACAGTGAGAAGAAGCACAGAAAATGAGTAAGCAACAGGAAGGGTCTCTTGCCCTTTATGATGACATGCTTCCAATGACCTTTGGGCAATGATGTAGACCTGAACTTAACAGTTTCCAAACACTGTGGTGATGCACATTCCTATAATAGAAAACTAGGTTTAAATAAACAATAAGCATGTTGCAAACGAAAGATGCAGAAGCTATTTGAGTTATATATTGTTGCTTATTGTGCTTCCTGGTGACTTTTATGCTTCAAATTTTCACATGGGTGCTAATTTAAGTAAGCTGACCTTGAATAATCTATTTTAGTTGAAATTTTTAAATTTTATTTTTGTTAATTGTAATTCTTATTCAACTAATTTATTTGTAACTGTCATTAAATCAAGTTTTTTTCTTTTGTTTAATTCATTAACGTGTTCATAATGCAATCTCAAAAGCTTACATATTTATTGATATGACCACATGTGTGAGGTTCAATAATGCATCACTGTGTTTCATTTTATTCTTACTGTCAGAGATTTAATTTGCGATCACAGCAGAATGATGTTTATATTCCCTATATTCACATGCTGTAGTCCTGTGATGTCATATTTGGTTGCATCTCAAAATGCTATTCATATTTTCTTAGATGTGACCAAGTATGAAGTTAATTGGATAGTGTTAGTATCTTCAGGAGTGAGGTTAGAGTCCTTAGAAGGAAGATCCTGCAGAGCTCCCTCATTGCTTTTGCCATGGAGAGCATGCAGTAAGAAGTTGCTAGCTATGAACAGGACAGCAAATCCTCTAGTGTCTTGACTTTGGACTTCCCTGCCCCCAGGACTGTGAGAGGTGAATGTTTGTAAGTTATCCCTGCTGTGGGGGTTTCCATTACAGCAGCCCCAAGCTAAGATGATGATCATTACTGAAGAAAATTTTGAAGTGAGTTGAGTGGGAATTGATTTTAAAAAATTAGTATAATTAACCAGCCAGGTTAGGGGCCCACTCCTGTTAGCCCAGCATGCATGAGGCTGAGGAAAAGGAATTGCCAGATCCCTGTCTCACAAAACAACAACAAAGAAACAAGAAGAATTAAAAGAGAAAAGAAGAAAGGAAGAGAGAAAAGTAGGAAGGGAGAAGAAGAAAGAAAGAAAGAAAGAAAGAAAGAAAGAAAGAAAGAAAGAAAGAAAGAAAGAAAGAAAGAAAGAAAGAAAGAGAGGAAGGGAAGGGTGGAGAGAGAGAAAGAGGGAGGGAGGGAAGGAGGAATGAGTTTAACGAAAATGAGATGAACTGAACCAGGAATACCACAGAGCAGTCAGCATGTGCTGTTACCATTAAATGCAAACAAGTTTATTTTGAAACAGATAGCAAAGAAAATGCACTAAAATATGACATTAGGAGAAATCATTAGACCCAAATGACTCATTTTTAGAAAGATTAATAGTGTTTCAAAATCTTAACAACACCCACTGTCACACAGAAAGTCTTGCCCAAGCAAGCCGTTGTTACAAAATTGGTACCTAGATAATGAGCAGTGACGGCATGTAGAGACTCAGTAAGGTTGTGGACAGGTGAGAGATCATGTAGACAGGTCTAGTGATTTTATGGAAGTATAGACTGATGGTGTAGATAGAGTCAGTGATGGTGTAGAGACCCCAGGATATGTAACCCAGGCTAGGACTGAGCTCTTGAACATTTTGCTTCATTCTTCATGTACTGGAATTAGAAGCATGTGCCTCCAAACCCACATCTGGTTATTTCTTTATGGTAAACACATTTTAAAAAAAACCTTTTATCCTAAGCTTTTCAAAATAAAACAAAAATTAATTTTATCATTAGTTGTGCTAGTACACAATAGAAAATTAATAAATTATTTATTGATTTATTTTAAATCAGTAAATGAGGGGAGAATGAGCCATTCATCCTGTTTTCCTATTAAAATTGTTTTTTTCTATTAAAAACTATCTGAAAAAAAAACAAGCAGTTGACAAGGTCGAAGTTTTCCCATTATATAAGAATTTTCTTAAACAAACCAGTTAATATTGTCTACCAATTTGATGGGATTTAGAATTATCCTGGGGAAAAAACTCTGGCCATATGTATTAGTTGCTTTTCTATTCCTGTGATAAGACAGCAAGACCAGAGCAATTTACAGAAGCAAGAGTTTCTTTGGGACTTATGTTTCAGAGAGTTAGAGTCTGCTTGGTGGAGCAGAGGTAGCAGGTGGCAGGCAACTGGAGCATTAGCTGAAAGCTCACAAAACAGAAAACAGCAAGTACACTGGGAATGGCAAAAATATTTTGAAACCTCAAAATTTTGCCCTAGTGACACACCACCCCCAACAAAGTCACACCTTTTAATCCTTCCTAAACAGTTCCACCCACTGGGAACCAGGTATCCTAACATATGAACCTATGGGAACCATTCTTATTCAAACCACCACACCATGTCTCTTGGGGAATTTTTAGATTAAATTAATTGAGATAGGAAGACCCATACTAAATACAGGCAGCAGGAATCCATGGGGTTGAGTTAAGGACTGAATTAGAAATATAAAGGAAGCTGAGCACAAACATCCATTGGTCTCTGCTTGCTTCCTGGCTGCAGACACAGTGTGACCAGTTGTCTACGACTCTGCCACCTATTTCAGCATGATGGACTGTGTCCACTAAGTCTCTAAGCAAAAATAAACTCCTTCTTGAGCTGTTTTTTTTTTTTTTACAACAACAAGAAAAGAAACCAATAAATAATGAATGTATATTTAGAAGATCACTAATTTCCAACCCAAGGTCATTAATGGCTGCTGACATCACATTAACACAATCAGGTGTTCTCTTGCACCTACTCTGAGGAGAAATATTTCCATTCATGCCAAAACCTTGACATGAATGAATTCAACTGTGAGTTTGATCCAATCTATAGACCTACCTAATATTCACACAAAACACAGAGAACAGAATAGGTTAAATCACCCTAAATAGCAAAATATAGAATATAACTCCATGAGACAAATGACATGTATTTTTCAATAAGTATATTGTAAGAGAAAACAGAGGAAGGATGTATTATTAATAGGGATTCTCTAAAGAAACAGAACTGATAGGATGTATGAATATATATTTATATATTCATATATGTACTTGTTAATATATATGTGGAATTTATTAGAGTGGCTTGTAGGCTGTGATCCAATTATTCCAACAATGGCTGTCTCCTGATGGAAAGTTCAAGAAGGGTACATGAATAAAGGTTTCATAGAATTTTCTTCCATACTTATAAAGAGCTGTTGAGGCTACATATATGGCAGGGTATTCCCTGCATGGAGACCCTGAGAGGCCATTTTGTGAGGCTATGATAATGAAATCCTGAGTTATATTTGAGACCCAAGGATGTTAAAAGTGTATTTTATCCAGTATTTCCTCACTGTGGCCTGATTCCTTCCTTTTGGAATGACAATTTATATTCTATGACATCACACATCAGAAGTGTGTTATTTGTATTTTGATTTAACAGTGGGTTTCAATCAAGGGATTTCTTGGAGACTCAGAAGACACTTTGAACTTGTGAGCTTTAAACAGTGTTGAGACTGAAAGAATATGAGGACTTTTGAAGTTGGACTAAATGCATTTTGGTTTATGATATGGCCATAGGACTATGAGGGCCAATATGGGGGCCAGGAAGTAGTTTGAATGAGAATGGCCCCAATAGGCTCATATGTTTGAATACCTGTCCTCAGTTGGTGTAATTGTTTGGGAAGAATTGAGAGACATAGCCTTGTTAGGAGAGGTGTGACACTGGTGGTAGACTTCGAGGTTTCAAAAGACTTGCACAGTTCCCAGAGTGCTTTCTCTGCCCCCTACTTGTGAATTAAGATGAACACTCTCAAATATTCCTGCTGCCATGCCTCTGCTCTGCCATCATAGACTCTAACCCTCTGAAACCACAAGCACAATTAAATGCTTTCTTTTATAGGTTGCCTTGGTCATGGTCTTTGATCACAGTAATAGAAAGGTAGCTAAGACAGCATGAACCACATGAATGTGGCTTGCAATGCTAATTACAACCCCAGTTCTGTGGAAATACTTGATGACAAGGGAAGACATTGCACGTGCTTCAGATGCTTAGAAAGGGGAGACACTGCATGTGTTTAGTATGTTTTAAATACCCAAGCCTGCAGTTCCTGGGACCCACAGATGTAGAATCCACCAATACAGAGGTTATGTTGTAAATCAAAGCCATTCTTCCATAGAGGTGTCTACTAAATACTCATGGGGGAAATGAGGTTGAGTTTTCTGCAAACCGCAGTAGTGGTTTCCCAGTGAAAGGGTGGAATGGTGAAACAGAAAAGCCAAGAGCCAGGAGGAGCAAAAGAGCAAAGGTGTAGGCAGGGTAGGGCAGGCTGCCAGGGTGGGCCGCTGCACTGTGCCTCCTGCTTGGAAGTGTTCAGAAATCTCCTTTAGAAGATGGCACCTGCCACATCCTCCCTCATCAATGTGTCCACCGCATGCTGAGGCGCACAGGACACTCTAAGTCTTGCCTTTGGAAAAGAGACATAGCAAACCTTGAAGTTGATTTTCCTCTTTTCTCCGTCTCTATGGAGGTTTATGAAACTTCTATTTCAGCAAATAACATTTTCAGAATTTCAAAAAAAAATGCAATCTGATCTGGCAAATGGTAACCACCCTCCTTTCTTATAAATGCACTGGAACTCCTTAGGAGTAAATTGACATCATGGGAGCTAGTAAGAATGAATGTTGGAGAAGGTAATTAAAACAGCCTTCTGGACCTTTTTATACAGAACGAGGAAGGAAAAAAGCAATCCCTGACTCTTGTTTTCACATTAGCAATGGGAACCCTTGCAATGATTCATTCTATGTACAGTTTCTTTTTCCCAGAAAGGTCCTTAAGCAAAATCTCACCATGCTGCCTGCTGTGTCTAAATCTGAGTGCTCTCAACTGCTCCATTCACATCCCCTCCTCACTCTGGGCAGGAGCAGTGTTTCCTAGAACTAGAACAGACTGGTTCGTGTGGATTGAGGATTGGCAAAGCCCAGCAGACTTTTGGCTTCAGGCGATGTTTGGTGAGATGAAGACGAGGGAGTGAAGAAGAGCTTAGCTTGGTTTCCATCACTTCACCCGTGCTTAGAAGCAGAGGAAGACCGTAAGCTTGCAATTCTCAGGCCAACACCTCTCATCTTGGTTAGGGATGAACACATGACATTCCCGAAACCACAAACTATTGAGTGTGTGAGTGTGTGGATTAAATATCAGACTTTCACTATGTGTGGTTTAGAATTCACAAACAGTAAAATTGGCTGTTGGGGTGTATGTGGTCCTATGAGTTTTAACCCGTGTGTAGATTCAAGCAACCAACTGTATAACCAGAACATTCTCTCTTGCTGCTGTTTGTGGCCATTCACAGCTCCACCCAACCACTGACCTATTTGAAAATTTCCTTTTCAGGTTGTCCTTCACAAGATTAGGTAAGATTGCCTGTCTATCCCTTTCTCTCCTCTGAACAACTCTTGCTGTGACTCAGTTGCCATGTATAGAAAAGAATCCATATTTGAGGCCTAAATTCTAGTACTATTAAATTATGTCTAACTTTTACACCAAGGAGGTGGCTGTTTCCAGGGACCCCATATCATCCTACCCACAATGAGACATGGCTTTATTGGATATTGAAGAAGAACTGGAAGAAAGGATGGAGTGCCTTGGTGACAGCTGAGAAAAGGGCTTATTAGCAATCTTAAAGAGAAACAGATGAAATAGCCTCAGTGTGATGCATCATGCTCCTTCACCTTCACAGGACACCTTGAGCTAAGTGCCCTAGCTTTAAAGATAAGCAATCTGCCCTAAGTTAGGCATCCATTGTTGTGATGAAGCATCATGGCTGAAAGTGAGTTGGGGAGGAAGCGGTTTATTACACTTACCTTTGCATATTATAGTTCATCAGTAGTGCAGGAACTCAAGCAGGGCAGGAACCTTGAGGCAGGAGCCGACTCAGAGGCCATGGAGGAGTGCTGCTTACTGGCTTGCTCCTTACTGACTGCTCAGCCTCCTTTCTTATAGAACCCAGGACCACCAGCCAAGGTATGGTACCACCCACAATGAGCTAGGCCCTCCCCTATCAATCAGGAATTAAGAAAATATCCTACAGGCTTGCCTACAGCCTAATCTTATGGAGACATCTTCTTAGTTGGGGTTCCCTCCTCTCATATAGCTCTAGCCTGTGTCAAGTTAACATAAAATTAGCCAGTGCACAAGCCCATGGGCCTGATGGATCATGCTTGGATGAGGCTAGGCTTTTTTTAAATGTCTACCCCAAGAGTATGCCAGAGGAGAGGTTGCCTTTAAATTTTAAAAACGTATTTATCTATTTATTTTACATTTATTTGATGTGTGCATGTGAAGGTCAGCGGAAAATTTGTAGGAGTTGGTTCAGTCTTTCTGCACTGAGGGTCTCATGGATCAAACTCAGGTCATGAGGCTATCTCCATGGCCAGGAAATTCTCTTTAAAGGACTGTATGCCTCCCTGGTGGGGGTGGGGAATAAAATCTTGAGCATAGGAAAATGAAATCCTTTCAATCCACCATTCTGGCAGTTGTATCTTGCAGGAAAATCAATGCTGGGTTTTCAGAAAGGATGCTTTTCACTGCAGTGAGGATGACAGACGGTGGGCATGCTGCAGAAATGTTCACTCCCACACCTATAAAGCGCAGCCGCTTGCAAAAGCATTACTCTTTGGCATTTGAAACAGGCCTAATCTGCTCAGAGACAGCCAAGACACTGCAGTAATTTATGTGTTCTACTGCCTTCCATTTTAAATCCGTTCTGCAAGAACGCAGTGGAATATCCGTGCACATTAGCTGTGTCTCTGACCTGTGAAGGTTGTTTTCCTGTTCTTAACCAGATCAGCAGACCCCACAGAGCAGCACTGAATTGGTAATTAAAGGGGAGGAGCTGATTAAGTAACAATGTAGTTGCGGGATTGTACAGCAGATTTCTATTTCCCTGCTATCAGAGTTAGGCGTAAACTGTACCACCTAGGAGTAGGAGTTTAAACACTCTTTTTTTTTTTATTTTGCAATACAATTCAGTTCTACATACCAGCCACGGATTCCCTTGTTCTCCCCCCTCCCGCCCCCCTCACCTTCCCCCCAGCCCACCCTCCATTCCCATCTCCTCCAGGGCAAAGCCTTACCCACAGACTGAGATCAACCTGGTAGACTAGTCCAGGTAGGTCCAGACCCCTCCTCCCAGGCCGAGCCAAGCGATCCTGCATAGGCCCCAGGTTTCAAACTACTGAGTTTAAACACTCTTTAACCAGCAGCAACTGGCAGTTTTCTCCTTCTGGTTTGCTGAATGTGCTCCGTGTCATATACAAAGAGGCCGATGATGACACTTCCGCGTAGCTTTTCTTATGTATTAGAATACAGAACCAACCCATGAGCATTGTATCCAGCTTTTGTCTTCTTATATTACCTGACATGTGGGGAGTTTTTCTTTCTCAAACACATCCCACTCCCACTCGTGGTTACGGTGGCCCTTACTCTGTTTGGGCTCCCAACTGTCTTGGAATTGGGCAGTAGTTTCATAATGGGTGCTGGCAACTATTAATTGAATAAGTGAAAATGAAGGGACTATATAAAAACACACAACAACAAAGACCAGCAGACATCCAAACCTGTCTTCCGATGTATTTCTTGGGGGGCGGGGAAGTGCAGCATTCACAGGAGGAACCAGGTCAGAAGGAAAGGCAGTGTCTGTGGATCATTTCAAAATCAGAAACACAAGCACAGAAAACGGGTTTTAAGCTGGCTGCTTTTGAGAATCTCTTGTGATTACAGACATTGCTGGGCCCCAACACATCCCAGCTCTCCAGAATCCATCCTTTCCTGGACCTGACCATGGTTCTTTGACTTCACAAAGCTACACAGTGAGAAAGATTCAGTATCAGATAACGCTAGACTACAAGGAGCCCTTGGAGTTTTAGACTGGCGGCTTGTGCATGAAGGACTTGGAGTACTCCTGCCCATATTGCTGCCAAGCCTATGGTGCCAAGTTCACGTCTCCTGAAGCCCTGTGGGAGCCTGCTGCTTTCTTTGCTATCAGGTTTTACTGATCTGTCCAGGGTGTGACAGACTGAGGGCTCCCACGGGGAAGGCGACACTGTCTCCGAGCCTGGACACCCCAGCTGCTGGAGTGGAAGGGGGCAGAGGTCCCTTAGGCAGCCATAGCTTTTTAACCCTGGGCTATATCTATTGACCCTTACACAGTCTAGGGACACTTGCCCTGGGCTCCAATGATTGGGATTATCCTGACTTTTTGGTCTCCACCGCAATCCAGGTCTGAGATTTACTTGGGGTTCCAACTCCTGTAACTGCCACAGGCCTTCCGAGGTGAATACACCATGTGGCTACCGTAAGGGAACTGTACAGAACTCCAGGCATCAGCCCTCCTCCCCGCACGTGCCCTGGGTGTCCCCAACTATGTACAGCAGACAGACCTTCATTGTCTTCCTAGGATCTGGTGATATGATGGATTATAAGAAGGCCAGGCGTCTTAGAGACTCAAATTGGGTTATCTGTATGGTCCAGCCCTCTTTCCTTGGAATTGTCAAAGAACTGCAGAGAGACAGGACACTGTGTCTTACGGGCTTAGAAGAATCATGCCATTGTCTTCTCTCAGATTGACACCCCACTGTGTGTTCCCTGGATGACATTTGCTTCCTGTGCCTCAGTGTGCTCTGAGCACTCCTGGCATATTTAATTATCACTTCGCTGCCTCACATAAAGGCTACATCTCTCGCGATGGTGGCAGGAATGAACGCAAGAGTAAATGTGGCACAGTTTTGACCCTGTAGGTGCTTGTGCACTTGAGGAGGAGAAGACAGAATGTGGAAATGAAGTCCTCAAGATGGTAATTCAAATGCACACAGAAAAAGAGGGGCGCCTGAAGGAAAACAGGGGTTTTACAAGAGGAAAAGTATATCTGACCCAAGGAGATAACAGGGGAAGGCATGGGGTTTTACCAGAGAGAAGAACAGAGTTACCAAAGTCCAAACAAGGGATCTGTGGCTGGTGGGTAGAGTAAGGGGGAGAAGTGACAGGTGTCTGCGAGCAGAGTCAAGGAAGTCAGGCAGGGTCAAGGAAGGCCAGGCAGGGCCGTGGATGGCAGGATAGAGATGGCCATGCAGGGACAGGGAAGGCCATACAGGGTCAGGGGAGGTCAGGCTGTGTCAGGGAAGTCAGGCAGGGTCAGGGAAGTCAGCAGGGTCAGGGATGGCAGGACAGAGATGGCCATGCAGGGACAGGGAAGGCCATACAGGGTCAGGGGAGGTCAGGCTGGGTCAGGGAAGTCAGGCAGTGTCTGGGATAGCCAAGCAGGAACAAATTCAATGGAGAAAACAGAAACTATACTCTGGGGAAGAAATTGCTATAGCTGTCTAAGTAACAGATTTAGGCCTTCTGTGCACAAATATTTGTGTTGTATACTCCTAAGGCTTCTCTGTGGCTGCCACTCTTCCCTGAACAATGTTTTTACATAAAAACACTTAAATACATGACATGCTGAAAATGAAAACACTAAATCAAGCATTTTATTGGGTTCATTTCTTATTGTGTGAGGTTTTCTTTGCCTACCAAATGACTGCTCTGAGAACTAAGCAAACACACAAACAAAAATGTCATCATTTTCAGTGTATTACAGACAGGATTCATGCAATGTGTTGCACAACACCTAACCACTCAGTGGCATTTGATCCTGTAATTAGTGACCATAGCTGTAGAATCGAAAACATGGCTTCATTCATTACGTAGCACACCCTCCTCAGTTCGCACCTGTTAACCTTGAACCTGCACATCTGGGCCATGCAACACAGCATACAAATAAGGGTTACTGGAATTAGACCACCCACCTAGGGCAGAGGTTCTCAACCTGTGGATCCTGTCTCCCTCGGTATCACATATCAGATATTTACATTGTGAGTCATAGCAGTAGCAAAATTACAGTTATGAAGTAACAATGGGATAGTTTATGGTTGGGGTTCACTACAACATGAGGAACTCTATTAAAGGGTTGCACCGTTAGGAAGGTTGAAAACCACTGATCTAGGGCAGCCCCCTCCTGTGTCCCTCACAAGACAGATGACCAAGGGCAGGTCCCTCAGCCTCTCCCAGCCTCCAGCAGATTCAGCAGAGTCAGCATCATCATTATAGGGCACAAATGAGCCAGTGACAGGGAAGGACCCAAAAATTGGTAGTGTCAGCACCTCGGCAGACCCCTTCGTAGTGATCAAATTTAAATTTTAACTGGTAGAAAGTAGTTTTTAAACATAACAAATTTAAATTCACTGGGAAATTTTGTAAGTGAATGGAAGATCCACATCTTGATAAAAAAAAAAAAAAAACAGTGATATTTGTTGCCATTCAAGCTGCCCTGTATATTCATCTACCCTTCCATACTAACATCATGTGCTGAAGATCTTACTCTAAGGTCCACTTCGTGGGCAGAGATAAGGAACAAGACGAAGGCATCTATGTGCTCCTAGGTCTAAGCTGAGGTTCCATTTCGTGCAGTGTGGAGCAGCCTTCCAATGTCTCATTGGATTCTCCCTGATCCCTCCTCCTGGGGTGAGAGCACTGCTGTGTGTATGTCAGCACCCTGGATCCCCGGGGATGGCTCCCTCTCCAGCTGTACATGCAGGTTCTGTCCAGACCAGGCAACTCAAGAAGCCAGGGACAAGCCATTCTACCAAAGAGTTTTGCTCAAGAAACATAAGGTAGCAATCCCACCCTCAGACCCAGGGCGGAGGCTTTTCCTGGGTTTGAAGACAGGTCATTAGGAAAGCTCTTCAAACAAGTACCTGAAGAGACAGAATTTATCTGCAACAGAGATGGATAAGTTTATGTCTAAGTGTGCACACTATGGAATGGTACAGACCTATAGAGGATAGCCCAGAGAGCTGTTGGCCTCATGCTACTTACAGCAATCAGTAAGGTCAAAGGGCCTGCAGGACTTTAACAGAAGCCAGAGCCATCCTAGAGAGCTGTCGTGGGAACATACTTGTCCTTGGAGGTCTGGAAGGCTGTGCCAATGTACCATACTAGACATACTCAGGTACAGACATCCTTCTTGCCACAGAATGGCCTGACAGCAAAGTGGATTAAGACTTTGGTCACACAGGAACAAGATAATAAGCTACAGTGAGCCATGGGAACACCTAGGGAAGCTCAAACAACAATGAACCACCAAAGAAAAAACTAGTTTTCAAAGGTACTGAAGACTGTGTAGGTTCCCAGGGCTGTGCCTTTTCAAGAAGGAACCGAGATTCATGCTCTGGGCTTCTAGCTGTAAGGGAAAGATATTGGTAACAGTAAATTCCTGGAACAAGGAAGGAAGTCCTAAGCCACACATATGCTGTGGCAAAGGGTGAAGATTATATAGCCAAATTTAGTCATGCTCAGCTGCCACAGATAATATGAAGATCCAGAAGGGAATCCCAAAAAAGACAGCCAATGATTAAAAACAAACAAAAAATCTAAGCAGGGACACCAGAAGCTGCACAACACAGGGGAAGTATGTTTAGAATTAATCAAGTCATGTAAGTAAAGTATAAAAAAAAAGCATAAAAGCCACAGGAAGTAGAGATCAGTACACAATCTGAAGTGTCTATTTTGTACAAAAATAAGTGATACATGCAGCTAAACAGAAAATGTTGGCTCCCATAAGAAGACAAATATGAGGTGGCTGACTTGCTCTTCCTTTCTCTCTCTTTCTTTCTTTCTTTCTTCTTTCTTTCTTTCTTTCTTTCTTTCTTTCTTTCTTTCTTTCTGTCTGTCTCTCTCTCTTTTTCCTTCCTTTCTTTCTTTCTGTCTGTCTGTCTCTCTCTCTTTTTCCTTCCTTCCTTCCTTCCTTCTTTGTTTGCCTCCCTCTCCCCATTTCTTCTTTCTTTTTTCGGTAATTAGAGATTAGCAATACAGAGACAGAAATTATTTTGAGTGTGCTAAAGCAGTGTCAAAACTTAAGTGAAAATGTCAACACTAGAAGGACAAAGGAGAGTGTGGTTGGCAGAAGACCCAGGAGACGCTAAGGTAGATAAACAGCAATTGCACACACTCAACACACAGCAAACAAAACAAGAGGCAAGAACAGAGCCGCAAATGTCTGGAGAACCTGAGGGCAGTCGCAGAAGCTTATGTGAGAGGGAAAAAAGGAGCAGGGAGCAAATACATAATAGCTGAAATGTTCTGAAACTTGGTTTAAGGATGAATCAACACATGGAAAGGCTGAAATAACTCCAAGTAAGAATATTTACTTTAAACATCAAGGGATCCTGACTTAGATACATCAAAGCAAAAATGTTGAAAGTCAAAGATGAAAGGAAACTATTTGAAGCAGCAGAACTCAAGTGTGAGCCGGTGCAGTCAAGACGTTGAGGAAAGATTCAACCACATGATTCACCAAGTGTGCAGGAACTACACTAAGGTCAGTATTTGAATCTTCATAGGCATCCTGGAAGACAGGAAGGACACGGAGACACTCAAAGTGGTGGAAGAGAATTGTATCAGTTCCTTTTCTGTTCCTGTGATGAAACACCTTGACCAAGGCAACTTATGAAAGGAAAAGTTCCTTTGGGTTTATGGACAAGATAGACAGAGTCCATTATAGCATCAAGCAGCAGACATGGTGGTAGGAAGAGAAGCCAAGAGATTACTTCTTCAAATGTAATCATGAACCAGAGAGAGCAAACTGAAATTAGGCAAGGCAATAACAATTCAAAGCCCATCCCTTGTGATGCACTTTGTCTATAAGGCTGCATGTCCCATGCAAACAGTGCTACCTACTGGTGACCAAGTGACTATGGCTTGAGACTATGGAGGACATTTGTCATTAAAACTACCACATTCCATTCCCTAGCACTCAGTCTTGTCACCATGTCATAATGCAAAATGCATTTAGTCTAACTCCAAAAGTCCATGTAGTCTTTTTGTCTCAATGCTGTTTAGAAATCCAAAGTCTCTTCTGAGACTCCAGACAATCTCTTAATTGTAAAACCCTGAAATATTGAAAAGCAAATTATATACTTCCAGCATATAATGACATAAAATGTACATCACCACTCCAAAAGGGAGGAATGGGAGCATAGTGAGAAAATACTGGACCAAAGTAAGACCAGAACCCAGGAGATTAACATCTGGGACTTTCATTTCAGAGAGCTTAGATGGCCCCAACCCCTCCAGCTTTGTTGCCTGCAACGTGCATTGTTCTCAGGATTGTCCCATTCCCTCCAGCCCCATTCCAAGCTCTCCTTGCTAGATATCTCATGGCTCTGGCATCTTGGGGTCTCCAATGAAACACAGGCTTCACTTACACAGCTTTGCACAAAGATCTCCCACAGCTTCTTGCCTTCTCAGTCATTCATGCAGAGACTCCTGTCACATGCTGCCTGACCTCAGTGGCTCTCTGAAATCCTAGAGTCAGAATCTATGACTTTTTTTTTTTTTTTGGTTTTTCGAGACAGGGTTTCTCTGTGTAGCTTTGCGCCTTTCCTGGAACTCACTTGGTAGCCCAGGCTGGCCTCGAACTCACAGAGATCCGCCTGGCTCTGCCTCCCGAGTGCTGGGATTAAAGGCGTGCGCCACCACCGCCCGGCCCAGAATCTATGACTTTTTATGCTTGCATCCTTCATGTCTCTAAAGCCAGCTCCATGAGGACAATACTGCCAGTTTCTGCAGCCAGCTTAGGATGGCTGGTGGACCTCTTGAGTCACATTAGCACCACCATTTATGCTCAGTTGCTTCCTGAGGACATAAAATACCTTCAGATCTCTTTCCCACATTAGAGGCTTAGGTGTACGGGGTTTTGCACTGAAAGCACTGTCCCCTTTATTTCAGTGATGAGCAAGAGGTTTCCTCATTATGACAATTACCTCCTTATCTCCTGAAGCACAAGTTCTGGATGCAACATTATGTTTCTTTGTGCTCTTTTCCTCTGTCAAATGCACATGTTGTATTTTTTGTTATCCACGTGCTCATTTTCATTTCAGACCTATATAATAGTGATGAATAATAACTATACCACAGATTCAATATTATGCTGCCTTAAAATTGCCTCTGCCAAAGGTATTAGTCTGTTCCTAATTTAGCTTCAGGAAAGCTCTTAAAGCAAGGGCAGAAGACAGTCATGTTCTTTACCAGGGTGTTACAGGATTTGTCTCTTGCCCAATTGGTAATATTGTTCCCCTCTGAAACATCTTGAGCTAGGCCTCCAGAGCCACCATTTCCTCCCAGCAAAGTCTTCCTGGATCCTACTGTCATGACACATTGAGCTTCCCTTTTTATGTTCTACTGCTTTTCCAGTCCATAGTTCAAAAGCCTTCTGTATTATTTCAATAAACAAAATGGTCAGCATCTTGGTTTTGTTTATATTGTTGCAATAAGCACCATGATGGAAAGCAACTTGGAAAGGAAAAGGTATTTGGCTTACATGTCCCAACCATAGTCTGTCATTGAGGGAAACCAAGGCAGGCACTCAAAGCAGGAACTGAAAGCAGGAACTGAAGCAAAGACCATAGAGGAATGCTGCTCACTGACTTGCTCTTCATAGTTTGCTCAACCTTCTCACATAGCTCAGAACCACCTGCCCAGGGATGCCACCACCCATAGTGATCTGGGCCCTCATCCATTAATCGAGAAAACGCCCTGCACACTTGCCTACAGGTCATTCTAGTGGAGACAATGCCTCAGTTGCAATTCCTTCTTCACAGATATGTCTATGTTCGTATCAGGTTGACAAAAATCTAAGCATCAAAATTAATACCTTGTCAATTTGATACAAATATGTCACTATTAAATCACAAGCTTTTCTCTCTTGTTTGTCCCCCAAATCTCATATTAATGTAAAGATATACTATTAAAACATAAATAACTTTAAAAATACTACAGCCTTTAAAATGTTTAAACACTTTAAAAGTTCGGTCTCTTTAAAGTAGTCAAAGTTCCTCTCAAAATCTAAAGTGTCTTAATTGTTGCCTCGTATAAATCTAAAATTAGTTACATATTTTGTTAAACTAAAATGGAAAAATCAGGGCACAAAATCAAATCAAAGCAAACCCAAAATTCAACAATGTAGAAAGTTCAGTACTTCATATCTGGGACTCACTATGATTCCCTGGGCTTCACAGGTCTTGGGCAGCCCTACTTCTCCAGCTCTGTTGTTCACAGCTCATCCAGTTTGTCTTGTAGGTTCAGGCAGGCTACACTCCACAGCTACTGCTGTCGTTGACAGTTGTCCCATATCTGCAATATACTGAAACCAGACTGCAACTGGAACGCCTCTATAGGCTCCCTTCAGGGACTCTTACCCTGGCACATGGTACCAACCCTCAACATCTCTCCACAGTTCCTTCACACCATCCTTCAACAGAGGATGCACTTTCACCAATGGCCTCTCCTGGTTTCTCACAGTACCAAACCACAAGATACTCTTACAAGATACCAAGTTTGGTTTCCACAGTGAAATACACTCTTGGCTACCTCTGAATCACAGATTTTGTCTCAATGGTGCTGATCCCTGCCTAACCACTACTAATTAATTTCTTAACCCCAGCTAACCAGAATCCATTGTCCCAATAAAGCAAAAGTTTTACCTTGGTGGTGCTGGTCTCTAGTTAATCACAGCTGAGTCTTCAGCTCCAGCTTACCAGACACCACAGATTCTTGATTCAAACTACCATATAAATGGCACAGGGAGAGTCTTTACTTCTCTCTGAAACCCAACAAGCCAGGCATCCATCACTTGCACTGGCTTTGGCATAATCTTCCAGGTTCCTAGAAGCTCATTAAGCTTTGATTACTCAAAGGCTTTTTCAACATAAAATTGCAAAGTGCTTCACCATCTTCTCATAACAATACCATCAGGTATGTCCCAGCAATAGTCCAGTCTCTGGTACCAAGTCCTAGTTTGGTTTATATCACTGTGATAAAACACCATAACTAAAAGCAGCATGAGAAGAAATGAGTTTATTGGCTTACATGTCTCAATCACAATCAATCCATCATTGAGGGAAGCCAAGGCAGGAATTTGCAGACAGGAACTGAAGCAGAGACCATGGATGAATACTCTTCACTGGATTTTCCCCCATGGCTTGTTCAGCCTGCTCTATTATACAACCTAGGGACACTAGCTCAGGGTTGCACACACACAGTAATGTGGGTTCTCCCACATCAGTCATTAATCAAGAAAATGCCCCGTAAACTCACCTACAGGGAGATCTGATGGAGGCCATTCCTCAACTGAGGTTATCTCCTCTATTCTGTGTCTGTGTTATGTTGACACAAACCAAACAGCACAGTCAAGTTTTTCACCACAACTGCCTCTGATCAGTTATCAATGTCTGTGTCAGTTACTTTTCTGTTACTATGATAAAACATTTGAACAAGTTGACTTATAGAAGGCAGGGCATTCGGGATAAGCTTCCAGAAGAACGAGTCCATCATGACATTGTAGCAGGCATAGCAGCAGGATGAGAAGCCGAAAGCTACATCTTCAAATGCAGTTACAAAATAGAGAGATCAAACTGGAAGTAGGCAAGACAATAAATATTCAAACCTGCCCCAAGTGACACAGCAAGGCTGACCCTCCTGAATCTTCCCAAACACTGCCACTAACTGGGGATCAAGTCTTCAAATGCTCAAAACTATGGGTGACACTTCTCCTTCCAACCACCAATATCTTTCAAAAATAAAAATGAAGCCGTTTCTAGGTAGAGAAGCCTGACAACTCCTTGCTACTATATTTGCCCTAAAACATACATCACACAAAATTATTCAGGCTGAAAAATCATAACAAAAGAAAACAGTTTCAATTGAAATGAAGAGAGCAATGTTGGTATAACTGATTAGAGGGAGTAATATAAATATGCATTTATTTTTCTCTTATTTTAAAAATGATTATATAAAACTATCTACAGTTTGTGTTGTTTTACTTATCCTGTAAAACTGCAACCATCACAACACAAAAGCTAGGAGTGAGTATGTCATGAGGCTGTGTTTTATTAACTAAATAATGGTAGAACTTAGCTTGAATCCAAAAGAACATAAAAATCAAAATAAAAATAATCAATGTAATATAGACATTGCAGTTCTATACATAAAATTCTGGTCTTTGTTCTCTTCACCTTTTTATTAGACAAGAGCCTATAATCCAATAATCATAATAATATTTGAACAGATATAAAGCTTGTTAAATGTGTATAATTAATTAAAACTGACAAACTATATAAATATATGACAAATTCTAGAGCACATAGGGCTGTATGAATATTAAAAAAACTCAAAAGTTTAAATACAAAACTAATCGAAGGAATTAAAATGGGATTGTAGAAGCTGTCTAGTTAAGATAGAGATATTAAAGAAGAAATAAATGAACCAATTAACAATGTAAGATAAGAAACAAAAAAAACAAGTTATCATATCATTAATAACATTAAGTCTAAATAGATTAAAACTACAAAAACATGAATACAATCTATGAACTGCCTGGAGGCACATCTTAAAAATAAAGGGACAAATACATAAACCATATGAAAGAATAGACAATGCATAAAAATAACCTTATTGGAACTACAACTAATGCTTAGACATAAAAACCCTTTAACATAAACAATTAGGACTAAAAAGCCCTCCAGCCAGGTATAGTGATTCATCTTTGTAACCCAGCACTTGGAAAGTAGAGGTAGGAGAATCACAACTTCAAGAAAAACCTAGTCTACAAATCAAGTTTCAGGACAAGCAGGCTCAAGAAGGATATCACAAAGTAAGTTATAATATTCTTTGAGATGAACTTTATACCTTATGGAATGCAACTGAAGTAGTTATTAGATGGATATTTATAACTATAAATATCTATAGTGGGAAAAAAATTCTCAGATCAGCAGCCTAACTCTCCTCTACAGGAAAAAATAAATTAAAATAAAATAAAATAGATCAGATATAAGAAAAGAATTAAGCCAAGTTCATAAGAAAAGAAAACAGATTTTAAAAAGATAAGTAAGCTGGGTGTGATGGCACATGCCTTTAATCCCAGCATTCTGGAGGCAGAGGAAAGCAAAGGCAGGTAGATTTCTGTGAGTTAGAGAACAGCCTGATCTACAAAGGGAGTTCCAGGACAGCTAGTGCTGTTACACAGAGAAACCCTGTCTCAAAAAAAAAGTATATATATACAGATTAACATCAATGGGAGGTGATTTCAATACCTCATTTTTCCAATAGACAGGTCATCTGAACAGAAAATAAACAGGGAAACATTAGAAATAAATGACATCTTACATCAAATGAAATTCACAGATGTCTATAGAAAATTCTCCTCAAACACCAAAGAATATATATTCTACTTAGCAGACCATGGTAGCTTCTCTAAAATGGACTACCACATCCTTAATGAACTTCAAACAATTGATATAATTCTATGTACCCTATCTGACCATAATGCAAACATTTCTAGATCTAGCCAATCCCACATTAATCCAAGAAGTGATCAACTACCTAAATAGACCCATAACAAATGAGGACATTGAAACAGTAATAAAAAATATTCTAACCTAAATATCTAGGTCCCTACACATTCACAGCAGAATTCTGCCAGAATCTCAAAAGATCTACAGCCATCCCTTAAACTATTCAAAAATATAGGAAAAAACAAAAGAAATATTTATAAATTCTATGTAGCTAGTATCATTCTACTACCAAAATCAGGTAAAGACACAAGTAAAGAAAATCAGAGGCCAATATCCCTGATGAACGTAGACTTAACAATCCTCAAGTATTTACTTGCAAACCAAGTACATAAAAAATATTATGGTGTACAGAGTGAGATCCAGTACAGACTCCAAACCTACACAGAGAAACTCTGTCTCGAAAAAAGACAAAAAAGAATATTATCCACCCACCATGACCAAGACAGCTTTATCCTGGAGATTTAGGAATACTTCAACATACTCAAGTTAAAAAATATAGGAAACCAGATTAAATATACATAAAGATAAAAATCCCATGATCATCTCAATGAATGCTTAACAAGACTTTGACAAAATCCAACATACCTTCATAGTAAAAGTCCTAGAGAGAGTAATACTAGAGGAAGCCTACTTCAGCATAATAAATAATGTATATGAGAAACCCACAGCCAATGCCATCGTAAAGGTCATGCCTTACCCACCAATTAAATAAAAATAAAGACTCTCACAGTATGAAATAAACAAGCAATTATGCTGTGTGTTGAATGCATGCCTAACACAAAGAAAGTATAATTTCTAAAATTAAAGAGCATAGCAGATAGAAATCAACAGTTTCAAAATAGAATTCAGATCATAAATGATCAAGCTAAACTCAAACAGACCTTTTAATATATACAACAAACATAATAAATAGTCTTACACCAGTATATAAAATAAAATAGCAACTGTGCCAATAGAAACCATGGTAAATTTGAAGAGAAAAAAAGAATCATACAAAGAGGAATTTTCACACCATTGTACTCTAAAACTGATTAAACAGATAAAAATATATAAACTTAAATGAAATTCAAATAGAACACAAAGCTATGTGATTATTAATATAGAGAATAAGGATATAAAATTTGCAGTCACAGTGATAGGAAACATGACTTCAAAGAACATGATATCCATGAATATTAACCACTGTGCATGAAGGAAGCTTCAGTAGGTTCAATAGCGTAGAAAGGATGGAAAACTTCTCAGAATTCTGGTGGCAGACGGCAGTATCAAAAGTGCTGCCTGGGGCCAGGTGGTGATGCCCTGCACATAGATGCCTTGTTTTCATTCACTCCAGCACTATGGGAGCTGAGAGAAAAGGATCCTCTGTTCTAGGCCAGCCAGGAACTAATTGGATAATTTCAAAATTTCTATTAAACAATTCCATGTCAAAAAGCTGGTAATAAAAATAAACATAGGAGTCTATTGGATAAAGTTAATGAAGGAGGAATGAAAAATATTAACATCAAATATTTATTATAAAAGAGAAATGAAAATAAGTCGATTAAATTGCCAAAATAAAGATGTTGGAAAAGGAAGTACACTGTAAGAAATAAAAAAAACAAAATAATGAGTTATGAAACAGAAAACTGGTATTTTGAAATCCTTCTAAAAGAAAAATCTTTGAAATATTGGTAATATTCTCCCTCCAGACAAAGAAGGAGAAAACACAATACCAAAACTAGAATACAGCTAGAAGGGGATGTGATTAAAACACAAGAAACCTTAAAATTAGGAGGCAGCAGCTGAATGAAACTGAAGGTGCTGGACTCCATGATTTCTTAGAAAGTTTATAGATATCAGTGTGCAATTGTTATTTGTTACTTTACTTTTTCCTTCTTTCTGTTAATATATTGAAATTAACACCAAAGCAATTAACAATTAGTGTACCAAAGATAAAGACTGTTGTGTTTTCCTGAGCCTTGGGAGTCAGTAGCCTCTGCTGTGTAATCTGTGCATCTCCCAGGATAATTCATATGCATTTGTATCTGTGTATGCATGTCTGTATGCAGATGAACCTGTATGTGCACGTGGCCTGAGGACAACTTTCGGTATCATGCCCCAGTAGCTGTCCACCTGGCTTTCTGAGGCAGGTTATCCCTGACCAGGGTTTCTCTGATGAGTTAGGCTAGATGGCCAGTGAACACCAGTGATCTGCCTATCTCTGTCTCCCCAAGCACACTCCACTGCTCCAAGCTTCTATGAGTATGCTCTGGGAATTAAATTCCAGTCCTCATGCTTGTGCATTAAACACCATCCTCAGTGCTGACAGCCCTCTGAAATTCCATTTCATTCTCAGAAACCTGTCTGTTTAAAACTCACAGTGGAGTATGTGTAGAACACGTGTGACTGTTGTCCAGTCGAGTCTCGTAATGCTGCCTAGCCATAGGGTGGCTTCCTTTCCTCTTTGCTCCACAATGGATAGTTGCCAAGAGAGTGACTTACTTCCACTCTTGCCATAGTCTGAGAGCAGTAGGTACTGCTCACATTCCGGGGCCTGGGGATAGTAGAGGGTAAAAGTCACCAAAGGGTTAGTCCACTGCCATGTGAGTCTATACTTCAGGAACAACAATGATGTCATGGAAGGTATTAAAGATGGTAGTCAGGGGAGAGGAGAACTTACATATCCTGATAGAACACCGTGTATCAAAATAAAGCCCAAATACAATAGAAAAACTAGCATAAAAAATAAAACCATTCATATAGTAGATAAAAATGTGAAGCCATGTCTGAACAATTTGTGAATGGAGAATGGTCTTTTTACTATATTAATAAAGCTTGAAAACTAAACAAGAAAATAGAAGGACATGCTTGGAGAAAATATTTACAATTTACCTAATGGGAAAAAAAAAGATTTATTTTCTTAATGTATAAAGAACCCTTAAAAGCTCAAGAAAAGGCAAACAAACAAAAATCAATAGGACAAGCCATGGGCAAGGCAGAGTAACAGACATATAACACCCAGCATAAAAGAACACTCAGCGTAAATTACTTTGACTCATGGCGAAAGGAATTACAGTAAAACCTCATTGGTCAAAATACCAATTTCTCACTCACCAAAGTGGCACTAATAGAAATCTTAAGGATGCACTCTTGTTGGCAGGGCTGCCGAGAAACGTGCACTGAGTGGAACTTGGCACCATCCCCAAGAGCTGCAGATTCATTTACTTTACTGCCCAGTGAGCTGGTTTGGAGACTCTCACTTCAAGATTCACACCAAGTACAGAACAGCACACTGCCAAGTATGCTGCTATAACATAAGGGTGATAGTAACCCCAGAGTCCAAAGAGAGGCCTGGATCCATTATTTAACTGACTGAACCTGAAAGCGAAATTTTACAAAGGAATCTGACGTTGATTTGAAGTGATCCTCAGATGCATTAAGTACAAGAAGCAGAGGAAGAATAGTCATCTAATACGTTTGCTTTTGTGTTCTGAAAATAATCTTTTATATACCATCTTTGCAGAAGTAACCATTTTGTGTCAGCATTTGCTTACATTGAGACAGAAGCAAGGCTTTCTTGTCCTTTCAGTTTTTATTTTTTTTATTTTTGTCCCCTGTTCCTGGAGCACATTAGGTGGGTGGAAAACAGCCATTTCTTCTCTCTCTCTCTCTCTCTCTCTCTCTCTCTCTCTCTCTCTCTCTCTCTCTCTCTCTCAGAATAGACACAGATTCTTTGGAGACCATTCTCTGATTAGCTTTAATAACAGAATTTCATCCTGTACCTCACCATTTGTGTTCTAAGAATGTGCCATGTGTTTCTTCAGCGTCCACAACAGCCTGATGCTAGTGGAAGGATGTACCACCTTCCCTGAGTTGCTTGGCAACACCACTTAGCAATTTGCTGTATTGCTCCCATGTTTATCACATATCATTGGTTTAATTGCTGTCTCAAAAAACACTAACTACAGAAATCGTTAATTCTTTCTACATACCTCTTTGGAAGAACCCTCCTCTCTCACTCAACAATTGTAACAATGGCTAGCATTCTTACTATGTATTCAGTGTCTGGGAAGCCACAATGCTCACAAAAGATTGCTTCTTGTCTCAATGCTTAAAGAGTTCATTTTATCTATTTTATGAAAAAGATTAGATGCCATTCTAAATCAGTGCAGCAGAAACATACTAACGAGTCTGAACCAAAACACTGCTTTATTTGGGGCTGCATCTATATGGAAACTACTGTAATGTGGTAATCAATAAACTGTCTGTTTCAAACAAATATTCATAACTTCATGTTACTGAAGGAGTGTGTATGTATTTTTGTTCTCAAATTTTCTCTTCTCATATATATACAGTCAGCCCTTCATTTCTTAGGGCTCTGTATCTATGGATTCAACCAACCACAGACAGAAAACAAGTGAAAATAAATTGTTTTTGTTGCACATGTACAGATTTTTCTTTCCTGTCATTACTTCCTAAAACTGTAACAATTAATTACATGGAATTTGCACGGGATTGGGTCATCTAGAGATGATGTAAGGAATAAAGGTGGACATGTGTGGATCACATGAAAATATTTTGCTATTTTAAACAAGGAACTAGGTAGTTTTGGATTTTGTTATTGTTGAGAGGGATGTCTTGGAATCAATTCCTCCGATGTACCAATGGGCAATTGTATTTCCTATGTATGTGCTGAGACAGATTTAAAAATCCTCTAGATAAAAGAAACTAAATATTTTAGCATGTTCAGTGATTCAGTGGTCCTCCTCCTTAGGCTGGCCTCAAATAAGAAATGATTATAATAAAAAAAAAAAAACAGAAGAACCATGATGCAATCAATAAGGTCTTTAGAAAATACATTTATTACTGGAAAAATATTATTGGTTACACAAACTAGAAATTAATAGCAATGGTTACTTTGGAGAACAGGAAAGGGGAAGCCCAGCTGGGAGGGGGTTTCTGATACCATCATCTGTGGTTGCTGGGTCAGCAGTTTATTTTCAAGTGCTTCTGAAAAGATATTTGTTTTGTTTTGTTTTGTTTTGTTTTGTTTTCTTCTGAAAAGACATTAGACTGGCCAGAGATGATTGGCCAATGGCAGAAATGTAAGTGGAACAAAGACAATAGGCAGACAAAGATGGATAGCTAATGAATAAACAAGAAAGCAATGGCTATGCAT
Source organism: Peromyscus californicus insignis (assembly GCF_007827085.1). NCBI lineage: Eukaryota > Metazoa > Chordata > Mammalia > Rodentia > Cricetidae > Peromyscus > Peromyscus californicus. Next base: position 143,956,604 of record NW_026294562.1, on the reverse strand, counting down.
GTATAAAGCCAATATGTTAAAATTCATGTAAATGAGATAGGTACTTGAAGAGGAAGATGGGCTGCTTGTGAAATTTTATTATAAGGTGTGTTTACATTTGTTTATGCTGTAGAACATTTGTTTAATGATGCAAAATACATTGCATTCTTTTATGTTGCACTTGTTTAACTCTGTGAAGTTGTGTTACTTTGCTGGTTTGAAACACCTCATGGTCTAATAAAGACTCGAACAGCCAATAGCAAGGCAGGAGAAAAGATAGGCAGGGTTGGCAGGCAGAGAGAATAAACAGAAGGAGAAATCTGGAGGAAAAGAAAGAAAAAGCAATAGAACAAGGAAAGGAGGACACGAGGGACCAGCCACAGCCACACAGCCAGTCACAGAGTAAGAGCGAAAGATATACAGAAAACAAAGGTAAAAGCCCAGAGGACAAAGGTAGATGGGATAATTTAAAATTAAGAAAAGCTAGCAAGAAACAAGCCAATGTTGGGAGATGAGCTAAGAAGCCATGAGCATAGAATTCATCCACTATGGCCCTCCATAAGTAGGTTTCTGGCTCTTGACATGGCTATGGTATAGCCTCAAAGTCCATGCAGAAAGGTATCAAGGACTAATCATACCAACCCCAGTTTCTCCAGTGCTAGGAATCTGCCCAGCACATGAGCCAGAAGTTTCTGGGTAAAGTCCCTGGAACAATGAGCAGACAAGTTTCCCATCAGGAAGACAAAAGAAGTCCTGGAGTTAGAAGACATGGAGGTAAGATTTGTTTTCCAGTAAGGGAATGCCACGAGGACCTAGACAAAGTTCAAGTATGCTCAGTAACATTGCTGAGAACCTATAAATATTTGTTATTGTGGCATATTTACCCTTGCGGTTAAACTGTACATAAAGTGAGCAGAATATGAATACTGCTAATATGTCTTCAGATGAGCCATTTGTGCTTCCCACACTGCACTGTATTATCAACTGCCTAAATTTCATACCAAATCTAACTGATACACTTCTGAAGACCAACAAGAAAAAGAATTGATGAACCAGTTGTTCTCAGCTTAGTCTGTTTTTGAGTTATCTGTCACTTTACAAATAGTCATGGAGTCCAGCACCTACTCCAGGTCTAACCTGGCATACAGTTTGCCAGCTGCTTACCATGCTCATTGTGCCATTGAGATGGAGCGCCATTGTGGAAGAGGAAAAGCTGGTTCCTCAAAAGAAAAAAAGGCTTACTATTTTTAATTTCTGTTGTAATTTCACTAACTCTTCTGGTTTGGATAAGGAGCCTTCCTTAATTTGGAAGCATTGTAGGTAACTTAAAATTTGTACTTATTTATAGATTCATGTTGACTTGGAAATTAAGTTAAATCCTGACTCAAGTGCCACCTTGACTTAGAATAGTAGACAGGAATCTTGGTTCATGTTCTGTTTGAATATTAATTAAGAGAACACTACTTTCTCTGCTAGCCAGTCTAATACAATATGAGTAGGTGCTGCTACAACATAGGTATACTCTAAGCAGCTTCACCAGTTTTTAAGGAGAGGAATTCTTTAACTTGGCTTACAGTTACACAAGTTCAGTTCCTAGTCCTTGGAGAAACTGACTTTGACCCTTGATGAGGCTGAGCATCCTGGCTGTGGGAAACAGATACCATAGACTATTCATATCATAGTGGACAGTGAGCAGAAAAATATCTCGAAGCACTCTTGATTGTCATCGGATTCATTGACTAAAAAACAAGTTGCTTGGAAGATTTTATTTCTACATTCACTCTTAATATGAGGTATGTGGCTTCCCCTCATTCTTGAATGGGAAAATTTTAAACATCTATTTTTTATTCATTCCATTCATATCTGAACTTCTTGGAGTTAAACTGTCCTAGAAATGTCTAATACAAAGTAATCTTGATGTCTTTATTGCAGATGCTAGATTTAAATAAGAAAGGCTAAGGGTTGTTTGACACCATATCTCAAGCATGATTAAAAATGTTTATATAAGTATATGTATCAAGATAGTCATGGCATCTTACATGCAGGCATACATATCCTCACATTGTCTACTTTTATCTTTTATAATGCCAATGATTCCTACTGTAACTAGATTTACATGTCAAATTTAGGGGATTAGAAGATCCTGAGGCTGTTGAATATCCATTATTTAAAATGCTTGGGGAAAAATGATTTGTGATTTCAATTTTTTAAAAAAAAGATTTAGAATATTTGCATATATATAACGAGAGAACTGGAAGATAACCATGAAATTCATTTGTGTTTCAAACAGACCTCATCCATGAGACCTGAATATACTGTGTTGACTTGTAACATGTATAATTTTCTACTCATGGCACCATTAAGATACTGAACAATTAAAGATTTTGGATCATTTTCTGTTCTTTATTCTGCTTGCTCAAATTGTACCCAAGTTTCTAAGACATGTATGTAGTAGCGATCACTCTGCATGCCACCATCTGACTTCCCTTAGTCTGACGCCCTTTCCCTTTCTAATGTTTTAGCTTCCATTCTATATTCTATCCCTGTTTTAAAAATCTGAAAATACATGAAAGGGAGAGTAAGAAGGCAGTCTGCTTTCACTATGGGTCTGTATTATCACCATCAATTTAAAAGTGATTTGAAATGTAAAGCTATTATATATTAGGATATAGAAATAGAGTCTTAACTAGACTGTAATGAATGGGTTGGACTAAGTTTTCCTGTGTAAAAGTTTCTGCTCCCCAAAAGCAAACCAAGGTCTACAGTGTCTGAACTGGTCTGTAAACACCAGACTTTTCCCTTGTGCCAGACACGTTCTCTGCATCCAGAGGTGGATCTTCAGGGGTGAAGGTCCCCAGAGGCCTCAAGTAGTATAGGCTGGAGCCATTCAAAAGGGGAGTGCCCTCTCCACACATTAGTGACTGACAGCAAAGAAGAAGCTAATGATTTACATTACTGCCCTGACACAGGCACAGACGGTTCACTTCCTGAAAGGGGAAAGGGGACAAGGGACTGGGGTAGGTGCCCCAAGAATGGCCCATAATGTTTGCTGACTTCCCTTTCCATACATACACGCACATTTCCAATTCTTCACACACTACTCTTCAGAAGAGTCAATTAGCTACAAGATGGATGGGTCCACAGTGTGTATTTATTCACGATTCATATATATGTATATGTATATATATTGTACATATTGTCTGATTCCTCTACAATAATGTCATTAGACCTAAAAGCTACAAATTATATAGTTCCTATAAATACTTTTACAGTGAAGAGTTTAGTTAAGGTTGAAAAGCGAATAATATAAAGCATAACTGTAAGAACATTTCCAGCCATCTAGAATTATAATTTCCTTCCATTTTATTATGCCAGTGTCTTCCCTACTTGTGCACTTTTATCTTTTCCCAGAAATTTATACTGAACTTGAATTTCATTGAAGTGAATAAAATAGTGGTTTCTGAAATTCATGTCCCCCAAACCTCAGTATGTGACCTTCCCTGGGGTAGTCTTTGCAGATAAAAGAGAGCCATGAACATGAAGATGAGACACAGGCTGGAAGAATGCATTTACAGGCCAACGAAACTCAAGTATTGCAGGAAAGCAGAGAGAGCACAAAATAGTTTCCCAGAGCTGCAAGGATGAGCCAGTCTTGCCTACACATTCATTTGTGGCCCCTGGTGTCCTGAACTATGGAAGACTGCATGCCTGTTGTTTTAAGTTGCTCAGTTTATAGTTTGCTTGCTAATCCTAGGAATGAATGCCCCTAAAAAAATCAGTATTGAAGGAATGTGTGGTACCCATAATGAAGCAAACCTGTTTGGCTTTCTGGATGGGTCTTGGTTCTCCTCCCTAGACCTTTAAATTCAGATGGGTCCTTAGAGATTCCCTACGGCACATTTACTATGGCACTATAAGACACAGGCCATTTTACAGCTAGATATTAGGTCTAGAGCCCACACTCCCAAAAGCCAGTCTCCTTAATTCTGCTTGGGCCCAGGTCTTGCTAAACCCAGAAAACCTGATACCACCAGCCCCATCCTCTTGGATGCCCTAGAATCTGTCTCAGTGTTCTACCATTCCAGGGACAAATATGTCTTACTTCTGTCTCTCTCCTAGTGGCTTTCCACTCCCTGACAGAATATGCTCTCTTCAGGTTCTATGTCTGCTATGTTTTACAGGAAGGTTCTTTCCTTGGGTCTCTGTATTTGTCTCTAGATATGTGAAAGATAGGATTTCTTAAGTTTGTTGAAACCGAAGACTATACAGTGGTCTTCTGATTTTCAAGTGGCATCTACCCTTTCTCAGAATTAATAGATGGCACTGATTCTGTGGGTGAGAAGCTGGAGGGAAACATCATTTACTATGAATTAAATTACCCTGCCTGTAAAAAACAATGACATCATGAAATTTTCAGGCACATGGATGGAACTAGAAAATATCATCGTGAGTGAGGTAACCCAAACTCAGAAGGACACATAAGTACTCACTCATTAGTGGATACTAGATGAAAAGCAAAGGATAACAGACTACAACCCATGGCTCCAGAGAGGCTAGCTAGCAAGGAGAACCCCAAGAGGGATGCATGGGTCACCCTGGGAAGGGGAAATAGATTAGATCTACATGAGTAGACTGGGGGTGGGAGAGCAATGGAGGGTAAGGGATAGGGGATTAGAAATAAGGGAACAGGATGGTCAAGTTGGAACAGAGATGGAGTGGAAGAGCAATAAAAGAGATACCATGATAGAGGGAGACATGATGGGAATAGGGAGAAACTAGATGCTAGGGAAGTTCCCAGGAATCCACAAGGATGACCCCACCTTAGACTACTAGCAATATCGGAGAGGGTGCCTGAACTAGCCTACCCAGGTAATCAGATTAGTGATCATCATAGATCCTTCATCCAGTAACTGATGGAAGCAGATGAAGTGATCTACAGCCAAGCACCAGGCTGAGCTCCAGGAGTCCAGTCAAAGAGAGAGAAGAGGGATTCTATGAGCAAGGGGCATCACGATCATGATGGGGAAATGTACAGAGACAACCAAACCAAACTAGTGGGAACTCATGAACTGTGGACCAATAGCTGTGGAGCCCCCATGACACTGGCCTAGGCTCTCTGCATAGGTGAGACAGTTATGTAGCTTGATCTGCTTAAGGGGCCCCCTGGCAGTAGGATCAGGATCCATCCCTAGGGCATAAGCAGGTATTTTAGAGCCCAGTGCCTATGGCAGGATATCTTTCACAGCCTTGGTGCAGGGGGAGGGGCTTGGACCTGCCTCAACTGAGTATATCAGGCTCTGCTGACTCCCATGGGAGGCCTTGCCTTGGAGGAGGTGGGAATGCAGGGTGGGAAGGGGGGAAGGCTGGGAGGTGAGAGAAGGGAGGGGAAGGGATCTGCAGTTGGTATGTAAAATGAATAGAAAATTTCTTAATAATTAAAAAATTTAAAAAAAAAACCTGACTTAATCACTTTTAAGGGGACCACCTATGTTTGTATGTTTCATATCTAAGCACAATAGTTTCTTGGTTCCCAGGAGGAATTGCTTCTTAGAAAGTCCTGAAGCTACCAAATCTCAATGCGTTCAAGCTTTTAAGTGATGTAGTGCTTGCATATAACCTCTGAATATCATATAACTTTAGATTATATATTACACTAACTAATGCTTTATACATGTTATGCAAATAGCTCTTCTATTGTGTTGTTTAGGAAATTATAAGAAATTATTTATATTATTACATTTATTATCTTTAAAATAGTTTTCCTTTTATTGAAAATAGATTCTTTCCTCATACAATACATCCTGATTACAGTTCCCCCTCCCTCTATTCCTCCCAGTTCCTCCCCTCCCCTCTAGATCCATTCCATTTCTCTCTCACCAGAAAAGAACAGCCTTCTAAGAGATAATAACCAAGTATGACAAAATAAAATATATAATACGATAAAACTAAAATCTTCACATCAAGGCTGGACAAGACAACCCAACAGAAGGAAAAGAGCACCAAGAATAGGCACAAGAATCAGAGACTGTCTTGTTCACACACTCAGAATCCCACAAAAGTGCTAAGCTGAAATCTATGATACAGACACAGAGCACCTGGTGCAGACCAGTGTCAGCCCTGTGCTTGCTGCTTCAGTCTCTGTGAGTTCCTGTGAGCCTTCATCAGCTGATTCAGAGGGACTTGTTCTCCTGGTGGCCTCCAGCCCTTCTAGCTCTTATACTCTTTCCACCTCTTCTTCCATGTGCTTCCTTGAGCTCTGAGGGGAAGGATTTGATGGAGACATCTAATTTAGAGCTGTGTGTTTCAAGGACTCTGTGTGTGTGTGTGTGTGTGTGTGTGTGTGTGTGTGTGTGTGTGTGTGTGTGTGTGTGTGTGTGTAATGTCTGGCTGTGAGTCTCTGCCTCTGTTCCTGTCTTCTGTAGAAGGAAGTTTCTCTGAAGATGACTGAATAAGGTGCTGATCTATATGTATAGAAGAATATTATTAGGAGCCATTTTCTTGATACTTTTTTTAGACATGTAGTGTTTGGTTTTACCCAGGGTCTCTGGGCTCTGGTTCTTGGTTACACAAGCAGTGTTGCATATAGGTTCTGCCTCATGGAGTGGGCCTTAAGTCAAAGCAGACATTGGTTGGCTAGTCCCACAAGATCTGTGCCACCATTGCCCTAGCATATCTTGCAGGCAGGACAGATTGTAGGTCCAAAGTTTTGTGGATGGGTTGGTGTTTTCATTTCTCTTTTGGTAGCCTGTAAAGCACCTTCCCACAAGGAACACTAGAATGTCCTGTGACAATTAGTTTGACTCTATTCTCCAATTTCTTTTATATCAGCTTCAGTGTATCTGGTTTTAGGTTGAGGTCTTTGATCCACTTGGACTTTGGTTTTTGTGCAGGGTGATAAATATGAATCTCTTTGCAGTCTTCTACATGCAGACATCCAGTTTGACCAGCACCATTTGATGAAGATTCTGTCTTTTTTCCAGTGTGCGTTTCTGACTTCTTTATCAAAAATTAGGTACTCATATGTGTATGGATTTATGTCTGAGTCTCAGTCCAATTCCATTGATCATTGTGTCTGTTTTTACACCAACCATGCCGCTTTTAATGCTATAGCTCTGTACTACAACTTGAAATTGGGGCTGATGGTGCCTTCAGCAGTTCTTTTATTGTTCAGGATTGTTACGGATATATCTGGATATACTGGATTTTTTGTTTTTCTATATGAAATTGCAAATTGTCCTTTCAAGGTCTGTGAAGAATTGTATTGGAATTGTGATGGGTATTGCATTGAACATGTAAATTGCTTTTGGTAGGATGACTATTTTTACTATATTAATCATATTGATCCATGATCATGGGGGATCTTTCCATCTTCTGATATCTTCTCCAACTTCTTTATTCAGACTTGAAGTTTTTACCATACAAGTCTTTCATTTGCTTGGTTCGAGTTAACCTATGATATTTTATATTATTTGAGGCTATTGTGAAAGATATTGTTTCCCTGATGTCTTTCTCAGTCCATTTGTTATTTGTATATAGGGGGGACACTGAGGGTTTTTTTTTTTTAGTTATTCATGTATCCTGCTACTTATCAGCTATAGGAGTTCCCTGGTGGAACTTTTAGTGTCACTTATGTATGCTATAATATCGTCTGCAAATAAAGATACTCTGACTTCTTACTTTCCAATTTGTATCCCCTTAATCTCCTTCAGTTGTCTTATTGCTCTAGGTCAAACTTCAAGTATTATTTGGAATAGATATGGAGAGAGTGAACAACCTCATCTTGATCTTTATTTTAGTGGATGTGCTTTGAGTTTCTTTACATTTAATTTGATGTTGGCTATAGGCTTGCTGTAAATTGCTTTATTATATTGAGGTATGTCCCTTGTGTCCCTAATCTCTCCAAGACTTTTATCATGAAAGGGTGTTGGATTTTGTCAAAGGCCTTTTCTGCATCTAATGAGATGATCATGTGGGATTTTTCTTTCAGTTTTTTATATAGTGGATTGACAAATTTTCTTATGTTGAACCATTTGGTATGAAGCCTACTTGATCATGATGGATGATCTTTTTAATGTGTTCTTGAATTCAGTTTGCAAGTATTTTATTGAGTATTTCCACATCTATGCTTATAAGAGAAATTAGTCTGTAATTCTCATTCTTGGTTGAGTCTTTATATGGTTTGGGTGTCAGGGTAACTTTGGCCTCATGAAATAAATTGGGCAGTGTGACTTCTCTTCTATTTTGTGGAATAATTTGAGGAATATTGGAGTAAACTCTTCTTTGAAAGTCTGGTAGAATTCTGTGCTAAAATTACCTGACCTTGGGCTTCTTTTTAGTTGGTAGACTTTTAATGACTGCTTCTATTTCATAGGGGTTATAGGTCTATTCAAATTGCTTGGCTGATCCTGATTTAACTTTGTTGAGCAGTATTATTGAGAAAACTATCCATTTCTTTTAAATTTTCCAATTTAGTGGAGTACAGATTTTTAAACTATGTTCTTATGATTCTCTGGATTTTCTTCATGTTCTTATGTCCCCCTTTACATTTCTGACTTTGTGGATTTTGATATGCTCTCTCTGCTTTTGAGTGGTTTCTGAGAGTCTGTAGCACATCTGTCTAGGCCCTTCTGGCTCTTACAATCTGCATTGAGACTAATAGCCCAGCCTTTATAAATTGCTTGGTCTTTTTCCCTTGCAGCTTTTAATATTCTTTGCTTGTTCTGTATGATTAGTGTTTTGATTATTATGTGGTAAGGTGACTGTCTTTTCTGATACAATCTATTTGGTGTTCTGTATACGTCTTGTACCTTTATAGGCATGTCCTTATGTAGGTTGAGAAAATTTTCTTCTATGATTTTGTTGAAAATATTTTCTGGGCCTTTGAGCTGGGTTTCTTCTCCTACCACTATATATATATTATTCTTAAGTTTGGTCTTTTCATAGTGTCTCATATTTCCTGGATGTTTTGTGTAAGGAGCTTTTTTTTTAGATTTAACATTTTTCTATTGTATCTTCAACACCTGAGATTGTCTCTTTCATCTCTTGCATTCTGTTGGTGAAGCTTGCCTCTGTAGTTCCTGCTCAAATTTCTAAAGTTTTCATTTCCAGAATCCCCTCACGTTGTGGTTTTTTTATTGATTCTACTTCCATTTTAGCTCTTGAACAGTTTTATTCATTTCCTTCCACTGTTTGTGTTTTCCTGGATTTCATTAAGGAATTCATTCATTTCTTCTTTAAGGGCCTCTATCATATTCATACAGGATGTTTTAAGGTCTTTTTCTTGTGCTTCAGCTATATCAGTATATTCAGGGTCTGCTATGTAGGATAGCTGGACTCTCATGGAGACATATCACTCTGGCTCTTATTGATTGTATTTTTACACTGGCATCTAGGCATCTAGGTTTAGGATGATTATAGATTTAGGTGCTGATTTCTGAACCTCTCTTTGTTGTGTGAGTGTTTTGTTTGTTTTGTTTTGTTTTTCCCTTTGGTTTCTGTTTTCTCCCTGAATTTTTGGAATGTGTGATGTCTGTGTATTTCCTGATAAGAAATTTTTTTGGACCTGATATTTATGGTCATTGGGGGTTCCAGGTAAAACAAGCTGACAGTTAAGAGTGGGAATAGGCTAGGGTTCTGAAAGGGTTCCCAGGAGGGAAGAGTGCAGAGTGTTCAACCAGGATCTGCTTATTTCGTCTCCTTGGAATGGTAGAAGACAGTGAAGAGAAGTTACCCCAGAAGGTCTGCTTAGAATGAGATTGGGGAATTGGATCTAGAGAAACAGAAGGAGGGGGGAAGATCTACAGATAGCCTACCTGCTTTCTTGGCAGGACTAGTCTGTGGGTTGCCTGGGAGTACCTGTTGGAGCTGGGGCTGGGATAAAGCAACAAATGAGGAGAGGGTGGTTAGGAGGGGAAGGTCGGTGGGATCCGCAGAGTATGTGGGCAGAGTGGGAAGGAAGGCTGCAGCAGGTGTTCTATTGCAGAGATAGGGATGAGACTGGAGAATTGGGCTTGGAGGAGAGGAGGGATTGTTGAAGGTCTTCAGTGGGCTTACCTGTTTCCCTGGCCTCTCAGCTGGTGTGTTCACAGGGAATGCCTGCTGGTGGGCGGGGCTGGGATAAGGGATGAGTTGGGTGAAGGATAGCTAGAGAAGATCTTTGTGATCTGTTGGGGATGGGCTCAGAGAAGAAAAAGAGAGTAGAGCAGGTTTTCTGTTACAGAGCTGGGGATAAGACTGGGGAGATTGGATCTGGGGGAGCAGAAGGAGAGGTGTATATAGACTGTCTATCTCTTTGTTGCCCTGGCTGGAGCAGCCTTTGGGTAGTAGGGGGTGTCGGCTGGGGTTGGGGGCTGGGACAAAGCAGCAAGTGAGTGGAAGGGAAGTTAGAAGAGGAAGATCTATGGGATCCACAGGAGATGGGAGTGGGGACAGCAAAGGCTGCCATGGTGTCCTGCAGCTAAGCTGGGAATGAGGGTAGGGGACTGGATCTGCAGGAACAGAGAGGAGAGAAGGTTTGCAAGCAGCCTGCCAGGTTTTCTGGCAGGCTTAGCACTAAGGTAGCAGGGAGTGCCTGTGGTAGTTGGGAGCTGGAATGAAGAGATGAGTGGATGGAGGGAGGTTAGAAGGGGAAGAATTGTGGGATCCACAGGAGATGGAAGGGGGACAGGGAAGGCTGCCACAGGTGTTCTGCTGCAAAGCTGGGGATGAGACTGGGGGGACTGAATCGGAGGAACAAAGCTTTTTACATTTTTCATTCAATACATTTTGGTCATATTCTTTCCCTTTCCCAAGTCTTCCCAGATCCTTTTTGCCTCCCTACTCGTTCAATTTCATGTTCTTTCTCCCTCTCAATAAAAAATAATAAATAAATAAAATACAAAACCCAGAAAGATAAAACCCACCAAACTATGACCAAAAAAAAAAGAAAAAAAGAAAAAGAAAAGCACACACACAAAACATGTGCCATTTTGTGTTAGCCCACTGGTTCTGAGCATGAGGTCTGACCTGGAGTGAGGCTGATACACCCAATGCCGCTCCACTGGTGAAAGCTGATTTTCCCCTCTGTTGGAACGTATCAATGACAAACAGCTTTCTGATTAGGGGTCAGACTTTGTGCCTAAACTCTCTCCTCTAAACTGAGATTTTTGCCTGATTTGAACTCATTCTGGTCTTGTGCATGCTTTTATCGTCTCCATGAGTCCATGTTTCTTTAGAGTCACCCACCACCTTTGATTCTTAAAACATTTCCACCTCTTCCACTGCACAGATCCTTGAGCCTTAAGGGAGAGGTTTGACCAAAGCATCTCCTTTAGGGCTGAATTCTCTGAGATCTTTCTCTGTCTTCACAGAGATGTGAATCTCTTTGTTGATTCCCATCTACTGCAAGAAGCTTTTTGATAATGATTAAGTGATTCTCTGATCTACGGGTATAATAATATATCCTCAGGGGTAACTTTATTGCTAAGTTCTTTTAGCAGAATAATAGTAGGATTTTCCCTTAGGGCCCATGACCTATCCAGTCTCACATTGTTGGCTCCATTAAGTGTGGGTTCCATGTTATAGAGTGGGCCTTAAATCTTATCAAAAAGTGCTTTGTAATTCCCAAAACAGTTATGCCATTGTTGCACCAGTATATCTTGCAGACAGGACAGCATTATAGGTTGAAGAGTTCATGATTAGGTGAGATAAGTGATTAGCTTCTCTGAAAGTAGCACATATATGTAGCTGGAGAGCTTCTCTCCAGGACCTGCCGAGCCCTGGCAGTCTGACAGCCCACTTATAAAATAAACACACAGACGCTTATATTATTTACAAACTGTATGGCCATGGCAGGCTTCTTGTTAACTGTTCTTATATCTTAAATTAACCCATTTCTATAAATCTATACCTTGCCACATGGCTCGTGGCTTACCAGTATCTTCACATGATACTTGTCATGGTGGCAGCTGGCAGTGTCTCCTCCCACCTTCCTGTTCTCTCAGTTCTCCTCTCTGTTAGTCCCGCCTATACTTCCTGCCTGGCCACTGGCCAATCAGTGTTTTATTTATACAGAAAGATATCCACAGCACATATAGTAACCTCTAGTACTATGAATTCTAGTCAGTAGTGGTGAAGCTTCTAGTTGGGTACCAGCTAAATATTTCCATGTTCAGTGACATAAGTTGAGTGGTGTCTTCAGCAATGAGGCTTTACAACCAGATTGTGGAGGTAACCAATAACATTGGAAATAGCCTACTGTATTTGGGGTTTCAATGGGACTCCTTTGGCCAACAACTAACAATATGTAACCTATTCCCAGTATTATGGGTTTTACTTGGTAGCATATGCTGTCTAGTTGGGGCATTGTCTCCTTCTTTATATGGTAACTCCATTTAAATTCCTTTAATACACTTTAGAAAGCTGGATAGTTAACTTCTATATGAATTTTAAAAAATCTTTTAATGTTAGTTGTCCTTTCCCATATTTTCTCTTTTATCCTGCCCTCCCATGATCCTCCCCATTTAGTTCACCTACTTTCCCATTTAAATATTTATAACATCATATACTATTTCCCTTTCCTTAGAAGATCTATTCCTCACTTCTGGTCCCTTTCTAGATACCTAATCTCTTTGGATTAATCTAAATTAAATTCACTTATCAAAAGCTTAAAAAACAGCATCCATATATAAGAGAAAACATGCAATATTTGCCTTTATGGGTTTGGGTTACCACACTTAGGATGATTGTTTCTAGTTCCATCAATTTACCTGAAAATTTCATAACATCATTTGTCTCAATGACTGAATAATGTTCCATTGTGTAAATATACATTTTCATTATGCATGCATCAGTTGTGGAAACCTAGGTTATTTCTAATTTCTGGCTATTATGAATAGAATAATGAACACAGATGAGCAAGTGTTTCTGGAGTAAGATATAGTCCTTTGAGTACATGGCCAAGAGTAGTATAGCTAGGTCTTGTTGTAGATCCATTTTTAGCTTCTTAGGCATCCTCCACATAGATTTTCACAGTGGCTGCACCAGTTCTCACCCTGACCTGCAATGAGTAAATGCTCCTTTTTCCAGGCATCCTCTCCAGCATCAACTGATACTTATTTGATTGATCTTTGCCATTTTAATTGGAGTAAAATGAAATCCCAAAGCAGTTTTAATTTGCATTTCCCTGATAACTAAGGATGCTGAACATTTTAAAGTGTTTCTTATCCATTTGTGTTTCATCTTTTGCAGACTATGTTTAGTCTTATACCCAATTTTTAATTGGGTTGTTTTCTTGATGTGCAGTTTTTAATTCTTTGCATATTCTAGATACTAGCCCTCTGTTAGATGGATAATGGATGAACATTTTTTCCAGTCCTGTAGGCTGCTGCTTTGCCTAAATGATGGTGTCCTTTACTGTACAGAGACTCATTAGTTTTCACGAGTTCCCATTTATTAATTGTTGGTCTTAAGGCCTTGCTCTGAGTAAGTCCTTTCCTGTGCCAATAAGTTCAAACATATTCCCTACTTTTTCTTCTATCAGCTTAGTCTCATGTTGATTCATTTGGAGTTGCATTTGTGCAGGTAATAAATATGAATCTATTTGCACTCTGCTACATGAAGCCATCCAGCTTGACAAGTGCATTTGCTGAAGATGTTGTCTTTTCTCAATATGTATATTTGGCTACTTGGTGAAAAAAATCACTGGTCTGTGGGTGTGTGGAGTTGTGTCTGGCTCTTCAATTCTAAACCATTCATTAACATGTCTGCTTCATGGCAATGGCATCCTGTTTTTATTACTATACCTCTCTAAACATTTTAAAATCTGGAATGATGATACCTACATCAGTTCTTTTATTATTCAGGATTGTTTTGGGACACAATGAAGGCAATTCTGAGAGACGAGTTCAAAGCAGTAAGTGTCTACATCAAAAAACCGAAGCTATCTCATATTGATTACTTAATGATACCCCTGAATTCTTAGAAAAACAAGAAGAAATAACACCTCAAAACAGTAGATATAAGAACTAAACACAGGCCTAAAATCAATGAAATAGAAACAAAAATAACAGAAAGAAAAATAAATGGAACAAATGATCAGTTTAAAAAAATATCACCAAGGCTGACAAACTTTTAGCCAATTTAACCTAAAGGAAGAGAGAGAAGATTCACATTAATGCTCGTAGAGATGAAAAGGGAGACATTACAACAAGCAGTGTGGAAATCTAGAGTCATAAGGACATACTTTAAAAATTTGTATTCCACCAAACTGGAAGACCTAAAAGTAACAGATTCATTTCTTGACATATCTGACCTACTAAAGTTAAATCAAGATGACATAAACAATTTAAATGGACCTGTAAGTCCTAGTGATATAGAAATAATAATTTAAAATTCCCCAACTGAAAAGAGCCCTGTGCCAGATGGATTCAGCACATAATTCTACCAGACCTTCAAAGAAGAAATAATGCCAATACTTCTCAAATTACTCTGCAAAATTGAAACTGAAGGAGCATTTTCTTTTTATGCAATAACTATTTCCCAGTTACCAAAATCACATAATACTCAAAAAAGAGAAAATTATAAAACAATTTCCCTTATGAACATAGAAGCAAAAAAAAATTTTTTTTGGTTTTTTTGTTTGTTTGTTTGTTTTTTCAAGACAGGGTTTCCCTGTGTAGCTTTAGTGCTTTTTCCTGGAGCTCGCTCTGTAGCCCAGGCTGGCCTTGAACTCATGGAGATCTGCCTGCCTCTGCTTCCCGAGTGCTGGGATTAAAGGCATGCGCCACCACCGCCTGGTGCAAAAACTCTTAATAAAATACTTGTGGACCAAATTCTAGAACACATTAAGAAGATTACCCACCATGATCAATTTGTCATTATCCCACAGATGCAGGGATGTTCAACATGCATAAATCAATAAACATAGTATACCACATGAACATACTGAAAGAAAAAGGCCACATGATCTTCTCATTGGATGGCCTTCGACATCTCAGAAAAGACGTTTGACAAAATCCAACACCATTCATCATAAAAGTCCTGAAGAGGCTTGGGATACAATGGACATACCTAACATAATAAAGATGATTTGCAGAAAGCCCAGAGGCAACATTATTCTCAACAAAGGGAAACTCAAAGCAATTCCACTAAAATTGGTGGAACACAAGTAAATAGTCAGTCATCTTATAAATAATCAAGTTCTTTAATTATAGTCATGTTACATACTGATGTAATTAATTACAGGGATAAGCTTTACTCAGCCCCTTGTATATGTTTTCAGGGTTAAGCTTAAAACAAGTAACTAGAAACAAAGTTTGTCTATTCAGATGTACCTGGAAAGCCCTCATACTTCAGAGATCTGCAGAATATGGCATTTAAAATGTTCTATGTCTACTCTCTCCATACCTGTTCAATATAGTACTTGAAGTATTACCTAAGCAATAATGTAACTGAAGAAGATCAAAGCGAAACAAATAGGAACAGAAGTCAGAATGTCCTTATTTGCAGATGATATGATTTTATACATAAAAGACTTTAAATACTCCACTAGGAAACTCTTACAGCTGATAAACACTTACAGTGAAATAGTAGGATATAAAATTAACACAAAAAAATCAGTAACCTTTCTATACACAAATGATAAACAGACTGAGAAGGAAATAAGGGAAAAAATACCATTCATAATAGTCTCAAAAAGAAAGAAAAAAATGAGAGAAGGAAAAAAAAGAAGCAATTTGGATAAATCTGACCAAGCAAGTGAAAGACTTGCATAATAAAATCTTCAAGATATTGAAGACAGAAATTGAAAAATACGCCAGAAGATGAAAAGGTCTCCAGTGAGCAAGAGTGTTGGGATTAGTGTTTTGAAAATGGCCATCATACCAAAACCAGTCTATAGATTCAATTAGATCCCATCAAAATTCCAATGAAATTCTTCACAGAAATTGAAAAAAATCAATGTTCAATTTCATATTTTAAATATTTTTATTGCATAGTTTGTGGCTTCATATATATGGAACTTAGAGATGTGGAGAGTTGAATGTATGTATTATGTCTTACAAGCTAGAGATGATAAGAGCACTCTGAACTCAGAAACCTCTGAGTATATAAATGTTGTCATGGTAATAGTAACCACAAATGAGTGTGATAATGTGTAAGTTATGGCTTACTGTCTTCCTTAAAGAACCAGCTTGCCAGCCACATTTACAAAGCTGAGTCGCTTAACCCGGAGGAATAAAATTTTATCAGGTACATGTGTAGCATGAATCTTAGAGAGTCTTATTAATAAAATCAAACCTGAGCCAGGTATTGGGTTGAAAACTGGAAGATCAGAGAGACAGAACAAGCCACAGCTAACCTCACCTGGCCAACTTCTCAGCTGGTCTTGTTTCCTCAGACTGGAAGCTTCTGTGTCCTCATCCCAATGGCTCTCAGCTGAACTGCTGCTCGAAAGCCTGAACACTTAACCAGCCAAATGCCTAACCAGACAAATGCCTTTAGTTTCTGGTCTCCACGCCTTATATATCTTTCTGTTTTTGCCATCACTCCGTGGGATTAAAGGCTGGCTTTCTGGGATTAAAGGTGTGAGTCACCATGCTTGGCTGTATCCTTGAACAGATGGATTTCTGCCTCTGGAATGCTAGGATTAAAGGCATGTGCTACCACTGCCTAACTTCTATGTTTAATATTGTGGTTGTTCTGTCTCTGACCCCAGATAAGTTTATTAGCATGCACAATATTTTGGGGAACACAATACCACATACATGTTTTTGCAAAGCGATGGAGAATCATGATAAATGGTCATAAATAACTAATGCCAACCTTGTTCCCCACTTGCTGAGTCTCCTTCATATCTAGTGTTAATTGGGGAGGTGATGAAACCACCTTTCTGAAAAGTGAGAGCAAGGGTTGGCTGGTCCAGTAACAAAGCCCGTTAGCCTTCTTGGCCTCTAGGGGGAGCCCAAGTCTCTTTTCCCAAAGAAGGGATACTCTTTCTGTAGTTCTGGAGGAAGAGTTGCCTCCTTAATGGAAGCTGCACCTTTGGGGCAGAGGGAACACTGGTTTCTCCCTGTCTCCAGGTACTGTGTCCCAGGAGGCCCTTCTCTGTGGAAATTTTCTGGTCCCTACAGCCATCAGTCTAAAACTACTTCCTGTTGCTGTAGCCTTGGAAACATCTGTGTTTTCTTAACCATTCTACTGCGAAGTTCTTCCTTCTAGCTGTACAGGGGCACTTTTGGATATGCCAGCTATAATACAGGGTGCTTAGCTGAATTTAAGAAAAGCAGGAATACATCAGATGTGGCATGGACCATATTACCTGTGGGCTTAGAGGAAGCTGGTCCCTTCTGCTCATCCTTCTGAGGACCCTGGTGGCTTCTTGCTATGGTCCAAGAGTCAGTATTAGAGGCACCTGCCAGTCACACCCAATGCCTTGTTAGGATGTTTCTGGACCCAGCCCGCTGCTATGAAGCTTTCTTGTCAGCAAGATTTCTACCCGTATTTTCTGAGGTCATTTTTCAACCCCCAACACAATTTGCTCATCATTCATGGCACATCACTGGTGCCAAAGGAGAGAGGGTAGCCTGGTGGTTATCCCAGAGTCAGTGCACTCGTTTTCAACTGGTCGTGGGCAACAAAAAGAGATATTTCTTTTTAAATGTCAGAAATGTATTGGGTTTAATTTTTAAATTAAAAATGTCATCCTATTTTAGTTAATTCTGAATTTTAAAAAAAAATGGGTCCTACCCAATTGCCTTCAGCTAAAACTGCAAGTGGTGACATTCTGCTGGTAGCATTCAGATTTCTATCTTTGAATGCCATGGTAATCACTGCTTCCCTTTGGGGCTACCGTGTCTGGCATGAAATTTATGAATTTTAAATACCAGATCAACAGGCTCACACCTAAGAGCCACAATGCATCTAATGTACAACTAATGATTGCCTGATGGGTTTACTTCAGTTAAAAAGACAGATCAGTGGTGGCTGTGTTAAAATAAAAGCAGAAACAGGGAAGCACGTAGGAGCAATAAAAAGCATTCTGTGTGGGAGTGGTGTTGAAGGTTATAGATCAGTGGTTCTCAAACTGTGGGCTGTAACCCCTTTGGGGGGTCCCATATCAGACATCCTTCATATCAGGCATTTACATTATGATTCATTGCAGTAGCAACATTACAGTTATGAAGTAGCAATGAAATAATTTTATGGTTGGATGTCACCACAACATGAGGAACTGTATCACAGCATTAGGAAAGTTGAGAACCACTGTTAGATAAATAATTTGAGATTCGCTCATCACAATATAGCCCCATGGGGTAAATCTAGCTCCCTCTGTTTTATATGAACAGGTGCCACAAACAAGGTCGAGAAGCCACAGTTGGCTCTCGAGTCTGGGGCTCATAACATCGGGGCAGTTTAGGGATCGGGATCTGTGCTGCTAGGCTGTGCTCTGTTCCAGCCTTGGTATGCCTGTGCCACAGAGGAGATGAGTGGACGGTCAGCTAGTCTCAGCTGCATTAATCTGTTGACTTCAAATTAGAAGGTGATACAACCTGCGTAAATGTCCTCTGTTAATTTCAAAACCTGATAAACAGAATTAAGTAACATCTGTCCTTTCTTCAACCTTCTCCCATCCACTGGCCTCATGCATGCTGGGAAAATGTAGTAATATATTACCAAAGTTGACATAGACTAATTCCATCCTGGGCAATTATTGATGTTTTCACTATTTTGCACAACTATTGTAAATTGAGAATCAAGGTCAGCCTGTGCTCTAACTCTGCCTCCCAGCTCTCACTCATCCAGGTGCACAAGCACAAAGTCATTCTCTTATTTGCAAAGAGCAGCCTCGTGCCTAGCAAGCCATTTCTGATACTGTGCAAACAGAGTCGTTGCAGGTGCACCCAGTATTTGAACAAAGTTTTATGTAGAAAGCTGCAGGAAAGGAACAGGTGAAAATGCCTGTGAGGAAGAGAAAAATAACACATCTAGAACAAGAAAAGGAGTGGGATGCTTTCATAAGACTAAACTTTTTTGAAATTTCATCTAGGATCCAATAAACAGATTTATGGATCATCAAGAGATGTTCCTTGGAAACTAAATGTGCTGCTGCTATCAGAAAGATTAGCCCAAAGTTCTGCTTCACCCAGAATGACTGGGAACAATCCAGACTGCAATCCTTTGCCTTTGTGAAAAGCCATGATATACCGTATGCCTCAGTAGTGCAGTTCCCTCTCTTCTAATCACTGAACAACAAGAGAGTTCTGGGACAAACCAATGTAATTGCTGTAATGAAGACACTAATTGCAAGAGAGAAACTGAATTCCTTTTAAAATTAGATGATAAATCATAAGAAAGTCAACACTTGTAGAAGCAAAAATGAGACTCAGACATTCCTTTGAATTTTTGAAGTCAGGATTCAAGAAAATTGAATCATAGTACTGATTTACAAAGCAAGAGGAAGAACATCCTAATAGTTCAATAAATGACAGCTGAAAAAAATCTAAATAATTTCTCAAAGACAAAATGTCCATTTTTTTCTGTTTTGAGTTCCTTATGAGAAAATAATATTTGGAAAAATATTTTAAGGATTTATTGTTATTTGTGAGTATGTGCACATGTGTCTGTGTGAAAGCATATGCAAATATGCATGTGTGTGTCCATAGCGAGCAGAAGAGGGCGCCAGATCTCTTGAAGCTGGAGTTACAAACCAGTGGTTTGTGGACCACTCAGTGTGGATGCCCCACTCCAGTCTTCACCATTGAGGACCAAGCGCTTTTAACTACTGACACATCTCTACTGAAATCCTAAAACGACTATGTTAAATGACACAAAATACTCGTAAAATGATCCTCTGTAACAACAAACACACTCAGTGCCAAGGCCTTGGTCTCTGTCATCTGGCTGCAACAGAGGTTAGCAGGGCTCCTTGGAGAAATGGTTGACTCTGAAGTCAGGATAGGGAATGTACATGGTGAATCTAGAGCATCTCAGAGTACCAGAAGGTAAAAGGAGTGCCCCAAACAAGAAAGTGGTCTCATGACAGAGGAGACAGCTTGGCAAGCTCTTTGTGATCAAAGCAGAAAGAAAATAAAGGATGTTATAGCAAATTATAACCTGGAGCAGGAGTACCCATGAATCCACACTAGTATAGATCCACAATTAAACAAAGATTCTGCCCTACAATACACATGAACATATAAATATTTCTCTGGTAGGCTAACATAGATTCCTCTGGGCATACATCTAGGAATGGCACAAATGGAGCTTATAATATTTCTGTCTTCAGTTTTTGAAGAACCTCCATACTGATTTTCATAGTGGTTGTACTAGTTTCTACTCCCGCCAGCAGTATAGAGAGGCTATTTTCCCCCATATCTTTGTCAATGTCTGTTATAGTTTTCTTAATGGCATCCATTCTAATTGAGGTAACATAAAATCTCAATGTGATTTTAATTTACATTTCCATAATGGCTAAGAATGCTGAGCATTTTTCATATATTAATTGGCTATCTGTATTTCTTCTTTTGAAATAAAGTTGAATTGAACTGTCTGTTCAATTGGTTTGGTCATTGTTTAATGGGATGTATGTTGTATCTGATAGGATGTAAGGAGTTATTTCAATTTTGTTGTATCTATTGAGACTTGCTTCAAGTCTGAGTATGTGGTCAATTCTGGAGAAAGTTCCATAAGGTACAGAGAAGAAGGTATATTCTTTTGTGTTTGGGTGAAATGTTCTGTAAATATCTGATAGATTAATTTGGCTTATGACATCTGTTAGCATTTCTCTGTTTAATTTTGTCTGGATGATGTGTCCATTGGTGAGAGTGGTGTATTGAAGTCTTCCACTCTCCGTGTGGGAGGATCAATACATGATCTAAGCTGTAGTAGTGTTTCTTTTACAAACTTGGGTGTCCTTGTGTTAGGAGGGGCTTTTATGTTAAGAATTGAAATGTCATCTTGGAGGATTTTTTCTTTGATGAGGCTGTCGTGTCCTTCCCCATCTCTTTTGATTAATTTTGGTTTAGAGTCTATTTTGTTAGATATTAGCAAGACTGTATCAACTTGCTTCTTAGGTCCATTTACTTTGAATGTCTTTACCAACCCTTTACCTTGAGGTAATGCTTATCCTGATGTTGAGATGTTTCTTGTATGCAACAGAAGCATAGATCCTGGTTTTGCATCCATTCTGTCAGTCAGTGTCTTTTTATTGGGGAATTGAAAGCTGGGGTGGTGGCGCACGCCTTTAATCCTAGCACTTGGGAGGCAGAGGCAGGCGGATCTCTGTGAGTTCGAGGCCAGCCTGGTCTCCAAAGCGAGTTCCAGGAAAGGCACAAAGCTACATAGAGAAACCCTGTCTCGAAAAAAAACCAAAAAAAAATGATTATTGGGGAATTGAGACCATTGATATTGGGAGATACCTATGACCAATATAGTTAAAGGGAAAGGGTACACAAGGGACAGTGCAAACTAAAAATTAATTGAAGTATTGTTTTAGGTTGTTTCTTTAGGTATCCTCGAAAACTAGACCTTGCCAGGTACATGGAGGTTACTCAAAGTTCAAGATTTTGTCTTTCCTACTATTTTGGCTATTGCTGAATCCAAACCCTTCACATATCACTTGTTTTTCAGAACTCTATATTTTTCTATCTATCTATCTGCCTATCTATCTGTCTGTCTGTCTGTCTCTCTTTCTTTCTTCTTTTCTTTCTTTTTCTTTTGAATGTCTCTCTACAAGCCTAAAGTTTGTACTGGCCACACATCTCTTTGCACTTTGTAGAATGTGAAATCTTCTTTCATTCTTCCAGGACACATCAGTTTTTACACTTTGAGTGACTAATGTTCTAGCCAGGTAGTGTTTCTCCAGTATATCAGAGACTTTGGAGGCAGCAAACAGCTATACAGCTGGACCAGTCTCTATATCCAAGCTCTGCTCCCCATTAAATGCCCCGATGGAAGAATGAGGCTGTGGGAATCAGCCGTTCTTCAGAGGTTCAGCGTTCTCGTTTCCATTGGCATCAAACCTCAGGGCAGGTGGGGCCCTGTAGTGACTCCAGGTCCCAAACCTCCAGACTCCAGAGTTATCCGCACATGACCCAAGACCGGCTCCAGCTCCTAACCTTCGAGGGCTGAGTTGCCAGCCACCATACCTTCACTGACTGAGCCAAGCCTCCTGGCCCTTGAACTTTTCAGTGTGTTAGCATCTGGTCTTCTCATATTTCCATGACATCTCACCACTGTCTCCCACCCCAGATCTATGACACATTGTCCCTAGTCTTTGTGACATGTTTGTTTCCTGTTATTAGACCTCCATCTCAGTTTTCATCAACATGTTCCCTCTTAAGATGGTACCTGGCCAAAGCACTCAGTGTCACCAGAAGTGACAATACAGCTGTCCTTTGAAGGAGTCTCTGTCTTATTAGAATCCCAACTGAATTTGAGAAGTATGGGAAGAACAGGCTTGACCTATAGGTGTGGCTTTCTGTCGGTGTCTTTTCTCCACCGGGCTTATCTTTTGCATTAGGCTTCAGCTTCCTCCCTGCTCCACAGAGTCACAGTGGCCACAGCTAGGTGCACCCCACTTCTTTACCTTTGCTGTACTGCCCTTCCCTTTCCCCATACAGTTCTTCTGTCCTGTCACCCACTTCATGGTTTCTGCTGCTCTACACATCTGTTTCTCTTCAGAGCAGAGCCAATTCTTCATTCATCTGACTTCAGTCATTCAATCTGTTGCACAACAGCTCTTTGAATCTAATATTTGACAGCTTCTAATCTCTGATCACGTGCTATTTGGGTGTCCAGAACAGTAAGTTAGGGAAAGGACAGTCTTTCAACAAATAGGACTGATAATTTGGATGTTCAAATTCAAATGACTGGATTGAACTCGGCACAATACAAAAAAGGTAGTAAAATGGACATACAGACTAGTTTTATGTCAACTTGACACAAGCTAGACTTATTTGGGAAGAGAGATTCTCAATTAAGAAAATGCCCCCATAAGATTGCCTGTAGGTAACTATTTAGTGCATTTTCTTAATAAGTGATTGGTATGGGAGGGCCCAGCTCAGCATAAGTGGGCCAATGGTCCTAAGTGCTGTAAGGAAGCAGTCTGAGCAAGCCATGGCTAACAAGCCAGTAAATGGCATTCCTCATAGCCTTTGTATTAGCTCCTGCCTCCAGGTTCATGCCCTGTTGGAGTTCCTGCTCTGACTACTTTTATGATGAACAGTGAAATGGAAGCGTAAGGAAACTAAGCCCTTTCTCCCCAAGTTCGTTTTGGACATGGTGTTTGGTCATAGCTTTAGAAATCATAACTAAGAGAAGGAATCAAAACACTAAATATAAGACTTGGAACTGCAAAACTTTTAGAATAAATGGGACAAACAAAAACAACATTAGATTTGGCAATAGTTTCTTAAATGTGGTATCAATAACATAGATAATCAAAGAGAGAACAAATATATTGAACTTCATGAAAGTATTTCAAACTATGTGCATCAGTAGATTATGTCAAAATAGCAAAAACACAACCTAGAGAGTGGCATTTTCATAAAGCATGTATCTAGTATGAGATTGATTACTGAAAAACTATACAAAACTGAAGTTCACCACCAAAACCAGAAAACAGCTCATTTCACAAATTTGTGAAGGACAAGAACAGACATTTCTATTTCTGTACAAATTGTCAATAACTGTGTGAGCTGGAGTTGGTAGAGAACTAACAAACTATCACACAAAAGAATCTTGCTCCAACCCTAGCGCTGAAAAAAAAAAGAAGAAGGAAAAGAAGAGAGGTTATGTGAAAAGATTCTCAATATCTTCAACCATTGAGAACATTCAAATCCAAACCACAGTGAGGTATCACATGAGCTTTAGGTTTGGTGTCATGAGAGACACAGAAAATACATGTTGGGGAGGAAATGTATAAATTACAGGCTTGTGCTCTGTTCTGGAGAATGTAAGGTGGTCTGACCACCATGGAGAGAGTGTGGTGGTCCTTAAACACAGGATTTCGTTTCAGCAACCCCATGTCTGGGTATATACCATCCAGAAAGTTGACAACAGGGTATCAGATTGACATTTTATGTCCACATTTCTATCATGAATCATACTCAATACATGAAAGCAACCAAAATATCCATTGATAGATAAATGGATAAGCGAATGTGTGCTTTTGTACCATTAAAAAAAAACTAATCCAACCTTAAAAAGTAGAAGAAAATTCTCAGATGTGCTACATCCTTTAGGAGATTGTGTTAAGTAAAATATTTCAGACAGAAAAAGACAAAATAGTGTATTCTACCATTCATATGAAGTACACAAAGTGGCAATTCTCTTTTCTAGGACATAATGAGAGGGGGTTGCATTAGCTTCCTAAAGCTGTTACAAAATAAATGTCTGAGGTAAATCAACTTTCAAGGAGAAAACCACATATTTGCACTGTCAGTCTTGAAGGCTTAGATGCATTGGTTGGACTGTTGCCTTTGGGCCTGAGGCATGAGGCAACGTACCACTGTGGGACTCATGCAGTGAAGATTACTCACATTGTGGTGATTGGGATGTAAAGAGCTTAAATCTGGGATTCCAATAGCTTATTGAAGGACATACTCCACTCCAACTGCTAAAGGCTCTGCCACCTTCCTACAGTATCATAAAGTGGGACTGAGTCTTCTTAATACAAGAGGTTTGGTGGGGCACTCCAGATCCAAACTATGCCTTAGGGTAGGTCCAAGAATAGATACAAACAGATTGGGGAGGAGGCTGGAGTGGATAAAGTGACAGTCAACTAGACATTGACAGTGAAAATGGAGAGAAAGGGAGAGTTTGGGAGAGCTCTTCATGAAGTAGGTGTGGGAACAATGGTGGGAACTCAGTAAATGATAGAGGAGGTTTCAGTGCATATGAACTCATTCATCAAGAGAGTCAAGGGGTGAAGGTAGGATTTGATGTGTGAGTGCTGTGTGTAGACAATCGGTGATCAGAGAATAATGGTGCCATTGCCAGTTGGTTATGTGTCTCTGAAATTTAGAGAAAAGTAGGCTTGAGAATCACCTCAGTACAGACTTATATAAAAGGGAAACTCAGAAGAACTGAATTATGAGAATGGCACAAACACAAATAGGCCTGAAGACTGAAATCCAAGATTTGAGAGGTAGGCAAGGGAACACGAACTCTTAATACGATGACCTGCCAACATCAATTTAACACCAGCTGGGTGGAGAGAACAAATGCTGCCCACTGTCACATTTGCCATTTCTTGTGGTGTAAATTTCCTCGGCGTAGCTAATGCTAGCCAGTGACATCAGCTGGATGTCCAACTACCACAGTGACATCAGCTGGATGTCCAACTACCACAGTGACATCATCTGGATAATGAAGTGATTGAGGATGTCACAGTCGAATCCTGCCTGTTGGTGAGAGACTGAGCCTTCCCCTGTGCATTGTGGCCTCAGGATCAGGAAACGGGGACCGAAGCAATGCTGTTGCAGGAGATAGGAAGGAGAGGGTCTGGTGGTACAGAGAGTATTAACAATGCTGTGAAGAAATCACATAAAAATCACAGAAGGACTTTTGACATTTGGGATCTCTTCTATCACTTAGTTGTTAAATCTCCTTAAATGAAATATCAGAGACGGAAGTCTGACTGAAGGAGTTGTCAACTGATGGAGATGGAAAGAAAGTATTTTCACAGGTGGCTGGACATCTTAAACTTCACTTCAAAAACCTGAGTGCCAAGAAAAAGAAAGGGGACCATTTGAGGTGTTTGGAAGGGAAGCACTGTACCTCCCTTCATGGGGTGCATAATCCATAGCAAGGCAAGTAAGAAATCAAAACCAAACTACCTCTGGCTAAGGAGATAGACAGCATTCAACTAATTCCTTCATTCATTTAAGATGAGGTCATGCTGGGGAGGGTGGGCTCTAATGCTGTGTGGCTAGTAGTCCATATGCACACAGAGAGTATGCCATTTGAACATGAGGATGATGTTGTACCCACAAGACACAAAGCACAGAAGATTTCTCACAACCAACAGGAACTGGGCGATGTCTGCATACATGTGCCACAGTTTTCACGGCTTTGGGATTGACATGTCTGCAGTGGCAGGGGATGAAGAAATGATAGTTACACATACAGAGAAGCTGGGATCAGGTGGGCCGTGGACTCTGATGGAGTCACACCAGCAGCAGCCCAGAAACTCAGGGAGTTTATTACATACAGCTTGAAGGAGCAGGAGGTGAGCTAGCTAATCTTGGTAGGAGGTCTCTGAGGGGAGCAGTCTCAGGCTGCAGTTACCAGAATGGGGAAACTGTGGTTGATATTTTCTGCACACACTGTCAACATCCACACTCTAACCAAGTGAAGGCCTTGTTCCTCTGAGCCTGATCCAGGATGGCCTGGCTGTTCTCATAGTCTTGAGCTCCTGGGCATGGCTATACTCATGTTGACTCACATCCCCTCAGAAGTTCATCTACTCCCCACGCAGATGCTCCCTCCTCACCTTCAGCTTTCACATGAAACATCTCTGCCACACTCCAAACTTGCTCTTTCAGTCCCACATCTGTGAGAATAGGAATGCCAGCCAGTTCACCTACCTAGAATACCATCCAATTTACCTACTTAATCTGTGGGACTTTGCTATGGTGGCTGAGTAGACTAACACAGGATAGCACATGTTCACACTATGGTGATCTGACAGAATGAACCACTGAAAAACCTGGAATAACCTCTCATTCAATTAAGAGCTCAGAAAGAGGAACCCAGGAAGCAACACTCACTAAGAAAGAACTTCCCTTATGAGGGGCTGTGATGTTCACCACTGTCCACTGGCCAGTGTACATTCTCTCTGGCTCCATTCTGAGTGCTCCCTGTTTCCTCTGTGGGCATGGGTCCAGAAACACCAGAGTTGGTCTTTAGTTGTATTTCAGTCTAGAGAGCATGCCTAATATTTGTAAGGACTGAGTCCGATCTTCAGTCACATACATACACATCACACACATCACAAACACATATTTGTAAGGACTGAGTCTGATCTTCAGTCACATATATACACATCATACACATCACAAACACACACACACACACACACACACACACACACACACACACACACAGAACCTTTTTCTTTTACCATTCCTCATATCTGATTCTGTGATTTTCTCTGATATTTTTTTCTTAGCTAGTCCTTCCTCCTTCTAGTTTAGAAAATCTATGAATGCCTGATCAAAAGGAAATCTAAAATAAGAAGACTTTGTTCCATCTAAGACAACAAGATGGAGGTTGCAGAGATCCTGCCCTGGATATAGTACACTCTCGTGGGGAAACCAAAACAATATACCACACTCATGGATTGGATGGAAATATATTGGCTGAGCTGGATAGACACACTCATAGTTCGTCAGATAGTGTCTTGATCGCCCTCACATTCCCATAAACACTTTTGAATGTTTATGGGAGTCTGGAGCCTACACAAACCCAAGAAACAGTGGAAGAAACCAACCACAGATGAGACTCCAGAGTTAGTCTCATAAGCAGCGATCAAACATGAGCAGTATTATCTGGGAGTTTCTTCCTTAACAGTATTATCAGGTATTTCTCTTTCCCAAAGACTGCTTTTCTGCATAGTCAGTCTTCGCTTTATCAGACTCTAGCAGTGAGCCTCCCTAGCCCTATGTGACATAAAATTCAGACTTTATATGCAGAAAAGACAATGCTTAATCAACCAAGAAAACTGTGATCTCAATTTCCCAGAAAAAAAAAAGCCATGTCTTTATTGAATAATCTTCAAGACTGACTGGCTGATTTGAGCATCATGATTATGAAGACTGGTATTTGCAGGTCCAGAATTAAATTATGTTCAGCTATCTTCAGAGCCTTGGCAGGCATTTTTTTTTAATTTATTTTAATTTATTTTGCAATACAATTCAGTTCTACATATCAGCCACGGATTCCCTTGTTCTCCCCCCTCCCGTTCCCCTCACCTTCCCCCCCAACACCCCCGCCTTTCCCATCTCCTCCAGGGCAAAGCCTTCCCCACAGACTGAGGTCAACCTGGTAGACTCAGTCCAGGTAGGTCTAGTCCCCTCCTCCCAGGCCGAGCCAAACAATCCTGCATAGGCCCCAGGTTTCAAACAGCCAACTCATGCAATGAGCACAAGATCTGGTCCCACTGCCTGGATGCCTCCCAAACAGATCAAGCCAATCAACTGTCTCACCCATTCGGAGGGCCTGATCCAGTGGGGACCCCTCAGCCCTTGGTTCATAGTTCATGTGTTTCCATTCATTTGGCTATTTGTCCCTGTGCTTTATCCAACCTTGGTCTCAACAATTCTCGCTCATATAAACCCTCCTCATTCTCGCTAATTGGACTCCCAGAGATCCATCCGGGGCCTAGTCATGGATCTCTGCATCCAGATCCCTCAGTAGTTGGATGAGGTTTCTAGCACAACAATTAGGGTGTTTGGCCATCCCATCACCAGAGTAGGTCAGTTCGGGCTGTCTCTCGACCATTGCCAGCAGTCTGTTGTGTGGGTATCTTTGTGGATTTCTGTGGGCCTCTCTAGCACTTTGCTTCTTCCTATTCTCATGTGGTCTTCATTTACCATGGTCTCCTATTCCTTGTTCTCCCTCTCTGTTGTTGATCCAGCTGGGATCTCCCGCTCCCCCAAGCTCTCTTTCCCTCAACCCTTGCCTTTCATTACCCCCACTCATGTCCAGGCTGTTCATGTAGATCTCATTCCATTTCTCTGTCATTGGGCGATCCCTGTGTCTTTCTTGGGGTCCTGTTTTCCAGGTAGCCTCCCTGGTGATGTGAGTAGCAGACAAGTCATCCTTGTTTCATGTCTAGTATCCTGCTATGAGTGAGTACATACCATGTTTGTCTTTCTGAGTCTGGGTTACCTCACTCAGGATGATT
This sequence comes from Peromyscus californicus insignis, assembly GCF_007827085.1. NCBI lineage: Eukaryota > Metazoa > Chordata > Mammalia > Rodentia > Cricetidae > Peromyscus > Peromyscus californicus. Next base: position 143,927,737 of record NW_026294562.1, on the reverse strand, counting down.
TTTTCTAGATCCATCCATTTGTATGCAAACCTCATGATGCCATTGTTTTTCTCTGCTGAGTAGTATTCCATTGTGTATATGTACCACATTTTGTTTATCCATTCTTCAGTTGAAGGGCATCTGGGTTGTTTCCATGTTCTGGCTATTACAAACAATGCTGATATGAACATAGCTGAACAAGTGCTCTTATGGTGTGGTTGAGCATTTCTTGGGTATATGCCCAAGAGTGGTATAGCTGGATCTTGGGGGAGATTGATTCCCAATTTTCTAAGAAAGCGCCATATTGATTTCCAAAGTGGTTGTACAAGCTTGCATTCCCACCAGCAGTGGAGGAGAGTTCCCCTACCTCCACATCCTCTCCAGCATAAGGTGTCTTCAGTGTTTTTGATCTTAGCCATTGTGACAGGCGTAAGGTGGTATCTCAGAGTTGTTTTGATTTGCATTTCCCTGATGATTAGGGACGTTGAGCAATTCCTTAAATGTCTTTCGTTGGCAGGCATTTTTGACCCATCTCTCTGACTAACCTACTTTGTGACTGTCAGGTGAAACCTGTTGGAAGAGATTAACAGACTACAAACTTCCACTGACCCCGAACTAAGAGTATCTTTAGACATCATCTGAGTCCCATACCTCACCTGCCTGATGCTCCCACCAGAGAACTTGAAAATATCTTGAATTATTTCTTTCTTTTGTTAGTAACTTTAGGAACTTCTTCAAACTGTTTCCATGTTAGAATATATTATTTGGGATAAAATTAATCCATGTCCTAGGCCATGGTCACTCATCAAGACTAAGAACAAAGTCTTATTCCCTTTGAATCCTGAACTGATATTAACAGGTGACCACACAAATCACAACACTAAGGAGTGGGTAGGACTGTGATGATGCTTTTGCTTAGAGGCATGCACTTACCATGACCATCTCATACCTGGTCCTAGGCCTATGGGGAGCTTCATGCCTAACACTAGATTGGGCTTTGAGGAGTCTTCCTCCATCTTGGGTGAGGAGAAGAATCCCCCAGACAGCTTACAAGTGATGTACTATTTTTTCCCCACATCTTGGGATTCTAACTTCATTGGTCAATGTTTTAATACATGTAACAAAGTACCAGAGATTTGGCAAGTTAAAATCCACAGAAATTAATTCTTCACATCCCCAGGGTACAGTGCCTAAAAGCAAGGCTTTGGCAGAGTCAGTGTCTGGAGAGGTTCTGGTTTCTCATCTTATACAGCCATCTTTGTTTTATCTCCTTATCATTCCACCACGAAGGCATAAGGGAGCTCCCTCTCTCCCCTTTAAATGGTCACAGTTTGGTATACGAAGACTCCAGGTATATAACTGAGTTGCCTTTCAAAGGCCCCAACCCTCACTATTCTTACCTTAGGGGCTAGAATTGCAACAATGGAATTTGGGGTCCCCAAAAATTTTATCAGGCAATTTAGTTACTGCCTTGGTGTTTGATGGTTGGGAGGTTAATTAAGGGACCTGAACTGTGACTTCTCTCTAGATTTTATGACTACAGAAGTCAGGGTCACTTAAACTAAAGCATCTAGGCCTGTGTCTTCTTAAGGAAGACCTTTAGGACCTCTGGGGCTGGGTGGAAGGATTTGGACGGTAATTTACATATGGTATAGGCCTTGTGCTGACAAATTTGGAGCTTGGAAATGATATGATAAGAATTGTGTTTCAGGGAGATAAATTTGGCTGTTTTGTGCAAGAGAGGTTAGCTGGAAATCGGGGACCAGGGAGGAAGCTATCACAAAAAGAAATGTGTAATGAAGGCATTTAATTCAAGACAAGAGCCAGGGGGAGATTCCAGATCCTAAAAATACTTCAGCTCAGTAGAGCAGGTGCTGTGGTCTGAGTCGCCTGGGGGCAGGAGGCAGCAGGCTTATAATTAGTCTGCACAAGTTCTTCCTGGAGGACAAAAGCAGCTGGTATTTTCCTTTCTAATTCTGGCAGTGACTTCCCATCTCAACATAATAAAAGGATTCATTGGAAGGAGAGTGGGACTCCAGAGATGAAAGGCCATGGGCGGGTGTGGGGAGGGTGTCCAGTTATTCAGAGGCAGGCCAGATCCAACATAAGCATTTACAGTGGATGTCAGTCCGGGGGATGCAGCCACCCCACTTCAGGCTAAGTAGCTAAATTACCAGAGTGGTTGAATTGTCCCTCTTCTCTTTGATCATAGCAAATAAAAGTTGCTGTTTATCTTCAACAAACTTAGACATAGGCACACATGCCCAGTCTCATGGTGAAGATATACTGTTTGATTTCTTTATGTAACACTCTTGAAATGGCATGAGTACAGGAATGGAAAGTAGATTCCTGACTGTGAAGAATAAGGCCAGGATTTGGGGGCAGACACTGCAGGAAGGTGTTGGTTAGCATGGAAGGTCATGGGAAAGACCCTTGTGGTTCTTAGCATACTACACAATATGCATGGATCGAAGAATCACATCCCCCAGGACTGCAGGTTCAATCATTATATTTCATGTGGCATTGAAGACAAATTTGGTTTTTATAGACACTCTGTCTTAATTGTGGTGATAGACACATTAACTAGCATGTGTGGCAAAAATCAAAGAATTAAATGTACAAATACCGGGGTGTGGGGGGATATAAGTAAAACTGGGAAATACAAGATTGGTGGCTTCACAGGCTCCAATATCAACATCCTGCTGTGATTTCATGCACTTGTTTAGCAAACTAGAGGGAAACTAGATAAATGGAATTCTTTGGTTTTATTTCTCAAAACTGTTTGTGAACCTACAGTTGTCTCAATAAAAAATATCAGTTCAAAAATCAAGCAGAGCCAGATGTAAAAATGTGTGCCTGTGATTCCAGCATTTGGGAGGCTAAAGACAGGATCACAAGTTTAAGGCCAGCCTAGAACTAGATTTAAGACTAGACTACATAACAAAATTTCACTCCCAAAACTCCAAAGTCTAATACAGTAAGATAAATGTCACATGTTCTCTTATTTGTTTATCCTAATGCCAAATCTTTAGATTTTTTTTTTTGAGTAGAGAACCTGAAGTAACAACAGAAGCCAGGAAAGTAGCCAGGAGACGAGGACCACGGAGGAAGGGAGAAAGAAACTCTAGAGACGGAGGATAGTAGCTGTACATCTGAGTCACCATTAGAAGGGAGCTGGGCTGGACTGCCCCGAGCCCCAGAGCATCACATGGAAGACACATGATAAGCTGTAAATGCGAAAGACAGAGGAAGGAGGTTTCCTTTAACCCAGGTGACCTGACTGCGGCAAGTGCTGGTCTGGGGGAGAATGAGGGGAGCTTGGGAGTTTCTGTTTGGGAGCTGCAGAGTTTCAGTGGCATGGGACCCTCCCAAGGAAAGGTGTGGATGGGGTCAGGGTTAGCTGTTTGGGAGAACAGGAGCTGTCCAAAGTGGGGGACATTCCCGCTGCAGTAGAGACAGGTGGCTGTGGGCTGGGTGCTCTTTCCTCTGCAGTCTTCCGGATGAGCCAGTGCAATGCAGATGCAACAGATGGCATAATCCACTGCAGGATGAGGTCATCCGGACTGTCCCCTACCCTCTCCTTCTGAAAACGTTTCTAAGGGATGGATTCTGCTCCCATCTTTTTTTGTTTGTTTGTTTTTTTCGAGACAGGGTTTCTCCGTGTGGTTTTGGAGCCTGTCCTGGATCTCGCTCTGTAGACCAGGCTGCCCTCGAACTCACAGAGATCTGCCTGGCTGTGCCTCCCCAGTGCTGGGATTAAAAGCGTACGCCACTGCCTCCTGGCTCTGCTCCCATCTTAACCAGCTTATTCTTGAGGATTCATTCATGTTTGAGGCTGCATGTAGCTTTCTGGAAGCCATTGTCTCCACTACCCATCATTCCTTGAACGGACAGGAGCTGTGTCTGTGGTGGCATATTTTTCACTGGTGGAGCTGCAGCTACCTATGATGCAGTGTACATAGGCCAGCAAGCTATTCTTTGTATCACAGATTGTTCTCATGTGTGGCAAGAATGGCCCCCTGTGAGTGTGATCTTGACTCTGTCCCTGGTGATAGATCAGACCCTGACGTTTTTTTGTGGCTACTTAAGATTTGCTTTTTCACAAGTTGCACATCAGCAGTTACCGAGTTTCCTTCGTCAGGCAAAAGAAGAGCGAACACAGAGTAACTTGGATAATTTTGTGTTGCCAAGGTTCCCCTTGTTGGGGTGTTAGTGGGAGTAGTGGTGACAGTTGTGTATGATGTCCCTTACCACATGTTTGTGGAAATAGCATCCCAAATAGAGCTCTAAAATGCAGATGCATAACAGGTCTTAGGGTCTTCTGGGGTTGTGGGTGTCCTATCCTCTACTCACTCCCTCTCCACCTTCTTCTATTTATGAACTCATGTTTTCTTCACCGAGAAAGAGACTTTGATCTAATTGAGTTGCCTGGTGTGATGGTAGCTTTAATTGTCAGCTTGACACAACCTAGAATCACTTAGCAAGAGAGTCTTAATGAGGGACTGTGTGTTGGGTTGGCTTGTGGGCATGTCTGTGGGGATTTTTCTAATTAAGTTAATTGATGTGGAAAGACCCATCCTACTGTGGGTGGAACCTTCTCTAGGCAGGGGTCCTGAACTACATAAATAGAGAAATTGAGCTGAGCATAAACAAGCAAACAGCCAGCACGCACGCATTCATTTCTCTCTGCTCTGGACTGAAGATGTGATAGGACCTGCTGCTACAAACTCCACAACCGTGACTTACCTGCTATGATAGAATCATAAGCAGAACAACTTCCTTCTTCCTAAGTGACCCTTCAGTCAGGGTGTTTATCACAGCAGCAGAAATTGAGCTAGTACCCCAGACAAACCAGTTACATGTCATTTCAGACAGCACACACTGAGTCAGCAAAAATGGCCTCAGGCAGAATTGCTTTCCAGGTGTTCCTGACTCTTGGATCACGGGGTTTAGAATAATGTGAGAGGAAGTGGGACCATTTAGTTGTCTTCATATTTCTTTTTGTTTTTTGTTTGTTTGTTTGTTTGTTTGTTTTCATAGTATTGTGGACATCTTTTAAACAAATGTTGTTAGGATCCTGCTCTCACACTTCCGGGTCTAACATCTTACATCATCAGGGGGCATGGGCAATTGCATCCCCGCCTTAAAAAGCTGGACACAGACCCCCCCATTCTCTCTTTCTCGTTCCTCTCTGCTGTCTGCTCTGCCCCGCTTTCCTCCTCCGCCAGGCCTGGCCTCTCCCTCCTATCCCTTCTTCTTGCTAATAAAGCCCATTCTAACTCTGGCAACCATGACCTGAGACTCTTCCGCCAACCAACCAGCGCCGTTCATCCTTTCAGATGTCAACAGCAGTTCCTAAGATTCTGAGTTGTACTTTGGCCTGGCTGACTTGTGGGTGGTTCTGCACAGGAGAAACTTGCTTCCTACTCTATTCTCTACTAGCTAAGGATTCAATAAGAAAGTGGACTTCCACAACACAGAAGCACACATGCACCAGAACCCAGTCATGCTGGAACCCGGTAGCAGACTTCCAGCCTCTAGAACAATGAGAGATAAAGTTACGTAGAGCTGTAAGAAGCTGATCATAAATAACAGTACCTGTGAGATGGGCATGTGTGTGCATAATGCACAGTGTCCTCATGATATCAGCTAGAGTTAGGTTATTAAGAAGAGCAGCATGTCTCACCAAGGGAATTTCGAGCACCCTCCCCTGCTCCATCAGGCTGAAGAAAGAACAGCAAGCACCCTTTTGGCAGGAGGGGCAAGACCCTCTTGGAGAAACAGTCATGAAGCAATGCAGCGCTTGGCATTTCTTGGGCCACACCACATGGAAATAGCACCACCCAACAAAAGAAAGAGAAATATGACACATGGAAACATGATCCCTGCTTGATGTTGCTTAAGAAAATATCTGTGTTTCAAACCACTGTCTTTTGGGAAGTCGTTACAGCACAGTTTATCTGGAGTTGATGTGTACACAGAGGTGGCATAAGCTGGAGACACCGTCCTTCCTCCTGTGTGGGCTGAGTGTGAAGATGATGGTGCCTGTTGCTGCATCCCCATCTTCTCCCCACTCCAGAGAAGGCCAGAGGTATTCTGCTAATCACAAGAGATGCAAGTTCCTTCCTGGCTCTTTAGAATCAGACTGAGAACATCTCCCTAATAATATGATCCCTAATAATATGAGCCTAAAGTTCATTCTCTCAGTTTCCCTGCCATGGACTTTCCTTTGCCTAGGACCCAGCCAGTGGTTCAGCTCTCTGAATAGCTCACATATGTATGGTGTCTGTGAATATGTATATGTGTAGGATTTTAATGTTTAATATTTTATATTCATTGAACATATTAGCTGAGGCCAGCAATATTTCAGGACATGCATATAGAGTGTATTGATCAATAACATCCACACCCATAGCCACCACCTTTCTAATCTCTAAGAATCACAATTATATATTCATACAGCTGTTTTTTATCTTTCTTATACGAACAAAAATATGCAGTGCTTGACTTTCTGTCTCTGACTTACTTAATTTAACATATTATCTTTAATTTCCATCCATTTTGCTAGAAATGACAGAATTCTCTTTTATGTCTGCATAGTACTTCATACTATCCATGCATGCCACATTTCCTTTATCCACACTTGTGTTGATGGGAATCTATCCTGGTTTCATATCTTGGCTTTTCTAAATAGAGCTGTAATAAACATTGGCATTTAATGATTTTTGTTTCCTGATTTCATTTCCTTTTAATATATAAGGTGATGAATGGATCAAAAAGTAGTTTCGGTTTTTGTTTTTGATAATGGTTGTGCTGATTCACATATCAGCAACAGTGTATGAGAACTCCGTCATCTCTAGATCTAAGTTTGAGAAATCAATTCTCCCCTTCTGTCATGGGCTCTGGGGACCAAACTCAGAACATCAGGCTTGTATGACAAATGCTTTTGCTCACGGAGCCCCGGATGCTTTGTATCCTTCCTTCCATGTGCATAAGTTTTCTTAGTGAGTTTCTAACAGAAAGGTCCAGAACGTGCCGGTGGGGGTGGGGAGTGAGGGGTGGGGGCAGGAATGAAAGAACCCTTGAGTTGTGTTCAAATGTCTAACTGCTTTAGGCTGACTGTGCTTTCACTTCAAAGGCCACAAACATTTTCACATTCTAAACCCTCGCCGTGGCCGTGCTGGGACAAACTCACAGCTGCAGGTGGCAGTGATGAGAAGGAAGGGGTCCATTCCCTGCACCCACATCCAGGCCTGCTCTTACCTACAGCTGGAGCTGTGCCCACTATTAACTGTCAATTCTTACTACAGAACCTGAGGACTTAGAAAGTGCTCCCGGAAACATACTTTCCTCACTTCAAAAAAAAAGTCATCCTTTCACTCAAGTGTGCAATATTGTGGAGGCTTGTATTAGTTAATAAAACTGTCACTCCACACGCGATTCTTGAAATACTTCTCTTTTGATGTCCTAAGAGTGTCTGATATAATCTGCTTCTTCCTGTTTGGGTGTCTTCAGTGGAGTCCCCTGGGATGGGAAGTGCCTTCGTCCACATCCTCTGCTCTTTCTGCTGCTATGCATGGTCAGAGAATAACAAAGGTTTGCTGGACATGTCCTTCCCCTTGATGTTCTCTTTTTGAAGATTTTAAGAATTATTTAATGACTTAAGCTGTCATTCTTTGAGAACTGTTCGTTATGAACTACTCTTCCTCTTCTCTGGTCACAAAGAAAACTTCAAGAGAGCCTTCAGGAGTACGAGTTGTACAAGCAAGGAACATAGTATTCATGCATCCCAGTAATCAAAGAGAGCTTGCTTCATGAAGCAAACAGTCTGGTATTTGGTGAGCTAGGTTTGCCCAGAGAACACCTCTTTACTCTTTTCTTTGTACATCTGTTTCTATGTTTATTTAGTGATGCTGCCTTTCCAGATGTGGGAGACCCAAGGAGAAAGAGCTACCACATGAAGACCTGCTCACATCACAGTAACTTGAATTTCATCCAACCCAAGATCATCCCTAAATGTAAGGCAGTGAATGTTAATTTTGCAGCTTCCCTCAGAGGAAAATGAGAAGGGTGTTGAGTAAGAGGCTGAATTAGCCAAATCACATATCTCCTATGCCACCAAGGGCTTATGTTAATCGATAGAGAAAATGTATTTATGTTTAGATAAATTGGTAGAAGATATGTTTGGAAAACAACACAACTAGAAATACAATTTCTTAAGCATCATAAAATCTAGTCATTAGTAGCCAAAAATCTAGAATTTAGATGAAAAAATAACATAGTTTCCTGTGAAATAGTTATGATACATGTTCTATGAAATATGCTGTGCCCCCTCTCATCCATAAAATTTTGAAAGTTGAAGTCACAGGAAGTTGAGAACAGAATGGTAGTTACCAGAGGCTACAGGAGGAGGGCATCAGTCAGCAAGGGCAATGCTGTAGTTAGGAAAGTGCTGTGGTTTCCTGCACAGAATAGCGATGGCAGAGAATGTCAGTGTTGACGATTTTAAGTGAAAACAGAGAAGAAGGGGTTTAGGATGTTTTTAACATAAAACATGATGCGTCTTTTTTATTTGGATTAGGATGTTCCCTGATGTACAAACGTATCAAAACATTCCATAGCTGGAGATATGGGTGAGAACAGTCCTTGTCCTGGACAACATACGTGTCAATTTAAAACTTTTTAAAAATTAAAAGAGATAAGTCTGCTTTTTTTTAAGAAGTCAGTGGAGCCCATAGAGCCCACAGCACTAAAGAAGTCTTGTGATCACCAAATCCAGAGTATACAGAGAGTGCCGTATGCCATCACCAGAGAGAAAAGCATGCAGAGTAATCAGTATTATACACTAAAAATGTCACTTTAACCTTTCTCATTAAAAAAAATGTAGAAGTAACAAAAACCCATTTACAAAGTGGTGGCTGTTTAAGGGTCTGCCTCTTGAGGCAGCATCGTTCTCCTGGCCTCCACAGGCAGTCTACACAGACCTCAGAATGTTTGTTAAAACAGGTGTGGTAGCTCACCAACTTGGCATTATAGACCCTGCCTGGCTTTTTGGCTATGTCTCATGAAGATGCTGAGCCCTAAAGATCAGCCTTGAATCATGTGGCTTCGATCAAGGATTTCAGGGTGTGAACACTCTAGATAAAAGGTGAGTAATGATCTCCACCCATTTACCTGTGGATTTCAGTTTCATTTTTCTTTATAGATGAATCATATCTCATTGTGTAAACATACCATATTTTCATTATCCAGTCATCATGTGATGGGCATCTAGCATGTCTCCTGATTATTATGACTAGAGCAGCAATGAACATAGATGAGCAAGTATGGAAAGGTAGAGCACAGGTGGTGTGCTACTCAGTTTTTTGTCAACTTGACAGTATCTGAGTTATCTAGAAAGAGGGAATCTCAACTTTAAAAAAAATACCCCCATCAGATTGGCTTGCAGGCAAGTCTGTGAGGTCATTTTCTTGATTAATGGTTGATGGTGGAGGGCCCAGCCCACTGTGAATGGTGCCATTCCTTGACATGTGGTCCTGGAAGGTGTAAGAATGGTAGGTGAACATGAACCTGGAAAGCAAGCCAGGAAACAGCATTCCTTTGTGGTCTTTGCCTAAATTCCTGCCTCCAGATTCTTGCCTTGCTTGAGTTCTTGCCTTGGCTTCCCTCAGTGATGGACTGTGATGTGGATATGTAAGCCAAATAAACTCTTTCCTCCAAAACTTGCTTTTGGTCATGGTGTTTGAACACTGCAATCAAAGGTGAACTAGAAAAGGTGGTATGAGAGGGGAAAGGAGAATAGACAACAACAAAAAAGAGGGGTTAATGGGGTGTGAGAGCAAAGGGGAGATAGAGAAGAAAGAATGGGAAGGAATAATTAACATAAATGACCTTTGAAAAATGCCACATGGTAACCTACCACTGTAGAAATTTCCTAAAATATAAATGTAGATAGGAAAATGAAGTTTCAGTAGAATTACTGTAACAGAAAACAGTGCCTCCCAAGACACCATACATTATCAAATAAAAAGCTCAGAGTGTGTGGGAGTCTTTTCAAGGTGTTGGTTAGTGGGGTCCCATATACCCAAAGACTGCAGGTTATTGCATTGCTCTTGGTGACCCTTCTAAATGTGATGGTAAGACCTGTTGCTGAACTCATCATATACTTGATATGGAGAAATCAAAGTGATATGAACCTTTTTGTCCATATGGATGGTCAATATGGATGACTCACCCCTATTGGCTAGATTTTTTTCATAGTACTGGAAGGTGCTATTTATACCATTGGAGGAGAAAAATCATGAACAACCTTTAAAAGCTGCAAAGCCTGTAAGCTATAATAACCCTTGGCCTATCAATGTCTGCCCACGGATGAAATAGCAACACGGCCTTATGAAAGTAATCAACCACTTTCTGATTAGATTTAAGGCCTGCTCCATGAAATGGAACCCAGATCTGGCACTGTTAACAAGGTGGAAAACAAATGGATAATAGGTCAGAGGCTCTAGGGAAGGACCTACTACTATTATCTCCTAAGTGGACACAGGGTTTAACTGATTCCTAATGACTCGTGCTATACCCATAGATCAGTGCGTAAGAGAAAAATCTCACAGGAGAAGTTTCTTATTGTAGTGTATGATGATAAACAGAGACCAACAATTGGTCAACATGCAAGGAGACTTAAGAGTGTTCAGTTTGAAATGTGACATCTATATCACATGGCTTCCCTCAAATTTCAGGATCTTCACAGAAGAGTGGGTAGAAAGATTATACAAGCTAGACATGGCTTCAAGAAAATAGTGTTTTCCAAACACAACAGGGCAATTGTACATATAGCTCATAGTCATTGTGATAGCATGCATAAGACCTGCAAAAGCTTAAACGAGAAAAAAAAATCTTATCATACCCATAGCCAAGGAGCTATTGAAATTCAGTTTTCTTCAATGGTGTGACAGATACCTGGCATACCAACTACACTCCTTGGCAGATATCTAGTAATTGAGTCACACAAGCTGGACTGGGTGGGCTTTTAAAAAGAGAGAACATGAAGTGAGGTGGATAGGGAAGTGGGTTAAATCTGGGAGAAGTTGGAGGAAGGGACAATATGATCCAAATTCATTGCACAAATTTCTTAAAAAATTAATAAAATTTGTATTTAAAAAACACATTCTAAAGCAATTTTGTCTGGGTACAAAAATGATGTTCTATATGTTTCAGCTAAAAAAGGAGGAACTGGATTTTATCTCTGACATGTTAGTAGCATATGCTAGTCCATGACATTAGAACCTATGTGTAGCTCTGAAATCCTCAGTGTTGCTTCTAAATTGGGCATGAAAACCCATGAGCTAGCTGAACCTGACATAACCAGTTGAAAATCTTCCCGTGGGCTTTATTATTGCTGGGCTGAATATGGACAAATTGCAGTGCTGCAGAAATACCAATGTGTTTGATTATATGGTATTTGCCTAGAAACAGCTAGACAATACATGTCTTATTGTAAGCCTGCGTTGTAAGTCTTGCATGAATAATGCACATTTAGAGATGACAATAATAATTTATACTACAAGATCTAGTTATCTGCAAAGTTACATTTGCCTGCTATCTACATCTGATCGTAAGTATTTAATGTTGTAAATTGTCCCACAAAAATGAAAAAGCAATTGTGAGCAATTTTGCATGTTAATGCTGGTTGATCACCTTTTCTCATTCTCGGACTGTTAAGTAGAAGTAGGATTAATCTGTAGTAAAGAAAATTGTCGTTGTGTAATGGAGGAAGTGACTTATTGTATATCATTGAATATACCTTCCTAAAAGTGCCTTGTTCAGGCACTGTTGGGAAAATACAAGTATTGCTTACACAAGCATTCAGACAAAAAAAAATCATTACTGCCATGAAATGTTTAGATAAAATGAAACTGTGGCTCACATATATTTGAACCCATTCAGTTTCCTCACTTCAGTTCCCAGTGGCCAATAAACATGTTAATAAAACTCATGGAGGTTTTCGTACTTCCACAATCATCATTTCTGTTACTGGTAAATGTGTTGTTCATTCTATTTTCTTTTGTTGGAATCATACCAAAGCTTCACAAACTTCTTTAGAAGTTTAAATTAGAAATTTATCTTGAACTGGAAATGTACCACCCAGTGTTTATCAGAAGTCCTTTGATCTGACAGTAGACTGCACTGGTGAAAAGCAATGGGTCTTTTACAAATATTATTTCTGGTAGGATCAAGAGTTCAGTGAAAATGGAATTTTCTCAAGAGATTTAGAAAAGTTTTCTTTTTCTAGCCTAGGTTGAAAAATGCTGTGAAATCCGCAGGAAATGGAGCATGCTTTCTGAGACGTCCAGGAACGTGAAGGAAAACTCGCTCAGCTCGAAGACCACGTCAACAGCCTCCAAGCCAAATCAAATAGCCAATTAAAAACACAGATAGGCTTCTATTCTAGCTTGGTTTTTCATTGAAAATAAGTTTTCATCAATTCAAAAACTGTGTGATGCCTGTCTAGACAGAAGATGAAGGTCAGCAAAAGTGAAACGGTGATGCATTTTACCATCTAAACATGACGCCCTCAATGATATGCTGACACATCTTTAGCTTTACAAATGCACGCATGTACATCATTACAACTGTACTGAAATGAACCTCTTAGTTAGGCTTCCTATTGCCGCAATAAAGCACTATGACCAAAAGCAGCTTGGGAAAGAAGGAGTTTGTTTGGCTTATGGACTACCGTCTATTATCAGGGGAACTCAAGAACTAAAGGCAGGAACTGATGCAGAGACCATGGAGGGGTTCTGCTTACTGAATTGTTCCTCATGGCTTACTCAGCCCACCTTCTTAGACACCCAGGGGTGTCTGCGTGCCAGGGGTGTCTGCGTGCCTAGGGGTGGCACTGATCACAATGGGTTGGGCCCTCCCATATCAATCACTAACCATGAAAATGCCCTATAGTCTTACCCACAAGTCAGTCCGTCAGATACATTTTTTTCAGCTGAGGTTTCGCTTCCTAGATATGTCTAGGCTATTGACAAAAAAAATAAAAAAATAAAAAAAAGCACATAATCTAAAAGCTAACAATAAACATTTGACTATAAAATATCTAATTATTCAATTGTCTGAAAATTATCCTTTATAATTCTTTTATTAACTTGGAATCCAGATTCACATACATGTGTTAAATTTAGTGGGAATGACTAGCTCGTCTCTATCCATTTGAAACAGTGTACCTCCTGACCATATTTCTTTCTTTTTTTAACAATTTATTTAACTTTATTTTATGTGCATTGGTGTGAAGGTGTCAGATCCCCCAGAACTGGAGTTACAAACAGTTATGAGCTGCCATGTTGCTGGGAATTGAACTCAGGTCCTCTGGAAGAGCAGCCAGTGCTCTTAATCACTGAGCCATCTCTCCAGGCCCTGTATTTCTTTCTTTATCGGTAGCTAATTGACTTTTTTTATGACACTAATCTATGGAAGAAGAAATTCAGTCTGTCTGAAGTAAATATTCAGTCTTCTGGATTAAATAGTGGAGACCCAATAGTCATCATGAATTCAACCTATGGCTCTGGTAGTTTCTGCAAGTTGGCAGGTAGTTCTGAAGATCAATAGACCCACACAGAGGTGACTGACTGGCCTTTGTCCCTTCATCACATCAGAATGCATGACATCTTGCTGACCATGGTTAGTTAGTGATGGAAACCAACAATGGAATTAGAGTGTAGACAACGGAGCCCTCAAGTGCCATTCACAGACTCCAACCTCTCTACAACCTTTGAAACTAGTCTCAGAGGGGTTATTTTAGAGCCATGAAAGCATCAAGTTATCCCCAACAACAGTTTTAACACTACTTAATAATCTTTATGATGAATAATGTCATGAAGACAGTCTTAAAAAATTTGCTTCATTCTATTTGCCGCCATCTCATATAAATTAAGGTTTTGTGCACCACCTAAGGGCTTTGGTCTCCTCGTGCACAGTTTTGAAAACAGTGGTATGAGTTTTAATTTTATTCTAGCGTTCCTTTTCTGAGGTTAGTGGTTGAATGTGTTTCCTTTTACTATAGTAGCACTCGGGTCCTTTCCTTGTGTGTCCCTCAGTCAGTGAATGGTTTTTATGCTGTTTATAAATGGTATCTTGTACCTTCTGATGTTTCTTATACCAGCATTTCTTGAGGGACCAGATATTTACTCATAAGTAACTGAAGGAGAATAAGTTAAACTCCCAAGATCTTTGATTAAATGGTGATTTTAGGGGCTGGAGAGATGGCTTAGTGGTTAAAAACAACAGCTGCTCTTCAAGAGGTCCCAGGTTCAATTCCCAGCAGTCACATGGTAGCTCACAACTACCTGTAACTCTAGTTCCAGAGGAACTGGTACCCTGGAAGAGACAAACATACAGACACACACACACACACACACACACACACACACACACACACACACACACACACACACACAAAATAAAATCAGTGCATATAAATGGTGATTTTAGAACTAAATCAGTAAAAAGTTAAAAGTTATCTATGTCAATTTCTATCGACTAACGAGGCCTGAGGTGCAGAAGGGTTAGTCACCACTAGAAAAATCAAGTTGATTATTCAGAGAAATCTCATCATATCTACTTAGAAAATTCAGGAAAAATTAATGTTTCTTTTTGCTAAAAAATTTTAAAAATTGCTTAAGAAAATTCTAGACATGAACCAGAGCTGGGTTAAGCTCAGATCTTTACTTCTTCTCACTGAAAAACTGGATGTAGACTCCCACAACTAAGTGCTCGAGTCCATCTGTCCCACCAACGTGCTCAGAATATTGAGTTGATTTAATGGGAGGCAATTCGGAATAGTGCAGCCAGCTGGACGTGGGACCCATGAGAAGCGGAAGGCAGTGCTCTAAAGAAAGGATTGTCCATCAGGACAGAATTAGCCAGGCAGCTCCTTGCAGCCCACAAAATCCCCAGCCTTGGCAGCAGATTTCATTCAATATTTGGAATGTAACCTTAAAATGGGGTTTTACCTGAATTAAAATGATTTTTGTATATAATCTGGCACTACAAAGCTCAAGTCCTTCCAAAGGGGCAAGGAGGAATCCGGAATCCTGTACGGACTCTGACTGACTCAGCCACCTACCTATCAGAAGCTTTCCCTGTCTGCTGCTTAGGTCTCACTAGCTGCCAGTTCAGTGGGATCTAATGTTGGTATTCATAGCTTGTCTCTCTTTCCTACCTTGGTCTATGCAGTTTCAGATCCTATGACCCTAAACAGTACACCCCATCCCATTTTTCTCTGTCCCCAGTTAAGCACATTATTGGCTCTAGCTGTGCACAACCTAACCCATATTTCTAGTGTCTAACCCACATATTGGTAGCCTAGCTGAATTTTACTTGTGATATATGTTGTGTTTATTCCAGGAAGAGTGACAGATTCTGTTTATATGCCTATTCTGCCTAGTGACAAGGGTCTTTCATTATAGTATGTCTTGTACAGGGTTTTACTATTTACTTTCTATAAGCAATAGGTCAGACTGTCTATGTTCAAAGATAAATAAGATGAACGGCTCTGATGTTCGGTCTGCTCACACTGTAATTGAGCCAGCTTGATGGACACACAGCAGAGTTATTCAGAGAGGGGATAGTTTTTTATTGGCATTGATGCTTTTCTTGAAAATCATTGCCATGACCCTAGAGCGTCTGATTCAATTTCAGTGGTATCTGACTGAGACAACTGTGTATTTCCAAGTTTTCTGGCCATCCTAATGTGTCTCCCAGTTAAGAACTGAACACATAAAACTGAGTAAAATGCCATCTAAGCATCATACACAAAGTTATGGGACGTCTAAATCCAGCCAACTGAAAATGGAAGAAATTAATTCTGGAGTGAGGTGGGAGTGGAGAATTCTTGATAGGATTTTTAGACAATTTTACCCTAAAAACAAAGGGGATTATGGACAGACAGAAAAATTTGTAGCATGAAAGGATACATAGAGTGTTCCAGAACTGGCATAGCAGAAGTTTCCTCAGATGAGACAGACATGAGCTTTTCAGCCTGAAATGCTTACACTGGCCCACTAGGTCATTATAGTTTCAGGAGTCAAGCACAATATGGTACACTATGGAGTGAGCCCACTGTGTATATTTTTGTTTGGTTTGGGAATATGTAAACAATGATAAATAATCCAGAGATGGCCTAGATTAGGATGGTACAAGCTTCTGGGAATCACAGATAATGGATAGGGACGAAACACTGAAGGATGAGAAACAGCAGCAGCCTACAGATAAAGATGTTTCCCAAATGATGCTGTTCCCAAATCAGATGGCACATCCAGTTCCACATTCCAGAACAGTGTGACTTTATCATGGAGTTGCTCTTATGCCTCATAGCTTACTCAGCCTTCTCTTCCTGATAGCTGAACGGCTAAGATAATTTCTCTACGAATAATGTAAAGAAACCTGAGAATACAACAGTGGATAGATATTGCTGAAATTGTCTTCATTGATGATAATGTGGCAAAACAATTTTCTTCTGTGATGTCTTACTAGACAAGAATGCCCTAAGAGTATTTCCTTGTTTCATTATACCATCACTATGATCATCACTACACTTAAAGAACTTTGAGTTCACAGCAAGACACTGGCCACGCCTTCTAGAAGGCCTTAAAGATGCGATAGACACATTTGCCCTGTTCGCATGCAGATTTAGAACCCTACAGGCTGCATTCTCACTATGGTGATTATCATGTACAGAGAATCCGTGGTATGCTCCATGGGCAGTTCTGAGGATATAGGGAGAAACAAGAATGTGGGGAAGTTGAAATCAGAGAATAAGATGCAGGGTACACTGCAAGCAAGCAGTGACTTACCCAGACAGCCTTGTAGGTCACAGATGAAGTCCTGAGTAAATGTGTATTATTGACAAGGACCCCAACGCCTCAGTCCCATGGAAATGGAAAAGCTTCCCCCTGGTCTGTGTTTTGATGCTGACAATCTGTGGAGAAGATGTTGAGTGTAACTCCCCCTTGCCTGATGTTTATAACCTGAGACTGCTCTCCCTGCTGAGATCATTGAAACCTGACTCCTTGTTCAGTTGTGTGCATTAACCCACTTCCTCATTCAGCTCTATACACTAACACCGCCTCCTCAGTTCAGATGCACAAAATAAACAGGCTGAGTTCCTGAGCTGCTCTTGATGCCTAGCCATCAGAATGCATGACCCATCCAATCTCAGCTTTTCTGTCTGTCCTGTCTTTGTTCTCTCATTGCCCAGGCCAGGGGTCCAGGAGCTAGTCGCTTGTGTCACAGCGCCATCTGCACGAAGGGCTTGCTTCCAAAGAGGCACAGAAACTCTGGGGAGACCCTTCCACCCAGCTGCCCTATACTTCAGCAGTTCCATACGTGTACAATCTTGATAGAGCCGAATGATAAAGAGAAAAAATAAAAGGAATATCGCAGATAAATGTGTTTCTTTTTCAGTAATTAAAAAAAAAGCATAACAAATCATCCTGCATAAAGTTAGCAGGCTTCATTTAATCCACGACTAACAATCATCTAGCTGATGAACTGAAAATTAACATATTGCTGGATTTCTTCTTTACTATTCTGTTGAACACACAATTCTTTTTCAATAAAATACAAACCACTCATGATATGTTGAGTTGGAATCAGTATGAATTGAAATTAGATGTCTTCTGTGTCATTATATGTGAACAATTTATGATGTTTTCAGCTAACCAACCAGACCCATTTCCAGTGCATGGATGAGCTAATGAGTGGCTTTACAGATGATGGGAAAGGAAAGGGCTCACTACATGGTCACCTCAACTCATCACAGTAAACTTAAAATGTTACCAAAAATAGTTGTCCTCTTTTCCTCAGTGACCTACATGCCCCAATTTATACATTTGCATATCCAGGTGCCTTAATCAGAGGCAGTCTGTTAGCCTGAGAAAAGATCTCTCCAGGGAAGAATTCCTGACAAGGACTAGCAACCTGGAATCTGGTGATGCTGTAAGGAGAGAGGCACATCCCCTGTGCAACATGAACTTCTTCCCCAAGCAATCCACTGGCCAGGAAGCTAAGGTGGGGGGCAACTTGTGCTAATATTAATATTCCTGAAGTTCAGTGAAGAGTTTCTTCAGTCGTTTGTTTTTTTAAAGAAGCTAAGATGAGCTCTTCCCCCGCCCAAGATTTATTTATTATACATAGTGTTCTGCCTGCATATATGCCTCCAGACCAGAAGAGGGCACCAGATCTCATTACGGATGGTTGTGAGCCACAAAGTGGTTGCTGGGAATTGCACCTGGGTTCCCTGGAAGAGCAGACAGTGAGTGCTCTTAACCACTGAGCCATCTCACCAGGCCCTGCTTCTTCAGTCTTTACAGTATAGGAACCATATCACCATTTCCTAATATACAAAAATACAATTTGCATCTGCCTCAGACGTTTGGTAAATTAATAAAGTATGTGGTGGCAGCTTCAAAGCGAGACATTTTTGAGTGATGTCCTTGCCTCTGTTGTGCCAAGCTCCAAGGCCTAGTTTCCCACATCTGTCACCTGGGGCGAGGGAAGGTTACATTTACTACATCATGGGGCTCTGACAAGGAACAAACAAAATAATGTGAGTTCTTGTTGTAGCTCTGAGAGCCTCTGATGAACAAAGATTCCAAGAGCTGGGTGTAGTGGTATAGCACCTGTAAGCCAAGCAGACAGAGGCTGAGGCAAAAGGATCATGAGTTCTAGAACAACCCAGTCTACATACTGAGATCTTTCTTCAAAAAGGAAGGATGAGGCTGAGGAGGAAAGAGAAAGGAGGTGGGACAGGGAGAAGAAGCAGTGGCTATAGGTAAGGAAATAGAAATAAACAGAAGAGCAAGCCCACTGCCACACTTACAGGTTCTGAGAGTGTTCTCCATAAGCGCAATAGCCTCTACTTGCAGAAAGTCCTGTGAGCTATAGGGGAAAACCCTGTCTCAACTGTGTGAATCTCTGCATCTTGGTTATGTGAACACCATTTTCAAATATTTGTTTTGTTGCTGACACTTTTTGAAAGAGCCTCTGTAGGAAAGTATTTATGTTTTTCTTGAAAATTTAATTCCCCTAATTTCTGTTTTCTTATGAGGATGATACTTGTATATGTGTACTAAAGTTTTAATTGAGAATGCTACAAAAACTCTTTCAAGAAACTTAAAAAGCTCTTGGCAGGATGGATTGTACAGTGAGCAATTCAACTGAAAGTTCAGTTCACATGTGCTCGCTGCCAAAGGGATGTTGCAGAACAGACCACACAACCCTACAGAAGTAAGTGCTTCTGACACGTCTTATCTCAAGATAGATTCCTAGGAACTCAACACATGCTTTGACTTGTTGTGACAGTACATTGTATCCATGGCGTGTTAATCAGACAAGGTAGGAATAAACAACTCAGAGTCCAGGAAATATTTGTCACCATCAGCCTTTTCGGATGTCAGTCAGGCTAGCAAAAATTACACTGATACCTCAACTCAAGCTACATAGCGTGTTGTGGTTGGGAAGCAGTGTGTTCGATATTTGTCAGTCATTCTTAGATACATAGTCTTGCACCTGACACCTCCTCAGCTCACATTTTCACAATCAAAGCAGGCTACACTGCCATCCTAACTTCCAAGGATGGAGATGTACCCCAGAAGAGGGAAGAATTAATCATCAATTAGTATCTATCAGAGACCACTGTCTGTTACGTGCCTCATTCTACACAGATAGTCGACACTGTCCTCTTGACAAGACACCCAGTGCCTCAGTGTAGCATCCAGGACAGTACACAATGCTGGCTTCATCACTTTGAGCCCTAAATCTATGAGTTATTGAAAGATTCTGTCCTCACTGAACCATTGCATGATGATATAACATGGTCAGGACCCATGGCAAAAATTCCCTTTTGGAAAATACTCAATGACTTGTTCAGAATACCTTTGAATCTGCTGGAAAGGCCATCTGCAGAGTCGTCTGAGCTGTGAGCATGAACATGGTAATTCTTCCCTCAGGAAGAGCTCTATACAGGACTCCTCAAAACAGCCTCTTCTCATTGTCCCTGACTTTAGCTTTGAGATTTTTCCTTTTCATATCTGTCCTCAACCACAGCAGAAGTGCTGAGGTGGAGTTCCTCAGGATGGAGGGAGTTAGGGATAGTTGTAATATGTTTTATATATCCTATTTAGATGTTCAGGCCCTGTCTGGTCACTTTACATCTAGAACAAGCCCAACTTCCTAGTTCCCTTGCCTCAAAGCAGCCAATTTCCCAGCTCTTCTACACCAGCAAGGATCTGTGTCATTTGCCATGCATGCTGCTGTTGAGACGGTCTCCAGATTGCTCTCCAGGCAATACCTAGCTTAATGATGCTTCAGTGTATGGTTTTGTTTTTGTTTTACTTTACAATGATGTGAACACACATAAATTCATTTCATTTGTGGTATAGGATTAAATAAATTGCAGAAGACATTTAATAGTTGATAAAGCAGGCTTTGTGTTAGGTGATTTTACTGTTATAGAATGTGAGTGTCCAGTGCACTAGGGCAGGCAAGGCTGCGGATTTCCTATACATTTTCCTGGCTGAAGCCACTTTGATGCCTGGAACAGCAGGAACGAGGTCTCCAAACACAGCAGTGATGTGCCCCCCACACACGGAAGAATGAAGGGCATCGATGCCTGGATTTAAGAGATGTGGAACTTAGTTTTAATATGTCTGAGTCCACTTTAGATTTGAGTCAATTTACTGTCTACTATGCATCCAGGTAAAGGGATATCAAGGGATCCTTTAAGTGTGTTCTTCATGTCTAAGTAAAGCATGATTGAGAACTTTCATCCTGTCCTTGATGTGCGGTCTTTATATGTGTACAATATCACCGGTGGCTGCTATAAGACATAAACACAACAGAGGTATGTTCTCTTATGTCCCTAGAGACAGAAATCCAAAATCAGTAGCAATGAGATAAAATCCAAGTAGCAGGAGAGCTTGACTCCTTCCAAAAGCTCTGGGGGATGCTTTCTTGCCTCATTTGGTTCCAGGTGGCTGCTGACATTTCCTGGCCTTTGTCAGCTTCCATCTAATCTCCAAGGTCATATATTCAGTTCTCTTTCTGCTCCATCTCCTTTCTTCCTTCTTAGGGTGGGAAGCTCAAAAATCTCACTGCTTCCTTTTCATAGGGACAGTAAGCTGCTTTTGGAATCAATCCAGACAACCCAGGATGAGCTTCTCACTGGTGCCTGTGTGTTAGGGTGTTTGTTTGCTTTTGTTTTACATTGTTTTCAGTGGAGAGGCATAACAGACAATATTCTCAAATTCTGAGGGTTATGATATGGGTATCCTTTAAGGAGGTTTTTTTCATTCTACATAGTGTGGAGTTTGTCACTGCTGTGAAAAGACAATCCGTGGTCTCATATTTGGGGGCAAACACCTATAATCTTAGAACTCAAGAAATGGAGGTATGAGGACTGTAATGGCAGGCCAGTCCAACCTATGTAATTAGAGCCTGTGTTTTGACTCAGAAAACCAGAAGATGTGGTGGTATTTTACTCGTCCTGAAATGTGATTTTAATTGTATGTTAATAAATAAAGTTGTCTGGGGGTCAGAGCTATTAGAGTCATAGCAAGTGCGTGACGGCGGTGGCGCACGCCTTTAAGGACCTGGAGGGCGGTACATTCAGGCAGTGACGAGGCAGTCACATGTTTGGGTTTACAACCAATGAGAAGGCAGAACAGGAAGACTTTAAAGACAGACACACAGGAAGTAGGTCCTTTTCGGAGAGCTCTCTTGGCTGGAGAGGATCCCTGAATCAGGAAGGGTGAGGCTCTTAGCTCTGACCTCTTGGCTTTCTTCTCTGAATTGGCTCTGTGTTTCTTATTTTATAAGACCGTTGGTTACATCTACAAGAAGACAAATAACAAAACATTTTAGCATAATTTCAAAGAACACAAGGAATTAGGAATCAAACTTTTAGTATTTTTATGCAAAGTTATGGTTTTTTTCTTCTCCAAATATATTTTCCCTCCAACACATTGGGTGTGGTGACATCCAAGGGCAAAGGTTAATTATAACTGCCTCTAATGAGAAAGACTATTGGCTTTTAAAATGCCAACTACAGTTCAATTGCTTATAGTACTAATGAAATTAGTTTATTTTAAAGAGGAAAGGGTGTTTGGGGTTCTGGTTTCACAACACCCATGTTTTTGCAGGGCAGAAGACAAAGGCTCCCTTTCCTTTCTGTGTGTAACTGAACTCAGAAAACATACTCTAAGCAGAATACTTGAGCGGTAGTACAAACACAACTCTACTCATTCTGAATTTTAGCCGTTTTACTTTTGAAATAGAGCCATTTGCATCTATTCATGGGCTGTGCATGTGAGAGGCACTGCGATTCTTCAGTGTGCTAGGAGAGCAGAATCTTCCCATTAGCAACAGATTTCTCTCTGACAAAATCATGGGCAAGGAAGCGAAGGATGCTGTGAATAATACCGAATGCTCACAGAGATCCAGGAAAATCTGCAAGTGCCATACACTTCCCATGATGTTAGACTCTTTTTAAAGCTCTTTGAAACATGCTTTATTTAGAACGCCATCCTGTTATTTTGGGGCAGAGAGGCATTTCCATTGAGAGTTAGGAAGAGAAAAGAAAACAGTGAGGAGGCGCCTTTTGTCGACACGCTTCTAACATCACTTTCCTCGTAAAGCATTAGTGGGTCTTGCTTTCCTCACTCCCAGCTTCTCAAAATCTCCCACTCCACATTTGCTCCAGTTCTAGGATGGGTGTTATTTGCATGTCGGAGCATTTCTGAAGTTGAGAACCTTCTGTGCCCTAAGGAAAGGAAGGACAGTGATGTCCCAGGCACGTTCTCTTGTATTTGTATAAAAGCGGCCAGGGACAAGGCCTGGTTTTCATTCACTTCTCTCGTCTTGCTTTGCTTTACAGATTACCATTGGATTTATGTTGCCTTCATTGGCAGTTTCTTACCGAATTGGCTTGTAAAGCTATTTTCTAACTCTACTTGTTAACTGAAATGTCCTTCAGGAGAAGACATTTGAATTCTCCACCGGAACCCACTGGCTGTATGCAATGGTTCACACTATAAATCACCCATATCCCCACTGTCTGGTAGGTGTTGTGGAGGTTCTTGAAAAACAGCATACTATATTGCTATCCAAAGAGAATCTGCCACGTGCCCTTCTAGCATGGGAAAGCTCTGCCTAACCCTTAGGTTTCTGTAGGAGAGCTGACAATCACCCAGGACTCCAGTCGCTGGACTGTATTGCTGACCCGAGACTCATGGACGGATCTCAGCTCAATCTCTGCTTCCTAGCCAGAGTGGTCATGGATGAAACGATCACTCCTAGATGTTCTCTCAAAAGCCATGCAGCTAATTGCTAATATATCTGACTCAAAGCTAATGCTTCTGCTACGCAGACAGGCCCACAGGATGTCACTGGCACGAGGCTACTGGAATAATTTTTTTTCACTGATTTAAAGAATAAAAAACCAGGAAGAGCCAAGCCTCAGCACTCAGTCAGATTGTCCTGAGAGCAGAAGCCCAGGCAGAGCAAAGACCGCCACAAAAATAGATCATGGACCATGGATCAATGTCCACCAGGACATTAAGTGGTTTTTCTGGATTTCGTTTTTTTTATGTTTGAAGAGAGATGAGTTCCCTTTCTTCCTCGGATTTGGCTCATTGGGCTTTTTGCAGGACAATGAATAATCCAGACAAACAAAGGGAATCTGCTTCTTCCCACAGAAGCCTCCTTCCATTTGAAAAGGGGGGCGGGGAGCAGCTGCCAAATCTTTGTCTTAGAGAAAGAACATAGGCAGGAAGTCAGCTGGATTAAATGTTTAAGTAAAAAGTACATTAATATTCTTAGCTCCTTTCCCCCTGCCTGTCTGCCTGCCAGGGATCTGTTTAACTCCTCATCTCTCACATACAAGAACTCAAGAAAGAAGCCACTGTGTTTCATTCTCCCTTTAGCTCTTCAATCCAGACATGGCTTAGGTCAGTGCACAGGTTGGTTTTATCCTGTCTGATGGGGTCCTGTTGGCAGCCAGTGTAATTAAACACTGAACAGATTTGTCTTCGAATTCTGTCACATCAATCAGAGTGCCTGAACCTGACACACTCATGAGGTACTTAGCCAAAAGTCCTGATGATGTAGCTATGAAAGGGAGACCTTGCTAGGTGACGTTATCCATGCTTTGTCAAGTAGTATATTTCTTCATATCTTGTGAACCAGCCAATGCTGTTCTTGGTTGGATTCTTTTTAAGCTGTTCATATAGCACTGCCATGGAAGACAGCAATCATGGGTATGTGGAACATGAAAAATAGGCTGGATATATAAGATCCAGTCTGTGAGGCCATCACACACACACACACACACACACACACACACACACACACACACACACACACACACACTAGTGTCACTTGGCTCTCTTTGTGCTAGTCTGTGGGACCAAGGCTCAGAAGATTATCACAGAGATGCCAGTATTGTGGCTGCTGCTCTCTCTGTGCAAGATAGATGATGTGTCTCTGATTGGGGAAACCTTGACAATCTGTCAGTTTATGTCACACTATACGAAGCCAGAATTTAAGTTTGCCAGTACGGGAAATCTTGTGTCCTTCATAGTTCTTGATACAAAAGAGAAGCTCTTTGACTTTCAGAAACATGCTATGCAAACCCAGTTGAACAAAAGTGAAGCTGAGTTTAGCATGATTGAATGCAGAGAGGGTGTCTTTTCTAATAGTCTTCAATATGTGTCGAAAATTATACTATTGTAAAGGTGACAGTTCAAAAATCTTTAGCATTAGATATGGAAATAAAGGTGCATATTTGTGCTTTTCATATCTGATAATGATCAAAAGAAATTCAGAAAAACCTTTAATCTGAAAATACCAATGAGATTTAGACTTAAATGTTCATTATAGAAATGAGGAAAAGGGGGAGAATTTGGAAAATATATATTGTCACTGTAAATATTTTAAGTATGAAATACCTATTTTTGTCTGAAAGTTCTCATTATCCTCGAAGTAAACTACATAGTAGATATAATTTTGGATATAAAGATTCTAATTCTGTTTCAAAGATAATTGATTGGTGATATCTTATATCACCACTGTCATAATGCATGATATTATATATCACACAATGATGCAATAATAAGCTTCAGACTTCTAAAACACAGAAAGAAAGAGAAAGAGGGGGTGGAAGGGAGAGGGAGAAGGAGAGAGAGGGACACCCACCACCAGCTTCTTGCTTTCCTTCCTGCTATGATGTGAAGCTCTGCCTTGATGATACTCACCACACTGGAACTCACTACTTTCTGTGAGGTCCTCATTTTGCTCATCTGACAATTTTTCATCTTTGCACAGCACCCATAAATGTTTCTTTAATCAATTACTGGTAACCAAGCAAAAAAGAAAAACATAATGCAGTCAATTCCCACTTTCCACTATCATTACATTCTTCTACATTACAGTATCACCATTGCTCTTAGGGGAAAGAAAAGATCGAGTTTCTGCAAACTCCTGCTCACAGTTTTTTTTGGTCAACTTATGAATACATCACTATTTTAAGTGAGCATTTATTTACATATGCCTCATTTATCAAGCCCCAGAGGACATTATGGGAAAAAAAAGATGTAGAAAGATTATAAGGGGTAGAAGATGGAGAAGAAAACTAAGTAGCTCAGACTTCTGACCATTACATGGCCATCTCATTCACAAACACACAAAAGACGATGCACACATACACAAGCTATGGAAGCTAAGAGAATAGACAGGAAGGAAAGGTAATAGGAGAACAAAAGAGGGTCACTGTGAATGCATTACAATACATTCTACACATCTGTATAGTAATCAAAACTGAGAACTGAAGGAGTGCAAAGAGTTCTGGTTTTGAGTGCTGACTTTGGAGTCAGATAGCAACAATTCCGCTTTTGACACAGTTCTCTTAACCACATTTTTCTTCATAAAAACTGACATTAAAGAAATGTTACTATGTTAAATAAAAGAAAAGCCTTATTTAGTATATGTGGCTGATTTCTTAACAATGAGCTTCTAGGCAACGGCCCATAATACATGCAAAGTCAAAAGACTTTCTAAATTATGGATTTTCTCTGTGAAGCACATCAAAGCCTTTTTGTACTCAAGAACACTAGAATACAGTTTTGGTTGAAGTCAGGGACTATGAAATGCCAGACAAGTTCCCTATACCTGTGCTATAGATCTGCTCCAGATCATAGCTTCTGAAATGCGATTATGAATGCACATGGGATCTGAGAAGTGAGTGAGAGTTGTCAAGACTTTGGCTATCAAGTGTTTCTGA
Organism: Peromyscus californicus insignis; assembly: GCF_007827085.1. Classification (NCBI taxonomy): domain Eukaryota; kingdom Metazoa; phylum Chordata; class Mammalia; order Rodentia; family Cricetidae; genus Peromyscus; species Peromyscus californicus. The sequence continues at coordinate 143,901,417 of NW_026294562.1, read as the reverse complement.
AAGCACAAAGGACAACGAGTAATTCAAAATCGAATTTATAATGGATTCGAAGTGTTAGCAGTACTTGTCTGTGTTTTATCAGGTACCTTCACTATAGCCTGAGTTTTGAACACAGCCTACGGCTTTGCATGGCACATGACTTTACACCCCAAAACACCAACGCATGCTGCCTGAAATATCTCCGTTCAGATTTGAGAATTTAATGAATTATACTATTGTTTTATGCACGAAAGCTTTCTGCTTTTATAGAAACATAATTACTTGATTGTAGAAACAAAGTTTTTAGTATTTTCTACCATCATTCCTCAGCATGTATGGATCAAATCCAGTTTTAGATTCTGTCAGATTGAAATGCTTTATTTTTAAAACTTAATGTTTCAGTTGTTGACTTGAGTTTACTTAAAAGGCATTTAGTGAAGTTTGCTTGAGATTAGGACAGCATTCACAATAATTCCTGAAATGGTCTGAAACACAATTTTGTCATATTATACCATGTATTTGTGCAAAGCAGCATTTCCAGAATTGACAATTACAAGTGAAAATATCAGTCAACTCTGAAAACAGTTAAAGATACTCCATATCTCACAGCATTCAGTATCTAGCTAAGATTTCATTCCTTATGTAACAATAAATAAGCATATCATCTCCTTAGTCAGTATATATTCCTTATCTGTAATAAATGCTAAAATTATATATTTATAAAATAATTGTTTTAGTTTTTTAAAGTTTAAATGTTTGATTTTTTTAATATACTTATTATACACAAAGTCACATAAGGATTTCTCAGGCAAAAAAGAGTGAGCATTGTAAGTTTAAGATACCCCATGTGAGATACCACTATTCTCAGGTAATGGTTAATCTTCATTGGCAACTTGACTAGACCTAGTATCTTCATGTAAATATACTGTAGTTGGTTGTTTTTCACTCTTTTGGGGGGCCTGCCACCAGCTCCCAAATAAATCACACACGGAGGCTTATTCTTAATTGTAAATGAACAGCCTTAGCTTGGCTTGTTTATTGCCAGCTTTTCTTAACTTTAATCAGCCCATCTATCTTTTGCCTCTGGGCTTTTTCCTTTTCTTACTTCTATATATCTTACTTTCACTCTTACTCCATGGCTGGCTATGTGGCTGTATGGCTGGCCCCTGATGCCCTCCTCCTTGATCTTGTTCTTTCTTCTTTTCCTCCCAGATTTCTTCTTCTATTTATTCTCTTTGCCTGCCAGGCCTGCCTATCCTTTCTCCTGCCTTGCTATTGGCTATTCATCTCTTTATTAGACTATCAGGTGTTTTAGACAGGTAAAGTAACACAGCTTCTTCACAGAGTTAAACAAATGCAACATAAAAAGATGTAACACATCTTTGCAACATTAAGCAAATTTTCCACAGCATAAACAAACATAACACATCTTAAATTAATATTCTATAACAATATACCTGTGGCTATGTCTAAAGCATTTCCAGAAAGATTTAATGAGGAACAAATACAGATGGCACCATCCCGTTAGCTGGGGTCCAGGACTGAATAAAAGGAGAAAGTAGGCTGAGCACCAGCGTGCACCTCTTTCCACTTCTGCACTGTGATTGCAGTGTGAGCAGCTGTTTCACACTCCTGCTGCCATGACTGTCCCCTCATGTTAGAATGTGCCATCAAACTGTGAGCCCAAATAACCCCTTCCTTCCTTAAGAACTTTCATCGGGAACTTTGACACAGCAGCACGGATAGCTAATACTGAAAATAAAAATATCATGTTGGTAAAGCAGTTTCTGATTTGTGACTGACTGTTCAGTGTATGAGTTTTCAACTTTAAAGAGATACGTATTCCATAAAGTCATACTTTGAATTTGAATCTTTTCTTGTACTAACCATGTGCAGCATGGTGTCCTCACCATGCCCTTCTGTGGGATGATGTGAATGTGTGAGTGTTCTGAATATGTTGAAGGCAGGCTTGGCTAGGTTGTGATGGCTGGTATGTTAAATATATTAGTTTTTTTACTTAAGAATCATTCAGATCTATGGGTTGATTAGGATGCAACCCTGTTGTGAATATATTGGGGACTGAACTTTGAATCAGTGACAATGAAGACCACACCAAAAATAGAGGATACACATGCCCCAGGCCTCATCCCAGTAGACAAGAGAAGTGCTTTGTTTGGCCAGCCTAGTCTAAGGGAAAAGATGGCAATGGTATTGAAACTGAGCACCCCAGATTCATTATTCTGCAAGGAAAAGGCAGAATAAGCTGTCCACCACAGTAGTCAGGATATGAGGTGGGGCAGGATTCTCTCCGTTCCTGTAGATGCCCATGGAAAAGAAAGACGCTGCTGCCACTACGCGCCTGTGCATTGGTTCACCCCTTGATGAAGGAAGCACAAATAATCACAACCAGGAGGTAAAAGATTAAATAGCAACAACAACAAAATGGATTAGGTATAACAAATAAGGAAATATTGGAAATAATTACCAAAGCATTGCTTTCCCAAAAGAAGCAAGGGACCTTTACTGGGGAAACCTCACACTCCTATAGGAAAGAAGTCACCAGCTACAGTGCCCAGCACATTCCTGAGGCTTCACAGTTAAAGACTTCCTCTATATATCCCACATTTGAAATTGGCAGCCAAAATGCCCCCAGTTGGAGAACTTAGCATTGCGATGTGATCAAAATAAGTCACATTAGCTTTCACCTGAAAGAATATTGGATAGGAAGGACTTCCTTAAGGCAGCTGCTTGTGTTTGTCTCTGGAAAGCCTAAGCCAAACAAACCACAGCTCTGGCCCATGAAGCAGTCTGAGACCTTTAACCACAACTTCAAATTCTATGGACTACAATCATGGGAGTGGGGCAAAACTGCAGATCTGGGAGGTACGAGAATGGAATTCTGGCCTTGACAGCATTGACCAGTTCTCACAAGTTAGCAAAGCAACAGCCATAGGGAAAGTTGCACTCCCCTCTCCTATAATTAGGAGCCTTCTTCTATTCTTCTTCACCCCACAGGCTCTGGTTTCTCCACAGGGCAGCAAGATTCCATGGTAGAATGCTAATTTCTACTCAGAAGTAATGGGGTGGTGGCAGAGGAACTTGAGCTCTGTAATTGCTGCTTACAGGATAATTAAGAGCTTAATATTATGAAAGTTAATTATAAAATTATATTAATTAATTTTAATAGCCCAGAAATCCTCCTGGAATTGGTATCTGAGAAGAGTGCAGTCTCCAGAGAAGCCAGCCCAGCAGTCAGAGAAGTTTGCATGCCCAGAGCGACACCAGCCTTGGTCTGAGCTTATTTGCAGAAAGTGCTTGAAAGACACAGAAGACACATACATGACATGTACATGAGGACTCCTGGGGATGGTGTGGGGTGTGTAGATCATCAGCAACTGCTTCCATATGTGCCTGATGGCTTGAACACACTTCCACAGACCAAACAGTAATTCTTCCTTACAGCTTATAAACATTACCAGGGTTTCATTATGTAAGTGGTGATGGTGACGATGCTAGTGCTATGTGCACATGAGCACACACTCTCATAAACACACGTAAGCACGCATGCATGTGGACACTAAACACTGATGTCAGGTGTCTTCCTGTATTGTGAGCCATTGTATTTTTTGAGGCAGGGTCTCTCACTGAGCTTAAAGCAAACTCACTGAGACAGCTGGACAGCATGGCCAGTGAGTTCCAGGGATTCTTTTCTCTGGGTCTCCTGCATTGGAGTTACAATCAAGCACCATGGTGACCAGCTTTTTATGAGGGGTCTGTGGATCCAATCTCAGGTCAGTCCAGGCTTGAACAGTAAGTGCATTAATGACTGAGGCATCTCTTCAGCTTCAAAAGTGGTATTTTTTTAAATAGGTGTGATTTTTCCTCAATGGGAGATTTGATGATGCAATCACCATCTATGTTGTTATAATAACGACCCAGTGACTCATTTCTAACAAAATGTACAGATATATGGTGTGATGAATTCACTTGATGCTGAAACACGTTACACCTTCCCTCAGTCACAGGCCACAGTCAAACTTTGTCGGGTGACTTAATGCATTCTCCTTGTGACACTAATCAGTACTCTTTCTTATTTCGTGAAATTTGTAGTGATTTGTCTGAGGGTTTTTTTTTAACTTCCATTTTAAGGAAGAATTTTAATATCTCGTTTTTCAACTGAAGAGATATCTGCTAGGAAAAAAATAATGATGGTTCAAGAGGCCATTGTGGGAAAATGATTCTTCAAATGCAATCAGTGGTATTGTTTTAACTGATGTATATAACATAAACACATTTGAGAGATGCAATGAGAGATTTACTGATTTACTTACCAAATGAGAGATAATGAGATAGAAGAACCGGGGACAGTTTGGAATAGACTTGGGGTAGGTCAGAGCTCACCAAGAAAACTCTCAGTTTTGATGAATCAATAGGACTGATTTCTAACAGTTAGAGTTTATGTCATGAAAAAATGCAAATTAAAATCAAGTGCAGGTAAGGGCATGTAGGGAAAAGTCCCTCAGAAAAAAGGCAGAATTTTCTTACTTTTCTCATTCCCTGAAGGAAAGTGCTAGATTCTCCCAGCAGTGGGTTGCAACACAGATGCAAAGTGCTGCTACTGTTTGACCTTTCCTGGGGATATGTGAATGCCTATTTATTAATCGGAGATGCATCGCTAGTGACTGAACCACAGTAACGATTCTGCCCAAGTCTAACTTGGTGAACCAGTGAGCTCATTTGGGTTCCTTACAGGATAGTATGTGGGACACATCGTTAGTGACTCAAGGGTGACTGCATTGTCAGAGGGACCACCTGGAAAAGATGCATCACTAGAGCTCTGTGCTCAACTTTCAAGCGGTCCCACTAGACAGTCTCCTCTCCTCCAGCAGCCATTTATTGTTTAGAGAATCTTGAGTGGCATTAAGAACCTAGTCATTTCTTGAGTTTCCCCAACCCTTTAAATTTCATTAGCTTGTTGAGTCTTCTGAACCTGTAGGAAAGAAAAAAAATCTCAATTTGGAAAACACAGCTACACCACACTCTACCCTTCATCTAGCTCTTACTTCATTTTCCGCTTTCCCATGATGTTCACTGAATCTTGGAAGGTCATATGGTTGTCTGATTGTTTTCCATCATGTTTGGATGAGCACTGGGCTACTACACCACAGCAAGTCATTTAGTCTCAAGAGCTTGACCAGTTATGAGAATATCTGCATAACCACATACACTTAGATTAAAAAAAAATGTTTCCCTTCATAACTGACTGAGGTTTACAGCAGCAGTCATCTGTGAGCATAAAGCTAAGTGTTTATAAGTCAATTTGATAGGTACATCACATCCCTCTAACAAAACATTAAGAGTTGCTTCCCTGCTTGTACCAATGACCTCTCCAGCCATGGGCTTTTGTCTTAAAGTACCAAAGATGAGTTATTTCCTCTGGAATAAGCCTTAAATCCAATCGGAAAGCAAGGGTTGTACCAACAAGTACTGTGCCCTATTGTGTCTGCAAGTCCATCATACTTGGCATGTTGTGATTGTCACACATGAGATTGATATCCAAACAGGACTGTCAGCAGCAAGTCTATGCTGGCAGATAGCACCACAAAGCCAGCCAACAAGCAAGAATTTCCAGCTTAGTCTCATCCTGACTTCTCTGTGTCCTACAACCTAGTGCAGTGTCTGCAGCAATAGGTACTTGCCACCTAGTAATAGCATGCAATCCACACCAGTAGCAATAGCCTGTATGGTGTGGGGCCTCAGAAACATCCCTATACCAGCAACTCATATAGGGAGGTAATCCATGCCTTATACTTGGATTTTCATACTCTATGATTCCTAGAAGTTCCTTTTCCCACTCATACTTGTACCTTCATTCAAACTCCTTGGGTCATGTTTTTAGTGTCTTTACAGATGCTTTCCCAAAGATATAAGACACTCACCAGTTAGCAACATGTAACAACCTTTTCACAGAGGATGGTCAGGAGCTCTGAAGGTCTATTGCTCTCCACTCTAAGCAAGTGTCAATTAATCTTTAGTGCCAAGAGAAACAAAACAAAACAAAAGTTAAGAAGTTGCAAAACAGCAGGAAAAGATTACAATATTTTTTGTCAATTGTTTACTTAAAAGTGTTGAATACAACAGCATGGGTGACAGACACTGCCCCATATAGTCCTTCAAGAACATAGTCAATCTCTATCAGTTACCTTGCTTTCTCCTTTTGGGATACCACTACCGCCATTGGATCTACTGCAATTTTCCTACCCCCAGTGATCTCAGAGGAGAAAGCTTGCACTGCCTGTCCCAGTTCAGGCCCCAAGGAGAATAAGGTCATAGTTTAGCCTGCCGTGACTGCCACTGGCTCCAGATCATCATGATAGCCCTTTCCTTTAAATCAGCCATAACTAGTTACTGAAAAAACCTCCAGCTAAGCAAACAGTGTGCCTCCCCAGTGTTTTCATGCAGAGTAGAAACGTGCACGGTATAGTTTGGGAAGAGAAATACTTCTGTGACAAACTTGATCTTTTTTCTCTTGCATTATTTTATCACTTGTGTCTTCTGTGAACTGTTGCTTAGACTTGTCAAGGCTTCTAAAAGTTTCCTAGCACAGTATTTGACTTTCTGTTAATATTTTCCTTAGGAATTTGGTTTAACACAAATCTAGACACATTTGCCTTTGAGTAACCTTTACAAACCCCTTTCTGTGCTTTGCCTTTCTCTCATCCTTTTTTGGTTGCTTTAGCATTTTATGAGTATGATTTGCATGCCAGTCTAAGTCATTCAGATCATCCAGAGCCTCTTCTACTCTGTACTACTTTCTGTTGATGTTATAAAACACCATGAATAAGATCAACTTATCAAAGAGTTCATTTTGGCTTACAGATTTGGGGGGTGGGATGAGAGTCTATTATGGCAGGGAGGCATGGCAACATGTAGAAGGGATGGTAGTAGGAGCAGAAAATTTAAAGATCCCATCTCACATCAACCTCAAGTAGGATGCAAAGAGTGAACAAGAAGTGAGGCCAAGCTGTGAGCTCTCAAAGCCCACCCAAAATAACATACTTTTTCAGCATGATTCCACATTCTAAATGTTCTATAACCTTCCCCAAAAGCACCATGAACCCAATCACCAAGTGTTCAAATATGTGAGCCTATGGAGGACATTTCTCATTCAAAGTTCTACGAACCTTACAAACATCTTGTCCCACCATGGAGTTGAGCAAGACACTAAAAGTTCTAACAGCACGGTTGAGTCAATCTCTTATTTAACTCCCCTATGCACAATGTCTTATCTGGTTGGGCAAACTGGACATCATGACTGCCCTTTGAATCCTTTGTATTTATCAAAATCTCAGCTAAGGTCAACCAAGCATCCTTAACAGCTCACATGTGGCAGCGCATCAGGGACTGACTTCCACTGTGCCAGCTCGGGTTGTACAACCTTTGTCTCAAGGATGGAGAAGTGGTTCTGAGTCATCTTCTCTGCCTCTATAGCACCCAGACTTATCCGACAGGTACTCCAAATCCCATGACCTCATGAGTCAGGCTGTGAGAGACTCTCATTTCTTGCTTAAAAGTCTTCCCTGATTTAAGCAATCCAGATACAAAATATTCCCTGGTTGTCATCTTCTTCTGTACCAGGCCATGCTTAAGGCCCTTGTCTGTATTCAGAGTGATGGATTTTCATTTCTTCTATGCTAAAAGTGGGATCTGAAGGGTATTTTATCCAGAGAGGGACTTTTTAGCGTAAACTGTTTGTCCTCCTTTCCCCACGCCTTGTCAGCTGGAAGAAACTGCAAGTCATTACACCGATCCTACCTCCTTTTGCTTCACTTTCCCTGCCAGCTAGAAGCCATTGAAAGGAAAACTCCTTCATGTCCTTTTGGCATTTAATTCCTCCCTCACACAGACAAGTTCTTCTGTATGCAGGGCAGACAGCTGAGCCTCCATTGCATTTCTTGCCCACAGGAAAAGTCACACAAGTGATGCCACAGTCTGTGGGTGATCTTGTTACATAATTCTAATTTCAGCAATTAAAATATATTTTCTACTTCATCAGCCGTTTGGAGTGTATGCCTATACTCATAACATGGACTCCATTCATCAAAGAGGAATGTCACTCCCTACCACATAGAGGGAGATGACAACCCTGGAAGTTCCCTACAAATCCAGTAGTCTAAAGTACTCAATCACATTGTATATAACCATATATGGGAGATACAGAAGCAAAACATGTAGAAAAGCCTTAATCCTATAATGTTCAGGACTATTGCCTTTGGATACAAATCTGCTACAAGCCTGGATGCCAGCACAATAAACTACTTCCTGGAGGAAAAACTTCAATGTCCTGTTCTCTGTCCTGAGCAGCCCATAAAAACCCCAGGTAGGACACTAGCAACAGACCAAAGATACACTCTCACTTTACTCTAGCTTGGTGATGCAATGAGTTTATTGGAAATACATACAGAAGCATGGTGACTCAAAGGCAGCTGTACCACCAGAATTTCACCCCCACCCCCAGCATGGTTGGCGCCTCATAATACCAGAAACCCAACCTTGCATGGTTGATGCTTCACAATAGCAGAATGCCCACACACACACACACACACACACACACACACACACACACACACACACACACACACACAATTGATGTCTCCCAACACTAGAATCTCATCCTATGTTGATACCTCACAATAGCAGAACCTCACTCTTGCTCACTTGACGCCTCGAAGAAGCTTCACTGCTGTAGCTCACTAGCCAATTCTCAGGCAGAGGCAGTCTTCTTTCTTCCAGCAGTTTGCTTGCTGTTGGTATGACCTTCCAGCCTGTGAGTCTGGAAGCTTTCTGGCCCTTGTGAGTTTCCTTAGACCCCTGGGCTTCTAAGCCCCATTCCTCTCTCAGGAGGACATGCTTCAGCTTAGAGGAAACACCTGCACAATTTCCAAGCAGGCATATTCTAATGGTACATATACAATGGGACATTATTCAACTGTAAAGAAGAATGAAACCATGAAATTTGCAAGTAAATGGGTGGACCTAGAAAAGATGATATTGAATGAGGTAACCCAGACCCAAAAGTGGTTTTTTGAGGAGCATATTGTGATCATGACTGACACCTGTTACTCAGTCTGCATCCTGCATTATTAAAACTAATACAGCATAATGCCAGTATTCTATGAGGCCCTAGGACCCGTTAAAGCCAATCCCTTCTTTGAAATGCATGAAATTTGGGCACCCAAGCTGGTCAGTTATCCCCTTTCTGCACATTCATTCCACCTCCTTGAAACTTGGTTTGCTTTTTGTTAATTTTTTAAAATAGCCTACTGACAACAAAAACAAAACATCTGTAATGAGTTCAGAACAATGTCTGTTCCATAGTAATGATGTGTGTTATTACTTCTCAAATGTCATTTTTTTAAAAAAAAAATGAGGAATTTGGTGAAGCTCTGAGATTTCTTTTTGCTTTATTCATCACAGACATGGAGATGAATAAGTTGGCAAGCCAGAAATGCCAACTGGAGCTGACATTTAAAAAAAAAACATACACGATCAGATCTAGCTCAAAACATTTTAGTCTTGTGTGCTAGGGGTATGGAGTCTTCAGCAATAGGGGATCATCCTCAAGCCTAGAGTAGTAACCAAGGTCTACATCGACAATCTATGTTGTTTTAAGAGTCACTTAGACTACCGTGTCCAATCATTTGAAAGAAGGTCTCTTGTGCCTGGTATTGAGGGTTTGTTAGTCTATGGTTCTTGCAAAGAACATTGCCAGCCCAAATGGCTTAACTTCTTTTAAGATGTGTGTACATGTGTGTGTGTGTGTGTGAGTGTGTATGTGTACGTACATACACTTACATACACTATGTATAATTTCAGGTAAAATAATATGAGTCCTTGAGGCTTTATCAAACAACCTTGGTGTTATTTGTTCCTCATCCCTCATTCTTCTTCATTGACCTCCCTCCCTCCACCCTGGTTGGAGGCCCATCCCTGTTTTTCTGTTTTCCACTTCATAACACTTGCCATTATATCTTGTCATTCCCCTGTCAAGGCCACCTGCCTCTGGCCTATGTTATTACTCCTTACATTTTGGCTGTGAACGTAACCTTTTAATGGCTGAGCTGTCTCTCTAGCCCATGTTATTACTTCTTAAATGTCATTTTTTAAAAATAGGAGGAAGATGGTGTCATTTATATTTCCCTGGTTTCTGTGGTTGCTCGGTGCTATAGACTCACATCTGAGGATTTGGAGCTAGGAACTGCATGTGAGAGAGAACATACAGCATTTACCTTTCTTGGTCTGGGTTACCTAGCTAAATATAGTATTTTCTAGGGCCATCCATTTTTTTTCTTTTCATAATTTTATTTTTCTTTACAAGTGAATAATAGTCCATTGGGTATGTGTACCACATTTTCACTATCCAACAACTCTTTAGACTGTTTTCATTTCCTAACTATTGTGAATAGGGCAGCTCCGAACATTGCTGAGCAAGTATCTTTGGAGCAAAATGTAAGTCCTTTGGGCACATGCCAAGAACTGGTGTAACTGGGTCATATGGTAGATTTATTTTTAGTGTTTTGAAGATTCATCATAGGGATTTCCAGAGTGGATGCACAAATTTGCATTCCCACCAATAGTGCATGGTGATGGTTTCTCCACAACCTCACCAGCATTTGTCAGTTATTTTTATCTTAGCCATTTTGACGAGGGTAAGATAAAATCTCAAGCTGATTTAATTTGCATTTCCCTGATTGCTAAGGATAATTAACACTTTTTTAGGTATTTCTTAACCTTTTATTATTATTATTATTATTATTATTATTATTTTGAGAACTCTGTGTTTAGACACTTATCCCATGTTTAATTTGATCACTTGTTTCCTTGACTCTTTTTTTATTATTTGTATATTCTGGATATTAATCTTATATCAGATGTATGGCTAGGAAAGATTCTCTCCTCTTTTCTTGCAATCTAGCTTCCATGGTATTAGAAAATACTGTGCAAGCTGCCAAGGGAATGAAGCATTAAATAGTCATATCCAACTGCAACACCTATGAACCACAAAAATCACGATCACAGAGAGATATCTCTAAATGTGAAATAAGTGGCGCTCACATATTGGTGGTAACCAACAGCTGTCTAATTGGACTTAAGCCCCACTTAGCAGGAGAGAAATAATTCTTGGTACTGAAACACTTGCCAACTTCCCTGGACTAGTAAGATCATAGACATCAGAGAAGGATCTACTACCACTACTTACTAGGTCAGCATGATTTCTTAGTACATTCTAAGTCTTATCCTTATACCCACAAGTAAGAGTAACTACCAAACTTCATCAAAGAAGTATCTCTTTACAGCAAATAGGTGCCATTAAAGAAGTCTGCAACTGGATGCAGTGCAGAGATCAAAGAATCTTGAGATTTACCATTGAGTACATCTACATCATAGCTACTGCCTCTGTGACCCAGAGAACATCAAGGAAGAGGAGTTATAAAGATTGTAAGACCCAGAATACCAGGAAGTCTGCTTTGCAGCAGTCTCTCTTTGTCAGGGACCAAACATGAACCATGGAAAAGTACTAGCTAGGCCAGAGAACAAGCCACAGGCCCTAAACCAGATGCCCCCAAAGATAAAAAACATCCCGCAGTCAGGTAGCATAGCAACAGAACAATGGGCCCTGACCAGTGACCTTATCACCTAGCACAACATCCTGCAGCTTCATGACCTGCACATCCTGCATGTCGTGCACCCCTTCCCTCCTTCCTGCCCCCTCCTCCTCCCATGCTATATAAGCCTAGCTGAGGAGAATAAAATTTGCAGCTTGATCATAACCCTTTCTTGCTGTCTTCCTTCGTGTCTCCCGTCCCTTTCATTCTCTCCCGCAGGTGGATCACCCCTGTTGACACCCTGCTGGCCGGGGCAACTGGCGCCCAATGTGGTGGCTCGCCCCTCGCTGTTGGTAGCTAAACGTCCTTCTCCAGGAAAGTCCAGACGTCTGGTGGAGATATTTTTGCTGATCGTCCGTTGAGACTGCCCGACCCGATGCCCTTTCTTGACAATCCGGAGGAGAGCAAGAAGGACGAGGTTAGTCTAAACTTCAGACTTAACCATGGGACAGGGAAGTTCTTCCCATGATCTTTTCATTAAGGGCATTAAAGAGGTCCTCAAGACACGAGGGATAAGGGTTCGTAAAATAGACCTCAACAAATTCTTTAGTCACTTAGAGGATTGTTATCCCTGGTTTCCCCAAGAAGGGATGATTGATGAAAAATGCTAGAAAAGGGTGGGCCTTACTGACTACTACTGCGTCTTTGGCCCAGACAAAGTCCCTGTTGTAACCTTTTCCTATTGGAACCTTGTTAATGATATCCTCAGGATCCAAAGGACTTCCCCCTCCCATTGCCCCCTTTTGTGCCTCAGTCATTGAGGCCCCTGCGGGTTCACTGCCAGCATTCCCAGTGCCGACCCCTGATGATTGCGCTTATTTTGGCTTTAGCCTCCCTCGGGTTAATTTTCAGGGACCCATGCTCTGCTTTCATTGGCGCGTCTTACCCCAGGGAATGGTAAATAGCCCAACTCTCTGCCAAAAGTTTGTGTCTCAGGTGGTCGATCCCATACACCAAAAAATGGCCCTCTACTTATATCTTCTTTTGGCCGCCCCAGCTCCTCCATCCTAGAAGCAACCTTCCAAGATCTGTCACAGGCCCTTTGTGCTGCTGGCTTACAGCTCGCCCCTGATAAGATCCAGTGCTCCATGCCCTTTAGTTATCTGGGCCTTGAATTGCATTTCAATCGAGTCTTGGTCCCGTATATCCAGCTGCACACAGATAACCTTACCACCCTTAATGATTTTCAAAAACTTCTTGGGGACATTCAATGGCTTTGACCATACTTAAAACTCCCTACCGCTGATCTTCTACCCCTCTATGACATTCTTCAGGGCCCCAGTGAACCCACCTCCCCAGTTCAATTGACCCTGGCTGCCCCTAAGGCCGTGTCACTAATTGCCAGAGCCATTTCCTCCCAAGCCTCTTTTCAGATTGATTATTCCCTCCTGCTGGTTTTTGTTGTCTTGTCTACTCCCTACTTACCCCTAGGCTAACCCATTATTCTCCAGATCAATTCTCAGGAAGATGGGAAGAGAAGACTCTGGCAGAGACTGCTGCCCTCAGGCCCCCACATCGCTCAAAAAGGGAACCCGTGACTGTGGTCACCCTGGCTGTCCTCCTGGGGGTCAGGGCTGCAGGGGCCAGTATGGGCATAGCTTCCCTGGTTTTATCTAATCAACATTATTCAGAGCTTAGAATTTCCATAGATGAGGATATAGCGAAGCTTAAGCGAGGCATTTCCACCCTTGAATCCTCCCTCACCTCCCTTTCAGAGGTGGTCCTCCAAAACCGCTAAGGGCTCAACCTCCTCTTTTTACAGCAAGGAGGCCTCTGTGCTGCTCTTAAGGAAGAGTGCTGCTTCTATACTTATCACACAGGAGTAGCAAGGGATAGCATGGCCAAGGTTGGCAAAGGCTTAGAGAAGTGCAAAAAAGAAAGATATAGGGCTGGAGAGATGGCTCAGAGGTTAAGAGCACTGCTTGCTCTTCCAAAGGTCCTGAGTTCAATTCCCAGCAACCACATGGTGGTTCACAACCATCTGTAATGAGATCTGGTGCACTCTTCTGGCCTGCAGGGATACGTGCAGACAGAACACTGTACACATAATAAATAAATCTTTAAAAAAAAAAAAAAGAAAGATATAAAGAGCTAGGCTGGTTGCAAAATTGGTTCTCTGCATCTCCCTGGCTAACCACCCTGCTGATGTCCCTTCTGGGACCCTTGGTTGGCCTCATTCTTGTCTTGACATTCAGTCCTTGGGCCTTGTCTCGACTAACTCAATTTGTGCGCAGTCAGCTGGTCAAACTTCAGGCAAAACAAATTCAGGTTCATTACCATCGCCTGGACCTCCCTGATCATGGTCTCAATGAACCAGATAAAGACTCTATATCAGCATACACCCCTCTGCAGAGGGGAGGATGCACCTGTGCCTGGGAGCTGGAGCCCACTGCATAGGGGATTGAGGGTGCAGCCTTGACTGCAGAAGGCAGGGAGACTTAAGTGCTCCACCATCCTGGGTGCCTTGGATGACATGCTCTACTGCATGGCAGTTATGCAGACCCTATACTCTTTCCTCCCAGATTCAAACTCGCCCCCTGTAAAAAAAAAACTGCATTGTTTCAGCTTCCTTTGGGAATGTGGGGATGCCTACATGGACCGACCGTTAACAATGGAACTTATCAGGGATAGAGCCTCTGTCACCCCTCCCCCATCACGGCAAAAACATTTGGGCCTCCTTTCTTTGTTTTGCTATATGTATAGAAGGGAGAGATGTCAGGGACCAAACATGAACCATGGAAAAGTACTAGCTAGGCCAGAGAACAAGCCACAGGTCCTAAACCAGATGCCCCCAAAGATAAAAAAACATCCCGCAGTCAGGTAGCATAGCAACAGAACAATGGGCCCTGACCAGACCTTATCACCTAGCACAACATCCTGCAGCTTCACAATCTGCACCTCCTGCATGTCGTGCACCCCTTCCCTCCTTCCTGCCCCCTCCTCCTCCCATGCTATATAAGCCTAGCTGAGGAGAATAAAATTTGCAGCTTGATCATAACCCTTTCTTGCTGTCTTCCTTCGTGTCTCCCGTCCCTTTCATTCTCTCCCGTAGGTGGGTCACCCCTGTTGACATCCTGCTGGCTGGGACATCTCTTAGAAACAGCTACACAAACAAGAACAGAACAATGGCAGACACTTTCTAAAATATAAACACATACATATATTTTTTAAAAGAGATTAAGTGGGTTTACCCTATTACAGGTGACAATATCCCCCATTAGACTCCACAGGCCAGCAAATAAAAAGCTCAGTGCCAAGAATGTGTTGCCTCTATTGGAGTTGTTGGCCAGTGAGGTCCTATAGAGCCTTAAATGTTACAGGCTTTTGCCATTACTCTTGCTTACCTTCTAAATTTTATGTAAGACCCTCATGCTGAAAACAACACATGTTTGAGTGACAGAGCATGGGGAAATCAAGCTGGTATTGAACCGCAGGCTTTATCCCTACTGTCCAGCTTTTATACTAGTGGAAGTCACTATGTAAGCTATCAGAAAAAAAGTAATAGTCAGTCTTACCCAGCTGTGATCCATGTGAGCTACAATAATGACCAGCTTGGCAAGACATCCCCACTAGTTCAATGGTGGAAGGAACATCATGGGAATAACCAGCAACTTTCTGATTAGATTTAAGGCCCACTCCACAAGATGCACCCTATACCTAACACCTTTATCAGAGCCAAGAATCTCTGGCTAGAGAGGTGGTAGGTCCTAGGGAACAGCCCACTACTATTACTCTGGTAAAGGCATATACTGTAAAACCAACTCCTAATGGCTTACTGCTATACCCAACAATTGGTGCTTATCTCAGTCATCATCAGAGAAGCTTCTTTTTGCACTAGCTGGTTACTGACACAGAAACCCACAACTGGTCAAGGTGCAGGGAATAAAAGACTGCTCTGCCCTAGCTGGACATCTATAATACAGCCCTTCTCCCAAGGCTCAGTGATCACAGCAGCAGTGGAAAGACTGTGGAAGTCAAAGTTGGTGGGTGACTACAAGAAAACTGTGTTTTCTGAAAACAACAGGAAAGTTGTACACATGAGCTCACAGCGGTTTGTGACAGCATGCATAAAACTTGTACAAGTTCAAGCCTTACAAAAGTCTCCGTATTGATGGGGGAAGTGGTCATAAAGACCCATTCCTAACTGAGGAACTACAGTAACTAATAGTTTCTGGAAGAGGAGGAGTAAGTTTTTCTTTTTCATTTGGATGCGCCTGGGGGGTAGGGTGGAATGCAGTCCACTGGAGAGCCATACACTCATGATTATATAGCTAATACTAATTAAACTGGGTGTTTTTTTTTTCTGTAAATTAAGAGACAAATTTGGGTGGATATGGAATGTAAGTGGATCTGGGAGAAGTCAAGGAAGTGATCTAGATTAAGATACAATGTATTAGATTCTCAATGAATTAATTAAAATGAGTATTTTAAAAAACACTGTGGTTAAGATTCTGAATAACAAAGAGAACAGATCTTGAAAACAGTGACAGAGAAATACTGTCTTACTTATAAAGGGAAGCCAATTAGTATGAGCGCTGACTTCTTGAGAGAAACTATGAGAATGACCAAGTGGTTTGGTATTTCTTTCTTAAGAAAAAGTCAACCTGGATTTTTATATCTACCAAGAGAGGACAGAGTCCCAAAACAATCCTTACCCAAAAGGCCACTAAAAAATAACTGATGTTTATGTCTTTTCATCTTAGTTAAGGTCCTCACTTTGTGACATGGGGTACAGTTCTTACTAGAACAGTGGTGATGTGATGTCTAGACATTTAGATAAAATCCAGGGGATGCATTTCTCAAGCCGTGTGAGGCAAACGTGGTGCTAAGGAACTAGTATAACCCCAGCACCTTTCCTGTGCTGCTTTCCTTCTTAATTCCTGTATCTATACCACAGGAGTTCAAGCTACAGCAGTGTGTGCAAGCTGGAAACGCTTTCAACATCAGGATAAGTCTGCCTTGGCAGATCTACATCACAGAGGTCACCACCTAGTGCTGTCATCCCAAGGCTGTTTAAAATTAAACCAACTTCAATTGTTCTGTGTGTCCACTGGCTAAAGCGTCAGTGCACCTAACAATTCATTCTCCCATCCCAGCAAACCGGATCAACAGTGAGATTTCTCAGTGGTATCTAATGGCTTTAATTCTGAGGACTCTTTTCTTGAAACATGCTTTATGTGAATCGTGAACTTTGGGCTTATGTGTCTGATGCACTGTCACTGTAATATAGCAAATCTACTTTTCTGCAATGTATTACAGTTTTCCCAGGTCTCTAATTCTCTTTCTACCACAAAGCACACGGGAAATTGATATTAAATCTCCTATGAATGCTTTAAGGACATAAAAAGCCAATCTTTGAAACTTTATGATATAAAATACATAGCCCTGGTTAAAACAGCCTCCTCCCACCACATACACCCCCACACAAGATCAGGTAACATTCAACATCTTCAAAATGGTCTGTGGGCTTTTATTTAAATGTAACAGCCTTTTATTGCAAGGGTTTCATGTTTGTTTTCGTCCTAAAATTCTTTCACATTGCCTGCATGCAGTCATTTAGAACTGGTTACTATATTTAGCACAAATTTAATTGGAAAAGTATGCATAGGTGCAAACAAGAAGACTTCGATGAAATTATCAAGATTAATTTTAGCAATTAGGTTTAACTATTTCTGCTTCATCAAAGGTTTCACTCAAATGACAATACAAAACATTCATGAATTCTAAAAGTTCTGGGTTTCTGGCATCAAATGTAAATCCAGAACCTGGAAATAACCTCAAGTTCCTTGGGCAGAGTGTTGGCATATGCTTTGTTATAAGAGCCATGATCTAAAAACAAGTCTGTGCAATCAAATTTAAGAAAGTGTGCTGTTGGCTTCAGTAGGTGGAGTCAGCACAATAAGGCCAGGTTTCCATCTAACAGTGAGTGAGGAAGACCCAAAAGCCTGCCCTTACTACTGTGCCCATAGTGTCATTACTATCTCCAGGATGCAGTAACCTGGACTCCTTCAACATCTGCTCCTACCTCATCAGATCAAACACAAGGCTTTAATGTGCTGTTATATCAACTGGAGAGTGCATTGATGCACAGCCCTGAGCCACATCTTCAGAGGTTGTGACTCACTGAGTCTCAATAGTATCCCAAAAGTCTGAATTTTGAGAAGCCTTCATGTCATTGAGTACAGATGTTCCATCGTGAACCACTCTTTGAAATGCTTAAACCAAAGTCTCCTTTTCTTCACAGATGCTGTCATATGAACTTTTAACAATTTTGAAATGAATAACATGTACTAGAAAATTAGACATACATCTCAATTTGGTCTCATTAACCTTGGGAAAATTACTTGTTGTCTTTAATATTATGATAGTCTTCTCATGCTGTTGTAATTGTTATTGTCTTTATTCCCTTTTCACTGACCATTACCTGTCTGGCAACACATCCATGGCTCTCATAAAAACTCATGTCGGTGGCAGAATAAGGTCTGACATATGACTGCCTGTACTATTGCACTGAATGTGTCTAATGCAACTAAAGATGTTTTCTCCATCTTTTGTATCTTGAAACATCACTGTTCTTTCCTTTGCTTTTTCTTCCTTTTTTTCCTTCTCCCTCTACTTCCCTTTATCCTTCCTGTAATTAGGGTAACAGGAGTTGCCTAGAGCATTGACAAGTACATTCCCTGGCATGAGAGAAGAATTTAATGACTAAGAAAGACAAGACCAGGTCGCAGAGAAAGGTAAAGCAACAGAATTATACATTCTGTATGGGAGAGATCTAAGGCTAGAAGTCTGTTCGGCTGGCTTGGGTATTTTATAGAGTCCCCAGGTCCTTCCTTTCTCCTGACAATCATGCTTAGCTATCTCCCTTCCAAGGCTTCCAGCTGTTTCCCATTACAGTGTCTTCCAGGATCCAGACACCACCATCTTGGGGAGTCCCCTTCATTTTTCCTCTTTGACCTCTATTAGTGTAGCCTCCTTCCAGTGTCCCCACTCAGATTCACATTGACTGCCAGCATATGGAGTGATGACTGCTATAGCCACTTAATGCTGAGAGAGGGTAGAATTTAGGGGGCTGCCAATGAAATGGGAAAGAGGGAATGATTTTCCTACCTGTGAGGTAGGCTTCTGGATTGTTTCAGGTGGGGTTGCAGTAAAATTCTGGTCTGAGGCTCCATCTGCAAGATCTATAGACTCATGGAAGCTAACAGAGAGAAGAGGGGAATGTTAGAAGCCATTCCAGTCAGACTAATACTCCCCAGTGTGAAGTGATAATCCACACATAGTAATAGTCAAGTCAGGGAGGATTGTGAGCAGAGTAAAAGAACACTACTCATCTAGGATTTGGATGAATATTTCTTTAAGTGCAGTCTGAAGTCCTATAGCTGCCCACAAGATTTTGAATCTTCTTTTGGAGAGAACCTTTCTGGGTTCTCTTCAGATGGAGACTATATAAAGTGTCCCTTTCTGACCCTGGTGTGATGGATCCAGGAATGTAGGCCAGCCACTTTTACTGTGTAGGTATGGATAAAATTAAGTCATAGAGGCTCTCCCAACTTGGGTTTAGAGAGAGCTTTCTTTGATTATCTTGACAATAATTAGGTCTGCAGGACATAATGTAAAAGCCTCCATGTCCCTCATTGCTAGGCCACCTGGTTTAGTCCCAAAGAACGTGGAACTTGGTTAGCCAAGTTGGGTGGTATGTGTCATAGGTGGTTAGTTTCAGGGTTATGTAACAAACCCCTTAACAAGAAAGGCCTGCCACACAAGGCTTTGAAATGGCCAAGTCCCAGTTGTCCTGGGGTACTCCTTAAGTGCATCAGGTCTACGGGTTGCAACTTTGTCCAAGGGGTTTGAGTTCCTTACATTATTTTAGTGAGGTGCCTTTTTAGTAACCAATATATTCTTTCTACCTTTCCAGAAGATTGGAGATTCTAGGCACAATAGAGATACAATTGTATCCCCAAGGCCTAGGAGACTTTGGAGGTAGCATCTGCCTTGAAGGCTGGCCCATTGTCACTTTGTGCGTGCTTAGGTACCCCAAACCTAGGAATTACTTTATTTAGAAGAGTTTTTACTACCTCCTTTGCCCTTTTGCATTTGGCAGGTAAAGGTTTCAACCTAGCTAATGGAAATATATTCCTTTACAAGTAAAAGATAGATTTCCTACCCAACCCCCAACTCTGGCAGGTCAGTAAAATCTGTCAATCCTCTTCTGGATACTTTCCTTGCCTCTGCATTCAGGGGAAAACAAACTACTATTCCATGGGGTTAGCATTTTGACGTGCCTCATATCTCTAAACTATTTGAGTGATGGAATACTATATTTCCCTTCTCATAAACATTCTTTTAGAAAGTTGAATCAATTTCCCATTTCCCAAGATGATGATATTATTGATGGAAATATTTTAGGAATTTCCATTGTAAGAATGCAATGGGGGTTAGGGGCAGCTCACCATCCACAATGGTTCAGAATGAAGTTGCCCTTTGGGGCCTCCTCTGTTTCAGGGTTGGTATAGAATGGCCTCACAACAGGTAAGAGGGAGTCTTCTCATAGGAGAAGGAACATCCCCTCAGTTCTCAGCTTTAGCAATGGTATCTGCTATGTGGTTACCCGAGGTTATTGAGTCCCTTCCCTTTTACTGTCCCAGATAGTGCATAACTGCCATCTCCTGTGGGAGCTGAACGGCTTCTTCTATGATTTCTTTGGAATGATTTTCATGGGTCCCAGAGGTGTTAATAAACTCCCTTCCTTCCAGATAGCTGCATGTGCATACAGTACCAGACTTGTGCATTTGGAGCCATATAGATATTCATCATTTCTCACTAAGGATCAAAACCTGAGTAGCAGCTCTGTTCGTTAGGCGCTAGTATTAACTTCAACTCGATGAGACTCAAGAGTTTCATATTCTTTTACAACATCAAACCCTGCCTTGTGAATTCCAACCTGAATCAATGAACTTCCATCTATAAACAGTTGGAGGATGGTCTTTAAAAGTGTTCCTCAAGGCAAAAGTTTCATCAAGGCAAAGCTCTTGGCATAAATTCTCAAGACTTTCCCCATCCAGTATGTAAGAAAAGGACAGATGACAGTGGTCACTTTAGGTCTCTCCATTTGGAGCCTGATATTCTATCATTCTGCTGACAGCCATTCTATTCTTTAGAATTAAGTATTTTCACAATGTTCTGGGAAGTATATATAGTGAGGAAGTCTACCAGGGTTTATTTATGAGTCTTTGTAATCAGGAACTCCATGGCTGCAGTTGCCCTCAGGAATCTCGGACATCTTTTAGCCACCAGATACAACTCATTGCTAATATCACTGATTGTGGCATTAGGTCCTTTGAATGAGTCAGAATCCCCAAGGCAGTCTCCTTTCCTCAGTAACATATAGAGAACATTGGACTGAGTGGGCAGTCCCAGAGTAGGGCTCCCGTAAGCATGTGCTTGAGTTGTTAGAAGGAGCTATCAGCCTTAGATTCCCATGCTGGGAGAGGGGGGTGAAAGATACTTTTAGGCCTCACTGAGGAGGTGGTAGAGAGGCCTGGTCAGTTCTGAAAACTCAGAAATCAAAATTCTGCAGAAGACTGCAACCTCAAGGAAAGCTCTTGATTGCCTAACTGTCTGAGGAGGAGATAGCTCAAAGTAGCCTGAGTCTGATTAGAACTCAGGCTATGCCTTTCACTTTCAATATCATCCCCAAGTATGTGACTCAAGATGGACATAGTTGGGCCTTTTCTAGAGAAACTACATATCCTCTTATTGCTAGAGATTTGACGTTGAGGAGAGACTCAATTCCCTGAGAGGGTCTATCCTCAGAAGTCCCATGTAACAGCTCATCTACATATTGGAACAAGTTTGCATGGGCACTTCACCAGTTCATGAGGCCATGTGAAAATAAATGGAAGATGTTCTTAAATCCTAGGGAAAGAATGGTTGAAGTGACGTGACCATCTTACAAATGGAATCCCCAAAGGTAAATAAGGGATGACTATCCAGGTGCAAAGGGATACAGAAGAAGGCATCTTTCAAATCCAAGACAGAATAGTAAGTTGTTCCAGGTAGAACCTGAGTCATGAGGATGTAAGGTTAGGGTAAGGGTAAGGGAGCCACAATCTCATTAACTAGTCAGATATCTTGTACCAAGTCCACTTGGTTGGCCCCTTTTGAACTCCCAAAATAGGTGCACTGTGGGGGCTAGAACATTCTCTCGAGTCTGTTTTTTAAGGGCCAAGATGAAGGAGTTAAGTCCCTCGGTCACTTCAGGCTTTAATGAGTACTATTTCTGGTAGGGAAAATGGGATCTTTTAGATGTACATGAGCAAATGAAGTGGCAATAGATAATCCTATAGTCTCCCTCTCTGTCTATACTGAGGGGTCTATATTGACTTCTACAGAGGGAAAGCATAAATTTCCTCCCAGAGGCAGGACAAGTCCCACCTGCAGCTGGGAGAGACTGTCACTATCCAAAAGAGGAACAGGAGTCTGGGCAGTGAGAAAGGAGTGTGGGAAGAGGAAGTAATGACATTAACAAGCAAATGGCTGTGTGACAGCCTCTTCAGGGCCTGTTCTCATATGTCCTAAAGGTGGTCATTTTCAGAGACTGAGGACCTGAAGAAAATAGCAACAAAGGATATCAGATGCCCATGTCCTTTAGGAAATTCAGAGTGCACTGTCCTATGTGTAAAGTTACCCACTGTTGGACTGGCATTACTGGGGCCTGAAGAAATGATCCAAGAACCCATCAATGTTCAAATGAAGGAGGTGGAGTCAATCCCTAGGGTTTAGGGGACATCCTACCTTTCAGTGATTGCCTTGACAGTTGAGACAGAATCCATGTGAGTGCCAAGACCTATGTCTGGCTTTCTTCTTCTTGGACATTCCTTCTGGAAATACCTTGTCTGTTCACAAAGGAAGCATGTCCTGGAAGATCCCTTCTGGATAGCCCCTCCCTGAATAACTTTTATAATGGTTAGTTGGTCAATATAGCATTTTTCCTTTGTCCTCCCCCTTTCCAGGTCCCAGCTGGAATACACTGACATAGCATTCAGGACCAGTTTGTCCAGCATCTTGCCTGGCTCAGCCACCAGCCTTTGCAATTTTCTCCATATATCTGGGACTGACTGAGTCAGGAATTTGTTTTTCGGGAGACCTTTCTCCTCCAAAGACTCTGGTGTTACATCAGTAAGTTTTCTGATACCTCCTTCAGTCTATGGAGAGAGGTATAGTAGGTTCATTTTTCTCCCTGGCAAATGGCCATCAGTTGTGAGTAATTAAGAAGTATGAGCCTGGCTTTCTTTAAGTCCTCAAAAATACAAAAGATGAAGTACTTTTGTTGCTCGAATCTTAGATGGTCTTTTAAGAAAAAAAAACAGAGCCAGATATCAGGGTGAGAGCTGAAAGAACAGAGAAGCAGAACAGCCAGCCACTAGTTCTTACCTCTAAGAAATCCTCAGCCTAAAGAGAGTGAGTTCCTGTTTCCTCATGCCTTATCTACCTTTCTCTGCCCAGACATCACTTCCTGGGTTTAAAGGTGTGTGTGTGCTTCCCAGTACTGGAATTAAAGGTATGTGCCACCACTGCTTGGCTCTGTTTCCAGTATGGCCTTGAACTCACAGAGATCCAGATGAATCTCTGCCTCCTGAGTGACAGGATTAAGGGTGTGTGTCACCACTGCCTGACCTCTATGTCTACTCTAGTGGCTGGCTCTGTCCTCTGATCTTCATGCAAGTGTATTAGGGTATACAATATATCACCTCATACTTTCTTTCCTGTGACCTCCAGGGTAACTGACATCCCAGGATGGATCCCTCAGAGGAACAACCTGGATTCCTATGAGAACTTGGCCCTGTGAGTCTTACTTAGCTCTGGGCATATAGCAGTCATTACTAGCCCCTACTGCCCTTCCAGTGACCCACAGTTTTTCACTAAGGTCAGGGTCAGGTCTAAGATGACAATTGCATTCCAACAGACCTTGTTGTAAAGACCGTTTAGATGTCTTGGAAAGCCATACACATATTGGTCAGAATTTTCAATGAAACTACCTAATTCTTTTTCAATATATTTAAGATCTTCTGATGAAAAGGCTCTGTGAGCATATGTGTATCCTGAGCCAAAATGTGGTGGGCAGGATTATGGAGGGGGCAAAGCTGAACCGTAGACCAAAGCAGGATCATGCTGACAATTATGGGTGGTTTTGAAGGTAACAGAAGTTGAACACAAGGAACCTCAGACCTTTCCTTCTCTTCTACACAACTGGTCAAATTAGAGAATAATACTATAAGTAAGGATCCCTTGAGGTGATCATTTTTGTCACACAGGGAGATATTGGGACCATACTTCCTAACAGAAGAAAATCTGGTTTTGTGTGTGAAGAGGGTTTCTGAGTGTACAATTTTGTGTTTGAGTGTATAATCCAGTGTTTGAGAAGACAGTCAAGTAGCAACTTCTTAGGAAGTTGAAGGAGGAAAGTTAGAGACATCGTGGGTTAGGGTTACCCTTCCCCTACCATCATTCCCTGGTCTACCTTGATGGGCATGTCCAGCATGGACTGTCAGCAGGGAGCAGCTAGTCAGGTCTAGTCTGTCTTGGGGAAAACGTCCAACTATGCTGTGGAATTTCCATACCTTACCCATGGCTCAGTGCCCTATTATATCTGTTTCTTCCTTTCTGTGATCCACACAGGCTCTGAGAGGAAACAGAATCACCATTTACCAAATTAACTTAAGCAGTTGCTTTGCTCTAGTCTAACTCATCCAAGTTCACAGAACTGGGGACAGCCAGATGCAGAATCAAGGCAGCTAGGCTCCAAACTGATGCACTAGTGGGAGCCCAGGAGTCATGTATGCCTCATTCTGGTACCCATCCATCCACCTAACAATGCAAATATTCTAGTCATCTGCAGAAAGCAAGTGGCAATTAGAATTCTAATTCCAAGAAGTAATAACCAGGGTATAATTACAATTAGGTCACAGCAAAACCAAAGTCAACAGTGTAAATAGCTGGGTGTCCACTATCTGAGATTCACTCCAATCTGACAGCCTGATATTGTCTTGTTAATGTCTGGATGTGGTCCACACACAAGGCTAGACACACAAGTGAACCCACTGAGGAGGAATCTATGAACTTGGCAGCTACATGCCAATAGTAATGAAAAGAGACTAAAGGGTATAAGAAAGGCCTTGCTGCCTAAGCCCTCAGAGTTCCTTGTCATTTTTATGAATAAATTAGCCACGGTGAGATTCAGAGTTTTAGTTAGCTGAATCACTCAGTATTCTCACACATCAATCCATAGGTAAACACTAAAAAAGATTTAACTGGTGAACTAAATCAAAATGAAAGGAAACAATTTTCAATAGATTTAAAAAGCACTTCAACAAAGAGCCCAGAAAACCTATACTTTTTTTCACCCTATTTCCTAAAGAACTCGGAAAAGGCAATAAGAAAACGTCTAGTTAGACCTCAGGTAACAACAACCCAGTGCTTTCAGTATTTGAAGTAAGTGGTGAATCTTTTAAATCCCAGAGCCCTTTCCCAACGTGAAGAAATTAGTGACCAATTCAAAATCAAGAGCAAAAATTTGTTTTTAATGAATTACGTCGGCATTTGCATGGTATCAACATTCATTTAGTCATTATAATATTTCACTTTTTTCGTGTGTGTGTGTGTGTGTGTGTGTGTGTGTGTGTGTGTGTGTATACTAGTATGTGTACATGAGAGTGTCCACAGAGGCCAGAAGAGGACACTGGATTCTCTGGAACTAGAGTTATAGGTAGCAGTGAGCCACCTGATGTGGGTGCTGAGAACTGAATTTGGGTCATTCGTATGAGCAGCAAGCATTTTTAACTGCTCAGCCATCTCTCTAGTCCCTCATTATCCCATTTTTGTCCTTTTGTTTTAGATATTTTCTTGTTTAGGCACATTATTTATTGAGGTACAATTAATACTCAAAAGTTGCATGTGTTTGATATGTACATTAAATGATTTCAAACGTATGTTTACATCAGTGGCACCATCACTACAGTAAAGGCATGGCATGTATCCACCATCTTCATATGTTTCCAAGACTGGGGACTGAACTCAGGACATTGCATGTGCTGGGCAAGTTCTGTGCTACTGATATACATACATCCCAAGCTCTTTATTCATTTCTAGTTTAAGACAGGGTCTCACTAAGTTGCTCAGGCTGGTCTTAAATGTGATATCCTCTGGCATATCAGATGTTGCAGACAGGCAGCAAAATGACCAGCACCTTGTGTTTCGTTTGGTATGCTTGTGTGTTTGTATGGCAAGGGGACTCAACAGGAGTCTGTCCTCTTCCAATTGCAGATGCTATGATATTTATCAAATCTCCAGAACTTACTTGAATACAAATAGAACCTTATAACCATTGAACAAGGCAGAGTATATGAACAATGTTTTATGTTTGAAGAATTTCAAAATTTGTGTTCTAATTATTTCCAATTAAAATACACCACACACTAACTAAGACATTTGTACAATAGAAACACTCATGTAGATCTCATCTTTATCAATTAGGGTCATTTGTTAGAAAAATGTTGATATAATAGGAATTTTGATGTAAGCAAAGGAACTAACTACTAAACCAGTTTCTCATGAAGTTGAGTAGGTGTAAACA
The DNA here is from genome assembly GCF_007827085.1 of Peromyscus californicus insignis. NCBI lineage: Eukaryota > Metazoa > Chordata > Mammalia > Rodentia > Cricetidae > Peromyscus > Peromyscus californicus. The sequence continues at coordinate 143,875,137 of NW_026294562.1, read as the reverse complement.
AAACAATGGAGGTAAACACATTTGTGACAGATTGCAAAAGGAACTTTAGGGTAAATTACACAATTGTTTGATTCAAGCTTTACGTTTAAATCTCCCCTTATACAACATAGCAGAAAAATATTAGACACCAATGAAGAAAATACGTTTGCATGTGAATAATAGCATTGCAATTATATTTTGGTTTTTATGCAATGTTATTTTTATTAGGATATAGTTGGCAGTTAAATTGCATAAATTTAATGTTAAAATGTGATGATTTGCTACATGTATGCATTGTGAAATAATCTCTTTAAACAACTAATTATCATATCACCTCACATAGTTTCCACTTTCTTCTTTTTCTTCTTGGTGAAGAGACAGATCTACCTTCCAACATAGGTCGAGTAAACAATATTGTTAGCCATCATCATGCTTTTGTATGCTGAGCCTCCAGAACAATGTACTCATGTTTGTAGGAACATCATCAGAGAATAGAGTCCTGTGAGGAGATTTCTGAGTACTTATGAGAAAACTTCAATGAATCAAGACGTCTTGTGACCTTGGTTTCTTTAAAAAAACATAGAATTGTTCTTGGAGGATGCTTTTGTGCCCCTCCCAGGTGTAGCAGATATAAGTGAATTTATTTCATATTACTCATTATAACTGGCTATTGTTATTTGTTTGTATGCCTCCACCAGGGAAAAAAACATGTTTTTGTCTCATGAGGCTTACACTTCACTCTTGTAACTCCTCTTAACCTTAAAAGTATAAGTTGCCTGATGCCCTGAATAAAGGTGGCTATTGCATGAGACTTTAGTCTCTCTCATGTATTTGCTCCATTCTCCCAGGTCCCACACCCTCTAGAGTGGTGATCATGTTGTGTAACTGAAAGCATGTACCCCTTGACTAACATTTCTCCACCCTTTCCCACCACAGAAAAGAAAATATTTGTTTTATTCAATACATAAAAATATGTTTTAGCTTGCAGCCAAAGATGATTGGCACAGAAGCTTTCTCTCAATGGACGCATCTTGTGATCCAAGAGATGGAAATCAAAGAGTTGCACTGTCCAACATGGGTTTCAGAGGCCTGAATGATGAAGATATAATGCCCAGCATCATGGGATCATGGGCTTTGTTTAACCAAACACCATTTCTGTAACCACTCTCTGGGCTTATATAAAATCATTCTTTAATATAAATTCAAATTTGACTCCTTTATTTGAAGTCTTCCTTCACCCTTTTCTTTCATCAATCATGCATCACCCTCAAACTTCCTTTAGACAGAATCCATCACTCCTCTCAACCCCACAAATGCTGAAAGCATACCTCTGTGTAGCCTCCATTCTACAGCTCTTGCCATTTGTTGGAATCTGACCTCTCGGAAGGCAGATTATTCAATTACTCTGGGTCTTTGAAGAAGCCCTGGACCTCAGAGGATATTCCTAGATACATCTAAGATTGTGTTGAACAACAGAGCTATCTCTCCCAGGCTACTATCTAGCCTTGTGTCTGGCCACAGGTCTAGCCACCTTTCTATCTTCCTAGTGTCACAGGGTGACTTTGCATCAACAGGGAGCAATAAATAGACCTTTTGTGTAAGAGCCTGTGAACCAATTTCTCATTGGGTGAAAATCAAGGAATACTCTTTGATCATAAACATTGAGCACTTGGCCCACTACCTAGCCCTGGGACTCTTCCAGCCTCCTGCTTCAGCATGAGGTTGGCTAGTGACTAGGTTTTGAGATAAATGGAGTGTTTGAGTTGCAAGGCTGTACTTGCTTTGTCCAAGAACCTGGATGATTATGATGCTGGGTCATCAACAATCATTGTGGTAGGTCAGTTCATGAACCCATACAGTGGCAGAAATAAATCTATGCAGTGCTCAGAGCTCTGGGGGTTCTTAAACCCAACACCAATGAAAGCCACATGTTAGAAACTACTGGAGGTTAAATGAAGCCAATATCAAACATTGACCAGGAAGCAATCCACTGAATTAAACTGCCCCAGAACATGTAATAAATGAGGTCCAAATCCTCACCTCTGACATAGCGTTTTCTCTTTCAGATAATTTTAATATAACTCAATATTTAGTTGGGTTTTTTTTCCCATGAGACCTTACAGGTCTTTTTTCTTTAGAATATTTTGTCTTTTTATGTCACAGGAACAAAGAATGGTTAGAAATAAATCTGAACTAAAGCATCTGATCACGGTTTAGTGTGAAAAGGAAAAAGTATTTTTCCTTCTTAGTAGTAAGGAAATTCTAATTTTATCCACAAGCAGTGGTCTCCTAGGAGACTCTGTGTATATTATCACCATGGAGACCAACTCAGGGGTCCTCTCTACTCCAGACAATGTGTATCATTTGTGAAAGCTTGTTTTGGGAACCAAAGGCTAGACACATGTGGACATGCTCTACACACTGTGTGACACTTCCCAAATCTATCTGTGGCATCTCAGGGGGTTCACACGTTGTGCCCTACAAAATTCTTCTTATACTAAGAATATATGAGAACAGTCAGAAACCAGGAGAGTGAGCAGACCATCAGCCCCTACAGGAAAATAAACCACACCCATTCAGACTTGGGGAGAAACCTACAGGAAGCCACCAGCGGCCCTCTGTGCAAGTAAATTTGTTGCAACTTTGTGGGTATGATCCCAGGTTTTGGCCCCAAAATGTGAGTTTTGAAACTCTGGGAAAGGTATCCTGATGGCTGGAGCTGCAAAGAGACAGCTCAGTCCTGGAAGGGATGTTTTTCTGACTGCTTGGGAGAGTCAGGCCTGGAACTGCTTCAGCCGGGAAGGGTATCCTGACTGTTTGGGAGAGTCAGGCTATACCTAGTGTAGTGATGGATGGTCACCCTGCAGAATATAGCAATCCTGCTCCTCTCCAAGAGAGATGCTACAGCTGTGCTTTGATCAGCCCCCTCTTAAGGGGGCTTCCTAGCAGAGCTCTGCTTCTCCAGACTAAGAAACTGCAGAAATGTAGCAATCTCCCCTGGCTCCAGAGAAAAGTGTAACTTTTTCAGCTCTTTCACCACCCCCACCCCCCACCCCACCCCACACTCCCTACACCCCCACACCCTCGCTCTGTCCACTGAGGGACATCTCAGCAAGGATCTTCTCTATGCCAGTGAATGAAGATCTTCACACCCAAAACTCTTTTGAGAAAGAGATTTATTTGGGAACGAAGAGTCCAGGAGAGTAGCTGCCTCTACCAGGGTGGAGAGAACAGCCCTCTTTTAACTGACCAGGCAAGGCAGTTTATATAATATGACTTGGAGGCAGAATCAGCCAGGGGTTGACTTGGGGCCCAGGGTTCTACTGTCCTGCTCTGTGATTGGTTGGTTTCGTAAGTCAGTTGGCCAGGATCAGAGATGGTTCTGATCTGAGCCACACTTATTTCTTTCACTGGCCTTACTTAGCTTTTTGACACTAATTCTAAGGCCAGGGCACATTTCTTTCATTGGCTCTGGTTCTAGGGACCAGGAGTGTTTCTTTGGCACTAGTTTCAGAGTCAGGGCATGTTTCCTTGGTTCTGGGTTTGGGGATAAAGAGTTCATTTCTCTGGCTCAGGTCCCAAACCCAGGCTGTATTCTTTCCCTGGTCCTGGGCCCCAGGGCCAGGGTTCTACTGTCCTGCTCTGTGATTGGTTGGTTTCACAAGTCAGTTGGCCAGGGACAGAGATGGCCCTGATTTGAGCAAAACTGTGTTTCTTTCACTGGCCTTATCTGAGTCATCTTTCCCTAATTCTGGGCTCCAGCGTCAGGGTGGGTTTCTTTAGCCAGCCCCTTTTCCCTATACTCTGTTCATGCACCTCCTCTTTCCTCAGCAGTTCCAAAGGCTGAGGAGGATCATGGCAATGCAACACATTGATGTTGTGTGGAGGGGAATGTGGGAGCTTCTGTTTTTCATTTAGATTCTCTGAAAATCACTTTTGATGTAAAACACAATTGCCGTCTGAAAGATTCAAATCACACCGATTACCACAACTATTTAGTGAATCTTTCCCTTTGCAGAGCCAAACATTGTGCCATCATGTTAGCCATGGAGTCAATGTTGACGGAGAATAGGACCCAACTCCATGCCTGCCTTCCTCTGGCCACTTTGTTTTAGGGACCTCAGTGAAGAGGTACCTGGCTTCTATGAAGTCTTCTATGAAGACTACTTGCTTCCAGTGAATCACTGCAGTGGTTCCATTGGTCGGTATGCCACACTCAGGAGCTGGCATGAGAAAAAAAGAAAAGAGAGGAAGAGAGAATGTCAGAGTACTGGTCATTCCATAAAGCACAGAGAGAAGAAACCATTAAGTCTCTAACAAAGGACACTCAAGCTTCATGCATGAGGTCAGAAAGCACCTTTTTCTGCTAACTCACTATTATTCATGTGAGCTCAGATGCGCACATGTGCATGGTGCTGCTAGCCCTTTGTGGATTTTCTGTTACAGATTATTTAATATTTCTCCCACTTCTCTTGGACATATAAAAGCACTTTTCCAGATGAGAAAAGTGATGTTCTGTGAAAAGTAATATTGCCTCTATGTGGTGCTTTCTAGAATGGCACAGTTGTTTTCCTTCATCATCCATAATGTGCCTATCACTGTCCCATAGTTGACTTCCTGTGGCTTAGTTATGCATGTTACTGATTTCCCAACTGGTTTGTGGGTCAGGTGAAAAAGGTCCAAGTATAAGTTATCTCTGAATCCTTTCATCTGGTTCATCTAGTCATCAGCTCAAAAAAGTGCCAGGCATCAAGTGCACTGAAGCAACCCCTTGGATACAGGCAGTTGAGCTAATGAACCAATGTGTCTAAGAGGACCAGGGAGCTTTCTGGGCTGCAGAATGTCCAATCCACCATCTAATGATATATTAGCAAAACAAGGAAATAATGTAGCTGGACATTCAAACTGAGCCATCTGAATGTCAGCATGTATCAGGCTTGTAAAGAGACGAGAGAGAGAAAGAGAGAGAGAGAGAGAGAGAGAGAGAGAGAGAGAGAGAGAGAGAGAATAGGCAACAATAATAATGCCCCAAAGCATGCAGTCGAAGGTAAGAATGAGTGTGGTTCTGTATCCTGAGAGCTGGTGAAAGGCTTTGACTGCACTTTAGATGAGATGAAAAGCTGGCCCATGAGGGCATTCAGCAAAGGGATCTTTTCCTGTGGCTTTTGGCTTTTCAGAATGGGCACTTATTCTTGTGACTAGTCTATATGGAGACAGGAAGATAACCCAATCAGAAACTATGGTCAGGCTCAGCCATCACTGCACCAGGCTGGGAGAGTTCTTTGTCTTAATATAGTGCCATTGGGACTCTGATTTTATTTTGTGAGGGGCTGTTCAGAGCCCAGGCTACTGGTCTAGGGAAAACCAGCACATGTGAAATGGAAGATAGTCTTAAAAAGCAGAATTAATTTACCCATACCAGGTGGTGTGCTGTGAGTAGATCACAACGGGTTCCAAATATGGTTCCTGGCACCTTTGTGAGGATGATCTGGGGGTAATGGAGTCTTGCAATCTGCAACATCCAACCACAAACCAGGCCATGAATGTGCTATTTAGATATATCAGCCCCTGAAACTGCCAAGAAGCAGCAAAGACCAAGAGTGCTTTAGTACATAAACAGAATCCCCCAAAGGATTTCGCCAGAGTTAGCTCAGTAGGTAAAGTATTAAGTGTGAAGATCTGAGTCCTCAAGAACTATATACAGCTAGATGTGGTATTTGGTGTCAGTAGTTCTTGTGCTGCTGCTGCTGCTGCTGCTGCTAATAATAATAATAATAATAATAATAATAATAATAATAATAATAATAATAGAAAACATGAGGCAGAGATTGAAGTAGCCCTAGAAGCTCAGTGGCAAGCTAACATGGTTAATACTGCAACACACAATAAGAAAAAAACAGTTTGAATCAACTCTTTCAATCAAGATGAAAGGCAAAAACTAATGCTAGAGGTTGTACACTGGCCTCCACACACATGCCATGGCACACAGGTACACCTACACCCACACACTAAAACAAAACAGGCACATATGTTTATATATACATGTATATATGCATATCCATGCATACACACATACACACATACACACACAGAGGGAGAGAGAATAAATAAACATTTAAAAAATCTCTCAAGTCACTTGTTTATGATCTGAAATGATCTCAGAGAGGACTAAGACATTTATGGGGTATAAGGAACATGAGATAGAATGCTACCCAATATGTTTGTTTGCCTTTTAGAGACTCACAACACATCTCAAGGAGCCTTCAGTAGGGGTTCACTTCTCACTTCTTGTAACATGGTGTTTCTCACAGAAGGTTTGATCATGAGCCAATGATAAAATGGAATCCATTCTCAAGAGCAACCATTAGAAAAAACACTATATATCCTTCCTGAGTAAGGGGGGATTTTGAGAGGTAGAGGTTGTGGAACAAAGAATGGTACAGAAGAGAGAAGGTCAGATAATAGGGAAAATGAAGTGACTGGAATGGCGTTTGCATAAAGTAAATATAGACAGGTACACACGTTCGAAGTACTGTCACGCTACTGCCTTTTATATCTCCTGAAGTCGAGGAAAGTGGGGCAAGAATTATGGTACACAGTGTACAAAGAACACAGGCAGGCTCAGGAAACAGGGGCCTCTTGTGAAGTTCTAGCAGGAAAAATGGGGCCTCGAAAGCTGACTCTCCTATGTCTACAGGAAATGCGGTGAAATATTTCTGCACCCAAAAGATCCACATGACCATCTTTCACCTACAATTATTTAGCATTTGCTTAGGCGAACGTGGTAAATCATAGATCCCAGCCCAAGGGATGCTTCTTCAGAAATCATCAGGAAAAAAAAATGGTTACAATGAAAATAACATGGAGAATAAAATGCAAAACACTTGGAGATATCTCTTCCAGCAGTGAGAGTGCCAAACAATGGTGGCCTAATTGAAACTTATTTCTCAAACAATTGAGTGAAACGGGCACATCATTTACAGAAAGGATCACTGGAGATTGCTGCTTTAATTATTTCACCTCTTTCGCTCCTCTTTATAAGCACAAGTAGTGCCCTGTCCCTGCTGCATCGCTTATGCCATCGTTGCCATGGTAACAAATGCGCTTTAATGACAGAGAGGCACAGGAAGATTAAAATGAAGTAATAAAAGTAAAGGGGATAAAATAGCATTGGGCTGAATGAATTTTATGTGAAGTGCTATTGATTTTATTAACATAGGTTAACGCCATATCGAGCTCATGTTTTAGCTCCTGGTGAGAGGCATAAACTGCAGATCATATCTTCCAATAAGATGTTATTTAAGGTTTTTCCTTTTCTCCTTGAGGCGCCAACTTCCCAAAGTAATAACTGTTTCTATTTAATTTTCTTGAATGAAGAAACTACAAGTTTAGAATATTTCCTATCTTCAAATTTTCTATAAATAAGTTTAAAATAAAACTAATTCTATCATCGATGTAAGTCAATTAGATATGTCTGTCTGGAAGTGGTAGGATTTGGGGGGCGACTTTAAATGAAGCACAAAAGCAGGAAAAAATAAATTCCAGCATAGTCAATAGCAGTAAGGTGTAAAAGGAGCCCAAAAATAAGCTCTTAGAGGGGAATATAAAAAGAATAAAGCAGGAGGAGTGGAGGATGTGAGAGAAGACACTGATGGGGTGGGGAGATCTCCCAACTCTGCTGAGTTTAGAATGTTCAGAAGTCACTCATTGAGGACCTGCAGCAGGTCACCAGGGCACATGATGCCCCCAGTAAGTACAAAGGAGGCAAGGGCAGTCTGCAGGTGCCTCTGTGCTCAGCAGATACAATGCATGAGGAGAGGACAGCATTTCTTCTTCCTTTGCACTGGTGCACTAAACATTTTTAAAGCAAAATGTGAATTTTCATCTGTTTATACATCATGCAATTATCATATCAGTTGAACTGAAAAACCAATTCATCACCATAAACATTTGTCATTTTTTCTTGTAGCCATCACATTCCCAATCTGTTGTGGACTAATCTTTTTTTTTTTTTATTCACTGAAGAATTGTCACTTGGTTTGGTTTAATAAAAAGTTGAGTGGCTAATAGCTAGGCAGGATTTCCAGACAGAGAGGACGCTGGGAAGAGGAAGGGCGGAGACTCAGGAAGAGAGAGAGGAAGCAGGAAAGCAGGATGGACAGTATGTACATGTAAAAGAGCCTCGGGGCAGCACATAGATTAATAGAAATGGGTTGATTTAAGTTATTTTAGCTAGCTAAAAATAAGTCTAAGCTATTAGTCAAGCTTTCATAATTAATGTCTCCATGTGGTTATTTGAGAGCTGGCAGGTGGGACAGAGATAGGCTCACTACACCAATCCCCTCCTCTGACTTACTAGAAATAGACTGTTAGAAATACATTGTTGCTATCTGTTGTTACCCCATTGTGTAATAGAGCACAGGAACAGCCTAGTTACAACAGTATTCCTTCACTAACTTGGCCTCATCTGTCCCCCCTTACCCTCCTCTGCCTCCTGTGAGATCAAATTTTGTATTTCACATATAGGTGAGATCAAAGTGTTTGTCTTTCTATGTTTGGCTTATTTCGTTTAGCTTAATGTCCTCCAGACTTATCCATATTGGGACAAATGGCATGACTTGAGATTTAATAGCAGGGTAATTCTCCTTTTGAGCATAGGTCATTGGAATATAGTTTGAGTCTATATCTTGGCTATAGTGCATAGCAAGATATTACTTCACTCAAATGAAAGTGGCTAGCTTCAGAGATGAAAAAATAATGAGTGATGATCAAGATACAGAGAGAAGAAAATGTTCATGCATTGTTGGTGGGTATATAAACTATTGTAGTAGTTGTACAATAGTACAGAAGTTCCTCAAAAGAGTAAAACTAGACCTGCTGATTGATCTAGTAGCCCTACCCCTGGACCTCCTGGCATGTGTCTGTAGGAATGGGAGTAAGAATGTTGAGACATTCTCTCTCCATGCTCATTGCATCACTGTTCCCCATAGCCAAGATGTGGAAATTATCTGGAATGGACATATTGTTCTCAGTTCTGAACACTGTATTCCATGGCTACTGCAAAGACAACTTGGTATGTTCCCACTTTATGGCTAAAAGTGCTGATGACAAAAATCTTGTTTTGAAATGAGGAAAAAGGAATGCCATGTCTAACTTTCTACCCCTGATACCATCTCTATATTTCTAACTACATTGCATAATGACTTTTATTTTGTTTAGTATTTAAAGTACACCAGCAATGATACAAAGGCTTCATGAACACTACCTAATCCTGTCTTTTGTTTGCAATGAAAAGACCAAATGCAGGAGACATCATAGGTCCTGGTTTTCAAGTGAGAAAATCAAAACCTTGGTATCTACCTGGGTTCCAGCCATAGAGCCCAGTGCTTCCTTAACACATACCCTGGCTTTACACGTGCTGTCAGATTCAATTCTGGAATGCATGCTGTGGAAAAACATGCTAAGGAATGGAAAAGCCACTTTCATTGACAATGTAGATGTTACACAAGGCATCTGAGCCAACCACTCTCATCTGTAAGTGGAAGAAAATAGCATCTACCCAGTGATGTAAGTGGCAATCAAGAGGAAGCAGACTGTTCATTAGACGCACTTGGTGTATTAGTGCAGCAAATGTTCCCCTCCTTCTGGTGCAGGATCAGCTCTCCACCACGTTTCAACAGCTATGCTTAGGCATTGAATGTGCTCCAAGTCAAATGAGACTTTTTTTTATAGTCATAGCCTTTGCTCACATGACCCTGCCAGAAATCACTAATCCTCATGACAAAGTGGCTGTAGATTCAAGGGTTTGTATACCATCCACTACTCTGCTGCATTGACCTAAATGCCTGGGTATTTGTTTGTTTGTTCGTTTGTCTTGTTTTTACCAGCACTGTGCTGTTTTTATTACTATGTCTTTGGAGTGTAACTTGAAATCAGGTATGGTGATACCTCCGGCATTATTCTTTTCACTCAGGATTGCTTTGGCTTTGGAATTTTTATGGAAGATTTTACTGAATCTGTATATTGTTAAGATATAAATTAGTAACAAAATATTAATTCTACCAAATTATAAGCATGGGAAGTCTTTCCATCTTTAAACGTCTTCTTCATTTTCTTTTTTTAACATTTTGAAGTTTTCATTATCTTCCAGTTTCTTGCTTAGGTTTTGTGGTGGTTTGAATGAAAATGGCTCCCATAGGTTCATATATTTGAATACTTGGTCCCTTGTTGGTGAAACTGTTTGGGAATCATTTGAAGGTGTGGCCCTGTTGGAGCAGGTATGTCACTGTTTGGGGGTGGGCTTTGAGGATTCAAAATAATCATTCCATTCCCAATATCTCTCTCTGTTTCTTACTTGTGGATCAAGATGTAAGCTCTTAGCTATTCCTGCCACTATGGTTTTCTTCCACCATCACGGACTCTACATGTCTAAAACTGTAAGTCCCAAATAAACTCTTTCTTCTACAAGTTTCCTTGGTCATGATGTCATAGCACAGCAATAGAAAAATAACTAAGACAGGTTTATTTTATTCATCATAATCAAATTACCTTCATCCCAGGAATACAGGTTAGTTAGAGTGTCTATTGCTGTGTTAAAACACCATAACGAAAAGCAACTTGTAGAGGAAAAGGATTATCTCCACTTAGAACTCTCAGGTCACACTCCCTCACTGGGGAAGTCAGAGTTAGAACTCAGTGCAGGAACCTGGAGGCAGGAACTGAAGCAGAGGCCATAGAATTACACTTCTTTCCAGCTTGCTCCCCATGGCTTGCTTATCCTAATGTCATACAACATCCAAGACCTGCTCAGAGTTGGTATCACCCACAGTGGGGTAGGCCCTCCCACATCAATCATTAATCACGAAAATACCCTACCAAGTTACCTATAGGCCAATCTTACAGAGATATTTTTCTCAATTGAGAGACCCTCTTCTCAAATAACTCTCATTGGGTCAAAATGATATAAAACTAACTGAAACAGCAGTATGATTATTTTTAACAAAATCTCAATAAATAAAGACTGAGAGCCAGATGCTGGAGTAAAAGCCTGCTAGCTCAGAGAGGCAGAGAAAACACCCAGCTGACATTCTTCCTCCACCAACATTTTTGAAAAACCCTTTCTCCTTTGCCATCTCAAAGAAAATACTCCAAATGAGTGTCCCTCCCTTCTACTTTGTATGCATCTCTCTATCTGTCCTCCTGAGCCTCTTTTACTCTCTATCATCTCTATATTTACTTCCTGTCAACTGGTTGCTTGCTCCACCTCTTGGCCTAGGACTGACTTTATTTAATTTTATTTACAATATTCAAGCAGAAAGCTCTTGTATTAAAAGTGTGTGCTAGGGCAGAGCCACACCATAACAAGAAACAGGTTTATCCAGTAAATAACCATCTTGAGGTTCACAGTGTGAATAAATATCCTGCCACAGATGATTCAACATATGCAAATCAATAAATGTAATACAGCACATTAGTTGGTGCAAGGACAGAAATCATGTGATCATCTCAATTGAGGTAAGATCCAACATCACTTCTTGATAAAAGCCACAAAAAAGACTAGAATATGTCACAACATGATAAAGTCTGGATATAACAAACCCATAGTCAATATCAAGTCAAATAGAGAAAAACTCAAAGAATTTCCACTAAAATTATGAACAAGACAAGGGTGCCATTCAATTCTTATTCATTGCTATTCAATACAGAACTTGGAATACTATCAAGAACAATAAGGGAAGAGAAGCAGGTAAAATAGATATGTGAAAGAAAGGAAGAAGTCAAACTATCCCTGTTTGCAGATGAGACAATTCTTTATTTAAGAGATTTCCACCAGAAACCTGTGTGTGGTGATATTGTGTTCCCCAAAATATTGTGCACCCTAATAAACTTATCTGGGGTCAGAGAACAGAACAGCCACTATATAGAGAGGCCAGAAAAATGGTGGCACACAAATCTTTAATCCTAACATTCCAAAGGAAGAGATCTGTCTGGATCTCTAAGTTCAAAGTCACACTGGAACTAGTCAGGCTTGGTGACATACGCCTTTAATCCCAGGAAGTGATGGCAGGAAGCAGAAAGGTATATAGGGCGTGAGGACCAGGAACTAGAGCTTGGTTAAGCTTTTAGGCTCTTGAGCAGCTGAGATCCATTTGGATGAGGACTCAGAGGCTTCCAGCCTGAGGAAACAGAATCAGCTGAGGAATTGGTGCAGTGAGGAAGCTGTGGCTTGTTCTGCTTCTCTGATCTTCCAGCGTTCACCCCAATACCTGGTTTTAGGTTTGTTTTTATTAATAAGACCTTTTAAGATTCATGCTACACCTGTGAGAGATGATAAACGGTTTCCACAAAGTAAAGCATACAATATTACTCACCTCCCCACCCCCACCCCCACCCCCACCCCCCGCCAAGTTAATATTCTTCTTATATACCAGTGGTAAATATACTGAGAGAAAAATCAGGAAAACAATCTCATTCATGATTTCCTCATAGCTTTTAAATCTGACCATGGGAATCACACAGCATCACTTCCAACCTTCTCTAGTAGACAGTAGCCACAGCACAGATCTGAACTGAAGGAAGGAACTTTCTGGCTCAACCAGGAACTTCGCAGTCACACTTTGCAGAGAGCATAGGAGAGTTTTTCATGATCCACATATTTGATGGGAATGTTTTAGCCTCCCTTTTTTTGTTTGCTTGTTTGGTTTTTTGTTTGTTTGTTTTTACCTCTTAACTCTGCAAATAAACTTCAAGTTAGTGCTTCCCTCCCTGGACCCTCTCTGCTCCTCACTATGATGTCCTCCAAAGCTTAAGATGTGCAGAACGGAAGAGATTATATGGTGTCACCTAGAGGTACCATGTTTGCACCCCAGGTCAAGACACAGTACCTTTGTTTACACAAATGCAAAGGCAGGGACCTTTAATTGCTTGCTGATACCATATGGTTGGCATGCCTGGCCTTGCTTCACTCTAGGGCCAGATCTTACTCCACCAACTGGTTCAATCCACTCCAAGGTACTAGCCCCACCTTAGATGTTTACTTCATGACATAGCAACTATAATGTAAGTAGGGCTAAAGCTTTATCACTTTCTTTCTTAAAAACAACATGCTCTAAAATGGTATTCGAGACGTTTGTCATGGGAGGCCATTGTGACATTTGACATGGCCATTGCTCACCAGTCAGCCTTATTACCTGGAAGCGTCTCTTTGTTCTCTATCTTGACACTTAGTAAATTGTTTTGTTTCCCAAATGCACTTAGTACTCTCTCCCCAGTACACATTTGCACTGATCACTCCATTTGCCCTTGACTTATTTTTCTCCACTTCATCCACCTCTTTCCTGACATTCTTGAGAGACAGTTAACTCCCCCGGAAAAAAAAAAAATTTGCCCTGCTATGAAGTTGAGGTATTTGTCCTTTCCATTCCTCCCCCAAATCCAGTAATTCTGAATCTTGCTGTGCCCTGTTACCACATGGCTGACTGACATGCCTGGCCACAAAACACACACACACACACACACACACACACACACACACACACACACACACACACACACAAATAAATAAATAAATAAATAAATAAATAAATAAATAAATGAATAAATGAATAAATAAATATAAAAACAAATCTGACAATGACCAAGGCACTCTCAGGACAGGACACCTGGATCCCATATTCCAGATACTCCAGCTATTAACAGCAGCTGCCTCCCCTCCCCTCTGACGTCTGCAGCTATGAAGAATGAAACCTGAGTTTGTCCTGCTGAGTGTGGCCCATAGCTTCCACAGGGGTCAGCTCTGACACAGATTCTCCCCCTGAGATTTTCAAGCTGCTGGAAACTCAGGTTTTCCAGCGCTGCTCCAAACCTCTTCTCAGTGGGATTTGTGTCTCCTTCCCTGGTCAGCTTTTTGAACTTTACCACAGTGTCTTTCACACCATCTGCACAGAAATGCAAGAGTGTGCTATCTAACAAACCGTAGATTGCATGAGGTTAAAGGTCAAAATAAGCCACAGTGAAGACTAATTGTCACTCTCAAAATATCGTAGGAAAGAAGAAACTCCTCTGGTGAGCGTCTAAGGAGAAAAGATGTATGAGAAAGGACAAGCATTCCGTTCAGCTTTTTCTAAGCTGGCCTGATGCATGCAGGCTTGAGAGAAGACACTTTCCTCTAACAAATATGCAGACAAGTCTCTGGACCTGAGCTGACCATTTTATAAATAAAGTGATTCCATGGCATAGTATAGTGCTATAGTCTGTGCTGTGAATGCATACACAAAATGAGTCATGTACAGAAACCATGAGTTTATTCCACTCAGTTCTGGAGGCTAGGCCGAGAGTCTAAGGCCTACATCCAGTGCAGAGGCAGCACAGGGCATCTCATGTTGACAGTGGCACATGTCAAAGACAGAGCCAGTCTAACCTCTATAAAGCAGTTGCTCTTAATGTCTCTCATTAACCCATTAACCTATTGTGCTGGATAGTTCTATGTCAACTTGACAGAAGCTAAAGACATCTGAGAGGAGGGAATCTCAATTGAGAAAATGCCTCCATAAGATCTGGCTGTAGGTAAACCTTTTAAGCACGTTCTTGATTAGTGATTCATGGGGATGGGTCCAGATCCTTGTGGATGGTGCCATCCCTGGGCTTGTGGTCCTTAGTGCTATAAGAAAAGAAGCTGAGCAACCATGAGGAGCAAGCCAGTAAGCAGCACCCCTCCGTGGCCTCTGCATCAGTTCCTGCCTCCAGGTTCCTGCCCTGTTTGAGTTCCTGCCCTGCTGTCTTCCTTCTATGATGAACAATGATGATGGAGTATAAGCCAAATAAACCCTTTTCTCCCCAGGTTGCTTCAGTCATGGTGTTTCATCATAGCAATAGCAACCCCAAGACAAGTTGGTACCAGGACTGTGGGGTATTACTGAGACAGACCTGACCATGTTGTTTTAGGGAGGGTTGTGGGAGGAAACCCTTTCCTCCCCAACTTCCATTTTGGTCATGGTGTTTCATCTCAGTAAAATAAACCCTAAGACACCCATTCATGAACCTTCATGGGTAACTACATCTTAAATCTTGACACTTCACAACGGAGATTAAATGTCAGTGTGTAGTTAGATCAAGTCGTTGAAACCATAGGTATTTACCTAGAAAAGCATCATTCTATCCTGAACTTTTCCACTGCAATGGAAATAAGAAAGCCCTGCTGCATTTAGCACACATTTGTTCAAATTAATAAACAGTTTAAACCTAAATTAGATAAAGGCAAGAATATCAACCAGCAACTTTTCCTAAAACTTTGCTATGGTCCTGTTAGAGTGAACCAGTTATCATTCCTTCTTCACAAACTGCATCTCACAGCAGAGTATGAAAACCTGATTATCCTTAGTTTACAGATGCAGTAAAGCTTGCAGTAACTTGTCCAAAACAACAGTCAGTAAGTGGAAGAGTCTGGATTCCAATCCAGGTCCCCTGTTTTGTAGTAGTCTGCCGAACTGAACTGTATGGCTAGACCTGTAATTAACACAGGATGAAAAAGTGGGAAATTCCTTGGGGGAGTTGCTCTTTTGAGTGGGTGAGAATGATTTCTTATTAACATATCAGTGATCTCTAAGTAAATTGGTGGTTGTCCCTGGAGAGGGCCTTTAAAAACTCATTCTGTTAGGCCGACTCCAGGTTCAGCCTTTATGTAAGGAGCGTCTAAGGTTACTTCTGCACCTCACCTCTGAGTCATGCCAAGCCCGACTGTGCAGATGAGAACTAATTAGATTTGACTACGTGTATTTCATCCAACCCGAAACTAATGAAACGTTAATCACCACCTCTTTTTCTATACTATCAATTTGATTAATTTGCAACTGTTTTCCCAGTGAATAGAGAGATTCCTGTCATGTCTTCCAGCCTCTACCAAGGGCATGGGAGCTACTCTACACCAGTTCAGAGAGGCTGTGCATCACCACCTTTACAACTCAGAAAGATTGCTTAGTCTGTCCTTGTCTGCTAGGTTTACTGCCTGAAAACAGAGTTAATAAGAAATGCCACGTCTTGATACTGCTAGGAAGACAATACTTACATATGGAGTCGTCTCCACAAATGCTTCCTGCCACCATTATTACTGGTGATGCTACACAGGTTACATTCTATACATGGTTTGAATTTGAGGGTTGCTGTGGATCAAATGTTTGTATCCTGGGGATATTGAGATGACTGGGCAGGTAAAAACACTTAGAGTCAAGCCTGAGGACCTGAGTCCAATCCCCAGGACCCACATAGTGGAGAGGAGAGAGAGCTGACTCCACAAGTTTTCCTCTGACTGTCACAATCATGTGTATGGGTTATAAAATAAACAAACAAATAAATAAATAAGATTCGGTCGTGTCCCTCAAAAGTCATGCATGGAAACCCCAATCCACCCAATGGAATAGTGTTCAGAGGTGGAGCCTCTGATAGGTGATTAGTTTACATGGATGGATCCTTTATAAGAGGGTTTGAGGTCTTTATTAAAGAAGATAATGTGTTCCTCATTCTGCACACCTTAGATACAATGACAAGTCAGCTTTCCCCAAGCCAGAAAGAAGTCACTGACTAACCACTGCACCAACTGCTCCCTTATTTTGAATTTCCTTCCAGCCTCCAAGACTCTGAAAGTTGAGCATCTCTGAACACTTCTTAACATAATCTATGATACAACAATGCAGAAGTCCAAGCTGTCCAGACCACGAATAAAGAATAAGAGGAAAATGAAGGGAGGAGGTGGAGGAAGGGAGGGAAGGAAAAAGGGAGGGAGGAGTTGGAGGAGGGGAAGACGAAAGAGCCAAGTCCACACTATCTATAAATCAGTTGTCTCTGGGAAGATTTTAATTGTACTCCAAGAGCTCTGACCTTTAGAACAATTGCTTGTTGTGTGGGGTCATCATAAAAAAATCCTTCCTTTTCCAGAGTATTATCAGGATAGTTGCAGCCTTCCCAGGTTACACCAAGGGCCAGCTCTCCCCAGCTAGGTCAGGCTGGCAGCCACTGGAGACATCCTGGAAACAGGATCATGCTGACCACTGTTGACTCTGGGAGGGCCAGTCCTGTCTCTATGAATCAGTAGCAGGTTTCACGCTGGCACCAAAGCTGTGTAATTTGGGCAACGATAACATTAAGAAGAAGAAAAAAAATCCTGGGGATGATGCCAGTGATCAGGATGCTATAATTAAAAGCAAATCTAACACTAGCCAAAGTAGGTCAGTCATCTTGGTGCAGTCTTTGATGAGAACAGAAAACAGAAACCAAAGAGGTAAACAAGTGTCTGTGAACTTGTGAGCAAGAAACTATAGGTAATCTGCATATTCATGTCTCAGTAGACTGTTAGGAGGAAGTCTCACCAATGGGCCGCAGCTCAGTCCATATTCCACAAATGTAGGATTTTGTAAGATAGGGGATATTCTGTTCCAGTTCTTATTCAATACAGTCTGATTAAGAAACAAACACATGAATCAAATAAGACAAGCTCACCTCTTCCTTTGTGTGGAGTCAGAATACATTATCAAAGAGAGGGGAGGATGGGTCCCCTCTGACTCCATCCAATCCACAGAAGTCTTAGCTCCTTGGAAATTGCACTTACATGTGTCTTACTCCTTTTGCAGTAGCAGGTACCAGATAGGTGCTCAACGAGATCCAAACTACACACACACACACACACACACACACACACACACACACACACACACACACACACAGGTTTAATCTGTCACAAATCAGTTGTGGAAATTGAAATAGTCTGCCAGTGGAACTAGGAAATGGTCTCTTATTTGAGAACCTTTGGTGATTCACAAGAGAAAAGTCCCCAATAGGTTCAAGTATTTGAACACTTGGTCCTTAGTTGGCGACACTGTTTGGGGAGATTATAGACCATTTAGGAGTTGGAGCCCTGATGGACAAAGTTTGTCACTATGGTATCTTTGGGAGTTTATATGCTCAGCCTTCCAGTTTGTTCTCTCTGATGTAGATGGAAATGTAATGATATTCACTACAGCAACAGAAAAGTACCTAATACAGAGCCTCTTTCCATAACTTCTCCTTTCGATAGGTAGTTCTGCCCAGTGGTTAGTTGCACAGCTGAACTAACTGACCACTAGGGTTATAATTCCAGACTTACATCCTCCTGCCTTAAGTATATATAATAATAAATTAAATCATATTGTGTGTGTAATTTCATAAAATTCATTAAAAAAATCTGATGTCTCTTTGACAGCCAATGCTAATGTTACATTCCTCTATTCCCAGTTGTTTCCTACTTGGACCAAGCCAGTTGAGCACTCCTCAGGAGCAAGAAAAGCCTACTCTACCTGAGACAAAAATGAAAACAATAAACACATTTCCTTACTGGTGCCATTATTAGGAAAGACTGAGGAGAAGAAAACCAGATGGAGCTGTGAGTAGGATGAGTATGAAAGGAAGTAAGGGCAGCTTGGGCATTGCAGTCTCCCAACAAAGACACATCTGAGCGCCATTTCCCCTTCACCTCTTTCCTGCTTGTTTGTGGATAGGATTTCATCGCCACAGGAATACCTCCCACAGTGTTTGGCTGCATTTTGCTGAGTGACAAATGCCCCTCTTTGTGTCTGGTGAGGTATTGCTGCTTGAATTGTCATCCTCTTGTCATCATTATGAGGAAAACCTCTCCTTCACTGTGTCTGACAGGGTGGGGAGGGGGCGAATAGAGTGAGGGACAGGGGTGACTCAAGTTCCCTGAACTCAATTAGTCAGGAGAGAGGAGAAAGCAAACAGCCACATGCATTTTAAAACACCACCCAAAGAGATAATTTTACAAAGGTAATTAGATGGGGGTTTTCCATGCTCGCTAAACTTTCATCCTGAAGGTTCTAGTTGCTTCTTCAAGTGATGAGATGTGCCAAATCTGGAGGCCAGGGGAAGGACTGGATGTCCTGGTGAGGCAAAGGGTGTTGTGGGCTGCTGGGCTGTGGGTGGAACCCAACAAAAAAGAGGGGAAGACCCAGCTCCTGGTTGTTGCATGGTTAAGATTCTTTCTGAGCCTTTCCCTTTGAAAATATTTATTTTAACTGTATTGATAAGTATGCTTATATCTGGGGGGTGGGTACATGAGTGCCTGTGCCTGTGGAGGCCAGAAGAAAGTGTCATATACTCTGGAGCCCAGACACTAGGAACCAAACTCAAGTCATCTACAGGAGTAGCAGACTCTCTTCCCACTGAGCCATCAACCACAGAGTCCAGCTTTTCTCTTGAACTGAATATGATGACTATAAGATAAACTTTACTTTTATGAACATTACTCCTTAGCACACACTGTGATGATATATTGTGTACCCTAATAAAATTTGCCTGAAGATTAGAGAACAGAACAAACCACGAGATTAAACATAGATGCCAGACAGTGATGGCACATACCTTTAATCCTGGCACTCAGGAGGCAGAGATCCGTCTGGATCTCTGTGAGTTCAAATTCACCCTGGACTATATGAGATTGACTCAACCTAGGAAAGAAACAGAGCCAGGCAGTGGTGGCACGCACCTTTAATCCCAGCATTTGAGATCTCATAACTTTGCTTGGGAAGCACATATGCCTTTAATCCCAGCACTAAGAAGGAAGTGAGGGCTGGGCAGAGAAAGGTATGTAAGGCATGAGGAGACAGGAACTGAAAGCTTTTTCAGGCTGAGGAGTCCTAGAGGTAAGATGTGGCAGTGGCTTGTTCCTTTGCCTCTCTGATCTTTCAGCATTTACCCCAATATCTGACTCCAGGTTTTTTATTAAAAGAACTCTTTAACATTCAAGTTACAACACACTATGATGGATGTTCATATTAAGGAAATGTTCCCCCAAGATATCTGCAAGGAGGAGGAAACAGCAGGAAATGTAAATGTATTGAAGCTAACTGTCATTATAACACTACAGGCAATCCACTTACAAAAAGAAAAGTTATTTTGGCTTACTGGTTGTGAGGTTATAGTCCACAAGAGGATAGAGCTGTTGCTTTCATGTCTGTGCAGGGGAGAACACCCCTGCTGAAGCATGGGGAAGAGCAACACATGCTCTTTATGACTACAAGAGAAAGGGTAAAAGAAGAAACCAGTGTCCCTAAGTCCTCTGCATGCACATCCCCAATGACATGAAAGTCTTCCACTAGACCCCATGTCCAAAAGGCTCTGCCTCCTTCCAACAGCACCACCTGGGGGGCAACCATTAACAAACCAGTTTTGGAGGACATTCAATACCCCCATTTTGGTGGCAAAGGAAGAAAGAAAATTTAAACAAGGTTTAGAACTTATGGGAGACAAGATATGTGAGTATTGACCTCACCTGGCCATATATTATGATTGGATCTTAGATTCTCTCAAGGCCAGATATCAGAGCCTTGGTTGATAGCAAAGGTAAAGAGCTTTGTTCCTCACAGGTTCCCTTCCATAATGGCATGTCTCTCCATGGGACCAGAACAGTGGGGTCAACCAGGGACTGAAAACTCTGAAGCTGTGAGTTAACATAGTGCTGTCTTCCTCTGACTGCCATGGGTACTTATCAGAGTGACAGAAAGTTAGCACACCAGTGATGCCTGGGGAATGAATTCTCCAAAACCTCTACTCTCTAATCAAGATGTCACAAACTCTCAAGGAGCTCTGCAGCCATGTCCTCAGCAGTTGTACAGAGAAGGATGCACTCAAACCACCATTGGCAGATTTATCAAGGATACCTACAGAAAAAAAAAAATGTGGCAATGAGCAAACTTATTTTAAGGGTACTTGATTTGCATCTGCTATTTGGATTTGCAGACTTCTGAGTTACAAGTGAGATGACATAGCCCAGGAAGGTGCTGAGCCCTCTGTGCAGGTACTGTGTAGGACCAATGCAAGGCAACTGTCTATCTCAGCTTTCTGTCACTGTGGTAATGTACATGAAATGATCTACTTAAATTGAAAGGAAGAAAGTTTATTTCAGCTCACAGTTTCAGAGACTTCAGTGCATAGTCCTATGACCTCACTGTTATAGGTCTATAAATAGACAGAACACCATGGCTAATGTACATGGCAGAGCAAAGCTGTTCATCTGCTGGTGGCCAGGATATAAGGAGCGAGGGGCTATATCCCAATATCACCTTCAAAGGCACACCTACAGTGATATAACATCTTCCCACTAGTCCCTGAAGATTCCATCGCCTCCCAAGGAAAGGTGTATTGATTCTTCTTCTGTTCCTATGATGAAACACTAAGACCAAAACCAACTTACTTAATGAAGAATTTATTTTTGGCTTATGGTTCCAGAGGGAGAATCCACAATGGAAGGGAAGACACAGCAACAGGTGGCCAGAGCAGAAAGCTGGCAGATCACATTTCGTCTCCACACAGGAAACAGAAAGCAAGCAGGAGGTGGGATGAGGATATAAACTCTCAAAGCCCACCCCAACCTCCTTAAAATCCCATAACCTTCCCAAACAGCACCACCAACAGAGCATTCAAATACCTAAGCTATGGGAGGTAGAGGCATCTCACATTCAAAGGACCACAGGATGGGGACCAGGCATTCAAGGATACCTGGACCTTTTGAGGATATCTAAGAGCTGTACCATAACACCAAGCGTCTAGTAGGATCTGTGCTGTTAGAGATCTTTCCAGTTCATAGTGAATAGGAGTTCTGAGCTTGATTTTGCAATAATGTGTATAGAACAGAATCTGAATTCTTAAAGTATCCTATTTTTATGGACAGTTCTGGCCTCTGGAAAACTCCTTGCCTGCTTCTGTACTCAATAGATGGTCAATTTGTGCTTCAGGCTTGAAATTCTGAATTCCCTAAGTGCTGGTAGATTTATCCAGCATTATCTGGGAAGAGGAACCTCAATTGAGAAAATTCCTCAGATTTCCTATAGGCAAGCTTAAATGCATTTTCTTTTTCTGTTTTTATTTATTTTACATCCCAATAGCAGTTCCCCTCCCTCCTCTCTTCCAATTCTCTCCCCTACCTCTGCTCCACCTCCCTCCCTCAATTCACTCCTCCTCCATTTCTGTTCAAAAAGGGGCAAGCATCCCATGGGTATCAACAAAATAAGGCATATCAAGTAAGACTAAGAAGCTCCCCTTGTATTAACGGTGGGCAAGGCAATCCAGTACGAGGAATATGTTCCCAAGAGCCAGTCAAAGCATTAGGGACAGCCCCTGCTCCCATCGTTAGGAGTCCCACAAATAGACCAAGCTACACAACTGTGTATATGTAGAGGGCTTAAGTTGATCCCAGGCAGGCTCCCTGGTTGTTGGTCAACAGACTGTGTGAGTTAGTTGTTTCTGTGAGTTTTCTTCTGATGTCCTTGACCCATTTGGCTCCTACATTCCTTCCTCTTCTTCAACAGGATTCTCTGAGCTTGAGCTAACACTGCTTGGCTGTGAGTCTCTGCTTCTGTTTTCTTCAGTTACTGAATGAAGGCACTCTGATGACAACTGGATAGTCACCAATCTGATCACAAGAGATGGTCAGTTCAGGCTATGTATCTACTATTGCTAGGAGTCTTAGCTGGGGTTATCCTTGTAGAATCATGGGAGTTTTCCTTGCATAATGTTTCTATCTGACCCCCAAAGTCTCCCCTTTCCAGTCATCTCTTTCAGTAATCTCCCCCTTCCCCCCCAAGCAGCCCTCAAGTTCCCATCCCCACCTGCCCCAGTCCACCCAGGGGATCTCTTCTATTTCCCCTTCACAGGGAGATCCATTCATTCCCCCACTTAAGCCCTCCTTGATGCCTGAGCTATCTGGAGCTGTGGATTGTAGCATGATTATTCTTTACTTTATAGCTAATATCCCCTTATAAGTGAGTACATACCATGTTTATCTGAGTCTTGGTTACCTCACTCAGGGTGATTTTTTTCTAGTTCTATCCATTTGCCTTCAACTTTCATGATGTCATTGTTTTTTAACAGCTGAGTAATACTTCATTGTGTAAATGTACCATATTTTCCTTATTCATTCCTTGATTGAGGGACATCTAGGTTGTTTCCAGGTTCCAGCTATTATGAATAACACTACTATGAACATAGTTGAGCAAGTAAGTGTCCTTGTGGTATGATTGAGTATCCTTTGGGTATATGCCCATGAGTGGTATCGTTGGGTCTTGAGGGAGATTGCTTCCCACTTTTCTGAGAAACTGCCATATGGATTTCCAAAGTGGCTGTACAAGTTTGTACCCCCACCAGAGGTATAGGGGTGTTCCCCTTGTTCCACATCCTCTCCAGCATAGGCTGTCATTTGTGGTTTTGATCTTAGCCATTCTAATAGGTGTAACATGGAATCTCATTTGCATTTCCCTGATGGCTAATGATGTTGAAAATTTCATTAAATGTTTCTCTGAATGACATTTTCTTAATGAATGATTGATTTAGGAGGACCTAGCCCACTGTGGGTGGTACCATCCCTGGGCAGGTATTCCTTGGTTGTTTAAGAAAGTAGAATGGGGGGCATGGAAAGCAAGCCACTAAGCAGCACCCCTCCATTGACTCTGCTTCAGCTGCTATCTCCTGGTTCCTACTTATACTTCCGCCTTGGCTTCCATCCATGGAGTGTGAGGTAAGGTGTGTAAGCCAAATAAACCCTTGCCTTCCCAAGTTGGTTTTGATCAGTGTTTTTGTCACATTAAAAGAAAAGAAACGAATGTGTATTTCAACATTTTTACATTTCTTTGCTTCTAGGAGGTTCCAAGCAGTACCCTAGCTGTCAGTATTTTCAAGATGGCTGAAAGAAGGACAGCATCTATCCTGGCACTGAAGTCCAATCAAATACTTTCATTTATTTATTTTGCATGTGTATACATGTATGTTTGTGGGCAAAAAGCTCAAGCTACCATGCATATGTGGAGGTCAGAGGATGCTTTGGAGGAATCAGTTCTTCCTTTCCACCATGAGGTTATTGGGATTGAACTCAGGTCATCAGACTTAGTGGCAAAAGTGACTTTATCCACCAAGCCATTCTCACTGATCCCAAGTAAATATGTTTTGTAGCTAAAGTAATGTCCCCTGTTTGCTAATAACCCTCTGACCAGTCATTGTCCTAAAGTAAAACTTGTCCTGAATTATACTGAAGTGGATACAGAAAGTGAATTAATAATACTATTCATTAAACTGAGCGGTGTTTTGTTATAAATGTCTTGAGCATCCTATCTTTGTCTGGGACTCTTCCCTTTGGGAGCTTTTGTCCATAGACATGGGACAGTAGGAGAGTTTAGAATGGAAAAGGAAGCATGAGGATCAATATATGAAAAGGTTGATTGTCTGAGGAAGACTGGAAATGCTTTGAGTGTAGACTACATTAGCATGACGGAGCATGTTCAGGAAAAGCTGGTGGTCTCTAAGGACAGGAAGAAGTGATGTTACATACATGACTTATAAAGAGTGGGGATGCTGTAGGCCTGGGATTTTTCATCCTCCTATCTGTCAAGTCCCTGCTTGCTATCCCACTTCTGTTCTCGGAATACCTTCCTCTTTCTCACTAAAATGTTCTCTGTTTCTACCCTCTCTAGATGCCCCTGGTCCGCTTTTTGTTCCCAGACACAAGAACATGGAAATCTCAGTGTTTCCCTTCAGACTTTGATCACATCCGTTCCAGAACCACTAGTTTCCCTAGGCACTCCCATTTAGACATAACTTTTTCTGGTGCTAAGCTGAACTCCCAAATCTAAAATATAAACCCTTATATTAAAACTGAATAGACAAGCAGCTCTTCATTCCAAGTGTTTGCCACAAGACAGTAGGCAAAGTCAACATACATCAAAGAGTCTCAGTACCCAGATGAAAGGGAAAATATCAAACACTGGCTGTTTTTATTTAATTTTTCATCACAAAATAGAGAAGTACAAAAATAGCAGAGAGATCCTGCATATCACTCACTCCACTTGGCCCAGTAATTGCATCTTATATAACAGTAGGATGAAGTGCTCCTGCTGGGCAGGGGTGGGGGCTCAGCTCCAACTGGGGAACACCTGCTCTTGCTGGTGGGAAGGGCTGCAATTTTTCTTGGTGCTTAGCAGGAGTTCTTATCGAAAATTTGCTGTTCTAAAGATCTGTCTTGCCAGGAGTTCCCTTTCTTGGCTTCGGGACTTAAGACCGTGTTTATATTCTTTAGCTTTTGCAAAGTAAGTCTAGGAGTGTGGAAAATAGTTGGAGGAAATGAGCATCTGACATTCCTTAGTTCCTGAGGTCACCAGTGGCTCTGCTTTCTTTTCTCTACATTCAGGGCCTTGCATTTGTTATACATTTGTCTGATGGTGAGGGTTCATCTGTTCTTACAGTAAACGTAGAAAAGTGTGAGTGTTCCATCTTGGCCCAGAAGTGGCCATCTCTCAGACTGGCAGAGGAAGAGGAAAAGACCATCTTTGGGATGGTATAAACTGTCTAGCATCATATTTTACAAGGCTGGGGCTCAAACCAACATCTTTGCATGTGTTAAGCAAGCCCTCTACCACTAAGCCACACCTGCATCCCCCACATCACATTAAAAATACTAAGGCATTAACTACTGTAGCAAATACTACTGTGTTGTTCTGTAAAAGATGGTGAAACAGAGAGTCCCCAGCATACTACCCCTTCCCACAGCTCCCTGACATCCACACTGACTCTGAATATCTTAAGCATCAAAACCGTCAATGGATAGTCCTCTCTAAGTATTGAGTCTAACCACATTCACTTATGTTACAATTATGACAGCATTAAGAAAGTGTAGTATTACCAAATTCCTTAAGTATTTCACTAAACCTGTACAAGTGTCCAACTTCTTCTTTTCCTTCTGCCTTCATCCACCTTGAACTGCGACAGATAACCACAAGACTTAAGACCAGAGCAAATGTTCCATCTGAAGCCTACAATAGTCAAAGTTTCTGTGAATGAATGGTTATTTTTATATACTCCCCTTAAAGAGAAATTTAAAAATAAATGATTCTCCAATGTACTGATTAATCTGAAGAGAATTAAGAAGGTTAAAATCGTGTGATGAATTCATGTTAGGGAATAGCATATTTGTAAGGTGCTGGGGTCCTCATAATGATGACTTATCGACAGCAAAAGGACAGCACATCTTTATAATGGAGAATCTGCCAGCCTCCTGCTGGGACAGGCAGATGTTACATGCTTCCAAGTAAGATGGAATGTGAGTGTACATCACCTGTGCAGAACTTTTACCAGAAAGGTAAAGTTATCCTGACTCTAAAAAGTCATCTAAACACAAGTGGAGTTCACAGAAAATGGTAGTTACAAATGAACACATTAAAGTCTCAACAAAGAAGAAACTTTATAATCCCAGACCACTGGAAACTGTAGGAGACAACTCTCAATCTCCAAAAAATAAAGATCATAGTTGGGAAAGGTATGACAAAACATAATGTTTTAAATGATGAAATCTCATAAAAATGTATGCTCATTGGTGGGAAAAAATGTTGATGTTTTGGAGTAAAATTCAGTTTGTTGTACAAATTAGATGACCCAAGAATTATCATTAATTTTTCTAGAGATGATGATGGCCTTGTAGGATTATACATGCAGTTCTTCAGAGGTGTGCACTAATATATTAGGATTAAAAACTTGTATCTTATATTCAAAGCAACACAGCAAAATTTCAAACAATTTAGAACAAGTCTTCTGCAAACTACGGCCATCAAGTTGTTTAGGCCAAGTGCCTACTTATAACCATGGGCTAGAATATATTTCACTATTTCTAATGATTGTACAAAAATGAGACAAATAATACTTCCTGATATGAAAAATTACATGAAATTTAAATTTCAGTGGTCATAAAGTTTTATTAGAACATGGCCACATGTATCATTTCTATGTTGTCCATTTGCTGGTTTTGTACTACTACAGCAAAGCTGAGACAGAGCCTATCTGACTTCCAGAAACTTGAATATATTGTTAGGCCTTGTGCAGAAAGTTTGCCAACACTTGACTTGGAAGACACATTGATACCTATTGCATAGTTTTCAACTTTCCTCTACATTTTTCAGAATATAAAATCTAGCTTCACAATTGCAATGTGAGCTCATCAGGAAATGAATCTGCTTTCCCACAGAGACATGCTTGCTTAATAATCAGGTCGTAAGGATTCTGAGAAGTGCTTCCTCAGGTGTATCTGTCACTGTGGAGAGATCAGAGTGTACCTATGCAACAGGCAGCAAGCTAGCATGACATCAATTCTGGTTCCTTTTCTGTTGTTACAATGAAATATTCTGACCAAAATTTGTTTGGCTTACAATTCTAGGTCACAGCCTATTACTGAGGGAAGTCAGGGAAGGACATAAAGGCAGAATGTGGAGTCTGGAACCATGGAGGAATACTGCTTGCTGGTGTGCTCTCTCTCTGGTTCATACTCAGCTTTCTTATACAGGATCACCTGCTCAGCAATAGAACTGCCCACAGTGTGCCTGGCTGTCCTGCAACAATTAACAGTCAAGACAGCCCCCTACAGATGTGTCCATAGGCCAATCTGATCTAAACAATTCCTCAATCAAAGCTTTCCTCTCGGGTGATAATAGGCTCTGTCAAGTTAACAGTTAAAGCTAACTAGGACAAGGTGAACAACTTTTTTTATAATCAGAATATTTTGTAACTAGGACACTCTCAGACAATGTTAAGGTCTAAGTCTGGGGTGATAGGTCAGATCATTAAAGTACTTGCCCTGCAGGTGTGAGGACCTAAGTTCAGTCCCCACAAACACATAAGAAAAGCTAAACATGGTAATGCCTAATCCCAGTTCTGGGAACACAGAGGAAGGTGAACTCCAGGGGCTTGCCGGTCAGCCTAGGCTACTTGATGAGAACCAGACCAGTGAGAATCCTGCCTCAAGAAATCAAGGTGGACAACAACAGAGGAATAATGCTTAAGGTTGTTTTTTGGCCTCTTGCATGCATGCACAGCCCCACACAGAAACACGTAAGCCACTAACCCAAT
This sequence comes from Peromyscus californicus insignis, assembly GCF_007827085.1. NCBI lineage: Eukaryota > Metazoa > Chordata > Mammalia > Rodentia > Cricetidae > Peromyscus > Peromyscus californicus. Next base: position 143,847,237 of record NW_026294562.1, on the reverse strand, counting down.
CATTTTCTGTCATTCTGAAGTACAGTATGCGAAGCACAGTTCTGCACTGTTGTATGACTAGCAGTGCAGTTGGTTTGTGTACAACACCATCACCACAAACGTGTGATACATCGCCTATGATCTTACAAGGGCTAAGATGTCACCAGGTGATGCGATGGTTTTCAGTTCCATCATCATCTGATGGAACCATTGTCACCAATGATCTATCACTGACTGAAACATGCTTCCTCAGCTGCCTTATAAGCAAAGCAGTTGAAACCAGTGAGTTCAAGTCAGCACTCTGTTAAGCATACTAGGACAGTAAGCAGAGGGATGAGCCTAGATGCATGGCCATTATCTCACAGACACTTTTGTTCTCATGTTGAACAGGTCCTCTTGAAATAATTTTTGAAATATGTGATTTTCTTAACTGAATTCTTCTAGGAGACATGAAATATTGGGTCACAAACATAGTATTCAAAGTATATCCTATGTCTACAGTGTTCCTATATCTGCTTTGCTGCAGCCTTTGTGCCACGTTATTTGATCAGTCATGATAACTGCCACAAAGTTACACTGACATACAATATAAAATCCTTCTTCTGCCTCTGGGATGGCGGAATTTGTACGCAGACCCTGAAGTGCACCCTGCCCTAGTAAGGGCCACGTCCCCAAATGCATCAAATATCTTCCTCAAGTAAGTCTCAGAAGTGGTAGTGAAAACATCTATGTAGGATTGCTAACATGCTCTATTAGAGACGTGTGCATGCTCTACGGGCCACACCCACATAGTGAAGTAAACCAGCTGAGTTAGCTTGTATCAACACAGATAAACCCCAGAAACACAGCTTGAGTCAAGAAGTCAAGCATCAGAATGCAATTCATCGTATGAATTCATCATATGAAACCATTTTTGTAAAACAAAAAAGAAAGCACAGGACTTCCCCACCTCCCCCTCATTGACTTTCATGGCTATTGTGTGACTGTGTGGATATCTAGATGGATATCTATGTAAAAGGCAGTCCAAGAGAGACAGTGAGGACTTGGATCTTGGGAGGGATTAATAGAGGAGGATGGCAAAGTTCTTTATAATGTGCTTTCTGGGTATAAGAAATTGGCAAGAAATCAATTCTTCTTTTAAGGAGACTTGTACTTGAGGCTTTAATACGACTATGCTGACTCTTCTGTCACTTCTAATAGTAAAGAAACATGATCCTGCTTGTCTAGGTGTTCCTGCTCACAGATCTCTATGGACCCACAGGCCTCTTTTAACATTTTATTTCACTCTTTGATTAAACATGTGTTAACTGTACATGTCGACAGGGTGTGACAGTCAAGCATATGCATACAGCAAACCCTAATCAAATCCATTCTCCTTACACCCAACTACTACCTTTCCCGATTTCTGTAACTGTTATTTGTGCTTTCAGATTAAACACGTATGGCTTCCACATAATGTGGTGTTTGTCTTTCTATGCCTGGGTAATTTCTTGTCTCACTTAATACAGTGTCCTCCAGTACTATCCATTGTGCCACAGACAAAAGGTTTTCTCTTTTCTTTGTGGCTGAGAAATATTTCATAGCAGAGGCGCTCCACGTTGCCCGTTCACCTGATGGATGCCCAGGCTCAGGGCTGTTGCTCTGTACTTGTCCTGGCACATCAGCTTCAGGGACACAAAATTCCATCATTACTGCACAGGACAGTCATCAGCTGTTCATGATTTCTCAAATTCCTATTGATATCTATGACAGTTAGTTCTTTTATTAGATTTGATTCAAATTGCCCAATTCTAAGATAGACAGCAATAATGAGTGACTCGATTATTTATTTTTTCATAAATATTTCTAGACAGTGAAATATCATAATGAAAGTGACAGGACAACAGTGGAAGATGGATGTAAAAGTTATCATTATTCACAGATTGATAACTACACACATAGAATTAAGGAGGAATTGGCCACAATAATGAAAGGAACAAGACACTTTCATAATAACAGCATTGTCTGGGGGTGTTGAACAGGAATGAGAGTCAATGTAACATAACATTCAATGACTTTCAATTAGCCTTGTGTTCGTGAGGTCAAGACATACCTGAAAAAATACCAGGCAATCTCAGCAGGACAAGAGAAAGAGGCAAAGGGAACTCTAGGATCTCTAATGCAGCATCAAATCACCATCACACAGACAGCAGTCTTTTAAGATCTGGTTGTTCTATTTATTTCTGGGTGTGCCTTTACATCTAGATGTGCACTGCATGCGTGCAGGTGCTATGAGTCCAGAAAAGGGCATCAGAGCTAATGGAACAGAAGTCAAAAGTCATTGTGTGTGCTGCCCTGATATGGGAGCTGGGAACTGAACCAGATTCTCGGGAAGAGCAGCAAGCACTCTTCACCACTGAATTATCTCACTAGCATATTGCAACACAAACAGCATATGACAATATTTACAATAAAAAAAATCACTGGACAGACCCTGAAACAGGCTAGAGATGACAGGAAAGACGAAACACAGGGCCTGTGCATTTTCCTGTATACATAGTCATGAAAAAGTCTGACTTATATAGAAAATTAACAACAATAGGTAATAATGAAATAGATTATAATAATAGATCCTTAAGCATCCACAACTTGTAACTACAGTTCCAGGGGATTCAGTGCCCTCCTTTGGCCCTCATGGGTACCTGAACACACATGCACATAAACAAAAAGCTACATTTTAAAAACTATAAATTATTTATTTCTTGAATTCTCTGTTTGCTGTTGTTAGACCTTTCTTGAGCACAGGGAATGGAACTGTGGAAAGCTGGTCTATAAATAAAGAGGATTCCCTTGTAATAATTGCACCAGAGTATCTGTAAGCATTATGCTTTTATTTGATATGGAAACTGTGGCTATTAAGCATACTGTGAATGGATATGTACAAACAGACTTACACACAAGTGTGTATTATAGGAGGAAAGATTAAAGTCTCAGAAAATGGCCCTAGAACAACTAGATGTCTGTGCACAAAGCAAAACAAGACATACACAATGCTCACTTCACATTTTATACAAAAAAAAACCAGTGAACTTTAATACCAAAGGTGAAATATGAACTACAAAAAAAATAGAAAATCAACCAGCACATTTGGGTTCTGCAAGATTTCTGAGATACAACAGCAAAGCAAAATTCATTAAAAGTACATTGACAGATGTACTAGAGACTATTAAAGGTTTTAAATGTCTGCTTCACAAAAGACATGTTAGGAGAATAAAGCAAAGCCTTCAATATCCTTGCTGTTGAGACTAGTGACCTGAGTTCAATTCCCAGGACCCACATGGTGGAAAGAGAGGACCACAGAACTGTTCTCTGACATCCACATACACTGTCCCTACAAATAAATATAATGTAAAAGACTCAGGGAAAATGCACATGCTTTGCAAAATACCTAAAAGATATTATATTCAGAATATAGAAAGAATTGCCCAGACTCAGTGAGAAAACCGACAACTCAACAGCAAGAAAGCAAAGGAGTCAATAGCTGCCGCTCACCACAGAGTGGTGCCTGGTGGGTGGTCTGTGAGCACACTGGAGAGACGCTCAGGACCATCCATCACCAGGGAAGTGGAGACTGATCCACAGTAAACACTATGCCCGAATATGGGTGACTGTGGGAAACAGCAATAAGAAAAGATCACCTTAAAACTGGAACTGATGGCAAGCAAAGCAGCAGAGCAGAGCGAGTAGAACTCTCACCCAACTGCTGAAAGCGAAGATTGTCCAATCTTCCGGAGACCGTGTGCCAGCCTCTGACACAGGCAGGTGTGCATTCACCATGCAACACAACAACTTCTGGTAGTCAACAGGAAAAACAAAATTGTGTACTTGAAAAGCAAAATATTGTCTAAAATGTTTCATGGCTTTACTCATAATTACTAAAAGCTTAGAACAACCCAAATGTCCGAATGGATGGTAAACCAACTGTATCTTTGTAATAAACCACTGCCTTACAGCAAAAGGAAAGATTGTTGGCACATGCAAGGACAGGCCCCCATCTCAAATGCGGTGTGATAAGTGAAGGAAACCATCTACAAAACACTAAAGACAAGATTATAGAAACGAAAACAGACTGTGAACAACTGGCAATGGATCTGCGGAGTGTGCTGAGCACCACAGAGCATGATGGGAGAATCCAGGTTGGAGTGGCAGGCAATGAGGCTGCACCAGGGATGCTGTGGTAGTAAAACCACTGTGTGCACCTGTTAAAACCCACAGACTGGTACTTTGCAAAGAACAAACTTTACCTTGCAAAAATAAAAACTCAATGGCAAATGTTAGATAAAAACATAGCATTTTCACATATCTGATTGTAAAACAAAATTTGCAGCCTCTGTGTTGACAGAATTTTGACAGCAGCTGTGGGCAGACATTCGTGAATAGCTTTTGCAGAACAATTTTGCAAAAGTTGCTGAAAATTTAACGAGCACACTCTCAGAAGCACAATGATTCTGTTTCTGAGAATTAGTTCAGAAGTGTACTTGCATACCCCTAAGACCAGCCATACAGCGTGTGATGGACATGTGCAGATAGATAAATCATCTATGAAAACAGAAAAAGCAGCCACAAATTGTGCCATTCAGTTCAGCACATTCTAGTTTAAGATGTATTCTGAGGGAATCTGTGTTTAGTCCAGCAGTTTGCATGGCACCATCTGGTTTTGGCTCCACATCAAATGTAATGTGGGGCCTAAAATAGTATCTGTTTAATAAGTATAATTTCATTACCTAAAGCTGTGTTCACTCTGTCACTATGTCAGCACAACACAGTTCCCTCCCCTGTGTCCTAAAGCTGGCATTCTCCACAATGGCTATTATAATGTCATACTTTATTATCCACCCCTGTTTCAGCTGTTTATAACGGTTAGAAAGAAAAATCTGGTGTGTGTTCTCTGCTCCACACTTACTTAGATAGTGAGCCTCCTTAAGTGTGCTCAGGCAAGATGGTAGGCACTGGTCGGACTCCTGAGTCCTGGGTAGCTTCCACATGGCCCTTTTTCAGGGCCTCCTGAATCGGTACCTGGACTATTGTAAGATATTTAAAGTGCTCTCTGAAAATCGCATGCTCCAAAAAGTCCTTTTAATTTGTCTTCCACAAAGCCCAGAGGAGGCTTCTAAAATACACAACTCCGGCCTGCATTCCTCCAGTGCCCTGCTGTTCCTGAATGACGATATCTTACCTCCTTGAGATACCTTGTCCTGCTGTCTTCAGACCTGTCCCTCATCATCACATGCCCCCAAGCTTTCATCCCCTCCATGTAAAACTTCCTGGGCACAGCACACCTTGTAACAAGTACACGAAACTATTCTGAATGACTGTAATAAGATCTGAACATGGATAGTTTTAAAGGAGAAGGATTTATTCATTTATGTTAGCTCATGATTTTGGAGGTTCAAGAGCAAGATGCAGGCTCATATCTTACAAAGACATCATGGTGAATGATGTGGTAGGAAATCTGTGAGAGAGAAAGATTATATTGTAAGAGCCAAGGATCTCTTTAAGTTTAAGTCCCAGCTCTCTTTTATACCAACTCTTAAGAAGCTAACTGGAATCCTGTGAAAATTACTTAATTTGTTCAAAGGACAGAGTCTTCTATGACCTACTCACCTCCTACAGGAATCCTCATCTCAGAGAGGTCCTACCATCTCTGAATGCAGCCACACCAAGATGCTGGGGACACAGCCCATCAAAACCACAATAACAAAGATGGGCCCTCTCTTTTCCTCCTTGCTGCTTCCTTTAGTTATCTTCACATATATCTCAGCTTCTACTATGCCCATGTTCCTTTCTAGCTGTATGAACCAAGAGACCTTCTGAGACATTATTTAATGCTCTTTCTGTCGTCTATCTTATAACAGCCAAGGTTTGCTGAGGTCATATAATTATGTCCCTGAACTTCTAACTGCTCTGTAGGTTCTGGAAAGGATATTCTGCCTCAGATTTCTTTCCACCTTCTGTCCATAGCAAGCACTTAGAACAGAGATGTCACTCAAAATTGCTTGTGTAGCTAATCCATTGCTTGGATCCCCTCAGATGATAGAGAGAACATTTCTTTATGTCAATGTTCTGTTACCAAGTAATCCTTAAGAAGGCTACATGAGTTGTCTTAGGGATCTGCTAATTAGCTAAATGTTTTCATGAACACACCCAGAGTAAGAGGAAATAGAGAAATGGTGGACTTTGAACTAAAGTTATATTTGGCCAAAAGACAGTTCCATGCTGTTTCTCATCAATACTTAACAGATCGCCATTTTTAGTCGCTGTGACAAAATCCCAGGCTTTCCTCACCCCAGGACAAGAACACAGAAATTATATAGAGAGATTATGCTCCTCTAGAGAACCCTAATAAATACATCACTATTGGTAACGTTGTACAGAATTAAACTGTGGGATGCCTGCGATGAAACTCCAATGTTAGGCATAAGCATTGTGTCACCTAGCCAGTGAACTGTGTAAGACACACAGCAAGGGCTGCCAGCTCTTATTTGCTGAATGGAGGTATATGGAGCAGAGGATCAAGATGACCCTGTGTCTCTGTATGTGGAAATTACAATTATCTTTTTAAATGAAATGAAGGAAATAATCCATGGACATAATAAGCAGAGGACTGAGGGAGGTAGCAAGGTCAAGTTTCTTTCCATGGTGTGGACCAGCAAGAGCATAGAGGACAACACCCCTTGTGCTAGAGCTAGGCATGGAGGTGAGAGGACAACACCCCTTGTGCTAGAGCTAGGCATGGAGGTGAACATTTCCCAGGTACTGTCTCAATCTTAGTGCTCCTTTCTCCTGTCACCCAAGGAGTACATTTAGTTTCCAAGTACATGAGGACCTGCTCAAGGAATTCTTCAAACCAGTGAAGAGTCAGCCTCTAACCCAGCCCTGATGGCTCACATTCATCCAGTATTGGTACCCATCACCAGGATGGTCAGATGGCTTCAGATAAGAGTGAAGTCAAAGATAAGTGAGGGGTCTGGGAACCAGAGTGTCCACTAACTCAATGTGTTCCTTTTAACCCAGCACCCGGCCACTTTCCAGAGAGGTCTGCATCTCATTCTCTTGCTAGGCACAAGATGTACATGACAGGAATCTCCATCTACTCACCTCTCCCTTCCTGGGCAATGCCAGCCACAATGACCTTTGCAATAAGGTGGCTCATAGGATCAGCCTTGTGCTGCCTCCACACCCATTCTGCTCTTTGGCAAGGTCTGCTATAACTCTGGAACTCAAAATTTCCCCAAAGACACAGCAGTTTCATCTCTGGGAGAAATGTTCTCATTCACTATCGTTAACTGTCAGCAGCCACAGCCTTTACCGGGGCTCAATCAGGGAGCTTCTCAGTGTAAAGGAAGCCCACCAGTCTTCTGCTTGGCAGTTCTTGTCTCTGTGTAGCTGAGGTTTTATAAGTTTAATCCCACTTAATGGAAGAACATTTGACAGAGCTGAGAGGTCAAGAAGAATGATAGCTACAGAGTGGAGGTGAGTTTCCTTGATTCACTGAGTAGTGTGAGTATCAACATCTTATTTATAAGGAACTGTTTGTGAGTCCTCCTCAAATAAAGAGGTGCTATCATTAAGGCTTTATTTCACACCATTAGATTCCCTCCTAAATGATACTCCTCTTTAAAGGTCTGTCTTTCCAACTATGTACTGTGGTCTAAGATCTGTGTAGCATGGCTCAGTTAGCCTGGAAACTAAACAACATTCTCAGAGGTTTCAATCCTCTGAGAGCTGTGGCTCATTTTCATTTAGTCTGAGCCAATTGTTGGCAGCAATTGTCCGACTGTGTCACTTCTGCAGGGCTTGCTCACAGCAGTTCCTACACTGACAAAGTCCCTTCTCATTCGCACATGGCTTCTCTATGCACTGTTGTTTTGTTTGTTCATCAGGAATGTACTGCACAGGAGATAGTAAGGTGTAATTTAACTCTAAGGACAAGACAAGGAGACTCCTGATGTCTGGGGATCCTGGCCAATTTTACAGTCAATAAACAGACTGAGAACCTCATTTTTTTCCTCCTCCCTCATCCTCAGGCCATCACGGAGTGAGTGGTCACGGGTGCCACACTTACTGCTGCTGCTTGCTACTCTGCTAAAAGAGACGAGCATGCTGTATTTCTCAGGACAGAGAGGCTGCCAGGAATCCTGGGAAGAAGCATGGCCAACTGTTAGGAGCTTCTTGCAAGATTCTGGGCACTCACATTCAAACTCACACCCCAGGGAACCAGCTCCAGGGAGCACAAAGCTTTTCTGAGCACATAAACTCTGACACATTTACACATACAAAAGAGAAGAAAGAAGAGTTAAAAGTGCATTGCAAATAAAGTAAATATGTCAATAACCACAGACTCACCAGACTGCTGTGCTGAACATAGAATCCTGAAGAAGACAAGAAATGAATTATGTGAATATATAACTTTCTGATGTGTGTATATTACTTCCTCTGTCCCAGTTTTAAGACAGCTCCTTAATAAGGCTGGAGACCTGCTGCCCATGCGGAGGACCTAGGTTTGGTTACCAGTACCTACATGATGGCTTTCCCAACTCCAGTTCAAGGAGATCCAGGCCTCTTCCATAGGCACCAGGAACACATGTAGTACACAGGCAGGCAAAGACTCATACACATAAAACAATGATAAGTAACATCTCAAGGTGTCCCTTAATAACTACTCTGTTGTGGAATATTTGTACACTATGAAGAGGTATTGCTGTGATTGGTGTAATAAAAAGCTGAACCAATAGCTAGGCAGGAGTGCTAGGCAGGACTTCTGGGCAGAGAGAGGAAGAGAACAATGGAAGAGATGATGTAGAGGCAGAATGAGTCAGACACACAGAATGAGAGAGAGGTAAAAGCCTTGTGGTAGAATGCAGATTAATAAAAATATGGGTTAATTTAAGTGATAAGAGCTAGTGAGACAAGCCTAAGCTAAGGCTGAGCTTTCATAATTAATAATATGTCTCTGTGTCCTTATTTGGGAACTGGCTGATGGGACAAAAAAGGACTCCTTACACTGTTCTGCTGGTGCCCCTGGCTGCACTTACTCCATGGTTTCCCACCATCTCTGCATTTACCACACACAGGGGTTGCACATTTTGTGTGCATCTGTCCAGAGGACAGTGCAAACTGAATGAGACACTTCCCTGCATTGCGTTTCTCTGAGCCCTTCACTCATGTCCATGTTCTAATGAACAGTGTGATTCATCACTGAGCCAGGGCAGAAGTCAGGTTCTCATCTCCAATTCTTTTGCTGAAAAGGTAAAAACTGAAACCCATGATGTGGTACTTAAAACATGCATTGCCACATTCCTCCTTTGCTTCTTATTTTTTTGTAACAAGGTGGAGTACAAGTACAAGTGTACCAAAGGGAGTCTAATGCCTGCCAAACCAGCAGAGGCCACTATGAGTCCCCAGAGGACAAGTGAGGTAGAGATCACAATGCACATCCCTGTGAGCCATCAGCCTAGATAAAGAAAAGAGGCCTGGGTGGTGGTACTGGCAAGATACACTGAGCCCTAGGCAAAATCATCTCCTTGCCATTACTTGTGCACTGACATCACAGAGCTGAATGGACAAGAGTTGACCATATTCTCTACCTAAGATGATAAAGAGAAGTTTCCTGCTCCTATCTGGCCAAGGCAATACACTTTACTGCTGGGATTCACCTCCCAAAAGTATATGAGTGGAAGCTTAGATGATGCAGTAGTTGTAGGTGGTGGTGGAGCTAGTAACATGGAGTAAATAGGTCATGAGGACCTATACTTAGAAAGAAAAAGGGCTCATTCTGAGAGTAGGTTAGATCTGTTGGAACTAGATTACTTACCGTGAGAGCAGTTGTCATAATGCACTTGGTCCCTTCCATGTGTGATATTACTTCCGGGAATCTGATAAGATCTGTTGTATTATGACACAGCCCTTGTCAGATATGGTAACTTGAGCTGGGACTTCCAGAAGCTGCCAACATTGTGAGAGAAAATAATCCCTTTTGCTTTGTACATTTTTCATCCTTATTGGTGAAATTATTAAGGCCACTCCACATAGTTAAATGGGAGGTTTATTTAGTGGCATAACTTACAAATGAAGGGGTAGGTAGGCTGCAGGGTCTGGGAAAGACGTAGCGCAGTCCGGCGGTGTTCTCTAGAGAACTCTGCTCGATCTACCTCCAGCGTCCAGGGTCTAGGAACCAAGAGAGGTGGTGCATCCAGATCTCGGGTCTTCAGGGTCCTCTCTTGGCCCCACCTTGTAGGCGTGACAGTTACCGAAGCCTCAATGGGGCTTGGAACTTCCAGATCAAAGCTGGAATGGCTACCCACTATACAACCTCTTTTATTTAATTACAGCAAAAGAAAATGAGTGAAGACATTTACCACTGAGACAAACTTTTTTGTTTGTTTGTTTTTATGAGACAGGATTTCTCCATGTAGTTTTGGTGCCTGTCCTGGATCTCGCTCTGTAGACCAGGTTGGCCTCGAACTCACAGAGATCCACCTGCCTCTGCCTCCCAAGTGATGTTATTAAAAGTGTGGGCCACCACTGCCCGGTCCATTGAGACAAATTTGATAAATAAGAGTTTCTGGTTATATGTTGAAAACTCCATAACTTTTTGGAACTGGACCTGGACTGGTTAAAACAAGATTTAGGCATTGATAAAACAAAGAAAAGGAAAAAAAAGGCTTAGATACTATAGCTGGGAAGAAGTTCAGAAGGACTCAGTTTGGAATCTCCAAACAGCCCAAAGGGCACCATCTGTCCATTAATTTATCTGCAAGACTAGAACAATGACAGGAAAACATATATGATCCAGGAGGCACACAACAGAAATGGGATGGACCTCAAAAGGAGCTAAAAGAAATGGCCAGGATTGGTGAGTTCCAGGGCAGAGTTCAGGGACCGGCTTTAATCAGCCCATGTAGAATTTCAAGCAAGAGCCCTCACATGTGAAGTTGGGCTGCACAGCGTACAGATTTAGATTCCACTGCTGTCCTTACAGTTGGTCCACTCTCACATAAATCAGTCATTAACTAGAGAGGAAAAGTCTTGCTGCTAAGGACAGGCCATCCACTCAAGCTAGACCCAACACCTCCCGTATGCACCTGACCTGAGCTGCCAATCAGCCAGCATCTCTGTAACCTAACACTGAGGCTTTTCCGCAGATTATGAGGCATGTCTCTGTCTTCTTGTCTGTCAAAAACAGCTCACTGTGATTTCTAACCATCAGTGAAGAAGACAGCCACCCATCACTCAATCGCAGACCATGTACTCAGAAAGGCTTTCATAAACTGAAATAGCTATGACGGCATCATGAGACTCCATCTCATGGGGCCACTGTCATATATACACTGGGAGTTACAGACAAAGACCAAGCCTACTTTGTTCCTTTATCATGTTTGCTTGGATGCTGTGAGCAATTTGGAGTTTTAACCATTATGCCATTTATATGTGAAGCAGCTGGAGCATGTAAGAATTAACACAGAAAAAGAGAAGCCTTGGATATGATGAGAGCAACCTCCAACCTGTGTAAGGTTTCCCCGGGGAGGAATGGTGAGCTTGGCCTGAAGGGTGTCATAAACTCAACCCTTCATCTCCAGAGATTTGTACTAAAAGTCAATTTACAGCAAGTCTATCAGGAATGGCTTATAGTCTGTGGCTATAGCATTCAAGGGGACAAGTTGGGAGGAGCTAGAGGTAGAGATTACCCTGGGCTTTCTCAAAGACAAATAAATAAAATAAAGGGAAGGTCAGCCAGCTGAAGAAGTACAGGAAAGCTTGAAAGGGTATTCAGTGGAAATGCTGAACAGAGGAAAGTGTGCCTCTTTTGTTCTGACATAGGAGACTTCACAGAAAGACATTGAACGAGGAGATGACAGCACAGGAAATGAAAATCCGAGCTGTCAGGAAGACATATTAGTTTTAGATTTCAAGTCACCTTGTGATATCATCTTTAAATGAATGAAGAAAGGCTTAGCAACATTATAAGAAAAAAATCCAAACCTGCAACAATGGAAGAGTATGCCAGCCCACAAAAGATAAAGCAACAGAAAAAAAAGACACTAGTTAACCCACATGGGTGAAACTCTGCTCTTAGTAACCAGAGTACATGGTATCCACACACTCAGAACATCTAGGAAAACTAACTGCTTTACTAACTTCAGGAAAGGAAGTCACACAGCATAATTCTCCCAATATTAGAACAACTGAGCTAAAAATCCATCACATAGACAATGAGAAAATTGACATGAAGGCTCAAACATGGCTCTGTGATAAAGTGTTTGAATCAAAGACACAATGGAATCTACAAGATGATCGAGATGTGCAGGAGTGAAGCTATAGATGCGAGTCTAGAGGAGAGGTTCTGGTGAGTGAGCCCCCTGGGAGAAACGCAAGAACAGCAAATGTAGGACCACCCTCCATAAAATTAAAAAGAAAGGACATGATAAGGAGAAGTGTGGAAATGAATGGGTTAGAAAACAAATGCATGGCAGAGAAGCACAAGAAAGTCTTGAAAAGACTAAGGACAATAAACCCTGGAAGGAGATGCCCAAGAAAGGACCGTGTGTCTGAGAAGGAACCATTGCAGGCATAGCACAAAGCTCAGGGGAAATTACAGCCTGTTAATGCCAAGGCGTTTGAAATTTTACATGAAATGGACAAACAAGAGAAGAGCATAAGGTTCTATTCATAGAACCTTGGGAATCCTGTAATTATTAGAGAAATGGAAACTATAATTATAAATCTGCCCACAAAGCAAACCCCAGGCCAGCTGGATCGCCAATTAATTCTGCCACAGATTAAGGAGCAAGCCCCATGAACCTTGCCTAATGCTTCCATGGTCTTTGTAGGCAACCTGCATGTAAAAAGCAAACACAACTCTCAAATGATGACAGGGAAAGAGAATTTAGAAGGAAAATTACAGGTTCAACTCTTTCTTCAATTCAGCCCAGGAATGATAAGCAAAATAATAGCCAGTGAAATCTGCCCCATATACGAGATGATTCCACACCACTGGGTTTGCTTATTCCAAGGTGCAGTCAGCCATTCCCATTTCCTGTATTATCTGAAGGAAATAATGTGCATGGGGCTATTTCAATATAGAAAGTGACCAGAGATAGCTCAGTGCTAGAGTGCTTGCTTCCCATGTGCAAAGCCTAAATTCAAAATCTTTCACAGAAAATAAATGCACGATAAAATTTAATATCCAGAGGGATTTAAGTCTCTCCTCCATGTGAGAATTGCGCTTCCTCAATCAGATGAAGTAGCCATATAAATTCCATTCTGCCCGACACTGGGAAAGGGACAAAGATGAGCCTTCTCCCCTCCCCCAAGGTCATTAAACAGTATCTGGGAAGCTTTGTCAATCCACAAAATCAAGAAAAGGAAATAAAATGCAAATGGTTAGAAGAGAAGAGATATTTTTTGACAATATTTGTAGAAAATCCAAACAAATGTACAGATGGGAGACTGAATTACTAGAACACAGCAAGAAGACAGCATGCCCAAGATGCAACCTTAAGGAAATAATTCAAATTAAAAGGATATTCCACACAAGCCAGCCAAAAGATAGTGTACTTCTTTCTAATTCCTGAGAGGAATGGTTTGTAGAAGAACACTATATTAATATTAAAAAGTGAATTTACACAAGAAAAAGACATCCTGAAAGTCTGCCTCATGACCTCATCCAACTCAAACCCCTCAGTGTAGATGTAATTCTGAATGACCTTATTAAATAAGAAATGCAGAGCCAAATGCAGACTTAAAAGCCCAGAGATCAAGCAGCAGCAAAGAACTAAGACTGCCTTCTTATCCTTTGTTGTTGCTGTTGTCCTTCCCCTGAGAAAGAGACCTTCTTCCTGTGTGTCTGTATTTTTATTGACTTTCTGTTCTGCCTTTTCATTGGTTCTAAACCCAACCACATGACTTCTTCACTGCCTGCCTATACAGACCTCCAGGTCTCTATGGTTGGTACTTGGATTAAAGGCGTGTGTAACCAAGCTGGCTGTGTCCTTGAACACACAGACTCTGCCTGCCATGTAATCGGAATAAGGGCATGTGCTACCACTGCCAGGCTTCTGCTAAATGGCTTGCTATTAGCTCTGACCCCCAGGCAACTTTATTTATTAACATACAAATAAAATCACATTTCAGCACAAATAAAATATCACCATATTTCCTCCTTCTATTCTAATAAAAGAAAAAAGGAAAAATTATAACTACTATAAGAAAACTATATACAATAAGTAAAATAACTATATACAATACATACAAGCAATAAATACCTAAACAATGTCGAGTCCATTTGCATTTGACAAACTCAAAGAAAATAATTCCATTATCTTTCCTATTTTGGTAAGACCAAAATGTACCTGATTCACTTTCTATCCTAACTTATATTACTAACAGAACTATCTTATAATGTCTTTCAAATTTATATATTCACTCTTTAGTGAGTTTCTTTTCTAAAATTCTTAGTAAAGAAAACTATAATTATAACTATCTAATCTTCAACTACCTCAGAAACTCAAGAAGGAAATAATATTACCTAAAAAAAATAAAAACAGGAAGTGCACGCAAGCGGCTTCCAAAAACGTTGTGAGTTGACAGAAACAGCCAACTGCCTGGACAGTTACGCGAGGTTTCTCTGCAGCATTGGGGCATCATCTTCTGCCTATATGACAGACTCATTTGTGAGGTAGGATGGACACAAGGCCAACTGTTCGACCTCACATTTGGTGAGACTAATCCATGTACCAGAAACACCTGAATTCCACTAGTGTCCTGTCATGATTCAGGATTTTAAATTCTGGAAATTGTTGATGTTTTTTTTTTTAATTCAGCTGTCCATTGTTCTTGGCTTGTGTGTGTGGCTTCATCTTGGCATCCCATTATTCTTCACATCCCTCTATTAAATGACAGTCTACCATTGAGAGGTTAGACTCTGTCAGCTTAGTTACTCTTTCAAGAATAACTGCTTCAGCTGCTGTTCCACTGCACATCAGAAACCATCGGTCCACTGCCAGTTCAGCTGCCTTCAAAGAAAGAGGCACTGTACCTTTTCCAGATTGTAAAGGTCACTTCAGGGATGGTGCTGTATTGTCCTGGCCTCAGAGGATGCCTGTTGCTAAAGCCACAACCACACTTGTCTTGGCAAGAATCGTTAGTGCTTTATTTCATGTCCTGTCTGTCCATTTTGTCCTGTTTGTCAGCAGTCGATTCGAGGATACTTTGTTGTCCAGTGGCTAACTTTTGCCACGATGAAAGTTAACTCCATATGCAGTTTCTTCAATGCCCATATTTTCTCTGAAGTAGATTGGTACCGCCAGGAGCCAACATGTCTCATAGTCATAAAAAAAGAAAAAAATTTAAGTTATTAAAACATTTTAAATGTTATATTATGTAGATCTCTGAAGGGTTTGAAGATGACCCGTCTATCTAAAATATATCTGCTCAATCTTGAAAGCATACCTAATATGACTACAAGTTTGATTGTAATGTTTAACTACTAACTTTCATTTCTTTATATCCTAATAGTTGGTAATAATAACATTCAAGGATCAGCAAATTGCATTATATTGTTAAATGAATGATATAAGTACACTATCTTGAACAAGATTAGAAATATATGTATGGCATTTTCTAACAATATCAATCTCAATATACATAATTTGTATACAATATACAAAAATACAATTCAGTGTATTTAAAACTAGTAATTGTCTTTTAAAAGTAGATTCAATAATCTATATTTTTATCTATATCATATCTATATCTTCTCTTTATTTTTCTGAGTAGATTCAATAATCTACCCTCTATTCTATCATTTCTATACATCTTTTTTTATTTTTATTTTATTTTTTTAAACAAGAACCTTAAATCTAATCTCCTTTGCTTATCCCTTTTCCTAACCCTTAACAATAACTTGTAACCAACCCTCCTAAGCTATGAAAATTATCCCAGACCTAAAACCCATTAAAAGACCAAAAAATCACCCGCCCCACACCACCTCTTGGGAATGTGGGCATTGTATTCTTAAAATTGTTTCCTGCTGGATATGGGCAAAGGTATCTTTATTCTGAAAAGAAAAATTTTGGTTAATTGTCAAATTCTAGGAAAGGTAGCTATATCCTTTGTTGTCTAGTCTGTGCATAATGCCAAAGTACAGGGCTTATCTCAAGTCCTTATTCAGTCCATATCCAGTCTTTGAAACTGAATCATCTAAGCTAGCCATCTCAAAATTGCTCTGAGTAGTTTGTAGTCCAAAGCTGATCTGTAGATGATGTTTGTCAGCTTAGTGATATTATTATTGTCCATGCGGAATTGTTGTTGTTGTGGGGCCCCATCTTCTTTCTGGAGACTTCAGTTGATGTTAAGCCTGGCCATGATTTCCTGTAGAAAATTGATAGAGACTCGAACACAAAGACATGTATAGGCAGCTAACTGAAGCCTTTTTTCTAGAATTAGTTAGTACTCTATATGACCATTAATATCTTAACGAAGTTTAATATATATATATATAAATCTTCTAAATTTTGATATAAAATTCATACTTTAAGAAAAGTTTAAAGAATCAGAATAGAATCAAAGAATTGAGATTAGTAGTAATAGAATAGTCCCTTAATTTTTTTGTTTTGTTTTGGTTTTTGGTTTTTGGTTTTTCTCCTGTTCCATATCAGAAGATGGCTCTTTCTTCTGGCATGATGCAAGAAGTTTGCATTTTCCTTTTAACAACATTCTTGGATTTAAAGAAGGAGAGAGCCATTCTCCAACTCCAAAGCCAGCTTTAAATTTTAATTAAACTGGGACTACAAGAAGACCAATAGTGTTAAATGTCTTTAGAGAGGAGCAGAAACAAACATTTAGGAAGACTTATGAAATTTTACAGATGATATACCAATAGACCATTTTACTCTTTTCCTTGGGACATTTTTTAAGATGATTTGTCCTTTTTCTTCAGTTGTCTCATTTGTCCAGTGTTCTTCTATTTCTTAGCCTTCATTCTCCTAAAAGACAAAAACAAAAACCTTTCCCCAAGCCTCAGAAAGGCCCACCTGCAGATGCCCCTCCTGTTGGAATTGCAGACTTTAACTTTTTGGTGCAGATCACTTAGCATTTCATGTATAACAGTGGGAGCTGACTGACATCTGGGAGCTGACGGACATCAGATGAGCACATAAATGTTGTATCTCCAGCTAGCTGTCCCTCTACCTGGATGGTAAAATGTTAAATAGAAAGGGTGCTTCTTTCTGTTCATCTTTTGGAAAGGCTGAACAAAGTCATTTGCAGGGTCTCCACAAGCCCAGCCAGTGGCTGAATTTGATATGAGTCACAGCGGCAAGTGCTGTGAGCCTGGGGAGAAACACTTCCCACTCACCATGTTCGGAAGTATGTCTTCCACATCCACTTGAAACATTGGGTTTCTGTGGTAACTTTTCAGACTGGAAGTACATGTGACCAGTTTATGTCAGCAGCAGCCACTTGCCCCATACAGCCTGTATTGTGTGAGGGGCAGGTGAGCACTGGAGATCACTGCAGCATTGTATGATGGGCCTAATCCATAAACTCTTCATTATCAGGCTCTATCAATGACCAGTGGAATAGGTACAGAGGAGAATATTATACAGCAGTGAACACAAACAGAATGGAATAGATCATGAAAATGATTGAAAACTGCAGCCTTCAAAATAATGCGGATCAAACAAGTCCCTTTCTGTAACACTCAAAACCAAGAAAAGCTTAGCACTACTGCTAGAATTCAGGACAAGAAGGGAAAGACTACTGTCTCCCAGGGGAAACAAGGAGGGGCTCAGATGTGTGGTCAATGTCCTGCTTCCTCACCTTGGAAGCCTGGTGTAGAGCATTTTATGGAAATGGTCCTTGGTACTTTTGGCTTTGTTGTATACCCTGTTTTACCACCCAGAAGTTATAGTTAGAGGGAGAGCTAGCATAAGACACAGAGTCTTCTATGTGCTCAGTTTTGTTAGGTACTTCCCTAATTCCTACTCTGGTCCTTTCAACATATTATTCCCAATTTTAAAAATAAAGCTACATTTCAAAGGTTAAGTGTGGAGTGGAATAGCTTTACAAATGAACCTGTAGCAAAAAGGGATTTTTCCCCCAGTGTACACTGCTACATCTCTGTGATGTATTGAGCCCTGTTCCAACCCCAGTTCCTTGTGCATTGCCATTTCTGAAGATAATTTTCTACTTAGATTTCTGTTGCTCTTAGAAACACCATGACAAAAAGCAGTTTACAGTCCATCATGGATGGAAGCCAAGGCAGGAACACAACGTGGGAACTTGAAGCAGAAACCAACAAAAGAAGACTATTTACTGACTTGTTTATGGGATCGGGTTCAGTTAGCATTCTCACACAGCCCAATCCCACCTGCCTAGGGATAGCACTGGCTACAGTGTCAGGATCCTGCCCTCACTCCCACACATGTGCAGCTTGGGGGTCTTGCATCTTACGCCATCAGGGGGCGCTAGTGGTCACACAATCTGTGCCTTAAAAAAAGTCAGACGCAGACCCACCCACCCTCTCTCTCTGTTCCCTGCTCTCTCTCTGCTCTGCCACCTGCTTTCCTCCCCTGCCAGGCATGGCTCTCCTCTCTTTCTTCCTCCCCCTTTTCCCTCCTAATAAAGCTCTAAAACTAGCACTGGGTTCTGTCGTGACTGTGACCTTTCCACGCAGTAACCAGCGCCGCCACCAGCATGGCAAACAGCGCTGTCTACCTATCATTTGGTGCCGTTTACCTATCATACAGTGGACTAGGTCCCTTCTGCATTAGTTAGCAATTAATAAAATGCACCCCAGACTTGCCCACAGAATAATCTGATAGGATCAAATCATTAATTGGGTTCCCTCTACCTAAGTATGTCTAGGTATGTGACAAGTTGAAACTAAAGGTAACTAAGATAATGATCTCTAAATAGTTGAATATGTGTCTTAATATTGCAGGCTGTCTTAGTTTGGGTTTTTACTGCTGTGAGGAGACACCATGACCACACCAACTTTTATAAAGGAAACATTTAATTGAGGTGGCTTGCTTGCAGTTTCAGAGGTTCAGTCCATTATCATCATGATGAGGAGCATGGCAGTGTGCAGGCAGATGTGGTGCTGGAGCTGAGAGTGCTACATCTTGACTTGCAGACAACAGGAAGTCAACTGACTGTCACACTGGGTGAAGCTTAAGAAAAGAGACCTCAAAGGCCATTCCCACAGTGACACACTTCCTCCAACAAGACCACACCTACACCAACAATGCCACATCTCCTAATAGTGCCACTCCCTTTGGGGGCCGTTTTCTTTCAAACCACCACACAAGCCATACTAGTATTTACACAAATGCAAAAATCAGTGTAGGGTTATTTGAAAAGCATGTCTATTTTTAAGCATCTGAGCATTTGTAGATATTCAGAAAGCTAATGTTCAAACCCTTGTTCCATCTCATGCAATGGTAAATTCACAAGTTTATTGAGATTATTGAAGTTATTATTTCTGTATCATGACTTAACCAACAAATTTCAGAAACTCCCTCAGGCTCTCTACGTGTTAATGCCTTCATTTCAATAAAAGAACCTGGGGGTTGGGAAGATGGCTTAGTCTGGCTGCACAAGCCTGAAGACCTCACTTTGGATTCCTCAGAAAAGCCAGGTGTTGTCCTGTGTCTGTAACTCTACACAGTGGGAGCAGACACAGACAGATCCTTCGAACTCACTGGCTAGTCTAGCCAATCAGTGAGGTCAAGGCTCAGTGAGAGATTGTTTGAAAGAATAAGGTAGAGAGCCATCAAAAATACTTGGTATCTGACTTCCACACACATGCACACACATGCATGCATATAAACAGAGACTGTACATACACAGGAAGAAGAGAAAGAAGCCACACAACCCTCTTGTCTCATTACTGTGGGAAGGAGCTTGGTTGTGGGCATAATAAGACATTATTAAAGGCTCAGAGCCTTGTGGGGATGGTGATAACCAGCAGAGAGATGAGACATGGCACTATGTGAAGACCCAGACCCTCCCCCATTTCACTATAGCAGCTGCCATCGCCCAGTAAAAATCTGTAGCAGCTTAAAAGATAAATGGTTCTGGGAAAGGAAAGGACAGGAAACTCTCTTTCTCTGTCCCATCTTCTAAATGAGAAAATGTGTGTCTGTGTCTTCATCTAAAAGCGAGTAAATCAAGTTTGAATATGTCATAGGATTCTCACAGAGGAGAATGGTATAATCATTCACAACTGTCTGTTTCTCTCTGAGTTCAAGTTGCTAAATGGAACTGAAGTGCATCACACTGCAGCTGAAAATGGATGTACCTCCTACTTGAGCCTAGGAAGTTCAGCCACGTGCCAAGCATGCTACAGGCACTGGGCCACAGCATTCTTGACCATAAGGAGGATACGGTTGACTTCAGTTCAATAAAAAGGAAAGTGGTATTTGCAGAAGCAACTTGCTTAAGAAGAGACAGCAGGTGGATGATGTACAGGATTGAACCTAACTCCTACAGATTCCTATTTGAGACTTAGACTCATATACTCTTTTGAAATGTCATTTATCACATACAGAAGTAGATCCACAAATGCACTTCTCAGCCTTTTGGCTATGGCCTAATTTGCATTCAGAAAAGGCAAACTACTTATGCAAGGTCATTCAGGAAAAATTCATTCATGTTAGTTACTTTAGGAGCCTTTGTTCTGTTGTACACATGCAAAGTTCTGTACTATCACGAACTGCAGAACTGCGGGCACAAAAAAGCTGAGGGCTGTGTCTTGGAGCACCCACATCCCTCTCAACTGTTCAGGGTTTTAATATTTCACTTGTTTGCCAAGCATGTGTTGGTTTATACATTGAGATTTTTTTTTTTTTTTTTTTTTTTTGGTTTTTTAGAGACAGGGTTTCTCTGTGTAGCTTTGCGCCTTTCCTGGATCTCGCTCTGTAGACCAGGCTGGCCTCGAACTCACAGAGATCTTGCTCCATAGACATGACTAAAATTCTGGGTCTGGGTGACTCATGTAGTGAGACAGGTGTGGCAAGACATTTGCTATCCATCATTTGCATCATTTGCTATCCAGAGTAGCAAAATTCCTGACTGAATACTCAACTTCTTAGGATGAATTTGTGTTGTACAAGTAAAAACCATCCCAGCCATCATGAGCTATTGGTGAAATTATTAAGGCCACTCCACGTAGTTAAAAGAAGATTTATTTAATGGCGTAACTTACAAATTAAGGGATAGGTAGGTCGCGGGGTCTGGGGAAGGTGTATCGCAGTCCAGCGGTGTTCTCTGGAGCTCTGCTTGGTCCACCTCCACCGTCCAGGGTCCCGGAACAGAGCAAGAGCGCTGGCCCATCCAGATCTCGGGTCTCCAGGCGCCTCCCTTGGTCCCGCCTTGTAGGCGAGACAGTTGCCGAAGTCTCAATGGGGGTTGGAACTTCCAGATCAAGGCTGGAATGGCTACCCACTACAATGAGCCTCCGGGATGCCCTCCAGAGACAGTGCTCAGTGAGTTCACATTCTCCACAGGTCCAGGCCATGTTTTCCCTTGAAAATTATTCTCAAAGTTTAGATTTTACTTAGCTCCTAAAAAGGTCTCTAAAAATAGCTGCACACACTGAATATAGACTTTCTTTTCAAGAAAATGTTAAAAACTCATTCTAGGAGAATCTCCAAAAAAAAAATCATCTAACATTCATTAACATTCTTATTCATCTTTTAAAAACTTAAATGCAATTAAGAGATAATATAACTAATACTTAAGGAGAAATAAATCACAATATTCTAGTAAACTGGTTTTCTCTACAGCATTGTTGTGGATTTCCTCGATAAACTTCTTTTCTGCATTGTTTTAGTTCAATATGAACAACTAATTTTACATGTTTAATTCTGGAATAACACCAGATGGTGGGTATGGTTTCTGTTGGACCATGTTAATTCTAGATTAACATTGGTAGTTGTGAAATGCTATGTGTGAGTAGAGTTTACAGCATGTATGGGTATTTGAGTTGGGATAATGGACACTGAAGATTTCCGTGTATGGGCTGCACCCTGCTAGCAGCATCATGAAACAATGCACATTGCCTATTTCAGCTATAGTAAGAGATATCTGGCAAACCAGAAGTCTCTAACTCCGGCAGGCATGTTGTTGTCGTACTATACAGTCCAACTAAGTACCCCAAGTACCACTTCAGGGACCAGCTTGAGCCCAATTAACAAAGACAGACTGATGCTTTGTTATGATGATAGGATCCCAGCAGAGCTGAGAAAGAACTACACCTTAGTGATGAAAGCTAGTGATGTCTCTGTGGATATCTGGAAGTTCCTCTAGTCACTCCTGTCTTGACTTTTTGAAGAGAATACTTACACTTTTATGTTGCCTTGGCAGTCATTTTGAATGTAAGTTGGACTTTCTCATACAAGAATCAGATTTCTGCTTCTTGCCTCCTCCCAGGTCCTCAGTGTGGTCCACAGCCGCCTCATAAAACATTTCCCAGTAACCACTTACCTTTGGTGTAGTAATTATAACCTCCATTATTGGCCCTGCTGACTTTCACACCATGGTCTGTGGATGGACAGCAGTGAAGTCCTCTTAGCACATTATGTCCCCCCAATTTTGTGCCTTCTTGCTTTCAGTCTACTAGTGGGAAATCTGTTCGGCTAATCTCTTGGGCCCAAATAGAGTTGTCTACTAGACCCTGGCTCACTTTCTCCCTACATATTCCCTGACTTCTGAGAACATGGCCTCTGGGTATGCTATGCACTCTCTAGGACCTATGAGAAGTAAAAATCTTTGTTTCCATTTATGTCTCTACTGTCAGTTCAAGAGATACTCTCTGCCTTGAAGATCCTAAGTTAAAACAACTGAGTGGGCATTTGCTAGAATTCCTAAAACCCCGAAGAGTTTCATTGTTTAGTATACACAGGCACATTTTAGCCATGTTCTACCAAACACCACCAGGGATGTTGCTCTGGCCAAGGTCGGTTGTCAGCCACTTTCCTTCCTCCCTGCAGGGTAACTTGCTCTTCTCTTTCCTGAACCTGCTGCTACCCACTGCATTCCTGGGATGTTTTCCAGAGGCCAAGGTGAAAGATGCTGCCCTCTCTCCATTCTCAAGCTCCCTCTTTTCTAAGAAGGACAATTTTCAATGTGTAATAGTTTTGCTTCTTCTTAGAGAATTTGATACATTCGTACAATGTATTTATGACATTTTTATTTGAAACATTCAGTGGTAATATCCTAGATGAATCAAGGGGAGGAAATAAACCTGGGAAGTGAGAAAGGATGCCCAGATCTATGGAAGTCTTTAAACCTCCATCTTCAAATCCCAGGTCTGACTCCTTCTTAGACGACTCAGTTTTCTCTCTTAATTTTCTCATTCACCATTCTCCTTCTTACTCTCCAAGTTCCTAAAAAAGGAACCATCTTCCAGTAATAAGTCCAAGAGATTCGTGTTGAAGATAATTCTGTTCCCATTAGTAGGAACCTGACAGCTATCAGAATCAACTTTCACAACTCTTAGCTCTCTGTCATAAAACTTCCAACAGAGGAAACACTTCTATCTGCAGTGAGGATGAGTCACGACTGCATGCCCTCCTAAGGGAGAACCCATATTCCATAATTGGAAAACGACCCTTCCCCGATGACAAGGCTGCAAACCTGTTGCTTTCATCTCTAAGGTTATTAAAGGCATCTATGAACACAAAATACTGTTCCTCTTGAGGATGTGTCCATTACACGTCTAGAGCGAAGGGTGGAAGAGGACATCTTAAAATGGTCTTGATAACACACCCCTTTTACTGGAGTGCTCCTTCCCACTTTCAAACTGCTGTGGGCCCACCATGCTGTCAGCTATTCTGATGCGCTTTCCCAGAAGTTTCAGGCACTAAAGTCCTTTGATTAGTTTCATACGATAGCCACTTAAGGCTACTATTGAAATGCTCCAATAAACCAGGTATGGTGGCGCATACGTATAAGGCCAGCACCTAGATCATGAGTTCAAAGCCATTGTGAGTGAAACAGAAAGGAGTAAATGAGGGGAGGAAGATGGGGGAGGAGAGAAATTCTACAGCCACACCACCCTTAATATGCTCGACCTCATCTGATCTTGGGAAACTAAGCAGTGTCAGGCTTGGTTAGTGCTTGGATGGGAGGCAGGAGGGAAGCAGGAAGAAAGAACAGTGGCATCCAAGAAGCATCCACCATGCTCCTCAACTCAAAGCCCTGCTAGATTTGGCTGATTTCAAGGAAGTCCTAGAGATGCAATGTCTTAGATAGTCAAGATGATGCCAATGCTCAGACTCTACCACCAAACTCCACTCAAAAGATTTCAGGCTGACTTTCTTGTCCTTGGTTATTGTCAATACCTGGAGGGAAATGCATGTCTCTCAAAGAAACCCTTCTTTATAACAAAGTCATACCCCATGATCTACTTACAAATACAGAAGCCAACAAGGAGACACAACACTCCACTTTGAGATTTGTTGTCACAGTGTCTGATAAAACTGCAGGTGCAGTATCTCTGATGAGCTATAAACTCAGCCCCACATGTGGTCCAACACAAGGCCCACAGGACCTTCTGGGGAGCAGCTGCACTCGTGCAGTCCATAGGCAGCTTAGAGCCATGTCCTAGAGTGCCAGGTACACCATAATCAGGACCACTGTATCCAGTAACTTTCTTTCACACTACACGGACAAGATGACCAACCCTGCAGAAAGCCACTGTTTGGTGCTGTTTCTACTGGCTCTAGGGAATAAAGAGAGCATGTATGACCTGCCAGTACTTCCCCAGGGCTGAGGCATTCCATCCCCAGTTGCAGAGTCTGATTTTTCCTGTGCCACATCTCTGTTGGCTGTTCTTACTTAACTATACTTCTCTACATCCATTCTGTATTTGGCCAGGCATTTTGTTGTTGTTTTTGTTTTTTGTTGCTGTTGATCTAGAAAGCTCAGGAAAGAATTTAAGAAGCAAAAAGGGAGTGACTCTCTCCTAGGAGCAGCTGTAATCAGAGTGCCTTACTGAAATGGACCTAAGAGGAGGACATAGAGGAAGTCGAGTCAGAGATCTTTCAGAAGTCATTCAGGTACTCATCCAAACCAGAAGCATGTGCATGTGAGAGAACATAGGGTACCTGTTACACATTTGACTAAGAGACTACTTCTGGGTGGCCTTTGTAGCAAAGAGTGTATCATGGTGAAACTGGATAAGGTCCAGGAACATGGTACAGCTTAACCTCTTGAGCCAGCATGACACTGTTAACCAGAGTTCCTGCATCTCCACCCTCCTGTTATTTGTGGCCAAATGGTGTTTAATGGAGATGCTACTTAGGCATTGGATGGTGGTTATCAGCATCTCTGGCTTAATTGCATTTCTCCTCAAGTTCTGCCACTCATATGCTTCCAGGTGATGTCAAATGTCCCCTGAAAAACAAAACCACCCCCAACAGAGGACACATTCTGCCCTAGCAGTCACCAGCACTGAAGACACACTTGCATA
Source organism: Peromyscus californicus insignis (assembly GCF_007827085.1). Taxonomy (NCBI): domain Eukaryota; kingdom Metazoa; phylum Chordata; class Mammalia; order Rodentia; family Cricetidae; genus Peromyscus; species Peromyscus californicus. The sequence goes on along the minus strand of NW_026294562.1, from coordinate 143,821,742 downwards.
AAAGATGTGAGAGGATGAATGTGCCACACACAACACAGTGAAATACAAAGCCCCCCTGGAAAACAAGGGGTTACACAGGGGGCACTCTAGAAATCACTGCTGGGAAATGCTGGGGGTATAGCCTACTTTGGGAGTAAAAGAAAGTTCTGTGCAATGACAGAAGGATGTCACAAGTCCTTTTAAGACACCCAGGAAAAAGAAGAGAGCATGTCCTTGCTTCCAAACACTCGGGCAAGCAGGAAACCTTAGATAACCACTTTCACTCTTCTGAACTTCAAGTTCCTTATTTGACAGTACCAGATGATAACAGTTACTAGCATTGTGTTCCATGGAAACGTGAACATAGTTCACAACAGCGCACAGCATTTCAGAACACATAGAAGTGAGGATATTGAATGTCCTTACCACAAAGAAAGGATAAATGTCAGGAGAGGTTGATTCACTAGTTGACCTGCTTTGATCAGCACACAATTTATACATATTGAACCAAGTATATATAATTTTCATGTTCTGATCAAAAATAATAAAGGATTGGTGAGATAATTCAGTGGGAAAGTTGTTTGCTACCAAGCCTGATAACCTGAGTCCAGTCTCCAGGAACCACATGGTAGAGATTGAGAGCCAACTCCCACAAGTTGTCTTCTGACTGACACTCATGAGCCGTGGCACGCGCGCGCGCGCACACACACACACACACAATGAATAAAAAAAAATCTCCTGAAGTACATGTAAGAAAGGACTGAGAGGATGTGCTAAGCTGGTGACTGATTGCCATCAACAGCAGTTCAGTTCTGTTGGAACATAGAGTGAAGTGTGGCAAAATAAATTAATGACTGAATTAATTTAATTAAGAAAAAAATTAACACCACAAGACAAGAAGGGAGAGAACAGAGCTTGGGAATGGCTATGACTGACTGTGCCAGATTGAAGAGCACCTTGTGAAGAGAAGAGATACGGATCCCCGTACTTCAGCAAACTTGCTCACAGTAGTGTGGAGAACAGTTTTAGAGGGCAAGACTAGAGTTGGAGATTCAACGCAGAAACACAGTACTGTATTGGGTAGGATGGAGCATACGTGAAAAACAAGGGAAAGGAGTGGAGTAGCTCTTTGGAGGGAGAAACCATGAAGGTTTAGTGAAAGACCGGACAGGCTCCTGGGGCAAAGAAAAGGGTCTGAAAGACAGAAGGAAGTTGGCAGGAAAGGAGAAGAAAAGCAAAACTAAAACCTGAGAGGACACCCTTAGACTGGAGGAAAGTACCAGTAATGATCATGGACAAAATAATGCCACTTGCATAGAAGTACGCTCACGATAACCTGAATAGAACATACATAGTTGTCTGTATTCTGCCTTGGGATGAGATATCAGGTAAATTCAAACCCTCTGCATCTTGGAAATGAGCCCTAGATTCCCGTGTGTTTAACCTTTCTTTCTTACTGCAAAGTAAATGCCTAATGTTTAATTATTCATAAAATTTAATTATCCATATGTAGCAGTTAAATCAGAAGAAAGACACTCAATATTTGAGTTAAAAGATTTGGAACCATTTATATTTCACTAATATAAAGTTTTTTTCTATTCCTCTACAGTTTTGTTACTTACTTTCTCACAAGGCTATATTCATGATGAAGATCAGATATTTTAATGGGACTAATTTTTGTTCAATAATTTATTAGTCCTTCTAACTTAAAAATTAAGAAAAAATAGTAACAACCACTTCAGAGGTCAAAAGCTCACTGGAAACTATTTTCACCCGAGGGTTTGAACGTGTTCAATGTTATTGGGATAAGAAAACAAGTCATGTATCAGAAACGGGGTTAAGTCAGTCCCACTGGAAAGGAAAGTTTTAGAGAATGCTGCTTTGTCACTTATGTGGAGATAACCAATTTCTAGTTTAACAACTTCTTATTCTCAAGCAATGAAATTAATATAGCTGAAGAAAAATTCAACTAAATTTTAAAAGTAACTTTTATTGAAATGGTGGTACCTCAAAATATATTCAAACAGCACACTGAGAAAAAAATTTATTCCTTTGAGTTTCTTGTTGGAATCTTACTGTCTTAATTAGGATTTTTTTCTCTGAGTAGATGTACATGATTACAGCAACTCTTATAAAGGAAAGCATTGAACGGGGGCTGGTGTACAGTTCAGAAGTTTAGTCCATTACCAGCATGGTAGGAAGCATGGCAGAAAGCAGAGTGTCTTGGAGGCTGGAAAGCTGGGAGTTCCACATCTGGATCTGCAGGCAGCAAGAAAAGAGAGAAACACTGGGACTGGCTTGAGCTTCTGAAATCTCAAAGCCCACTCCCTGTGACACACTTCCTTCAACAAGACCACACCTACTCCAACAAGGCCACAATTCCAGTAATGAGTCTATGGGAACTATTTTCATTCAACCCACCTCGTTCCACTCCCTGGCCCCCATAGGATTATAGCATTATCATAATGCAGAATGCATTTAGTCCAACTTCAAGAGTCCCCATAGTCTCTAACAGTCCCAAGCCTGTTTAAAAGTCCAAAGTCTCCTCAGAGACTTCTGGCAATCTCTTAACTATAACCCTTGTAAAATAAAAATTAAAAAAGCAGATCACAAACTTCCAACATATAATCCAACATATAATGGCATAGAATACACATTACCTTCACAGTTACCAAATATGCATGCTAGTCGTTGCTATGTTTACTGTTGCCATGCCCAGTGGGTAAAAAGATTGCTGCTAGACCATAGAGAGCATCATCTTATCAGAAACAAATGATAAGTAATGACATGATATCTGGGAAGAAAGTAATTTTTTTGAAGTCTGATGAAATTGGAAATATGTGCTCCCACCTGCTGCACCTAACTGTGCTGTTAGCCGTGAGTATTTTCAGCTCTACAATTGCAAAAGCATGATATATTTGACTTAAGTTTTTGATGTGTCAATTTATTGACAAATAGAAGATAAAGGCTGTGGTGGTTTAAATGAGAAATGTCCCTGTAGGCTTCTACATTTGGACACTTGGTCCTCAGTTAATGATGCTGTTTGTGGAGGTTTAGGAAATGTAGCCTTGCTAGAGGAAGTACATACACCCCTGGGGATGGGATTTCAAAGGTTAAAGCCTCACCCTGCTTCCACTTTGCTCTTTCTGCATTGTGTTTTCAGTTGAGGATATGAGCTCTCAACTTCCTTCTCCTGCCACCATGCCTGCTCCTTGATGCTATGCCTCCCTGCCACGATAGACTCTTATCTCTTTGGAACCATAGCCCAAATAATAATCTTCCTTCTCTAAGATACCTTGATTGTGTTATTTTTTTTATCTTCTTGAGTAATCTTTATTTGTCTGTTGTTACAATTTCATCTTTTAAGTAATTGGACCTGCACATTTTTTTTTCTTTTTTTTTTTTTTTAATTTATTTTGCAATACAATTCAGTTCTACATATCAGCCACGGATTCCCTTGTTCCCCCCCTCCCGTCCCCCTCACCTTCCCCCCAACCTCCCCCCCATTCCCATCTCCTCCAGGGCAAAGCCTTCCCCACAGACTGAGGTCAACCTGGTAGACTCAGTCCAGGTAGGTCTAGTCCCCTCCTCTCAGGCCGAGCCAAACAATCCTGCATAGGCCCCAGGTTTCAAACAGCCAACTCATGCAATGAGCACAAGATCTGGTCCCACTGCCTGGATGCCTCCCAAACAGATCAAGCCAATCAGCTGTCTCACCCATTCAGAGGGCCTGATCCAGTGGGGACCCCTCAGCCATTGGTTCATAGTTCATGTGTTTCCATTCATTTGGCTATTTGTCCCTGTGCTTTATCCAACCTTGGTCTCAACAATTCTCGCTCATATAAACCCTCCTCATTCTCGCTAATTGGACTCCCAGAGATCCACCCAGGGCCTAGTCATGGATCTCTGCATCCAGATCCCTCAGTAGTTGGATGAGGTTTCTAGCACAACAATTAGGGTGTTTGGCCATCCCATCACCAGAGTATGTCAGTTCGGGCTGTCTCTCGACCATTGCCAGCAGTCTGTTGTGTGGGTATCTTTGTGGATTTCTGTGGGCCTCTCTAGCACTTTGCTTCTTCCTATTCTCACGTGGTCTTCATTTACCATGGTCTCCTATTCCTTGTTCTCCCTCTCTGTTGTTGATCCAGCTGGGATCTCCCGCTCCCCCAAGCTCTCTTTCCCTCAACCCTTGCCTTTCATTACCCCCACTCATGTCCAGGCTGTTCATGTAAATCTCATTCCATTTCTCTGCCATTGGGTGATCCCTGTGTCTTTCTTGGGGTCCTGTTTTCCAGGTAGCCTCCCTGGTGTTGTGAGTAGCAGACAAGTCATCCTTGTTTCATGTCTAGTATCCTGCTATGAGTGAGTACATACCATGTTTGTCTTTCTGAGTCTGGGTTACCTCACTCAGGATGATTTTTTCTAGATCCATCCATTTGTCTGTAAACCTCATGATGCCATTGTTTTTCTCTGCTGAGTAGTATTCCATTGTGTATATGTACCACATTTTGTTTATCCATTCTTCAGTTGAAGGGCATCTGGGTTGTTTCCATGTTCTGGCTATTACAAACAATGCTGATATGAACATAGCTGAACAAGTGCTCTTATGGTGTGGTTGAGCATTTCTTGGGTATATGCCCAAGAGTGGTATAGCTGGATCTTGGGGGAGATTGATTCCCAATTTTCTAAGAAAGCGCCATATTGATTTCCAAAGTGGTTGTACAAGCTTGCATTCCCACCAGCAGTGGAGGAGAGTTCCCCTAGCTCCACATCCTCTCCAGCATAAGGTGTCTTCAGTGTTTTTGATCTTAGCCATTCTGACAGGCATAAGGTGGTATCTCAGAGTTGTTTTGATTTGCATTTCCCTGATGATTAGGGATGTTGAGCAGTTCCTTAAATGTCTTTCGGCCATTTGAGTTTCCTCTGTTGAGAATTCTCTGTTTAGTTCTATAGCCCATTTCTTAATTGGACTGTTGGGCATTTTGATGTCTAATTTCTTGAATTCCTTATATATTCTGGATATCAGTCCTCTGTCAGATGTGGGGTTGGTGAAGATCTTTTCCCATTCTGTAGGCTGTCGCTTTGCCTTGTTGACCGTATCCTTTGCTCTACAAAAGCTTCTCAGTTTCAAGAGGACCTGCACATTTTAAAAATCAATACAAAGGGGAATATCATGTGCAGTTAGCTAGGGTTACAGAATGTATTGATTGTGTTATTTTTATCACAGAAGTAGAAAAATAACTAATATAGAAGTTGTTGTCAAAGAGAGGGCTATCACCGTGAAAAACTTGACAATATTGATTCTTGGAGGAATGTAGAAGGCTTTTGGAACTTTAGATGAAGGAGTCCATTGAATGCTATAAGCAGAACTTAGGGGGCTAGTCTAGTAAGAGCCTGGAAGGCCATAGTGCTGAAAGCAATGCAAGCTATGGAGGCCTCTCTCAAGAGGCTTCAGAGGGGACCAACATTAGCAATGTGACACTTTGGCCATACAGCTGGCTGTTTTTTGCCCATGTCCTGTAAACTTGTCTTAGGCTAAATTTAAAAGTAGTAGACAAATTTCTTTGATAGAGGAAACATTAAGACTACATAATGTTGAGAATGTTAGCATGATCATCATGAATAGTACTTACACGGGTCTACATGAAAAAAAAAAACAAGTGAGGCAAAAAGAAATACAAAATGTGCACTTTGGAGAGAAAAATAAACCAATGAAACTGAATTTTACATCCACGGCATGTGCTGGAAGAGAGGCTGTACATGTTAAGGAGACTAGTGCCATTAAGGAGAGGCCTACTCTGCCCTGGAACAAAGGGAAGGTTCCCTTTGGGAAAGACCCAACCAGGAAAGCTTCCAACTTGTGAAAGGAAAGATAAGGCCCCTTCTGCTCCTAGAAATCAATTGATTGAAAGCTCTGTTGCTGATGTGATTCAAGAAGATCCATCCCAAGCTGGCAGCAGAACCTGCCAGTGTCAGCCGAGTGGTGCTGGCTTTTAGAAGCATGGAAGATGCAATAGAGAAAGGGTCATGGATTCTTCCTCTGTGATTTCAGAGAGCCACTGAGGCAAGGCAGCATGTGGTAAGGTACTCCCTTCACACAAACCCTGAGAGAGCAAGAGACTGAGAGGCCATAGTGTGAGTCTGTGAAAGTGAACCCAGGGTTCTGGTGTAGACCCAAAAATGCTGGAGATGACAGAGGTATGAGACCCCTTGACAAGGAAAGCTACATGCAGAGAATAGAACCAGACCAGGAAAGATGAATGTTTCAGACAGTAAAGTTGGAAGGACAGAGTCATCTAAGCCCTTCAAAGTTAAAGTCATGGAGACACTGGATTTGCAGTTTGCTTTATTAGATTTTGGTCTTGCTTTGATACAGTATCTCCTCACTGTGATTGGATTCCTCATATTCAGGATGGTAGGGCATATCCTATGCTATTATGCTGCAGGCTGCAGAAATATGAAGTAGGAATTCAGATGACTATGACAAAGCTAATACATGGAAGAAGCCAAAGACATTTCCAGAGGATAAAGCCAAGACTCAAGGAAGTCTTGGTGTTATTGGCTTTTGAAGGCTAGTCATCTCCTGCAATGAATTTCTTGCGTGCTATCATAGCTCTTCCATTCTATTCTTTTTCTAGAACAGTGTGTTTGATCGTTCATTGGGCACAATTTCCCCTATGCTGTTAAAATATTTGGACAACCTTCCCCAACTGTGCTAAAAACAGTAACACAGCCAGACCCCTAATTTCAGACCTTTCTATAATTATCATCATTAACAATATCCAGTGAGGACCTTCTACAGATGAAAGTATCTTATCTGAGATATTTTCCAGACTTTCTAAGAACAGACGGCAGCATTCAGACTATCTGTTAGTTCCTGAGAGAAGATAAAAATTTATATTGACAATTGCCCAGGCCAGGTGGAAGTGCTATTAAGCTCAACTTTCCCCTGTCCGAGTCTTATCTCTAATTCTAGATCTCCCTTTAACAACTACCTCAGGACTAAAGGCCTTTTACATACCAGGTGCAGCTATCTAAGACACAAATTGCCTAGCAACCAAGCACACTATCCCTTCCCTGCCAGAAAGCAGCAGCAGCTGAGATAAGCTAGGAGAGATATGGCTCCCAAGGAATAAAAAGCAGTTTTATTTTCACTCATGATTTAGTGACTTATAGACTTTCAACATTTTAACTAACCACTTCTAAGACTATAGTTTGAACACAAAAAATCCCCTCTGCTTAGATATTAATAGAATTTAGCCTTTAGTTGGTTCATTTCCCCATTAGTCACTTCCCTTTGGGGTTATAAATGATGGCTGACAATTACTGCTCTTTGTGTAGATCTTAGCACCCTTTCTGGTTGACCCTAAAAGGATTCAAGCCTGGTGACCTTGCCTTGGCCAGAGAATTGCTGCTTTGTATGGGTATATAACTGATCTACCAGAGAGATTTGGGGAGAACCAGAAGACGGAGACTTGAGGAGGACTAGAAGAACGAGATGGGAGATGAGGAAGAACTAGATGAGGAAGAACTAAGTGGGAGAATTCAGAGAGTGCAGCAGAAAAATGTAGAGAGAAATCAGGCAAGAAAGGAGCTAAGTATGAGGATAGAATTGAAGCTGTGTAGATAGATTTTGACTCAGAAGAATAAAGTGAATGGATGAAAGAGTTTTGTGTTCTTAGATTCATTTGATATCATTAAGACTAGATTCCTCAGCTGGTTGTTAGATTCTTCCACAGACCCTGGGAAAAGGCTATTAGGGGCTGGATTCCAATAGTCTTTGTTACTATTATATGCTGGAAGTATGTATTTGCCCTTTTATGTTACAGGAAGTTATAATTAAGAAATTGCCACCAGATGGTGATGGCACATGCCCCTAATCCCAGCACTTGGGAGGCAGAGGCAGGCAGATCTCTGTGAGTTCCAGGCTAGCATGGTCTACAGATTGTGTTGCAGGACAGCCAGGGCTGCTCAGAGAAACCCTGTCTCAAGGAACATTAATAGTTAGTAGCAGTAGTAGTAGTAGTAGTAGTAGTAGTAGTAGTAGTAGTAGTAGCAGTAGTAGTAAATTAATTGCCTTGAGTCTTAAAAGAAAATTTGGACTTTTAAACATTTTTAAAATGTTGAAAATTTAAAAGACTATGGTGACTTTTGAAGCTGTACTGAATGCACTTTGCATTATGATATGCTATGAGATCTATGAAGGGCCAGGGAGTGGAATGTGGTGGTTTAAATGAGAACTCTCCCTCGTAGGCCCCAGTATTTGAATAGTTGGTCCCCAGAGGTGGCACTTTTTGGGGGGATGCTTAGATATAACTTTGCTTGATGAAGTTTGTCACTGGAGTCAAGATTTGTGAGTTTAGAGCCTCACACTCCTTTTATTTTGCTCTCTCTGTTTTGTGCTTGTGGTAGAGGATATAAACCCTCAGCTTCATCTTCCTGTTGCCATGCCTACTGCTTGTTACCATGTCTCCACCCTAGCATGATGGATTCTTATCCCTCTGGAACTGTGAGCTCAAACAATCACTTTCTTCTACAATTTTCCTCTGTCATGGTATTTTATCACAGCACAGAAAATGTACTAATGCAAAGACTATGAACAAATATTTTATCCACTACTTTAAAAGGCAATGTTACTGAAGAACTTGAAGCAGGGCACATCTCCTCAAAGTAACATTCCAGTCCCTCCTTTCCCCTGGCCTTTGACACATGCTGTCTCTATGTTCCAGAACTCCAGCCATACCTTTTGGCTCTTGTGCCATCTAGCCCATTTTTTCGATGTGGCATATATACCCCTAAATATAAAGGTATGCACAGGAGATGCATGTAGGTCTTCTTATCATGGTCCCAAGGAAAATATTTCCTGTGCCTCTCCATGTTGACAGTCCTTCCTCTCCCTCAGCAGGTGTCTAATTTTGTAGTAAATGCTTCTCCATGCTCTTATTTATAATTTTACAAATTGTCCATGTGTCCCTATCCATTCCAGTTCCACTGGTCTTGGGAACTCTTACGTGGCTTGCAGGAATCAAAGTCCTATACTGTGTCTTGTTTCCCTCCCTGAGCACTGAAGATCACGTAGCTGACAATGTGATCTCATCTAAAATGCATTAGCAGATCATTGCACAAGTGCCATCTCCTTGCTCCACCACTGGTATTTTCTGACTAACAGTTTTGCCAGTGGGCCTGTGTACAACAGCTTCTCCTTACTTTCATTTGGGTTTTTCTTCTTATCACAAAGATCAGAGCTCCCTTTCCCCAGTTACCTGGTCAGTTGGGGTTTCTCATTTGAAGATCATCTCTTCAAATCCTTTCCTTGTTGGTACATGTTTTCCTTTGAAGCTTTAGATTGGGTCTTTGCAATAACTGTATTCCATTCACACCTTGTCTTTGTACACTTTTAGTGGTTTATTTTTCTGACTCTTAATGGACAAAAAGATTACCACCAGTTTTAGTTCAGAAATGTCCAAAGCAATGAAATTAATATAACTTGTGCAAAATTTTACAATTTTTAAGACTTACTTTCAGATTATTTTGATTGAAATAATGGCTCCTCAAAAATTCATTTGGTTATAGTACAATATGTATTTTGTTCATGGTTTTGTGTCTTATTAAGAAATGTTTCAGCTGGATATAGTGCACATGCTCTAAATCTCAGCAAATGGGAGGCAGCAGATCCCTGAGAGTTTGAGCCCAGCCTAGTCTACACCATGAGTTCCAGGTCAGTCAGAGCTACACAGTGAGACCCTATCTTGATTTAAAAAAAAAAAAAAGTTTACAAAATGCAGGAAGAGTTCATCACACATTGATTATTTAAAAGTTTATAGCTTCTATGAACATATTTGAACAAGTATCCTTGTGGTATGATTGAGCATCCTTTGAGTATATGCCCAAGAGTGGTATACCTGGGTCTTGAGGTAGATTGATTCCCAATTTTCTGAGAAACCACCAAATTGATTTCCAAAGTGGCTGTGTAAGTTTGCACTCCTACCAACAATGGAGGAGTGTTTCCTTTGCTCCACATCATCTCCAGCATGTCAGAGAGCCTTCACCCGGTAACTGATGGAAACAGATGTAGAGACCCATGCTGTGGATATCGTTCTATATAAATAAAACACTGATTGGCCAGTGGCCAGGCAGAAAGTATAGGCGGGGCAAGGAGAGAAGAGAATTCTGGGAAGTGGAAGGCTGAGGCAGGGAGACACTGCCAGCCACCACCATGACAAACAGCATGTGAAGATGCTGGTAAGCCACGAGCCACGTGTCAAGGTATAGGTTTATAGAAATGGGTTAATTTAAGATATAAGAACAGTTAGCAAGAAGCCTGCCACGGCCATACAGTTTGTAAATAATATAAACGTCTGTGTGTTTATTTTATAAGTGGGCTGTCGGACTGTCGGGACTTGGTGGGACCCAGAGAGAAAACTCCAGCTACAGACCCACAGTCAAACATTAGAAAAAGCTTGGGGAATCCTGCTGAAAAGAGGGAAGAAGAGTTGGAGGATCCGGAGAAGTCAAGAACATCACAAGTAAACCCACAGAAACAACTAACTCATAGGAACTCACAGAGTCTGAACCAATAACCAGGGAGCCTACATAGGACCAACCTAGGCCCTCTACATACATGTGACAGTTGTGTTGCTTGCTCTGCTTGTGGGACTCCTAACAATGGGAGCAGGGACTGTCTCTAACACTTTGGATGGCTCTTAGGAACCTATTCCCCATACTGGCTTGCCTTGCCTAGCCTTAATACAAGGGGAGGTGTTTAGTTTTACTACAACTTGATATGCCATGCTTTCAAGTTAGCAAAGGCCACGTAAGGCCTGCCTCTTTCTGAGCAGAAACAGAGGAGTGGATTGAGGGGGACATAGGGGAAGTAGGGTAGGGAATGAGAGGAGATGAGTGAGATGTAAAATAAACTAAAAAAATTTTTAAAAAAGTTTGTAGCTTAATTTTTCTAATTTAAGTATGCATTTTTCTTGAATTGACATTTCATTTAGTGTGATATTATTTTGCTCCAAATGAACAGTAAATATCCTAGCACCATTGACTTGTTGGTGCCATCTCTGTCTTATACTAGAGTATAAGTATCTCTCCCTGCTCACAGCCTATCTGTCTATCTCTATCCCATCACACTTACTTCAGGCTTATCATCATACTGACAACATGGAAAGTTAATCTTCTCTTCATGTTTCTATTCTAGGCTTTCTGTGTCTTGATATAAATTTTTCAAATAATTGATCAACTTATGCACAAACCCCTCTGAGATTTGCCTTGAAATTTCCTTATAGTGCATTCCAATGAGTGTGACAGATGTCTCCATGTAGGAAAGTCTGCTCTACTATATCAGAACTGTCAATATTGGGACTGGAAAGATAGATCAGTTCTTAAGAGCACTAGCTTCTCTTGCAGAGGACCTGGGTTTGATTCTCAGAATCCATGTGACAGTTCACAACTGTCTGTAATTACAGTTCTAGAGGATTTGACATTTTTTTCTGGCCTCCACTAACACCAAGAACACATGTGTTACACAGACATACATGCAGATAAAACATTCAAAAACATTTAAAAAGACAGTTATTGTTTTTTTTTTATTCTTTTGGGACATCTTGCATATCATTTTTTAAAAGATCTACTATTGTATTATTGACATTTTAATGTTATGTTAAACGGCAAAATTTTGCCTTCTACTATGGGTTTTCCAATAGATGAAGCTCCAATTGATTTTTATATTCATCCTGTATACTTCAGAATGGCCAGATGATGAGGAATCAAAACACAAGGGATGTTGTGGCAGATCTGGGCATCCATTGGTGGCTCTGTTTATTCTGAGTTTGTAGTAGTAGCCCAATGAGAGTAGCAGATACATCTCAAGGCACAAAACCAAGAAGAGGGTTGAGATTCATACACTTCCATGTGAGAAAATACCTTCTGGTGGTTTTAGGTTTGATATTCTAGGACTTTTCAGGACTACCCTAAAATGAGATCTTCTTATTCTCTGAAATGTCTTTCTCTCTTTCTTTTTTATCTTTTCTGGATGGCTTTTGGAAAGACTATATCAAATGTCTTTCTCACAGTAAGAATAACTCTACACCCCATAGTTCATTGTACTGTCGTCAAAACACACTCAGTGGCTCATTCTTATTACCTAATAGCACACATTGTAGGAGATCATTTGTACACATCTATAGCAGCCTCATTTCTAGAAAGTTAGTTATTGGGGAATCCCTATGTGGACACTCTGCTGCATACAATAGGTTGGAATCAGTGTATCTCACTGGTGTGTGTGTGTGTGTGTGTGTGTGTGTGTGTGTGTGTGTGTGTGTGTGTTAGAATTCCATATTTCCTATTAGGGTATGTGGACCCCAAGACTATCAAAGACTTTCAGGCAGATGGACTGTCATCTTTTCCCCACCTCCTCTGTGAGGGAGAAGAAAGGGAGGTGGGCACTCACTGTCAATTTATCTTACTTGAAATTATACCATCTAATCTTACCTTTCACATAACATCAGTACCACAGCTGTAAGGCAAGACTATTGATTTAAATATTAAGGCAACTCCACATAGTTAAAAGGGAGGTTTATTTTGTGGGGTAACTTGCAAGTGAAGGGATAAGTAACAGGGTCTGGGAAAGGTGAAGCACAGTCCAGTGGTGTTCTCTGGAAAACTCTGTTCATTCTACCTCCAGCGTCCAGGGTCCAGGATCCAAAGAAAATCTGAAATGATGGCTGTGACAACTTATATAGAGGCTTGTGATTTGATTTAAAAACTGAGTCCCATAGTTAAGTTCATATGGACGATGTGAACTAAATTATGCTGTAAGGTGATTAGATTAACACAGTAAATTCCTTCTCCTTAGGGTGCCTCCAGTATAAAATAGCCACCTGACACTTGCTGGGGTTTGTGGTTTGCAAATACACTTATTTTAATTTTAGAGCCAAGTAAAGAAATTTCTATCTTAATATAAGAATATGTTCTTGATCCTACAAATGATGTTTTCCATAGTCATCTACCAAAAGAATTGATAAGAACCTTTCATTGAGCTGACCACAATGAAAACAATCCATTAACTTCAATACCTCATTTCCATTCATACAGAAATGTCATTATGTGGCTGAAATACAATTCTACGTTTTTGTCCATCTCATTTTGCAGATAAATAAACCTGTATTCAAAGTGCTTTTGTGTTCTGTGATAAAGCAATGGTACACTGTTTCCTGGTGCTCCACGGCTGTCTCTGGGCAAAATGGGAAGCCAGCATACCACTTTCTTCTGGGACTTGGGAAAGCTGTGTTCAGTGCGTCTTGCCATATGACTTTGGAAATCTCATCTAGTCCCAGAAAACTTGGAGACACAACCATCCTAAATTTTCCTTTGGTATGAGCAACATACTGTGTCAGTTTCATAGATGCATACCATTACCCTTGGTCTTAGCAGCACCCCCATTGTGCTCTTCCATCTCATCATTTCCCCATTGCTGGTTCTCTTTCTCCCCTCGGCCCCCATAAGTTCCCCTTTCCAATACCTGGCATATATTTTCATGACTCTTTTAACCTCCCCTTCCCTTCTGTTTAAACACCTTCCTCGCCTCTCAAAAATCCTTTCCTACTTTCATGTTCACATACACACAATACGCGCATACATACACACACACACACACACACACACACACACACACACACACACACACACACTCATATATACATACACTCATACTCTAAATTATCAAAGAAAGCATATGGTATTTGGCTTTCTGAGTCTGGTTTCTTTCATTGAAAATTATGATCTCCAGTGCAGCTCCCTCTCCTATGAATGTCTAAATTTATTCTTCTTACAGCTGAATAAAATTTCATTGAGTATCCATGTTACATTTTCTTTATCCATCCATCCATTGATGGATCTTTAAGATGTATCCATACCTTGCTCACTGTAAACAATGATGTGTAAGTATCTCTGTGGTGTGTTGACTTGGGTCCTTTGATGAATATCTAGGAGTATACAGCTGGGTCACATGATAGATGTGTCAGTGTTTCCAGGAACCTCCACACTAATGTCCACTGCGACTGCACAAGTTTACATTCCCAAGAACGGTAAACAGAGGTCCTTTTGCCTCGTGCCTACACTAATGTTTATAATCATTTGTTCAATCAATGTTGATCATTTGACTAGAGTCAGATGCAATATAGGTTTTGATTTGCATCTCACTGCTGATTAATGATGTCAAACACTTCAATAAATACCTATTGGACATTTGTATCGTCTCCCTGAGCTAAGGCACTTTCACTGCCTGAGCCAAGGCTTCTAGCATTTTACCTAAACATCTTCATTTAGAATGTTTAGCCATGTGTTGGGTTTTCACTTCATTTCATTTCACTGAAGTCCATCCTTTCCAGGGATCAGCAACCCTTCTCGGAAACAGAGAGAGCAAGCATTTGTGGTTTTAGAGGTGATATGGCTTCTAACACAAGGAATCAACAGTGTTGTGGCGTGAAAGCAGCCATAAAATCAGCTAAATTAATGGAGGTAACTGTGTGCTGAGTTCGGGGGTGTAATTTGGGAAGAGTTGGGGGAGGGCAAAGAACCTGACCAAAATATATGAATTTTTTTTAAATAAATCTTTTTTAAAAAACTTTCTTTGACAGTCAAGTCAATGAACCACAAACTCTATCTAGTCAACCAATCCTCAATCATAAGACTAGAGAACTCTACTCTGAGTCTTATTGTTTCTTCTGTATTAAGGCTATTTGCCTTAGGTAGTCTTTTTTGTTACTGATGATGATGTGAATATTATTTCAAATTAGTCTTCTTCTAGATTAGTACTTCCTTACTCTATGGGGAGGGGTGGTGATACAAGTTTTCATGTAGTTCAGGTTAGTCTTGAACTCTTTATGGCCACTGATAAATTGAACTTTTGGTTCTCATTCCCTACCTCCCTAACACTAGGGTTATATCCATGTGCCCTCACATCCAGTTTTGTGCAGTGCAGTGGATCAAATCCAGGACCTTAGACATACTGGGCAAGTACTCCACCAATTTAGCTACATCCCCAACCCTGGAATAATATTTTTCATGAATTCTGAGTAAGTTATAACTATTATCTATTCAAATAACACCATGCCTTATTCCACTTTTGCCATCTGGAAATTACTAAATGTATATGAATATTTCTCTCTTAACATATCATTCATATTCTATTTCATATTTTCTGTCTTTTTTCATCCAGTAATTCTTTCTTAAACTGTGACTCATATGTTGTTCTATACACCATAAATGTTTACAGTACATATTTTCTACTCTAGAAGTTGTGCTTCTTCTAAAACTCCACCAGCCTTTTCTAGCTCATTGTTCTTTTATGCTTTTATTTTATTTTGCATATCTTTAATCATTCTAAAAGTATTTTAACCAAATCTGGTGGTGCATACATATGATCCCAATGCTTGGGAGGCCAAAGCAGCAAGATTACAAGTTCAAGACCAGGTAAGGGTACACAGTAAATTCTGAACTGACCTGGACTATGTAGTAAGACTTTGTCTCAAGAAAAATTGAACCACAGACAAAATACTTTTTATGCTATTCATCTGAAGCTCTTGAGGTAAGACTAACTGCACAGCTCTCCCTTTGCAGTCTCTCACTTTGGGTTAATTACTTTCACTTGAGTCATGTGATTGTGGGTTATGATTTTTATTATCACCAGAGCTTTATGAGAGCATGTTCCTTCTCATGAGGCTTGAAATTAATTCTGTCATAACCCCCAGGAACATGTGATGTAGAACCATGATGCACACTAATTCTTTGCTTAGAAACTGCTGGGCTACTTCAACAGTACACATTTTCAAGCCCAAATTGGTGTCACTGCAGATGTGTATTATGAATGTATAATTCAAAAATCTAACAAGTATATTCACTGAGGGTTTAAAGTCTCCAGTTTTGACTTGATGTATGACTCTCCATTCTTTTCTAGGGCCCAAAGAGACACATCATATCCTTACCTGGTATCAGCATTAAAACTCCAGCCCTTGGACTATATGCTAGAGCAGTAACCTTTCCAAAGGCAGAGAAGCTGCTGAGCTAGCTCACACTCTGCTTTTCATTCTCATTGCCTTTTTAGCCCTTTATGAAGTTTCCTCTCAGTGTTCCTCTTTGCTTCTACTTTCTAAAAGGAAAAGAATAATTTAAGGAATATTTATCTTTATTTGGTATTCAGTACACTAGGCAGGGTTTTCAGGTTACACACTCTTTTTTATTATTTATGGGAAGCAGTCTAAAGATGTACAGCTAGTGCATCACCTTTGGAGATAACAGTTCTGGATTTAAATCCGTTATCTGACATGAATTCTTTGCTTGGTCTTAAACTTTCTGTACCTCAATTACCTCATTTATTAATCAAAATAGTTCCTACCATTATCAGTCAATTCAGTTACAGGAAAAAAATTTCATTTTCACTATCTAGTGCGGAAAGGAATCCTACACAAAGAACTAAGTGCTGGCACAACCATTGGCAGGGCCAGAGGGGCTGGTGCATGCCTCACCTCAGGGATCAAGGCCCAGAGTTGGGTATCTGACTCCTCAGGGAGCATTTTTCCTTCAGCAGTGATGCTGTTGACTGTAATGCAGGATCATGATTGGGGAGCTGGACAATGATACAGGTGTGGAACACCTGTTGATCTTGGGCAAGCAAACACAGCCCCCAATGGATAACCTGGGCCTGCTGACCATTATTAATCAATCCATTGTCTTTGTGGCTGTACTTACCAGGTGGTCAGTATGACAGACATTACTCCAATCTCCCTGCACCCCCATGTTTATCTAAAACTTCTAACTGGAAAATAAATATATTGTTGCTGTGGGATGTCGTTCTGTATGCTGTGAATATGTGTTGTTCTGATTGGTTGATAAATAAAACCCTGATTGGCCAGTAGCCAGGCAGGAAGTATAGGTGGCATAAGCAGATGAGGAGAATTCTGGGAAAAGGAAGGACTGAGTGAGGAGTCACCAGCCCAACACAGAGGAAGCAAGATGACAAGGCAGAACTGAGAAAAGGTACCAAGTCACATGGCTAAACATAGATAAGAATTATGGGTTAATTTAAGAGAAAGAGCTAGTCTGTAATAAGCCTAAGCTAATGGCCAAGCAGTTATAATTAATATAAGCCTCTGTATGTTTATCTGGGTCTTGAATGGTTGTGGACCAGGCAGGACACAGAAAAACTTCCAACTACATATCTTTTTTTTTTTTTATTCCCTCTGTAGTGTGGTGTGGGAAAAGCTGGTTCCTGCTCTTCAGTCTCCGCAGAGCAAGCTTCTGAGAGAGTTGGTTCAAGGCATTCACAAACAACACATGAAGGATGAAATATAATGGGTGGTAGACCAAGTGCACTTGATTGAGTTGGCATGAGACAGTGCCCATTTAACTCTTAGGGCCCTGAGTGTCTAACATTTGCTTCCCAATGATGCAGGGTTTATGTTGTGTCTGCATTGCCTGTGATTGAGCAATGGAACTCACTGATATTCATAGATGTTGATTGACCAAAATCTGATTTTTTTTTGTTTTTTCTCTGAGACAGGGTATCCCTGTGTAGCCTTGGCTGTCTGGGAACTCATTTTGTAGACTAGGCTGGCCTCCAACTCAGAGAGATCCTCCTACCTCTGCCTCCTGAGTGCTAGGATTAAAGGCATGTGCCACCACCACCTAGCTCTGGTTGTTTCTTTAAGGAAATAAATGAAGCAGTGATTTATAGATGAAATTCATGGTTCTCTGTAGCAGGAATCTTAGTAGGTCTTATTAATAAAATCAAACCTGAGGCCAGTTATTGGGGTCCTCATATCCAAATGGCTCTCAGCTGAACTGTGCTGCTCAAAACCTGAAAGCTTAACCAGCCAAATGCTTCTAGTTTCTGGTCCTCATGCCTTATATACCTTTCTGCTTTCTACCATCACTCCCTAGGATTAAAAGCTTGCTTTCTGGAATTAAAGGCGTGAGTTATCATGCTTGGCTGTATCCTTGAACACATGGATTTCTGCCTCTGGAATGCTAGGATTAAAGGCGTGTGCTACCACTGCCTATCCTTAGTATCTAGTGGCTTTTCTGTTCTCTGACCCCAGATAAGTTTATTAGGGTACACAATATTTTGGGGAACACAATACCACCACAGTTCTCCTCCAAGAGGCAGCATTACTTGGTCAATCAGACAGTGTTGACCTAACAGCAGCCACAGCTCTAACATGTGGGTAACACGTGTTCCAGTCTGGTGGCCAGGCACAGTACTGCAGGGACTGTCAAGGTAGCACATGGATGATCACATATAGAGCTCCCAACAAACACTGCAGTCATTCAGTAGGATCAGCCAGGGGCAGCTAGGACCACTCCTACCTCATCTTGTTGGGTGATGCTGCCAAATACCTCATGTTATTAACAGTGCTCCTTGTTGTGTTTAATGTGAGATGCTGAATAAAGAGGAAAGATGAGGCATGAACCCTCTGGTGGAAGGTATCTGATACAAAAGAAATAAACTAAACTAACTTCTATTTCAAATATCATAAAATAGAACTTCCCCCAACTAATCTTCTACTACACTGTGAAAGATGTTAACAATTTGTAAGTAGGTCAGTCAGACCATTATTCATCATAGTCTTTTAGGAGAATTTCAAATGGATACAAGGGGCAAGTTATGGAGATCTCTTCTACCCTGTGACTCAGCATTGCCCAGCCTATCTCCTCTGTAGTCCATGTCAGTGGCTCCTACAGTGGCCACAGTATGTCCCCCTCATCTGACATTTCCACATTTATCTCAGATAATTTCCACAGTGACCCTTGAGGCAGGCCCTAGCTGGTCCCCTGATGTACCACAGAGAAGTCTGCAACACCGAAGAGCTTGAATGCTGACTCAGGTCACCCATGTACTCAGGCCAGAGTCAATTGTAAGGATGAACAAAGCAAATAAAGGCAAATATACAAGGAGTTTACCATCAGCTATTCCTGATGTATGACGTCACCGCCCAGAGCAGGCAGGGGATGCCTCTAGTACACCAGCTGGAACACTTTAGAATAAACATAGTGAGACAGCTCCCAAGGTGACTTTTCTTCCTGGCAAGTCTCTCATACCCAGCTACTGTTCAGAATCAGGTTACCATTACAGATTTCCTCTCTGCCTGCTGCATGTCTCCCTTGCCCCTAAATCATAATAGACACCGGGCTTCAGTTTCTTCTACAATGTATGATGCTGAACATAGCCCTCCTTCTCTGTGCATTCCTCCCACACGTCCACAGACTATGTTTTCTACCAGTTTACAATTTCAAAAGTGGCCATCACACATGGAGGTCTGCTAAGTAAAAGGCCCACTTGATAGCTTCCAAAAGACAGGTGGTAGGCTAGATCCTGCCTTCCCTGCCAGGAAACTGTGGTTTGAAACAAATTCTTCCCCTAAAACGTTTCTTTATTTTGCCTCAGCAATAAGAAAAGTAATGAACAAAAATAACTAATAACAAAACAATACCAAAAAACCCCACCAGCACCAGATAAACAAACAACAAGCAGTGTTAGCAAGGATGTACAGGAACGCGAACCCTTGAATGTAGATTTAGCATACGATCCAGCAACTTCAGTCCCCTGCATGTGCCCCAGGGAAATGAAAGCAGGAACAGGAACAGAGTTCAAGACCACATTCTTAGCAGCCTAATTCACAGAAGTCCAAAGACTGAGACAGTCTCCTTGTTCATTGATGGAGGGGAAAGTTAACACAATGTGGTGCACCCATACACCGTATCCCTCAGCCTTGAAATGGTGGGAGATTCTGACACGTGCTATAACACTGACGTCATACCAGCTAACTTGATAGTCAGTGGAGGAATTTTCCTCTCTCTGGTATTTTACTTGAAGCCCTAACACTAAATGATATGTAGAGACACTAACTGATTATTAAATTTAAAAAAAAATCCCTCTAAAAAACTAAAACTTTTGTATCCTACTCTCAAGAAATCCAAACTACTAATGTTGCTTAGTGGCAAAGTACTTTCCTACCATGCACAAGATCTCAGGTTTAATCCATAACATCACAAATAATAAATTTTAAAAATGAAGTGCATACTCCCATGAACCCCTAGTTTCCCCCTCTGCTTTCTGCTAAACAGACCAGACAGAAATATATGCAAAGAGGGCACCTAAAGGCAAAAAACATGTCCACACCCAGCACACAACTCTGATGTTTTGTCATAGTCTTGGAGTTTTCAATGACGTCAGTAACAAAGCTACAACAGTAAGAACCCTGCCAGTTACCAGCCACAGGTTAGAGTAACATTCAACACATTAACGCAGTGTCAGAAATAAAGAAGGCAGGTGCTAAAAGAACCGGATGTCAAAAGTGTGGGGGTGGGTTGTTAGGTGGGAACTGAAGCGATGTTGAAAAGCGTCACCGGTGAGTCCCACCTTCTGCAAGCAGACTTAGTGGGTAAAAGACATGAACCTGGTGGAAAGTCAGCAACCTCCAACCTCTGGAAGTCTTTGACTGCAGGCCAGGTTCTAAATAGGGAGCTTGCTGACCTACCAGCTGTCTGGTATTTTTAGCCACCAATTTATTTATAACACTTTTGTTTTAGCCATTTCTAGGGGAGGAAGCCATCTCTGCATCTTCTTGTGATTTCTGTGATATGTTTTGGAGAAAATAGCTCCAATGTATTTCACACCTATAATTTCATTGCTTGGAAAGGACTCCAGGCTTTGGCAGACACGGTGGTAAGATCTGCCTCTGCCAAGCCTGTGACCTCCCAGGTCCTCACTCTGCACTGCCCTGCCCAAGGAGAAGAGCCACTGCATACATGTCTCTCACATAGAGAGAGTTGAATTTTGACCCTATTTTCGGCTGATATCTCCCAGGACAGCAGATACCCCCCAGCATGCACTGAGTCTTTGAGGCCCTTCTCCACTTCCTTTCTGTAACAGCATACTATCTATGTTTAAATCTAGTCTAGAATCCATTCCTATCAAAAGTGCACACAGCTATACTGTAGTCCCAGTGACTTGAAAGGCTAAGGTGGAGGCCTGGATCACAGAACAAGATACCATCTGTTAAAAGTATCCTAGCCTTTTCTTTCCTATAATGTCATTTCTTTCCACCCAGTACTTCAACCATCTCTGCCTGCCTCATCATGCTGATTGATTTGTGCTTCCACACTCACTCACGCTCTCAATATTTCATCCATCCTCAGATGAGAGCAGACCGGTATTCTCTTTTTATTAATGGCAGTGCAATTTGTTTAACTTTGAAGGATATTCCTTTTATTTTATTTATAATTTTAAGCTAATAATAGGCACAGAACACCCATCAATGTCTATCATGAGGAACATAGGCAATGCAGATGGAGCATGGCCCTAGGCTTCTGCCCTGATATGCTCATTTTCTGTGTTTCTATTTTGAGGCATGTCTTTGGCATGAACAGAGGTGGACCTGTCTCCCTATGCCAGGGCACCTATTCTGCAAGCAATTGCTGCTGAACCAAGTGGATGGAGTAGGTGCAAACACTCTGAGCCTTCTGGAATCTCAGCAAAATTTCATGTCCTTAGGCCTGTCAGTCCCTTGGGACCCAGGAAACACTTTCCCTCATGATCACCTTGACCATCTACACATTACATCCTAAAATTATCCTGCCTAACAACAATGGCAAATTCTCTTTCTGACACAGGATATTATTATGGAGTCAAGGTTGGCCTGAAACTCATGACCCTCCTGCCTTAGCCTCCCAGGCACTGGGAATAGGGGTGTGGACTTCCATGTCTAGCACAAGTACTCTACCTTTAACGAACATGGCCATCCCCACTAACCACAGCCTCTCTCTTCCGGCTTCCACTGTCATGCAGTCCTCTGAACCTGACTGGGAACTCAGCTTGAGGATCTGGATATTTTCTTCACCTTCCACAGCTCTGTTTCAATGATGTTATTGCCCTGGTTCCCTTTCCCCAGGTTTTTGTCTTTCTGTCACAGGGTCAGGCAGGCTAAATTCACTTTCACTTATGCATGCCAGAGCTTTGAGATCTGAACTTTGCTGAACAAGGACTACCCTCCAAGTGGCAGGAGTTTCTAGAGATAAGTAAAAAAAAATGCCTCTGGGTGTCTTTTGCTGATACAAACCAACAAATTCATAATCTACACCCAACCTCTAATCTCCTGAGGCCAGGCAGATTAGTGGGCATGGCTCACACCAGATCATCTTTAAACCAGATCACTTTCCATCCTCCATGGAGGGGTCATGATAAAGGCCACTTTCTTCCCTTCTCTCAGAGTCTGAGGCCTCCACAATGTGCATGCTCTTCTCTGCCAGTAACAAGTCATCCTTTCAAAGGCAGTCACTTCCTGGTCTGCTGTGCTCACCAGAAAGTCACGTTTAAAAACACCATCCCTCCACACGAACCTTTCTCACAACTCACATGAAGGTGTTTGCAAATTTTCTAAAGGAAACCACACAACGGCACTCATTGTTTTCCTCATGAATTCATGATGATTAACCATTCACCCTGGCTGCAGACCCCAGTCACTTCTGAGGGTACTCCTGTCTTTCCTACCATTCCCATGCACCTCACTTACTGCCCTGCTGCCACATCCTCCACTTGATGAAGAAAACAGAAAACACCAGAGTTGAAATTCCTCCCTTCACCAAGTAGTTTGCTTGTGCTTACTCTGCCATTTCCACTCTCCTCCATGCATAGAGAAGCCGCTTTGAGTCCTGGACAGAGCCTGGACTTCCACGAGAAGCTCCCTGGATGGATCTTCATCATTCATGAAATCACAGTGAAGTAATTCTTTCTTTTTCATGTTTCACTGTAACTGGGCCTTCTCTTCAGTGCATTTAAGCAATGCTCCTCAGGACACCATCATGAAGCAATGTCTCTCAGCCTCTGGTCATGCTGACTGTCTGAGGGGAATCACCAGCATGCTTTCAATGCATCTGAAACCCTCAGGTATGTTTCCCTGAAGATCAAGGTCTTCAGGGAAATATGACCAGAACGACTTAGCACATGTAATGAACTCAACGTACAGCCTTATTATGGTCCAATATCCACGTAGGGCTCTGTTGTTTATGATTACCTTGCAGTTCCTCCTGTAGTTGGTTTGCATCAGTGATAAACATAAAATGAAATATAAACATAGAAACAGCTGCAAGGTGGTGATTAAAAGTGGGAATGACTGTCCAAGCTTTAGAGCAGACTGACTGTCAAAGGAGCATAAGTCAGGAGTGAGAACACTTTTCTAGATTCCAACAGGAGACCACAAGGTTTGGGATGTGCCAGACTGGCCAGTGTGTCCCCTGACCTAGACATTCCAATGGATGTTAAAAGCTTTATCAGTGCCCTAATTTGGAATTTTGTCTTTTGTTCTTAGGCCTGAGCCCAGTGCTTTGTCCTTGCTAGACACATGATCTGTCACTGTGCTAAACTCTTAACCCCAGAACCCTACAGTTTTACAAGTCTGAAGTCTCCACATATCTACAGGGACAGCTCCATGGGTCCAAGCACCCAATTCCATGGGTCCAAGCACCCAACTCCAGCGGACTTCCAGGTGATGGTTTGGCCTCAGTCTTATTTATTTCACCCAAATGCTCGGCTTCCCATACTTCCTCAACCCTTCCTGTCATAAAAACTTCAGTCCTTCTTTGCCTAGATAGAGACCTCGATTAGCTTTGACACTAAGCCTGTGTTCTTCATTTACAGATCTATCCTGCACCATGATAAAACTGCCTTCCCTTTTATTTTAACTTAATGTGTGGTTTCTTGGTTTACACTATTAGATTCCAATATATTTCACATGGTGAGAGTAGGCTGGATGACCGACAGCCCTGAGTTCCCAGATCCTGTGAATTGTACCTTATGTGGGAAGAAAGTCTCTGCAGAAATAAAATAAGCCTCTTGGGATGGGCTGTTCTCCTGTACTATTTGGGTGAACCGAAAGCAAACAGGAGGGAAAAGATAGCAGCAGGATCAGAGTGCTAGGACTTGACAGTAGAAGGAAGGGGTGGACCGATCTGAGCCAAAAGACAGGGACCATGAGCCTCCCGCAGAGTCTGGGAAGGAAAGAGCAGGATTCCCCTCAGACCCATGAAAGTAAGTAAGCCCTGCAGATGCACAGAGACTTCGGGCTTACAAAACTGCAGAATAAATCTGAGTTTCTTTCATCCACTAGGTTTGTAACAATTTATTAACTTAGAGGAAACTAATAAAGAATACATTTTAATCTCTGGCCTCCCTGGTTCTCTTTATGTTGTTTATATAATTTATTTAAAAAGCCTGGTCATCCACCCAAACAGAGTTTTCTGTGTTTTGATGAAGCTAACTGCATCTTCATGGCCGTGTTTAACTTGTTCTTCAATTAAAGTAAATCCTTTATTTTGATTTTTAGATCCAAAGTCCTCATTAGAGAAGTTCAATCTGGGGGAGGAAATACTTCTCAGATAAGCTGTGCCATCCCTAGGGCATCAATTCAGGAGATGTCTGTCTGTCTGTTTTCATGACTAGACATTGATTGTTTCATCCAATGTCACTTTGATGGATCCCTGATGATGGCCTCATCAACGTGCAGTGGACAAGTTGATGAATGATATTAACAACAAATATTTGGTGTGTCTTTTATTAAGGAGGGCAAAGAAATTGTACTTTTCATCACTTTATCTCTTCTGAAGTTATTGGCTAAATTTAATTCATATAAAGAATATTTTCCAATCAAATATTTGCTAAACCTGAGGCACAGTATGAAGGGGAAAGGTAAATATTTGATTTTTACAGCAGTTTTCATGAAAAATTAATTCATCTTCTGCAGTTAGCATTCTCTTTGCTCTTACTTGCCTTCTCTGCCATCAGCCCTGCCTATGGGTTCTAATAGGTGCCATTGCTTAACCAGCACATCTTCTGGGAGCTCAGCTTATTCCTGAGCCTGGGGGTGCTGGTCCATTTGGACATTTTCTTTCCTCATGAAAGGCAGCTCAGAGTTTCAGGTTTACACAATGGCTCACCCTGAGCTCCTCCCCATGGGTTGCTCCAGGTCACAGCTTGAGTTGGCATGTATTAGTGGTTCATAGGCTGAGCCAGGCTTCATCTCTCAACTAATGTGTACCCGGAAGACATCCTCCCAAGCTCAGCATCCTGGAGTGATACATTGATAGCTTGAAATCAGTCAAAGGCATTACAAATCTGAGCAGCTTTCTCCTAGGACTCAACATTTACCACACACCTTTGTGGTTTCCCACAGCCCAGCATCAGTGTGGATCCTCAGGCAGTCTCTGATTTTTCCTTTGGGGAGAGGGATAGCTTCTGGGAATTTCTTGATTATTTAAGATCAACTTTGTTTTTGCATTTATACAGAAAGGCTTTTTGGTGTGCCAAATGGTGAAAAACACTTGCCACTGACAGAGTATGGGGTACAAAGCAAGTGACTGATGGGTGAGAATTCTGAGAACAACTGAGGCTTTGCTCTGCTTCCTCTGCAGTTTTTGTCCCATGGTGCCCAGACCAGTGGCCTGCATTGGGATGTTTGGAAAGTCTTGGGGCTGTGGGTGTAACCTGGGGTGTAGAGCCCATGAGAGGCTCTAGTTCACCCTCTAGCAAGGAAAGCAAGTCTTATGGAGCAATACAATAGTACTAAGGAATGTTCGGGGGCCACAGAGCCTAGGATCCAACTCAGAAATAGGAGAACTTATAAAAGTCAAGGCACCTCCTTAGATAGGTAAGGCTCCATAAAACATTGAATTATGCTGAAGTAATTCTAACATGTGAAGTATTTGGCCAACCTTAGCTCACACCTTGCAATACATAGCCCACAAATAAAAATAAAACTGTTCAGGCTGGAGAGATGGCTCAGAGGTTAAGAGCACTGGCTGTTCTACCAGAGGTCTTGAGTTCAATTCCCAGCAACCACATGGTGGCTCACAACCATCTATAATGAGATCTGCTGCCCTCTTCTGGCCTGTAGGCATACATGCAGACAGAGCACTGTATATGTAATAGCTAAATAAATTATAAAAATAAATAAATAAAATAAAACTGTTATTTTTTTACCCTAAGGGAATTATAAAAGTAAAAAATGGAAGTTTTTTAATATACCTTTATGCCAAACCAAATTTTAAGACTTCAGAACAAGAAGTTACACAGAAGATGACTTGGAGGGTTTATAGACAGCATGACAAATGTCAAAGTCTTCCATGAACACAATTAAGACAAGCAATCAAATTTAAAATATCTTTGAGACTGTGTGGAGTTTAAATTTTGATAAAATGATTCTAAACTTGGTCAATGACACTTGAGAAGGCTATGACACATGGCCTAAGCCAGTGCACTTCAGAGCGCACCAGGAGGTTGCCACAGGCTCCTCAGCACAGAAGCAGATTAGCACCACATTAACAGGTAGAGCCTCAGAATGTGCTGACAGAGACCACACTGCACACAAAGAACTAGCTATAAGGGATAACTTCACATAGTGGATCTAAGTAGGGCTATTCCGTAAACGGTGCTCAGCCATTTGGTTAATTCTAAGGAGAAAAATTAAGTTAGATTTCATTGCTATTAGAAACATTAACATGTATTCTCAGTGGCTCTTATGGTAGTTCCTGAATGATTAATTCTTGGTGGATTTTAAAGATTTTTAGTGAGAAAAATCAGTTGGACAACAGGAACCAATAAAATACTTCTCTAGAAAGTGTCTGACACAGACCCAGCAATGCCAGAGACAAACAATACAAACCCTGACACACGGACACTCACAAGCACACTAGACAGGGGGGTCCTAGAGACTATGAAAAGTTTGTACCAGGTTGAAGGTCTGTGTTACCATCAGACTAACTGCTGTCTTCTGCAAATCTCACCTTAAAAATACACAAGCACAGATACAGAATAGGACCCATTTACAGCATCATAGCTTCCAACATGGCAGACCCAACCTAGTAACGATCAACAAGGGGATTTCCATTAACCTGTGTCTTGCTTATATGATACACAGACAAAAAGGATCTTCATCTACTACTCGAAGAAGTTTCCTCAATACTAAATGAATGAAATGAAAATTAGGCAAAGAATCTTGTATGCAAATGAAATATGCAATAGTGGGTGTGTAAAAACTACATAGTACAACATAAAAATAAAGAAAAGAAGAAATAGGAAAAAGGAAAAGATAGATGGACAGGCACACATTCAGCATTAAAAATGCCCACTAAATTTGAGATAGTGTCAACCTCTTCAATTTGAACAAAGCCAGGGAAGGGAATGCAATTTTAAATATATTTTTAAAGCTTCATTTATAAATGGTCTATCTATATTATTTATGGCTGTGTCTCTGTAAGCTCAATGCCTGACAGAAATATCTGAAGCCAGGAAAGGCTTGCTTTTGCCCATCCATCCAGAGACTCCAGTTCACTGTGGTATGGATTCCATGAGAATGCAGGGTGGCAGCAGGAACTTGTCCTAGCTTCTATTTACATGTCAGAGGACCAGGAAGCTGAAAGGGCAGGACAGAATCAGGGATGGGTATCACCTCCCACTGTCCACCCCCAGTGACCTGCTTCCTCCATGAAGATACCACCTCTTAAAGGCGCCACAGCCTCCAAAATCATAGTACAAGCTGAGACCTGGCATTCAAAGCATGAGCCTGTGAGGACATTCAAAACTCAAGCTCTAAGATGCTCTGAAACAAATCACATAGGGAACTAAGGCCTGCTGACTTCAACCAAGTAGCATATGTGTGAATGTTTAGCGTATTTGTTTGGTTAAGTTTTTTGTTGTTGTTTTGTGTTAGAATTTGTCATTCAAATTTTAGATTTTATAATTCACCATTTGAATTTTTAAGAGATTTTAAAGAAAATATATGCTGCAGCTTAGATGTCCTCAGTTGATAACCTTCTTTATAGAATCCACAAACAGAATAAAACTTAGAATACCTCAGAAAATACAACTTAAAAAGCAATTGAAAACTGGAAAAACTGTTTACCAATTGATAAAGTCATAAAATCAATTGACATGAACAAATGCCATTTTTGAAAAGTGGATAAAGATAGTGAGCAACAGCAAATAAATAGAGAAATTAAGAAATGATAGACACTGCTTGCAACATTATTAAGGACTTTGGTTTTGGACAAGGAGAAGAAATTTTTAAAGCTGTTTTGAAAGTAAACAATGTAAAAGCAATAGTCAAAGCAGGGAGCTGAAGGGGCTTGCCTAGGATGGAACATAACCTGCATTTCCCATCCTGCCCCTTGCGAAGGTGTGGAGAGGTGAAGCAGGGAGAAGGAAGGGGGCGGTGGAGAGAAGTACAGTCCCTGGCTGTCTTTGCCAGCAGCTATATAAACTCATTTGGGTTTTCAGCTCCTAAGCTAAGTTCTGGAGACATTTTCTCTTACTCCTTCAGCGGTATCTTCTTGTATACACATATTCCGTTAGAGCGGTGACATATCAATCTGAACAGACCTCACCCAGCAAATCCACAAAGATGCCAGAAGCTCCCTAGAGGGGAGGGTATAGCTCCAGGAGTTGAGGGTCCAGAAATGGCAGAGTACCCTTCCTGTGGTGCATGTTGGTGGGGAGGTGAACAGAGGGGAGCCTGCCAAGTGTAGGAAGTACACATGGAGGAACCTACGCAAACCAGATTGTTCCCGGGAAGGAAGAGTCAGTCTAAGGGTCAGGAGCCGAGGTACTAAGGCAGCCATATGCTCTGCCCGGGGGCAGCAGAGAACAAGAGGAGATTAGATAATTATGAAAATGGTTATAAAACAATGGTGAGTAGAAAACTGAAGCCCAGCTGGGGATGGAGTTGAGTGGGTAGGGTGCTTTCGTAGCAAGCATGAAGTCCTGGAGTCGATCCCCACACCACATAAACAGCTGTGACAGGCACAACACCTGTAATCCTAGCATTCTGATTACAGAGGAAGGAGTGTCAGGAGTTCAAGGACATCCATGGCTACACAGCAAGTTCAAGACCAGCTTGGGCTACGTAAGACCCTGTATCAAATCAAACAAACAAATGTCCAAATGATGGAAACCTTATAGCTCTAATTTAAAAAAATCCATATATGGAGAGAGGAGAAAAACATTAAAATGTTTATATCTACATAAAAGGGAGGGGTGCTCATATGGGGCTATCTGTGACCTCTTATTATCACTATTTCCTAAAACTTGAGTGTAAAAGTATGTGTGTGTGTGTGTGTGTGTGTGTGTGTGTGTGTGTGTGTGTGTGTACCCAAGCAGAATCAAATCCAGATCTCTTACATGTTGGAGGCGATCATTTTACCACTGAGCCACACTTTGAGCACCATGTGTATCTTTTTTAAGAAATGAGAAGTTAATTCCTTTTATAACAGTCAAAGTCAAACAAAGCTACAGGATGAATCTCTGTAGGTTTTATTGGGGAATGATATCTATGAGAACTGCAATCCATCTAACATACACACTGCATTGGGCTGCAGGACCACATATCAGGCTGGTGTTATGGTGGCAGTAAGCTGCCTGTGTGCTGTGAATGCCTTGATAGGACTGTTACCCGGGCTGAAGTATGAGGCCCCCTTCCTCAGTCTCCTTAGCTCCATTCTGAATCTGAAGGCTTCCACAGCAGAGGGATGATCTGCACACCCTGAAAGATCTCCTGCTGAAAAGAAGCAAAAGAGCAGAAAGGTTTTGAAATATTTATATGAGTCAGCAAGATAATACAATAGGCTTAAAAGTCAAAAGGGAAACGCAGTTGGCTGGAGACAAATTGAAAGTGTCTCTACCCTTTGCCTGTCCTGGTCACAAACCACACCCCAGGAAAGAAGCAGAGAGCAGCTGGACACCAAGGGCTACTCTGAATGGACACTGAGGCTCTGAGCCTTCACACCAGGGACAGGAGGGGACCATGGTTGAGCACAGCAGTCACCAAACAGATCCATGTGGATGGGAGCCATACTGCATATTCCTTATGACTTCCTGATTCTCTGTTCAGAATCCATCCTAATAATACCTTGACTGATCAATTAGAGCAATGTTAAGAACGCAAACACATGGTGTGAAATCAGGGTGTCACAGGAAGACCGTGCCGTTTGCCTCCCCGTCAGGGATCTTCAATAGCATTGACAATTTCACCAAGATCCTCTGGGGTGCACATAGAAAAAAATATATAAACAATAACGCCTGCATAACGGGAGCTTGGGAATCTGCCCATCACACACCCGTGTAATTACAGGCAGAGGCTCTCCATTCACAAGCTGAAAAAAGCCTCACTTACTTGTGGGAAAATAAGCTTACTCTTCAAATACAGATGTAATTTTAAAAATAAATTGTCATGCCCTAGAGCACAAGGTAGTGTCGGGAAGTTCTAGAGGTTGTATTACCCAAACCATGTTTGTTTCCATGAAGCAATAACAGAAAAAAAAATTTATATAATTTGGAGTGAAAAAAAAATGAAAGTAGAAATTGTAAATCAATTGTAACTGAATAATAAATGTGGACTTGGTAGTGCTAATCACAGAGAAGAATGCTGTGAAGGTTGTTTTTAAGCAAGTGTCCTTAAGTGCATTGATTATGTTCAAAGACAGATTAAGATAAATTTCCACACAAGCATCCGGAAGTAACAACGGAACAATAAACCTGAAAGAATTAGAAGAAAAATAGTCTAATTCAATAAAATAAACCTACACATGAAGCTTCCAGATATCAGTGCCATAAGGTTAGTCCAGAAATCACCAATAAAACTAACTTTGGGGAAATAAAGTAAAAAGGAAAGTTATTATGCATAAGTAATATGGGAAGCGAAGGCACAGGGGATGCCTGACACAACAGGGCTCCACGTGCCACGCGAGATTCCTGCAACTTCAGAACAGGGTGGGCCTGATGGCCGGGATGCAGCTTGGTGACTCCTTACAGTTCCATTTTACTCCTTCAAGAAGACTTCCTGGTAGATAAGTGTTAAACGTGCATTAAGTGTGTCTTTTGTGATAATCCACGCTGAAATGTAAACCCCAGATTAGAGGCCCCGGGGAACAATGGCAGGGAAATCAGCAAGGATCAAACTCTTTCTGCACTTTTGCATCCAATCACAGATTATACATTTATCATCATCATAACACAATGACTCAAAGATCAGGAGGGTGGAGACTGTAGCTCAATGGTAGAGCATTTGTCTGGCCTGTGTGGGGCACCAGGTTCCATGCCCAAGATCAAGGAGGGGAGGGAAGGAGGGATGGAGGGGGGAAGGGAGGAGGAAGGGAAGGGAGAAGAGAGTGAAGGGAAAGGAGGGAGAGAAATGTGTATATGCATTGTGAAATGGCTAAATCAACCTTGTTATCATATATTTCTTCACATAGTCATTATCTTCTTGTGGTGAAAAACACTTAAAATTTGGCCTCAAAACAATTTTCAACAATGCATTGCTCTGTTATTCACTGCATCCCATGCTATTCTCAGTGGCTCTGATCAAGTCGATTCATCCACTCACTTCCTCTCTAGTGCTAGTAGCATTTAGACACTTATTACTGATAGTGCACATCCCCTAGTTATGTTCCCCAATGATCATTTGATATTGCTGCAAGAATTCATCTTTCTCACCGCTACGGCATTTACTGATACAGTTTGTACCTCTGAAGCCAATCATTTCCATGTTTTGCCTTTTATTGTTTAGCTAATTGCATCCATTATATGCAATGGTTTGTCTGCTCACTTTCCATATATTTCAATCTGTTACCGATGAAGAATGCCCACTTTAACGCTTCCTCCAGCTTACAGGAACCTTTAGTGCTGGATAGTAGCTATGGGCCATTGCTCCTGAACAGCGGTCGTATTTCACGTCGTTGTCTTGTCTGAGTTTTAAAGAAAGAGGTTCTTTGTTTTCTCAATAAAGGTGGCATTGGCCTTTATTTTTTTTTCTTGATATATTTTTCT
The DNA here is from genome assembly GCF_007827085.1 of Peromyscus californicus insignis. Classification (NCBI taxonomy): domain Eukaryota; kingdom Metazoa; phylum Chordata; class Mammalia; order Rodentia; family Cricetidae; genus Peromyscus; species Peromyscus californicus. Next base: position 143,789,893 of record NW_026294562.1, on the reverse strand, counting down.
CTCTCTCCCCATCTTTTTAAAAATCATTTTTACTTTTTTGCTTTTTGTTTTTTTGTTTTGTTTTGGTTTTCAAGACAGGGTTTCTCTGTGTAGCCCTGGCTGTCCTAGAACTCACGCTCACTTTGCAGACCAGGCTAACCTAGAACAGAGATCCATCTGCCTCTGTCTTCAGAGTGCTGGGATTAAAGGTAAGATTTTTAAATCTTAAAGGATTATCTCTTGCACTTACTAAGGATTGGATTTTTTTAATGTCACAATTTTAAAGGATATCTTTTCAATAGCTACATAAATTGAAATTCTTATATGTAAATATATTATTTGTTAATTAAATTTAAAATTTATCTCAAAAGGGCTCCTGATACTTAACAATATTTGCATTTTTCAATAAACCAGAAAACTATCCATCTTTTAAATATTGTCTAGTGAAATATTCCATTAGTTAAGATCTGGAAGGAGTTGGGAAAGGGCAGTAAATATGATCTTCATAGACGTCACATTAAGGAACAAAAAGAGAGACTTCTTCTTGGAGTAGTTTAGACCAAAAGCAAGCCCAAATTTTAATCTTTTACTTCCTTTTGGAATATGTGGACTGTGGTCTATGTGGGGTGTGTGTGTGTGTGTGTGTGTGTGTGTGTGAGAGAGAGAGAGAGAGAGACAGACAGACAGACAGACAGAGAGGAAGAGAGACAGACAGACAGACAGACAGAGAGACAGAGACAAAGACAGAGACAGAGAGAGAAAGAGAGAGATCTGCCTGTCCCTAACAAAGGGCTTCGCTCTATATTTATTGAACAGTATAGAAAACAGTATGAGGAAGGATACGGGGAATGTTTTTTCCAGAGATCTTTAGCAGTTTATAAAGGAAAAGTTACTCTACTGGTTCCAAATGACCCAGAATAGCATTCAAAACTGCAAACAGACACCATTAACCTAGCCACATGTTACTTCCAACATTTATGGGATATCTGTTGTTCCAGGTTTCTTTCAACCTGTTGGCTGCTTTCAGCAAATGACTATCATTACTCACACAAATACATACAATAAGCTACTCTGGGTCGGGGCATGGAAGAGTGCATAGTTTAAGATTAAAGCTATAAGTTATGCATTTAGCTTAGGCTGTAAAAGCTGGTATAAGGGGAAATACAAGACATACTAAGATTGGCTACATTTTTTGTTTGTTTGTTTAGTAAGTGAGACTTCAAAAGGCTGAGTACACACTAAGATAGCAAGCTAAACAAGTACACACAAATTTAATTTTAAAAACTTTTTATTATATGTATAATAGGTGTTTTGCCTGCATGTACATCTTGTGTATTACTTGAGCTTCTGGTGCCCTCAGAGGCCAGAAGAGGGGATCAGATCCCCTGGAATTGGAATTATAGATGGTTGTCAGCCACAATGTTGGTGCTGGGAATCAAACCCACGTCCTCCAGATGAGCAGTCAGTGCTCTTAACTACTGGACCACCTCTCCAGTTCCAAAGTCTATACATTTAAAAAACTAAATCTTTCATAAAATAGAATTGTATATCAATATTTATGTCAATTTTAGGATCTTTTTTTTCTGTTGCTTTTTATTGCTCGGTCTATGAATTTCATTTAAATGGTTTGGAAGGTTCCTGCTTTTTCTGTGCACTTGAGCAGTTAGATAGGCCCGAATATCTGTATTTTGAAGTCTGGAAGAGACTCTATCAGTAAACTCTGTCACTGGCCTCCCTTTCTAGCTCACCTTCTGTTTACAATGTTTGGTTTGTTGACAGGTTTTTGAGTCATCTTTAGCAAAACCTAGAAGATGTTAAAATCTTAATTTTCTTTCAAGCAGATATCTTCAGGGCTTCATCACACTCTAAGATTATTCTGCATGCCAAAAAAGACAGATGGATGGTGGGAGTGACCATGTGTAGAACAAGAACAGCCTCAACCCATCCAAGAAATGCAGAACTAGCAGTCTTGCTCCAGAGCCTTCAGCATGTGGAATCAGGGCTGCTGAGCACTTTGAAAAATAATGGAGCTGCCACCTTTGAGGAAAGCTTTCCTGCATGCTACTCTGCTGCTGCCTCCCAGAAGAAAACCTGGCTGAACCAGGTAGGTCAGGTTCACCACAAACATCTGGCTGCACCCCAAAGACCACCTGTTCCCTGCAGCTGTCCTGTTGGGAGAGCTACATTTCAGAAAATGGAGGGTTGGGAATAAGGCCAGGGGAAGGCAGTTGGCTGGCTAGAACACAACAGAGCCAGGGATCCTGGCATCACCCCTGCCTCTAACCACTAGATACCAGTTGCATGCCTCACTCACAGCACTGATGAAGTGTTCAAATTCAGACAGGCTGCCCTGCTTTCTGCCTGTCCCCTAAGCCCTGGTTTATGTGGTGCCTCAGACAATATCAAGGAAGCTGTCAGGAAAGCACAACCAGGAGTATGTCCCTGGTATCAGAAAAGGCCACTGCAGAGTTATGGTAGCCAAAATTAAATGTTTATAACATCCATGTGTAACTGAAGATAAAGAGAATTTGAAAACAGACCTAACCAAGGTGAAGTGAAATTTGAAATGACTCTGGACCAGGTTCTGCTTCATATGAAGATAAGGCAAATAGAGCAAAGCAGGACTGACTAACCTGAAGTGGACCTGCCAACACTCATTCTGCAATGTTTTTCAACTTTCTAGATGACTAAAACTTTTAAAATAAAAATTTGAAAAAATGAATAGGAAAAAAATCTACATTGTCGTCCATGTTTTTACACACTGTGTAACCCTTCCCTCTTGTCAAAATAAGTCTAGGATGTCCCCACTGAACACCCCTACCTTCCTCTTCACTGCTATATTTAGCCGGTTTCTTACCCTTTGCTTTTAAACTTTAAAAATGGGGCTGGAGAGATGATTCAGCAGTTAAGATCACTGCTGCTCTTCCACAGGACCAGGTTTGGTTCCTAGAACCTACATGGTGGCTCCCAAACTTCTGTAATTCCAGTTCCAGGGGATCTGATGCTCTCTTCCGATTTCCATGGGAACCAGGCATGCACACTTACATATATGAAGTAAAAATAAATACATCTTTAAAAAATAAATACCAAATTTAAAAAAAATTTTGGTTCCTGACCAATGCACTAAAAAAAAAAAAATAAGCTATCAAAATAAATAAACAAATATACACAAAAATTTAAACATACATATCTGTTGTTCAAATTTTAGATGGCATGAGTTGGCTGTTTGAAACCTGGGGCCTATGCAGGATTGCTTGGCTCGGCCTGGGAGGAGGGGACTGGACCTACCTGGACTGAGTCTACCAGGTTGATCTCAGTCCATGGGGGAGGCTTTGCCCTGGAGTAGATGGGAATGGGGGGAGGGGGCTGGGGGGAAGGTGAGGGGGACGGGAGGGGGGAGAACAAGGGAATCTGTGGCTGATATGTAGAACTGAATTGTATTGCAAAATAAAAATAAATAAATAAATAAAAAGCAGAGCCAGCTATCAGGGTGAAAGCTGGAAGATCGGAGAAGCAGACTAGCCAGCCACTAGTTCATACCGATATGAAATCTTCAGCCTAAAGAGAGTGAGTTTCTGTTTCCTCATGCCTTATAGACCTTTCTCTGCCCTGCCATATTACTTCCTGGGATTAAAGGTGTGTGTGCTTCCCAAGCAAAGGCATGAGATCTCAAGTGCTGAGATCAAAGGTTGTGTGCCACCACTGCCTGACCTCTATGTCTAATCTAATGGCTGGCTCTGTCCTCTGATCCTCAGGCAAGTTTATTAGGGTACACAATATATCACCACACATATCCTTTATTATTTATTTCATGAGTTAACATTTGATTTATTGAATTAGAACTGAGTACAACAGGAAATAGAATATTTAAATTTTATCTTTCCTTTTCTCCCTTTACTGAGCACTCTTCCCAGAGCTGCAGTTTAGCGTTTACATCAGCACCATTTCCACATCAGTTTCACTCTTAATTCATCCCATATATTTAGCCCACGTGCCTGTCCTCTTCCATAGTTACTCATCAGTTTGTCCTCAGCACTTTGTTTAGGACCAGCTCAGGTGACTCATCCATTGTTAAACTTGTTCTACTGCTCTCATTGACAGACTCAAAGATGGTGATGGAGCTCAGTGACAGAGACTTGACTGACATGCAAGAAGCCCCAGGGTTAAGCCCCCCAGATCACATCAAAAAAAAAGGAAATGGAGACTTTCTTGAAGTAGAATTTTATTCATATTTCCTTTTTACAATAGTTTGGCCTTTAATACTGAATATTATATGATGAAGTCTAAAATATGTCGGCATTTTTTTTTATTTCATCATTTACATGTGTGCAAAAGGAAAGTTTCCTGATTCTTCAAATTCAGTGGCTATGCTACTGTGCTTGAAGTGAGAAAGATATTTACTACATGCTGACCCAAACTTAGTCTAAAACAGAGGTCAGCTTGACCCTCAGGCATGTACAGTACTTACAGGAACTTTCAATAACCACCATTGCTCACTTCTGTAATCATAAGGCTTTGTTCTGCTCCTCTTGAATCTTACTACTTTTTTTCTTAAATTATTTGTGGGATTTTCTATCCCTTCTTCCTAAGATACTGACTTATGACATGATGGTTTCCTTGATTATGCTGTGATTCCTTTAGATGTTTATAAGTGCACATGATGCTTTTGCCTTCTGGATCACTCCATGCAACCATGAATGTGGGTGAATCCAAAGTTCTATTTCCTGAATGTGAGTGGATCCAAAGATCTACTTCCTGAATTTGGGTGGATCCAGAGATCTACTTCCTCTATTGTAGATGAACAGTGTCAATGTTTACAAAAGTAAACTTCCTTCAGATGGAAGGGTGAAACATTCAAATTTTGTGTGAAGTATTATATACACTGTATATAGTTATATATTAATATGTTCTTATAAAACAATCCTTAAACAAGAAGATCTAGTCAGTTATATTACAATTCCTGACTTTTACCCAGGTCTTTAGTCAGACTTTCCTTTTGGCTGCCAGCTCACAAATAACAACACTGAGATTTATTAATTATGAAAGCTTGGCCTAAGCTTAGGCTTTTTCCAACTAGCTTTTATGACTTAAATTAACCTGTTTTTATTAATCTACATTCTGCCATGTGGCTTAGTTACTGCTCCTCTGGACCATATGTCTGACTTCTTCAGTGTCTTGCTGGTGTCTCTCATGCGTGTAGATTCATCCTGAGTTCCTCTCTCTGCTCAGAAGTCCTGACTATTCTCTCCTGCCTAGCTATTGGCCATTCAGCTCTTTATCAAATAAATAACAGTGACACATCTTTACACAGTGTAAACAAATATTCCACAACATTTCCCCCTTTTTGTCTAAATTATAAGAGAAGGATTTAATTATAACACAGTAAAACTATATACAATAAGAACAATTATCAGATATTGTCTAAATAAAAAGGAGAGGCTTTAAACTTAACAAACTAAAACTATGGAAAATAAGAACAATTACCAAGTAAGAAATACATTCACAATATCCAGTCCATATGTATTTGGCAAATTTGGAGAAATTACTCTGTTATCTATCCTATCTTGATGAGTCCAAAGTTTTGTACCTAAATCATTTTCTATCATAGCTTGTATTAATTATCATCTTAAAATATCTTTTTAGACATTAAAACATTTTCTTAGATAAACAACTTAAGCTTTTACATCTCTCAACCATATAAACTTACCATCTCTTTTGTAAGTTTCTTTTCTGAATTTGGTAACAAAGAAAATGGTATGTCTAGTATTCAACAACATCAGAGACCTGAGAAGGATATAATATTACTTGAGTAAACAGGAAGTACAGAGCAAACAACTTCCTAAACTATAGAAATGACAGAGACATCTGGCTGCCTGGACAGACACCCAAGTTTCCTCTGAAATATTGGGGTATCCATCTCCAGTCTACAGGTCTAGAATATCTGACAGACTTTTCTGAAGCAGGACTTTTGAAGGACTGTCCTACCTTGTCTTGGAAGAGTTCAATAGTTGCTTTTTGTGTGTCCTGCTTGTCCAATTTGTACAGCATACTGTCAGTTCTCAAGGCAAGGGCAGTTTCTTGCCCAAAGGCTAACTTTGACACAATGAATGCAAAGTCCATATGGAGGTTCTTCAATACCTATCATCCTTTTTGGAGTAAATTGGTGCTGCCAGGAGCAGACGTGTCTCATTGTTATGAAAAACCTTGTTATTACAATATCTTAAATACCATATTCTGTAGGTCTCTGAAGTGTTTGAAGACCATCTGTCTATCTAAAATATGTCTGTGTTTGACCTTGAAATTATGTTATGCCTACCATGGCCACAAATTTGATTGTTAGATAGCTAACTACTAACCTGTATTTCTTAATTATATATAACATTTTTAAATGAGCTGCATAGGTATAATACCTTAAACAAGAGTAGAAACATATATAGAGTATAACAAAAATAACTTTAAATTTGTATCAATATACAAAATCCACACCAATGTAAAATATTTGAGACTAGTAGTTGCTTTTTTTTAAAAGTAGATTCAATAATCTACCCTTTTATCCTAGCATTCCTTATACCCCCTTTTTCTTTTCATAAAGAGATCCTTGAATCTAATCCCCTTTGTTTGGTTCCCTCCCTAGCCGTGACAAATAATAACTTGCAACCAATCCCCCTAAAAGATGATAAACATCCATAATCTACCCATTGATCAAGAACTACCCACCCTACCTCTTGGGAATGTAGGAGTCATGTTCTGTAGAGTGCTTCCTATTGTCTTGGGGTGACAGCATCTTTAGGGGACCCTGAGAAAATTGGGATAATGGTCAAGTCATGAGCAAGTTAGCTGTATTATTTTTTGTTTAGTCTCTGTATGATGGGAAAGTGTAGAGCTTATCTAAGAGTCCTCGCTGGAGTAATCTGTGAGGCTGAACCATCTCAGCTAGCAGCTTTGAAATTGTTCTGGATGCAAAATTTTGAAGAAACTATAACAGAGGCATTTTGAGAGGTTGGATCACCTTGTTTTCATTGGGGTCTGGTTCTTTTTTTCTGAAAACACACAAACTTTTAAAGGTAACATATATATCTGTATTAACACAAGTATGGAATTTGCAGTGTGCACAAGTCAGCTAAAGATGTTTTTCTATTCTATGTTTGAGTAGGTAAAAGGCTTCTGTCAACTTCATAAGTCTGTTTGGATTGCATAACCAAACTGTGATATAAATCTCTAACCATATATATGAAAGGATGTCATGTAATAATAAGTCGTGAGCATTCTGTAGCCAAGAAAATTTAACATGTATCATCAGTCTCAGAGCTGTTCCTTTATTGAGGGAATGAGCATATATGTTACCTATCTTGTAGTTTACCTTGGTTTCTTCCTTTGTGTTTGCAGCCAAGATTTTCAGGAGGTCTCCCCCAATCAAATCTGATCTTTATTAGTTTTGAAGAAATCCATAGTTTTTTGTTTACTGTGGAAACAAAGGCATAAACTCTCCCCCAGTGCAACATATTTCTTAACTTCCATTTTGAAGTTAAGATATTCTTAAAATATGTAGGTTGGTTTAATTTAGCATTTTTTTCTACAATCCAATGTCTTTTGCAGCATTTGCCTTTCACTCATCAGCATTCAAAAAATTTAAAGTCAACAGAGCAAAATAAAGGACCCAGGCACCCTGTGTATTTCTCATCCTTATGTAGCTTTTTTTATATATTATTTTACTATTTCTTTGAAGACTATTATTTAAATATATTTAAATTTATTTATTTATTATTTAAATAAATATATTTATTTATATTTTTATGACTGTCTATACCCATGTTTTTCTCTCTTCAGCACCTGAGCACATTTCCAAGCACACTGTAACCTGTTCAGAGGTTTTCTCTGGTGTGAACCTGGCTTTCATGCATCTGCAGTGCTTCTCTGACTATGTAAGCCAAACCTTAACCTGCTAGGCCATGCAGCTAGCTTAGTGCATGGCACTGGCAACTGGCCCTGCCCATTTCATATCCAGAGGCAGTAGCAGGAGTTGTGACTAACCTTACCAGCTGTGCCTAACTATTTCAGCTCTGGGAAGTTGTGTCTACACTGTGGCAGACATTTTTATCTAGTCTCCAACCTGATTAGCACCAGCTGTTTAAGTGCTCAGTTACACAGCAGAGCCTTTGTACTCGTTGAACACTGAACTTACCTAGAGACCCTGTAGTGGCCAGGAAATCACATCCAACTCCACGTCCAGAATTTTTTTCAGCTTACTCAGGTCCTATGTGGGTATACGTGGCTGGACATTGGATGCCAAATGTAGTCAGACTATCCTTTGTGCCACAAGTTCACAAAAAACACTGACACTTATTATTAATTATGAAAGCTTGATTTAGCTTAGGCTTTCCCCAACTAGCTCTTATAACTTCAATTAACCTGTTTTGATTAATCTACATTCTGCCATGTGACTCTATACCATATGTCCAACTTCTTCAATGTCTCACTGGTGACTCTGGTACATCTAAATTCATACTGAGTTCTTCTCTCTGCCTGGAAGTCCTACCTATTCTCTTCTGCCTAGTTATTGGCCCTTCAGCTCTTTATTAAACCAATCACAGTGACACATCTTAACGCAGTGTAAACAAATATTCCAAAACATGGGTCTCCCTCATACTCCTTTTGCAAAAGGCCACTCCATCTCTTCTGCTCAACAATCCTCCCCTAAATAGTAAATTCACTGAAAAATAACAAATTGAATCTATACTTCATTCATATCTTGTACAAGTGTCACTAGAATTGTTGGAGCCCCTTCACAGTTACCAGAGGATACCAGAAAAACCAGTCTCCTCTCTTGGGATTCTTAGTCTCATTAATAAAAGAATTTAAAAATGGACAAACAGAAGCTCAAGGACAATTTTATTTGAATTTAAAAAGAAAACCCTCAGGGCAGACAAGCTGTAAACCTCATGAGCTTCCCAAAGGAGGAGACTGGAGGAAGGAAGGAACAAGACTATGCTTTATGAGTTACTGGCATGAAGGTCCATCACCTGGTAGGAAGCAGTCACATGGTAGGCTCTTGGATGGCAACTACTTTAGGGAAAGAGTAAGGAAGCCCAAAGTATGAGAAAAGGCATACATAAGTTCTGACCAGCAGCTGACAGAAAAAAGAAAAGAGAAATTTGTAGCACTCCAAAGAGTGGGCTGACTTAGCTTAGCCTCACGGCTGGGAGTGGGAGGAATTCTGGGAAGGAAAGTGCAGTATCTCATTAAAGGAATACTTACTTATTCCACCTATTTCCTGAGTATGGCTTAAGGTGAGCCAGTCTGCCTAGGGTGGTCCCTTGGTCAGGTGATTGACCTAGCCCCACTGGAATGTTTGGTCTTCACAGAGGCTCCTAGTCTTGGTCAGATGTTTTCCCTTAATGGGTCATTACTGATAATTTAACACAGAGCCTGAAACCAAGAAAGCATGTCACATTTGCCATTTCATATTGTCCTTACCAAGCACTGTGAAGAAGAGATAAGCTCAGGTTCCACAATGAGTATTCAGAGGTCAGAGAGTCAGCTTTATGCCCAGCACAACCACAGAGGGGCTGTATGATGGCTAATGAGATGTTTTAAGCTGGAGTTACTGTGCTTAAGAGATCCATTATACAAAAATGTCTCTGACCTGTAAGCCCCACTTGCCCAAGGACAGATAACTTCCCAGAATGCTGTGGACTGTTGTTCAGATAAGATAACAAACCATGTGTTTTCATTTCTGTAAAGAAGCTTGATTGCCCCAACTGTACAGGATGTGCTTGATCACATATAGACAGGAAGTACTTTGGCAGGAAGTATATCAGGGTGTATGCTTGCCCCTGATTGGACAAAGGTGGGAAGTATGTAGCCTGTGGGTGTTGCCTATATAAGCCCCTGTCTAATGTAATTCAGTGTCATACTCTGGGAATCCTGGGTATGGACCTGGCCAGTGTCCATTGTCCTGGCCAGTATTTAATAAAGCTTGTTTCAAATTTGGCTCAAAAAATTGTAGCAGTATTCTTATTCTCGCCCAGTGGGATTAACAGCTGCCTTGACGACTGGCTTTAAAAGACCTGAAAGCTGGGGCTCTGGCACCTCCCCTCTCCTGGCCTTACTTAGTGATTAAGGACATTTTCGAGACAGCTGGAGAAGCAGTTATGGCTGTGACTCAGACCACAGCAAGTCATCTCAGAGTCCACAAATGAGCACTTTATAAAGACTATTCTAGGAAACTCATTTTTAAGCACAATAGGAAATGTTCAAGCTTGCTCGCAAATTAAACACATCTAAAGCAACACTAGATACCACTCAGACCGTCAGCACTGAAATGATGAGCGTACTGGCCTCCTTTGTGTGGGATGTCCTCAGGAGTGCTCCGGGCCCTGCCAATAGCATGCTAGCAACTTTGTGAAGAAGCAATGGGGTGTGTATAATAAAGAACTGTTTAAAGGCTATTAAAATATTACACAGCGTGTTCAATTCTAACATTTCATCTGAAATGGTCAGAGCTTTATGAACCATGTGGTTTATTTTAACATGATTTATAATAAGAAAAAGGTAAAAATAATGTTGAACATAAAAAAACATAAGGAGGTAAAAAAAGAATCCTACAGGAGATAGAAATATTATTGGAAGAAATTCTAAAAAATTGAGTTGGCTAATCCTGGATGGAGTATGAGTTTATATATTAGTCATCTTGTAGTTGCTGTAACAAACACAAGAGATTAATAAACTTATTAAGAAAAAGGCTTATTTGGGCTAGTAATGATAGGGTTTCTGGCTATGGCTGTTATGGCCTGTAGCTAGAGTTTTCCTGCCTGGCCCACAGTCAGGACAAATCTCTGTCACCCGCCAGTCCCACAGCCGCTCAGACCCAACCAAGTAAACACAGAGACTTATATTGCTTACAAACTGTATGGCCATGGCAGGCTTCTTGCTAACTGTTCTTATATCTTAAATTAATCCATTTCTATAAATCTATACCTTACCATGTGGCTCGTGACTTACTGGCATCTTCACATGCTGCTTGTCATGGCTGCAGCTGACAGTGACTCCCTCCGCCTTCCTGTTCTCTCAATTCTCCTCTCTGTTAGTCCTGCCTATACTTCCTGGCTGGCCACTGGCCAATCAGTGTTTTATTTATTGACCAATCAGAGCAATTTGACATACAGACCATCCCACAGCAATGACCAGTCCATCTGGGTTAGCATGTGCTGGTGGAAGGGAATCACCTTATAGGGGTTGTAAAGCCCTTGAGTATTCCACAGTTTTCACTGATGGAAAGCCTTGATGACCTTAAGTTTCCTATTAGTTAGGTTCCACCTCTTCTATGTGACCATGGCGTTTGTAGAGCATCAAGAGTCTCTGGGAGCATTCAAGACCCAAACTGTAACAATGAATACATATTTTCATAGTTATACATTCCGTTTGTCCTGCAGGTCCAATCTACCCAGTCTGGCTTGCTTAAGGCTATAATAAAACAAAAAGCAGCACATAACATTGTGTATGCTCTGCAAGGCAATGATATGCCCTTTCTGAGATGCCCAGTGGATGCTGATGGAGCAACAGGGCAGAGCCAAACTGAAGACAGGACAGATAGCAAACAAGCACACAGGAAGGGTTTCCGCATAATTTGTTATTCAGGAAATGCAAATTAAAACAACAGTGAGACACCACTTCTCTTCTTTTAGGGCTAACGTCCACAATACTGACTAAACCAACTGCTGTTGAGGATACAGAGTAAGAACTCACACCGCTTGCTGGTAGAGTACAAAATGGAGCAGCCACATAAGACTGACAAGCAGTTCCTCATGAGGCTGCATGCTCAGTACTGATTTAAGGCCTGCTTGCTTGCTCTGTGTAATGTTAGATTCCAGCCCTGTAGGCTGCTCAGGCCACAATGCCTACAGCAGCCCTACCCCTCACACTGATAATGACAGGCACCCTGCTGAGGACTGTGCCTCTGAATTTTCAGCTAACAGACTTCCAGGTGCTGGAACTGACATCATGCTCCCCTCTGTAGATCACAGAGAGAGGGAAAATAGTTAAAGCACAGAGTTGCTGTTATGTATGAGACTGTGGTAATGAATACGTGAAACTGATGTGCAGTACTTTAGATCAGAGAACTTTAATTTGATGATTAAAAAAATACATAGGAAATTCGAGTCCTTAGGATGAAAAGTAGACTGTTAGAAAAGCATGTAATTTCTACATGACACACCACTGCAGAGAGCTGGGCTTGAACTACTACTACCCTGAATCTCTGTAGAAATGAGTGGAGGAGGTAAGGTTGATGGCAAAAAACAGCTGTTTTTGAAAAGCACTGTATTTCACATAGTAATGTTGCACACTGGCACTGGCACTAGCAAATATGAAATTACTGCACTCATGAGCAGAATTGACAAGCGGGTAAAAGGACAATACAAGAAATGGGGGAAGGTTAGTATGAGCCACAGATGATGGATTCAATGTGAGGATGTCAGTACAAACTCACACTTAGCTCCACATAGATAAGTACCATGAAATAGTGATAGCTCTTTGGGCACATAGCTTGTCTTGTGCACACTTGAGCTTCCTTGTTCTTTTAGTAAAAAGAATATAGAAGCAGAAGGCACACATGGCATCCAGATCTTGGTTTCAGGTACTGTTCTCCAGTATATGGGACTAGAGCTCCTTGGAGAATGGTTGACTCTGAGATCAGTATAAAAAGTATATAAGATGAGGCTAGGGCATCATATTGTGGTAAAATTGAGGAAATACATACGTACATACATACACACATACATACATGTAATAAATAAATAATACAGAATAATTTCCACTTTGTAGGGGAAAAATAGTCCTCACCACACACTGTTCTTTCTACTGCAGACCCACAACACAGATAACTTCACATACCAGGACAGTGAAGGTTTTCCACACACATTGGACAAGTAACTCTCCAGCAACAAACACCAGCTGAGTGTCCACTAACGCAAGTCAGTTCTAATACCATTGACCTGGAGGTGATGTCGGCTCCCCAAGTGTGCCTTCCTCACAAAGATGCCAGCTGAGAGTTCATGCCGTTTTCACCTCTGCATCTGACCCACCTCACCAGCTGTAAACTGGAGCTCTTAGAGTCCCCTCCTTGTGTTCGATTAATATGCTAGACAGGCTTAGAGAATTGATTTTATTGGAAAGGATTTTGCAGAGGATGCATAGGGTGGGATAATGAGATCAGGGGTGAATCCTTTACTTGGGTTTTTCTTGGTGGTAGTGGGACAGGAGTGTTGTTTTTCCTTTTCTTTTTGGCAGTATTAAGAATGAAAGCAAGGGCACTATGGACACCAGGTGGGATTGATCACACACTGGCAAAATGTAGTAACCTAAGCATAATATGCTACTAGTTGCTGATAATGTATTAATATTTATCATCACTTATAGTAAATATACTGCACTAGTAGAGGCTAATAGCAGGGGGAACTGTAGTTGGATTTTCCTTTTGTGACCACCAGTTCAGAAATAATGACACAGAGACTTATTATTAATTATAAAAGCTCGTCCTTAGCTTAGGTTTATTTCTAACTAGTTCTTATAACTTAAATTAACCCATATTTTTTAATCTATGTTCTTCCACAGGCTCATTACCTTATCTCCATACTGCCCATTCTTCTTCCTCCACATCTGACTGGTAACTGCACCTCTCTTCTCCCCAGAGTTCTCTCTCTGTCAGGAAGTCCCACCTGTACTCTCCTGCCTAGCTTTTGGCTGTTCAGTTTTTTATTACACCAGTCACAGCAATACATCTTCACACAACGTACAAATATCCTACAACAGAAAACTGGTATGGATAATACGGGAATGCCTTGTACTGCCATCACAACATTGCTGTACATTGTGAATGAAAGTTCCCAGGAAAATGCTGGCTGCACTTTCAAATGAACCACCTACAAGGCTGATTAACTTATCAGAACTTTGATTTCTTTTTTTTTTTTTTTTTTTGGTTTTTCGAGACAGGGTTTCTCTGTGTAGCTTTGCGCCTTTCCTGGAACTCACTTGGTAGCCCAGGCTGGCCTCGAACTCACAGCGATCCGCCTGGCTCTGCCTCCCGAGTGCTGGGATTAAAGGCGTGCGCCACCACCGCCCGGCAGAACTTTGAATGCTACAAGTCCAAGCCTAATTACACATTATCTCAGGCTGTCTTTAGCCCTCTTAATAGCCATTTACCACCTTCTTCTGTACCTGCTTGAACAACTTTGAGACCATTAGGTAAATTTAGAATGTACAAAGAAATCACCAGATTTCCAATGAATGAAAATGCTAAAAAATATTGTCAGATATGATCCGAGGCCTATAACATGCTTTTCCATTTGTTTTAATCCAACTATTTAATGTATTTGAAAAGTGCCTTGATTTATGACTCTTTTTTGCATTATAAAAATTTTCAAACTGTTCCCATGTTGGAGCAGGAAATTTGAAGTAACCAAAATTTGTGTTCTCAGGACATGATCATTTATATTTGGCTTCATAATAAATAATCTCATCCTTTTTGAGGCGAAAACTCTGGTTTATTGTCAATAACATCTAAGATCATTCTAGGATTAATCGTTATTAACATGAAAAAGTGCCAACATTCCTATTGTTCTACCGAAGTTTTAATGTGAAGGCTGTGGCTCTGAGACTCGCTACAGACCAGGTTCAGATGCACATCCCAACACCCAATCAGATGAGTATTTGGTAAGGGACAAAACATGGAGATTTGATCAAGATGGCCATGGTGTGAAGAGCAGGCAGTAGGGCTCAGTGACCGTAAGTCCTCTTCAGAGGGCTGAAAGGAACTTCACATTTATAGGAAAGGGAAACAAAGGAGGGGTTCAGGTCCACACAACTGAAGAGCAATGATCTTGGTCAGGCATGGTCTGACAGACCTTTATCTCCCTTCTCGTTCTACAGGGGGTTCTGGAGAAGTCCTTGCTTGATGAGAGCAGTCTGCTTCCTATGAAACGATCTTCCTGCTGTTGTACAACCTCACCCCTGCAGGAAACTGCTATCATGAGGGAGTGTGATCTATATGTGTGGGAGCAGCCTCACCCCCATCGAAGATTGCTGCCATGAGGGAGTGTGATTTGTACTTGTGGGTTCAGCCTCGCCCCTGCAGAAGATGGCTGTCATGGGCAAGTATGATCTGTACTTGAAACTCACTGTTGCTTGAGACTGATTTGGTTCCTTGAATGTAAGAAGAGAGTGAGTCAGGGGGAAAAAGAGGCAACAACAAAGACAAAGACAAATTGGAGTGAGATAAGCCAGTGTCTGGTGACTTCCTTCAACAGTGTGTAATTGAATAGAAGTTTATACATGAAACCCTTAACTTTAAATAAGCCCCAAAATTAGTATAAACTCACATCACAAAACTAATGTAGGAAATTTAATTAAAAATGTATATCTGGCCGGGCGGTGGTGGCGCACGCCTTTAATCCCAGCACTCGGGAGGCAGAGCCAGGCGGATCTCTGTGAGTTCGAGGCCAGCCTGGTCTCCAAAGCGAGTTCCAGGAAAGGCGCAAAGCTACACAGAGAAACCCTGTCTCGAAAAACCAAAAAAAAAAAAAAAAAAAAATGTATATCTTTGTTCTTTAAGAGTCTAATTAATATATTAGCATTTTATAGCATGAATTAACTGTTAAGGGCTGAACTGTGTCAAGGTTTTTCTTTTTTAAAACTTTCTTGTATGTGTATGGGTGATTGGCTTGCATGTGTTTCTGTGCAGCACGTGTGTTGTTTGGTGCCCTCAAAGGCCAGAAGAGGGCATGGCATCCCTGGGAATTAGAGTTACAGATAGTGTTAGGTGCCATGTGGGTGCTAGGATTTGAACCTAAGTCTTCCGGAAGAAGAGCTAGTGCTCTTAACCACTGAGCTATTTCTCCAGACTGAAGGTTATTCCTAATGCATATAGTATAGGTGCATTAAATGTTCCTACAGTGTGCTCAGAACAAATGAATTGCTTTTGGCAAGTTACTGTATCAACTTTCTCTTAAGGGATAAGGAAGATGAGAAACAACCTTCAGAAAGGCAGATGGGAAGCGAGGATTGCGTGAATAGTAGAGTACTTGCTTCTCCTTGGCTCTCGGTTTGATCCCCAGAACCCTAATAAAAGAAAAATACTGAGTATCTTCCTTCTGCTAGAAAGAGGAAGGAAGTTTATATGCATTCAGAAAAGAGGCTCCGGCAGCTGGTTTTGACAGAATGGGGATTCTGAGAGCATCAAGATGTAAGATCAAAAGGCCCCCAAGACTAAGACGAGAGCAGAGATGCCTCCCTTGTGAAACTCAGCCATCCCTCTTTTAAACAAATCCAGCAGCTACCTCTCAGGGTTTTGTTTGTTTGTTTGTTTGTTTTTAATTTTGGTTTTTATAGCATTTGCACAATGTCTATACAGAGTGGTGATTTTTTGGTCAATATTTTACTTGCATGTCTTGAATTAAAGACTTACAGTTGTCAGCAAAGAAGTAGGAAGTCTTCAGAAATGTCAGCAGTGTTTCTTACGGGGTCATTTTTCCCAGTTTGCATCAGCTGAGCTGTTTCTGAAGTACATCTTAGAAGGCAACTTTGCACCTACAAGCCTCCTTTTCAGCCAGTCAAGGGAAGCAAAAGCAAGCCACTGAGTCCTGACTTCCTTCCTGTCCTGACGTGTTTCTCAGATGAACGCTTTGCCTCTGTTAACGGTTTCCTGAAGCGGGCACTGTGGTGTGAGGTGTCTTAGTGAAACTGTGACAGATTGGTTGTGTACAGACTGAGAATTGGAGTCTGGAGGACAGAGCATAAGGCAGGAGCTGAGCCTTGGGAGTTGATAACATCAACCCTTCACTCACCAGAGGCCAGATAAAAGTGTCTGTCTCTTAACAGACAAAGTCAAAAAACAGCTACCCCTTGCACACAGAAACAGGGCCGAGGATCCTTCTAAGTGTTTGAAATGATGATCCTAAGCCAAGCTAGTACTCAGGAGTGTAGTCAGAAAAAACCTTCAGTCTCTCAGCCTCTGTAAGTGTAAAGATGAAATGTCTCAATCTTGGATCCATTCTCTTGTTGTGGACTTTGCTCTCATAGACAAACAACTTTAGTATGCTAGACACACAGATAGACAAAAGGGTATTAGACTGTCATGTTTCATACAATAATACACTGTTGCCACAGAGCAAAATAAATACAGATGTGTAAACAAAAATTCCTGGCTAGTGAATGGCTGGGTGGGTAAAAGTGCTTGGTGACAAGGCACATGCCCTGGGTCTGAGCTCCTCGACCCATCTGTTGGAATAACAGAGCCAACTTCAGAGGGTTGGCCTCCCACTTCCTCCTATATGCCGTGGTACTAGCACGTTCCCTAGTCTCCCTCCCAGCAATAAAAATAAATAAGTAAACAACAAAAAATATGTGATTTTAAAAACTCCAAGGGCCTAACACACAAGAAAACAAAATAAAGCCAATACTGAAAGCTTTCCAGGAAATACCAGAGACTGATATAGCAGGCACTTGCCCGGTCACCTGGAGTAGGTGAGAACATGTGTACCACTGAGCTGCCATCCCAGCTCCTGCAGTGTGAACCTCAGCTGCTTTATGTCACTGGGATGTAATGGAGGACCAGCAGGCCAACTTGTTTTAACAAGGGTGCATCACTAGGTGCAGTGAAAGGGATATACACAATATAGAACTGGGGTGTCTTAGCCCGAAAGGCTAGAAATGAACTGCATGATCTGGCTTCTGAGTGGGTGAGTTAAGGAAAGACCTAAGGAAACAGACGGCTGTTCTCTTCTGATGCCGTTGCGGGTTTCAACTAATCTAGTTTAGGGGGAAGGCAAACAGATCAAGACCCATGCAGTGTAAACTGACAAAGGTTTGTACCTGCTAATCTTAGCCAAGGGAAAGACACACGGTATTTTGTAGGTGACAAAAGGGCTTGTTTCAGTCTGTGCTTACACAGACTTAGGCCACGTCTCACTGAGTCCACTTAGTGTTTCTCTATGTATATGTATTTAGGACTGATCACATGGTATTAGATATTAGATATTAGATATAGATAACTGATCAGGAGGCTCATCACTGGAGAAGACTGATTCTCCTTCAAGAATGGGAGCTTTTGCCAGGTGGTGGTGGTGCACGCCTTTAATCCCAGCACTTGGGAGGCAGAGGCAGGCGGATCTCTGAGTTTGAAGCCAGCTTGGTCTACAGAGTGAGTGTCAGGACAGCCAGGACTGTTACATGGAAAACTCCTGTATAGGAGGAGGGGGGAAGAGAGAGAGAATGGGAGCTTTTAAGCAATAATTCATGCTAGGAGAATCCACAGAGACTCAGAATAGGAAGGAATGAGGCTAAGGACACAAGTCACAGATGTTGATGTCCTGCATATGATTAATAACTAGCAAAGGTGCTGAATATGGACTAGTAAAAGTACATATCAGGCAGTAGACCTGACAACAGCCAAGCAGTTTTCCCTACAACTCCGGCGTACTCCAGTGAGGGACCAACAACTCCGGCATACTCCAGCGAGGGACCAACAACTCCGGCATACTCCAGCGAGGGACCAACAATTCAGGCATACTCCAGTGAGGGGCCAACAACTCCAGCATACTCCAGTGAGGGACCAAAAACTCCGGCATACTCCAGTGAGGGACCAACAACTCCGGCATACTCCAGTGAGGGACCGTATCAAACAATGGCTATGGACCTGAGGGAGCTGCTGGAACAAGAGCTTAGATTCTTGTCCTACAGCCACAGGGGGAATCCCATAAGCCAGCCAGGCTTCAGCTTCCAGGAACCTCACTTCCTCTGATCCTTTCCAAGGCCCAAGGCCATCTTCTAACAGTTCTGTGATTTTGTAAAAATGTTCAAACAGCATGGGACTGGAACAAAAACGGATATATTGTTCAATGGACTAGAACAGAGGGCTCCAATGTCTGTTGTCACACACCTACAGACACCTGGTTTTAGACAAGGATGTCAAAAACACACATTGGAGAAAAGACAGCATCTTTAACAAATGGTGCTGGGAAAACTGGATATTTACATGTAGAAAAGCAGAACCTGATTCTTCTCTCTCACCCTGCACACAATCCAATTTTAAATGGATTAGAACTTTCAGTGTTATACCTGAAACCCTGACAATTCTAATAGAAAGAGTGGTGATTACAATTCAAAACACAGGCTCAGGTAAAGACTGACTAGTACTCTAGTTGCCTAGGGAACAGGACTATCAATCAACTAGTGGGAATTCATGAAATTAAAAGTCTTATTACTGTAAAATATATGGGCATCACAAATTAGACTCCATAGATTATTTGAAGAAAAAGAGAGAAGGAAGTTGGGCGGTAAGGTGAGGGGTGGATCTGGGAGGAGTTAAAGGGAGGATTGGGTGATGAACATAATCAAAATATGTTTTATGAAATTCTCAGAGAATTATTAATAATACATATTGAAAATGTGGGAATTAACTGTCATCAGCTACATGCCTCCATTTCTTTCATTATTTGTGATTGAACCTAGGGCCTCACAAACACTAGGCAAGTGCAAACCGGCCTTGAACTCTCTCGGTAGCCCAAGCTGTCTTTGAGCAAAGCTGCCTATCTCCTAAATAGCGGGGTTATAGACCTGTGTACTAGATCACACTAAATACCTCTTTCTATCAGAATCCTGTTATTTTAAAAAACTATGTAGAGCTTGGGATGGAGCTCCGTGATGGGGCATCCAAGTAGCACGTATGGCTTCAGAGTCCATACCTAGCACCACAAAAGGAAAAGAGGCATCTATGCTCTGTAACCAAGTAGTTTTCTTGTTGACTTTGGGTAAATCCAGATTTGAGTTAAGTGGGGTTGTTCTGTTTAGCCTCTCTTGCTAATATATCAAGTAAACATGATGTTCACAGTCAGGGCAAGAGGAACTACAATGAGAAATATGGAATATTCAAAGTTGTAATCTATTCTGGTGGCAATGTATATAGTTAGATGAATGTAATGAGAATAATCTTTATTTATTTATTTATTACCTTAATTTTTTGGCACTAGGGGTTTAATTAGTCCTCACAGATGCCAATCATACTCTCTAGACTGAACTATATAATCCCAGACAACCACTCCCACTGCTTTTTAAATAAACATTTTCTTGACTCACAAAACAAAGATGCTTTCAAAAGCAATTCTGATTTATTTATTTATTGTGCAATTTTAAAAGCAAAAGTAAGGGTCCACAGTCTCCTCACCTAACTGGACACATTTAAAAAGGTATTAGGAAGTTCATACCTGACAGAGAAGAATTGGAGGCGTGTACCCTAAGGTCCCATGGCCTAAGAAGCTGGGTCACCGGTTGTGGCGCTATCGGGAGGTGGCAGGACCTAAGGAGTGAGTCATTGGCTCATCAAGGGCTGTTCTTTTAATTCTTCTCTGAAACGATGATCCAGACTGCAATTTCACCTCCCCCCACTCCTCCTACTCACCACTCCCACCTCCACTCTCCCCCAGATCCACTCCTCCTCCATTTCACTTCAGAAAAGAGCAGACCTCCCAGGAATATCAACCGAACATGGCATAACAAGTTACATGGCATAACAAAATACCCTCCTATCAGGGCTGGGTGAGGCAACCCAGTAGGAGGAAAAGGGTTCCAAGGGCAGGTGAAAGAGTCAGAGACACCCCCACTCCCACTGTTAGGGGTCCCACAAAAACAACAAGCTAACAACCATAACATACATGCAGAGGACCTAGCACAACCCATGCCAGCTCAGAAATTGCCTCTTCAGTCTCTGTGAGTGCCTGTGAGCCCTGCTTAGTTAATTCTGTGGGTGGTGTTCTTCTGGTGCCGTTGTGCCCTCTGGTTCCTAAAAGTCTTCTTCTCTCTCTTTCTCAGGGTTCCCAAAGCTCCAAAGAGAGGGCACAACTGAGATCTCCAATTTGGGCTCTCTCTCCACTTAATGTTTGGCTGTGGGTCTCTGCATCTGCTTCCATCAGCTGCCAGAGGAAGCCTCTCTGATGAGGATCCCCAAACCTTGTTCTTCTCACTTCCTAGCAGCATGGGAGGAGCAGCCTCTACCTCCTGCCACTCCTTACTTCCAAAGCAAGAGGGTAAAAAAAACATCTGGGCTGGAACTCTGCATCTGTGAGATAAAATAAATTCCTAGTCCTTTTACATTGATTTATCTCAGGCATTTGTTACAGTAACAGAAAGCCATGTGACACTGTAATCTTACATCACTAGAAAGAAACTTCATCCATCAAAAATTGTCATACATGTACTGAATACTATGCTGGATTCTTGCATGGACAAAGCAGGAAATCAAATATGACTTTTACCCTGAGGAAGCCTGTGCTGTATTTTGGGGTTTTGGATGTATTCATGAGAAGAAGATGAAAAGTAAAGACCTGGAGAGTCATCAAATAAGTAACAATGCGAAGATCAAATGACCAGATTCCAGTGAATATCAACGAGAAAACAGACAAAGGCAGACAGAACACTGAATCCACCCAGCAGCTCTACCAAGTGTTGACTGTGTACACCATAAGGAAGTCAGTTCAGCTTTCCAGAGCTGGCACCTTCACAAAGGAGAGGGCCCCACTGGGGAGCAACAGCACAACACAGGTAATGTTCTCACCCCAAAACCACCTGGAAAAGTAACCGGCCATGTTATCCAAGAACAGAGGTGTTTTGCCTACCCTGTTCCCTGTCAAGAAGCTAACAGAGCCTTCGGCGACAGCAACATCGGTGCTCACTAACCACTGGCATGGAGCAAGTGCCTCCTCCACTTCAGGCATACTAAGAGCTCACCTTCACCATGACTCAAGACTCTTACAACAATTGCATTTCATTACAAAGGGAAATACATATTACTAGTTAGCTTTCAGAATTGAGACTTCTGTCAGAGGTACTGGGCTTCAAACCACAGGGAATACTTACACATACACTGTATTAGGGAGCTTCTCATTGTCATGAATGAAGAATGTTTTCACAGACAATTCATAAAGAAGAGGTGGTCTGGAGAACAGGAGGCATGGCTCTGGCTTCAGCTCCACAGCTGTCAACATGTCATAGCAAATGGCGGTGGTGGTAGTTCTTACCATGGACATGAGCAAAAGATTCCATCTTGAACACCGGGTTCAAAGAGGCCTTTATAACAGCCCTATTTGGGAAGGGAAACTATTTTCTGAAGTCACTCCTAAGAACTTATGGGCCTCTCCCTAGGCCCTACTTCTTAAAGACTGTATTTTCCAACAGCCTAGGACCATGCTTGTAATCGCAATGGACCTTTGGCAACCACACGCTGCTGGAGCCACTGAGCTTTCCATACCATTATCCCTATCCTGCTAATAAACAGTTGGTGTTCCTCAGTGCATCACCTACGTCCTACACAGTCAGGACTTCATGGCCCTTCGTTTAGAATGTCTGTCATCATGGAATTTCCCATTCCTCTATGGAACACATCATTTTCTACCTTTTCATTATATTCATAATATTTCAACACATCTGTGTCATGGCCTCAAAACAAGATAATCTCCTGTGGGGATTTCACTAGCTCCATGAGTGGGAAGAATTGAGGCAAACAAAAAAATGTTGTAGATGGTTTTAAGATTTGGGCCTCGAAAATTACAAGTCATTTTTCAGATTTCAAAGTTCCTTAGATATAAATCTCATTCTTAAAGCATACCCAGTATTCACTTAAGAGGCTGAGACAAGATTATGAGCTCAAGCCCAGTCTGGGCTATATAATGAACTCTATATCACACACACACACACACACACACACACACACACACACACACACACACGTGTAACCAAGTATCCAATAAAAGACAGAAACTAGAAATACGAGGTATTCCTGCCTTGTTCTTAATTATTCAAGCCTTCTTTTCTCATTGTACTTCAATTTCTTCTATACCTCCCTCAACTCTCTTCACCCAAAACCATCAGTGAGGCCATCTGCTAGTACAAAACTCTTTTATGCTTCATAGTGATTTCCTTAATGCAGGAAGTGATTGTTTCACCAAGTAGTACTAACAGAAAGGCCCAAATTTTCAGCTATTTCGTGCAATAAAACTTGATTTCCAACTGTAAGTGCACACTGAATGCTGCACGTTGCTTAGATACTGTGACTCCAGGAAACACAACTCTGTGTTTGGGGGTTCTGGGTACCCCTGGGCCTCAGAAACTACTGTATTCAGACAATCAGAGAGAAACAACCACCAGTTTCCTAAGCAGCCCAGCTGGAACCTATGCCCGTCTTGTACCCTTTCATGGCCAGGCAGAAATGGAAATGCCAAGGTTCTTGGCACAGCACGGCAACAGAAAGCAGATCATCAGTAAGTAATCATTTGTAAGGAAGGGAAATGGCCTTATTCTGTCTTAGGAAAACAGAAGCAAACCAAAGACCCAGACTTCCCAACTCCCTATTCATTACTTGTTATTACCAGGCGTTGCCCTGCTCCCCAACTGTCCTTCTTAGATGTGACCTCGACAGGTCTCCATAGGGAATATCGAGTTAGGTGCGCACTTTTCCTGGGAGCTGTATATTTTCATTGTCTATGGCCCTCCTCAACAAGGGTATTTTAGCACAGTTTTAAATTGTGGGCAGAGCCTACAGTTTGTCGTAGAGTACCCCAGGTTAAGGATCCAATCCAGAATCCTGGAACCAATCAATCAGTCAGTCGATCAATTAAAATGTAACTGTTGTGGTACCAGCAAATGCGTACTTTCTCCACATCCAATCAGAGCTGTCTCCTTTTAGCCCTCCGTATACCTCTGATACCTGACCCCTCCCTCCCTGTGGTGGTTTTTGTATGCTTTAGTGTATAGTGAACATTTTACAGTGCTTGGCTGATTGTTGACCTTGTTTACAGGGGTGTCTTCCCACAAATGCTTTAACGTATTAAGAATTCTTTCATCATGCCGACATCTGAGACTCGATTGTCAGAGATTAAATACCCCGCACCCCATAACATAAGGCTATCTACGTCAGATCTTAAAATAACACTTCAAAAGCCCTTTGCGCATAATAATAGCCCTAATCTGGGGATTTCATTCAACAGTGAAAATGGCGATCTACACTGTGATTGAAAAAGCCGGTCTGATAGCCAGCGTCAAAACTAGGCTCGGAGTCTGGGGGACCACGCTCCTGTCCCACCCTTTCTCTGCACCAGTGTTCTGACCCACTCAAATTGTTTCTGCTGCTGCAGTGCAGAGCCTGTAGCCGAGCTTTAGTAAAGAGAGGCCAGTATGGGGGTTCCGTTTGAGCTCTCTTCAGCGCCAAGGACCAGAGCTACAAAAAGCCACACTGCCTCAAGGACAGGGAGAATGTCCCCAGCATTGCAGGGACTGTGCCTACACAGCGCGGCCCGCGCAGGCGCGGAAATGGGCTGGCCAAGATAGGGCGGGGCTCTGTAGGCGGGAGCAGCTATGAATGATTCAATAGACTTAAATAGTAACCCGCCTTCGTCAGTTCCCACATGGTCTAGCGGTTAGGATTCCTGGTTTTCACCCAGGCGGCCCGGGTTCGACTCCCGGTGTGGGAACAAGAGACATTTTTGTTCATTTCAAAACATTAAAATGAAAGTTCTGCTGCTGGCCAAGGAAGAAGGCACCCTATGGTTAACACATGGAACAAGGGCTTTTGATCGCCGTCCAACAGTTAGTACTTCACAATATGGCATACAGTGGTCAAGCTGTTATGTTCAATACAATTCACTGGGCTTTGTTTGTATGGCCCGGCAGCTGCTAAGCAGGTGAGGAAGTTGGAAACAGGATCAAACAGGATCGGTGACAGGAGGAGCCAAACTTCAGGAGCTGCCCAGCTCCAGTCCAGTAGGTTGGAAAGGGAGTTTTCTGAAGGGGGGTCACTAAGGCTGAGATACTAAGGGAGCAGCCTCCCATAAGAAACAGCCTTAGCAGAGGAACTGTGCAGGACTCCAAAGGGCAACTGGAGAGGCCGCATTCGTGTATTCATCTGGTCACATTCTGCCTAACAACATATGGGAAACTGAGGCATGGAAGTAGCCTCTGGGAAGAATTGCACTTGTAGTTAGGCTCAAGGTTCCTAGCAAAGTCAAATTTTCAGTAAGAGGCTTTGAAACTTTTAAAGCTGGAAAAAAAAATCCCTGTGTGCACATCTGCATGCTTGCCACCATAACACAGGTCTGCATGTCAGTGATTAGTGCATACCTACAACAGATCGGTGTTAGAACCAATCCCTGTGCCACTCACAGGGCTTAACTAAACCTTGTCACCCAACCGCATCATGCTCCAATTTCTAGTGTACTTAGTGTGATTTGGATAATAAAAATTCAGTTGAGAAATCAGAAAACTGGACCAAGGAAACTCCAGACCATTCATAAACCGACAGTATGAATGGCGAACAGAGGTAAAAGTCTGTCTTTGCAGACGTCACACTATGACACAAAGGCAGTATTTCTGTTTCTTAACTGGATATTATTCTACATTTTCAGCTCGCATAGGAGTCCGTATAAGATATGACTATAAACATCATTCGATTCGTTTGCAAATTATTGTTTCAGGAATTGTCCATCATGTGATATATGACAAATTCTTTTTTAAAATTATATTTTATTAATTCTTGGAGAATCACATACAAAGTATTTTGATCTTATTCACTCCTATTCTCACCCCCCCCCCCAACTCCTCCCAGGTCCACCCCACCTCCTCACCCCTTACAACTTCAAGGACAAATTTTTAAGACTTAATTCTTAGACAAAAGTGTCCTTGGTAATTACCTGTCAGAGTTTCTTTCCATCTCACTCCCCTTCAGAAGTCCTTGCTGGCTTCAGCCATTGTTATCTAAAGGTTTCACTTCAGGCTGTGTGCTGTGACGGACACAGATAGACAGTAAGACAGCTCTTGTTTCAGATAACCACAACACTCAAACCTGAGCACTTCAGCTCTATAGAAGCATAATGTGGATACGGCCAGGTATGGAAAAGCTATTGTCCAAAGGGTGAACTTTTTGAGGTCATTTTCTTGCTTGCCTTTATCATCCTTCATAGCATGGATATATTTTACCCTTCTTGCGTGCACTGAATCAAACTATCTTTCTCAGATTTCCTTTCATTCAGACTGTAGATTTGTCTGTTGGAAGACTGGAGGATGTCATGGTGAAAGAAAAGCCTAATGTTTCAGATGATGCCTTGGTAGCAGTGACCATCCCCTGATGGCCACCAACAGACAAGAACAGGCTCCAGTGGCGCTGGTGAATCTGACAGGTACTGCTGACAGCTGTGAGCTACTGCAGTGACAGCAGTGGCAGCCCGGGGCTCAAACAACCCTGGCAGTCTCAGGAGAGCCTATGTGAGGTTGACAAAAGTGTGGTTCCCATGGCGATGGTAATACACAGCAAGGCTCATGAAGAAGGAAGGCCTGTCTCAGCAGAATTCGAATCTCTCAGTTCTTCCAGCCCTGAGTGGTGGAATCTGCAGTTAGTATCTGAGTAACCTAATGGTCATCCCTTCTTGCTCTCCTAAAAAAAAATCTGGAACTGTATTACTTTTCCTTCTTGAATCATCTGATTTCTTGACTCTGACCCATCTGATACAAATGCTGTTACTATGATCCTCATTTTCCACCAAGCTCTCAGCCTCGCTTGACTTCAACTTGAGAGATCAGGGAGCATGATGGTCCACAGGACAAGGCAAGTTTGGAGGAAATATTTTATGTGCAGCTGACTGACAAGCTAGCACAGCTGAAAAGTGAATATCAGCCCAGTTGTTGACAAGATCTAGAGGCCTCTTGGAAATTTTGGGTTGTGTGGTTCTCCGTTTCAGCTAAACCATCTCCACTGTCCTCATTTGGTTTCTTGGTGATGCTTGCTTGCTTTCTCACTCAGTACCCAGAATTCCACTTACATGTTATGGACAGGCTATGAGTCCACCTGTGGTTTACAGAACCAAATCACAGGCCTCTTAGTGTTCAGCTCTGTCTCTTATTTTTGCAGCTCTAAGGGATAATGGATTGATTGGAGGCCATGATATAAGAAATTTGAGTTGAAATTTAAAACCCTGAGTAATTCATTTTCTTTCTAGAATCTCTCCAGTGCACTCAGAAGGAGGCAGTCCACCACCACAATAATTTCTTACAGTAACCTTGTGGATCCCCATATCTTACCTGTTAAGACTCTCTTTTAATCCCAAGTAATACTTAGTGACAATTTAAATAAATATTTTGCTACTATTCCCGTGATCTCCCAATATCTCAATTCCTACAAGTCACAAGGTCACTACTGTGTTTGTTCCCAAGAAAAGATAGCAAAGTAAAAAATCTCTTCTTTGGGGGTCTGATTCCCTGGACAATGTTGCTTATGAAGCTTGTGTCAATTATTATCTGCCCAGAGAAGCACAATGCCCTGGATAGTTTTTATTTATTCCATTTCTGTGTACTGGGGATTCAACAGGACCTGGTGTATGCTACACAAGTGCTTTACCAATGAGCTAAGGACCCTTTAGATAGATAGATAGATAGATAGGTAGATAGATAGATAGATAGATAGATAGATAGATAGATAGATAGACAGACATAGATAGACAGACAGACAGACAGAGGCATTACCAGAACTTAGAATCAGCTGATAACATTGTTAGAGTCTGCAGTGAGTATAGGGACCTCTGAGACCTCTTAAGCTGCTAATGCTAGTGGCAATCACTCAACCTTTTATAACGGCCACTTGGGACACATATCACTTCTTTATTTTATTATTTTTCTAAATATTTATTTATTTTATATGTACATACGTGTGCCTGAGTGTATGTCTATGCACCATGTGTGTGCAGTGTCCAAGGATTACAGAAGAAGGCATCAGTTATGGTTACAGGCAGCTGTGAGTCACCCAACTTGGGTGCTGGAAACTGAGGCAGAGTCCTCTGGAAGGAAGTGCCCTTAACCTCTGAGCCATCTCAGCAGCCCCTGTATGTTGCTCCTTCAGACACACTGCTTCAGTCCCAAGTTCACAGACAGCCTTTTTTTTTTTTTTTTTTCTTTTTTAACCTCTGGTTGGACTGCCAAAGAGACTGGAACCTGGGAAATCACAGGCCTTGAAAAGAGAAAAAAAAAAAAATAACTGCCTCTTCCTTCCACCATCTGACCTATCAGGACCTCAGACTGACAGAAGCTAATCAGGAGCCAGTTGGTCAGATGAACCTGTGATGCCTGTCAGGGTTCAGCACTCTGACGCAGCCCGATATAGCTGGTATTTCTTGTGCTATTTGCTGATCTTAAGGCCTCTCTGAAACTGAAGTTATTGGTTTGGAGTTTACATAACAAAGCGCTCCCAAAACACAGCCACATAAAAACAACCCTATAGCTCTGCTGAGTCAAGAAGGGCTCGGCAAAGCACTTTTGCTATTTCACATGGCACTTGGCCAGTCTCTGTCTGGACAGGATTCAGTGAACATTTGTGTGAAGGTCAGAACCTCTCCACATGGTATGACACTCTTCACAAACCACTGGCTTCTCACATACAGTGGGTGGTTTCCAGAAGGAAGGAAGCAGGAATGAACCTTCCTGTTAACAGCTGGGCTCAGTCAGGTATCATGGTGCAGGCTTTTAATCCTGGCTATGTTGGAGCCTGAGACAGGAAGTTCTTTAGTTGAAAGCCAGCCTGGGTTATAGAGTAAGACATCATGACAATAAAATGAAATAAAAGGCAGAGACCTGGGCCAGTGCTCAGCACTGTTCCAGAATAGCCCAATTTCCAGAGGGTAGAGAGATAGACGACTTCCCAATAGAGGGACTGTAGCTGGTTTTAAATAGAGGTAGTTCCCAATTTAGGATGAGTCAAGTTTGAAGTTATTGACTTTATTATACAAAACTGATATGCATTCAGTAAAACACTTCCAGTTTTGGATTTTGCTCTTACCCTTGGTTTGTGATATGTGCACAATCTCCTCCAAAGCCAGGCAGTAGCATGGAGCTGCAGTTCTGGGTCAGGCATGCCACGTAAGGTCAAACAACTGTATTCTGGAGTGTGCAGTGTTGCTAAGCCTCGATGAAGAGTAGGGCAGATTTTTTTCAATGCCCTGTTGACTTGACCCTCTCTTTTTACAGCAGCTTTGCTGGGACATGGCTGCATCATCAGTCAGAAGCGTACGTGTGCAGTATTTGTTGAATATGAAATCTGGCTAGCAAACAGCAGCTTTCCTGCTTCTAAAACCATTGGCATGCTGCTTTTGAGGATTTGGAAGCTGACATTTTGCTAGTGGTAGAACCACAAGTGTCTGATCTGTGTGATCCACAGTCCAAGAGCCAGGTAACACAGGCTTGCACCATGACACCAGTGCTGTCAGAATGGAGTAAAATAAGGAAGAGTTGGGATGCTACAGAGCATCTGCTAGTCCCACCTGGCCCAGCATTGCATAGGGTGTGGCCTCTTCTGTGAGAACTGCCATGTTCAACTACTAACTCACCAGAAGCCACTTAAACTCCTTAGATACTAGCCATCTGAAAAAAAAAGATTTCAACATGCCTCCTATCTTGTGAGTCAACCTGAAATGAAATTTTCTTTTTTAAAAACTACCACTATGAGATTGGATTTTATTCATGTCCAGCCAAAAAGCATTTGCTTGGTAAACAGATGAATAAAGATGGAGAAATGGCCGGGTGGCGGTGGCTCACGCCTTTAATCCCAGCACTCGGGAGGCAGACGCAGACGGATCTCTGTGAGTTCCAGGCCAGCCTGGTCTACAAAGTGAGTTCCAGGAAAGGCACAAAACTACACAGAGAAACCCTGTCTGGAAAAAACAAAAAACAAAAAACAAACAAAAAAATGGAGAAATGTTTATTCTGAGGAAGGACCACCAAACCCATCCACTTTCCCATTTATTCTGGCTACTAATCAGTTGAGAGTTCCCAGCACAATAGTCACATTCACCCAGTTTCCCAATGCTATCTCCTAGCCTCTCCCTAGGCCCAGTCCCCCTTTCCTACTATATGTATGCCTTGTAAAATACAAGCAATAAATAAATGGCTTGTTTGAAGCCTCACTAAAGGAAATTTCTTTCTTACTGATAAGGCATGTGAGATGCAAGCTTCCATGTCAGGAAAGGAGGATCACGGAAGACCAATTGGTTGAAGAGATTTTAAGGAGTCACAAGCATATAAGACATGCTTTATTCACCAGCGGCCCCCAGGCAGGCAGGCACACGCAGGCACCCAGCACCCACAAGCACACCGCAGGGCAATGACACACATGCAGTTGGGCACATAGGCCTTTTGGAAGTAGGCACACAGACCTAGAGGTAGACGCAGACTGATGAAAGACAAAGGCTCAGGCCCCTCACCTCAATGCTGTATTTATACAGAATCATACAAAAGAGGCATATGCCCCCTCCCCCAAAAAAAAGTCATTTATTGGATTTCGTTACTATTTACTTGGGAGTTCCCTGAACATTCGGTGTCAGCCATTTTGTCCTCACTCATAGTGCCCCCAGGGCACCCTGATTTCTAGCCTGGTTTTAGCTGACTCACACTGGATATCTGTCTCATCACTCTGTTTTCTAAACTTAAACTGGCTCTTTGAGCCTTCGGTCCCCAATAAGCAAAAGGCTTATAAATAACAAAGAGTAATTGACCTTTTATTAATGTCATCTTTATTAGGAAGAATGAGGTCCTCCTGTGCTCCCTGAGACAGCAACAAAGATAAAATTATCTTGTGACATGCAGTTCCTCATGAGACAGAAACAGGGGACCCACTGTCCTCAACTTCACATAAACTGTAACAACCTTAGGTACACCAGCTCCATCCTCATCACTTGAGGATCTCATTTTGCCCTGTAAACCTCTATTTCTGCCATTCTGCTGAGTATTTCAGCAAGACTATTTCATTCACAGTACACACTGACAATTCTGACAAACTCTTTCAAGGTAGAGTAATATTATGTCCACATTAAGATGCAAAGGAGTATCAAAGAAATACACTCCCCTGAAAGGGGCATCTAAAGCACAAATCCACATGCATGGCACCATTGTCACTCTGATTTTTAAGGTATATATTCATTGCAAAAAGCAATGTCTCATTATGACATTTTACACTCATATGGAATGCACTTTGGTCACATCCACATCCCATCCTGCTTGGCTAAAGTGTCCCCTTCTGCTTTCATGTGATGTAGTTTTTAAAATCTGGATTCCACATATGAAAAAAATATGCCATATTTCTTCTCCTGAGTCTCTCTATTTTTCCATTAGTTCTATCCATTTTCCTCAAATGACATCATCCCATTGTTTCTTCTGGATGAACAGAACCCCCATATGCGCACACACACCACATTTTCTTTCTTTTTTATCTGTTTGGACATCTAGACTGTCTCCATATCTTGGCTATTATAAGTAACAGTGGGTATGCAAGAATCTCTATGGTTTGCTGACTAAGAATTCTTCAGGTTTCTCCCAGGGAGTGCACAGCCGCCTGCCACAGTAACTCTACTTTTAGGCTGTTCTTTTCTGATTTTTATTTTTCAGTGTCCATGAAGATTCCCACATTATCTGCACCAGTTTACATTACATCAAAAGTGGTGCCTCTGTCCCTTTGCTGTGACTGGTCATGAGCAAAACCCTTAAAGTCCCAAGTTCCAGACACAAACAGGTAGACAGAGGAAATGTGATACTTAACATGTCCAGACTATTGTCTACCACAATGGAGCAAAAACATCTGCCAACAAGCCAGTAATGACTGTGTTCTTAGCATTCAGCCATCCAACAAGCCAGTAGAGACTGTGTTCTCAGCATTCAGCCATCCAACAAGCCAGTAGAGACTGTGTTCTCAGCATTTAGCATTGCCAGGTTTTGCAAACAGCCCCTAAAAGAAAAAGAAATTGAAAAAAAAAAAAAAGACAAAAAAAACCCCTCATCCTTACTCTCTAGAGTGCTTGTGGAAGGGGTAAATGTTAAAGATGAAAACCAAGTAAAAATATGAATAATGTATGCATCTATTCACCAATTCATCCACTTTCTTCAATGAAGACATTGCCTGTGGGAATCATCATTGCCTTGTTTTGCTAACAATTAATATCTAACCAACCATGGCTTGAATTGATCCTCTAAAGAACTCTCTGCAGTCTTGCTCCTTCCTTCCTCACTATCATAACTTTGGACCTGAAGGCAAAACACCCACCTAAACAATCCCTAGCCTCCATAGGCAATGGCCATACTGGAAAGAACACTGCGTAAGGGCTTTGGGCCACACAAAACCACCTTATTGAAGACTGGAGTGACCTTTCCCTAGTCACTGGGCAGTGAGAACACCATCTTTCCAGGAATGGCTAAGTCCTCCAGTGAATTGTCTATGCTGAAAGGGACTGCATTTTCTCAGAATTAGAGTTGATGTCAGAAGGAAGGGTAGTAAATCAATCAATCAATCATTCATGCTACTGGACAGATCCTCAGGTAAATCTTTAGACACTGAGACTTTTCAAGTCTTCCTTGCAGGGCTACACTCATGTGCATTGTCATACAGAGACACCAAGGTGGTAACACACCCTTGGACTCCATGGAAAAGAAAGGAAATTGTCTCTGCATTTAGCACAACTCTGCTTCTTCCTTCGATGAAATTTAGTCTGTACCCTTTCTCTAATGCACTCTGAGACACTGTTACCCAGAGTGTCCTCTAGTGACCAGTCTACACTGAGAAGGACAGCTTTTTTTCCAGAGTTGGTGTCGGAAGGGCAGCACTTAGGAGCCTGTCCCTCTAGCTTTGTAACTCAGAAAGCTTCAGTGTTTAGAGTTCTAACTGAGGCTTCTGTAAGTAGTACAACTGATTGATTTATGACCCTAACTTCTAATACCGCAAATTCTGGAAAACTATAGTCATTCTCAGGTTTGATGCTCACAGTCCACATCTTACCTTCTAAGTATGATCTCCACTAAATGGAACCAGAATTCCATAGAGAAAGAGGATAAACTAAGCACAGAGGCAAGAAAAGTACAAAATTAGTTAGCACAATCTTTTAAGCTGTAAAGTGAGAACATGCTCAAAGGAGAATGAGTAAATGTCAAAAGACACTGAGACCATCACTGCAGGCTTGCGTATTGGTAAACATAGTAAACCAACTCAATCAATCAAGTGTTTACTAGTACTGATCCCCAGCATGCATATAAAAAGCTGGACATAGATGTGCATGCCTCTAATCCCAGAACATGGGAGGTAGAGATAGGTGGATCTCTGGAGCTTGCTGACCAGGCAGCCTGGTCAATTCAGTGAGCTCCAGGTTCAGTGAGAGACCCTGTTTCAAAAAAATATGGTGGAGAGTGATAGAGGAAGGCATTCAATGTTAATCTCTGGCATTGACATCCATGTGTACAAACATGTGCATTTGTATATATACATGCATACCCATATGTACCCATAAAAGTGAATCATATTCTTTCATTAAAAACTGTGAGTCATGAGACTATAACAGATATAAATTAGAGGTTTGATGGGCAAAGGGTATTAGCAGTTTCAACAGTCTCGGGGACTCTGGGTTTTCCTCTTGCTCAGAGTGAATTGCACCATGTCATGGATGCTAGAAGATACCTAATATCTTGGTCTGGGACAAAAGTATTTATTACCTCATACTTGTCATAGGAACTTTTGTCCTCTAAATACAGTGGAGACTACATGAAAGTATCTTGATGGATTCCACATTCACTGTGGGTTTATGCCACAACTGAGGCCCCCTGAGCTTAGAAAGCCCCAGATGTTTGTAATGTGATTCCAGAACATTGTACAGCCTTTGCTCCCAAATGAGATGCTATTTTTATAATACTGAAGAGCAAAGCTTGCCTCTGGTCCAGAAGGAGACATTATCTCTGTCTTAACAAAGCTTTCGGCTATAACAACATTCTCAAAAGCACAAGCTAGAGAGAAGGCTGCCAGTACTTCCCAGATGCACAGAAATGAAATGCTTGCAACCAAAGCTGGTCCAAGGACTGTGGACTCACTGCAGAGAGCACTAACTAAGGTACCCGATGAAGGAGGCTAAAACATCCGAGACTGGATGATAAGCATTTGAAAAAGCCTTCCAGCTTAGCATCCTGCAGACTAAACCATAGAGGAGAAATGCAGTGCACTACCCGAATCATTTGGAACTGTTTTCTCTCTTCTCAAGGTGCTTTCATTTGTGTCTGTACCTTTCAAAGGGTGTAAGCCTGCAGTACTTGGTGCTGCTGCCTGGTCATCAGTGTGTCAGTGATGCTGTCTGTCTTAGGAGTTTCCTGAACGAATCAAGGTAGCCAGACTGGAATGGATGAAGTGAAGACGGGATTTGGGGAGAGACCTAGATGGCTAGGATAAGTTTTAAAGATGTCGGTATACTTGCTTTGTCCTCAGTGACCACAACCAAAGAAAGAGTCTGTCTGTTCTTTTCCATGTATATCAAAACCAATTACCTTCCTTTAGGCATGGTGTATCTTAATATCTATAATGCCTGTGCAGTCACCTACTCAGCCACCTGATGTAGTATGTTAGGTACTCACGATATTAGAGAACTCCTTCACTGAAAGCAATACATTACTAAGGGAGAAGAGGAAAGAGAGGGGATTGATTTTATATATGAATGCGCGCGCGCACACACACACACACACACACACACACACACACATGTTTTCATCTTTCACGGCAGATGTTAAAACACTAATCAGCAAGCAGCAGCAATATACTCTATATATTAAAGAGTTTAAGCCACTGATCACTTTGATGTCACACGATTGTTGTATTTTTAGCCTTGCTTTGCTCACTGCTGCTCAGAAACTGCTGTGTTCAGGAACCATGACAGTACCTGGTGCACACATTCTGCCTGCAACTTTGTTAGTCATCCTCAGCCATCTTCCCCCAGGCTGGAGTCTGGCGGTCCAGCTATTCTCTGCCTTCTCTTACTAGTTCTCCCAGTGTTGGAAAAACAAATCCACAAACCAAACTCTTCATTTACCACATTAATCTATCATTCAATAATAATGTTCTGTTCAAAGTTGTGTTAATTTAAAAGCAAGCACCAGAAGAAAAGTGTTACTTCAAGTGTCATTTGTCACAACAACCTGATGTTCTTTTCTTTCTGTCACTTTTGGAACTCTTGTTTCCTTGGTAACCCAAGGTAGCTTTATATATATATATGTGTGTGTGTGTGTGTGTGTGTGT
The DNA here is from genome assembly GCF_007827085.1 of Peromyscus californicus insignis. Taxonomy (NCBI): domain Eukaryota; kingdom Metazoa; phylum Chordata; class Mammalia; order Rodentia; family Cricetidae; genus Peromyscus; species Peromyscus californicus. The sequence goes on along the minus strand of NW_026294562.1, from coordinate 143,754,804 downwards.
GTGTGTGTGTGTGTGTGTGTGTGTATGTGTATATATATATACAATCACTTATATTCAGTTGGCTTATTTACTTCCTTTCCTTTCCTTCCTTCCTTCCTCTTTCCCCCATTTTTTTCCCATCAGAAAGACAAGCTGCTTTTCCTCCCTTTAACAAAGCTTATACTTTGGTGGAATAATAAGGCATAACGATAGGTACATTCCCCCCAAAATAGTGTATGTTAAGGGAAAAATTATCTTTCATCTGTATGTTAAAATGCTCTATTAAAAATAAAAATGTGAAGAAGTGACTCCAAGTTGAATCTCCCTGCTTATCAGAAGTCGTTTGTCCTAGGAAGTCATTAATAACCCACGAACAGCAGACAAGCGAAGCCACAGCAGGCCAAGGTACATTAAGCTGCACGTGGCAGTCAACATGTAGCTTTGAGCCGGCCCTCTTGCTATGCAGGGGTTGTGGGGCTCCCTCACCCAGCTCAGACGTGTTTTGGGGTTTTCAGTGTTCCCACCTACTCCCCTAGAATCAACTCCAACATGCAGTCAGAACAAAGCCTTTCTGGGAGTAGCGTCAAGGAAAGAAAAATACTTCTAGTAGTAACAGGGAACACCCTAGAAGATTCTAAAGTCCTTGCCCAACAGAGGGAGCCAAGGTCAGTACCACAGGGAGGGAGGGGTCTAGCTTGCTGTGATATCCATACTCAGCACCCCTATATCCACTGACAATTCTCAATTCTCCTTCATTGTGATTCGGTTATCATGTGCCTGTAGTCTCCAAAAGTTCACATATTGGGAGCTTCGTCCTCAGTGTGGCAATATGGAGAGGTAGAGGAATCATCAGGATTGGAACCAAGGGGTCATATGGTTTTAATAGCTATAACAAGCTGGTCTTGGCTACAAACCTCAATAGGCCAATTACAGAAACAAGCTATAGTGAAAAGCACTGAGTGGAGAGGAGATTTATTCATTGTGACCACATCACAAACAGAAGCAAAGAAGTCCAGGGATTCCTCCCCAAACCTCTTCTTCAGGGTCCGGACTCGAGGTTTAGGTTTAAATAAATGGCAAAATGTTTGCATAACTGAGAAGTCCTGGTCAAGGTTTGTTCCTACCCATCATTTATCCATCACCTTCTGGAACCAGTCTTTCCTACAAGATGGTCTCACAAGTTGTCAGAACTGAATGGACTGAATGGAATATCTTTCCTGGAGACAAATTCCAGCTCTGGCTGGCACCAGCTTTTTCTTTTCCCAGCATGGGATCCTTAGGGAAATTCCAGTTTCTTGGGGGTCATTCTTCCAATAACCTGATAGTCAAAAGGGGGACCACAAAGGTCTCTAGAACATCTTCATTCCTTCCAAGATGATTTGAATCTGGCTATGTGACCTCTCCATCTCACAACTGGGATACAATTAGGGCATCCACAGAACCAAACTGGAGCAGGAACCACACCCTGGAACCTCCAGAACTGTGAATATAATAAAACTGTTTTGAATAAAGCAGGCAGCCTCAGGTATCTTTATAATAACAATATGGATTCTTAACCCTTTCCATTTGCAAACCTATGCAAACTTTTCACCTGAAAAATGTCTATGCAGCCCTGAGTACCCAAGTATATAAAATAGTTGTGTCTCAGTTAGAGTTTCTATTGCTGTAAAGAGACACCATGACCACAGCAACTCTTATAAAGGAAAACATTTAATTGGGGAGGCTCACTTACAGTTCAGATGTTCAGTCCATTATCATCTTGGTGGGACATAGCAGCATCCAGGCAGACATGGTGCTAGAAAGGTAGCCAAGAGTCCTACATCTTGCAGACAATGGGAAGTGGTTTGTCTTACTGTGTGTGGCTTGAGCATATATGAGCCCTCAAAGCCCACCTCCACAGTGACACACTTCTTCCAACAAAACAACATCCACTCCAAGAAGGCCACATCTCCTAATAGTGCAACTCCCTTTGGGGGCCATTTTCCTTCAAGTCACCAGATTCCACTCATAGGCTCCCAAAGGCTTGTAACCATATCATAATGCAAAAATGCATTCAGTCCAACTTCAGCAGTCCTCATAGTCTATAACAGTTTTAAACTTATTTACAAGTCTAAAGTTCAAAGTCTCTGCTGAGAATCAAGCAATCTCTTGAAGTACAATTCCCTGTAAAATCAAAATCAAACAGCAGATCACATACTTCCAACATACAATGGCACAGAATACATATTACCATTCCAAAACTTAGGGAAGGGAGCAGAATCAGGAAATACTGGACCAAACAAGACTGAAAACCAGCTGGACAAACTCCAAACTCTGCATCTCTGTGTCTGATGTCAAAATGCTCCTTAGATCTCCAACTCCTTTCAGCTTTGTTGACTGCAACATACTTCTTTCTCATGGACTGGTTCCACTCCCTGTTAGCAGCTCTCCTCAGCAGGTATTCCACCACTCTGGCATCTCCAACATCTTGGGGTCTCCAGGGCAATCCAGGCTTCAACTTAACAGCTTCACGAAATGGCCCCTCTAGGCATCCATTAAGAAACACTCTTGAACATGCCTGGCCTCAGAGGCTTTCTTTACTTGGCAGAGGAATATTCCATAGCTCCTTCCTTCCATCCTTAAAGCCAGAACCACATGGCCCAAACTGCCAAGTTCTCTAGCTTACTGGGCCTGGAACATGGTCCTCTCACACTCAATTACATCTTCATCAGCCTTTTAGTTTTGATGGTTACCTTCATTGCCTAAGCTTGCTATCCTCAAACTTGCTCTATAGATCAGACTGGCCTCAAACTCAGAGATCTGCCAGCCTCTGCCTTCCAAGTGCTGGGATTAGAGGTGTGCCTCACCACACTGAGCTCTAAGCTTTCTTTTTGGAAACTTAGCTGGGTGGGATCTTTCCCTGTGTCACCATACCCTTTATTCCATTTTTAAATTTTAATCTCCCTGGATATAGGATTTAGCTTCATTCCACTTTCTAATACTCCTTTTCTCCTCAAATATTTTTCCTTGCTCAACTTGTTCCTTTTCATTCTATATTTTCATTAGAGTTAACACTAATAACCACACAATAGAGTCTATACTAGGCTGTTTTGAGATTTCCTCTGCCAATGGAATTAGTACCAACCTCTTCACTTCAGCCTCAGGCACACTCTTTGGACAAGGGCAAAAGTGTAGCTGGAGAGTTTCTCTCCAGGTTCCACCAATCCCCTGCAGTCCCGCAGCCTACTTATGAAATAATCACTCAGATGCTTATATTACTTATAAACTGTATGGCCATGGCAGGCTTCTTGCTAACTGTTCTTATATCTTAAATTAACCCATTTCTATTAATCTATAAGTTGCCACATGGCATGTGGCTTACTGGTATCTTAACATCTGCTTCTCATCGTGGCGGCTGGCAGTGTCTCTCTCCCTCAGCCTTCCATTTCCCAGAATTCTCCTCTCTCCTTGTCCCGCCTATACTTCCTGCCTGACTACCAGCCAATCAGCACTTTATTTATCAATCAATCATCCACATATCAATCAATCATCCACAGCACAAAAGGCAGCACATTCTTCACCAAAATATCACAAGAACAATTTCTAGGCAACATACTAAAATTCTTCTCCTCTGAAACCTCTTGAGCCAACTCCCAGAGTTCAAATCACTCTTATTACTACTGTCTTCTATGATCCTACTGGTATGACCCATTAAAGCATTGCACTGCTTTCCTAACCCAAACTCCCAAAGTTCATATTCCTCCAAACAAACACATGGTATATATTTCACAGAAATACCCCAGTGCCTGTCTTAGTTAAGATTTCTACTCCTGTGAAGAGACACCATGGCCACTGCAACTCTTATAACTGGGATGGTTCGCTTACACAGAGGTTTAGTCTTTTATTCTCCTGGCGAGAAGCAAGGCAGCATACAGGCAAACATGGTTCTGGAACTGAGCATTCTTAAATATTGATCCAAAGGCAACACGAAGTGAATTGTCTCACTGGGTGTGGCTTGAGCTTATATGAGACCTCAAAACCCACCTCCACAGTGACTTATTTCTTCCAATAAGACACCACCTAATAGTGCCACTCCCTTTGGGGACCATTTTCTTTCAAGCCACCACCAGGTATTAAATCAAATATTTACTTCTAATAATTTATAAAAATACTTTAAAGTAATTCTTTAGTATACATATAAGTATCATTTGCTAAACATGAAAGTAGATTTACTAATGAGATGAATTTACTTATTTATACATAAAGAATTAAATCTTGGCTGAATATTTGGTACTTCAAATAGAGTATTTTCAACATTTTTCATAGTTAATCTACATTTTGATTTTATAATCAATGTTCAGAATGTCATTTGATATTAATATGTAGTGTGAAATAACAGAAATATGTTTAAGGCCATTTCAGAAATTTTGTCATAATCATAAGCCAAAATGCATTTAATGATTTTTTTAACATAAAAGTCAAATCGGCAATTCAAACAGCAGTTCATTTTAATCAAATATTCTAACACAGTGTAATCCAAAATACATAATCTGGAAGTTATATGCTGAGACATTATAGAAAGGAAGTATGGCGCCGGGCGGTGGTGGCGCACGCCTTTAATCCCAGCACTCGGGAGGCAGAGCCAGGCGGATCTCTGTGAGTTCAAGGCCAGCCTGGACTACCAAGTGAGTTCCAGGAAAGGCGCAAAGCTACACAGAGAAACCCTGTCTCGAAAAACCAAAAAAAAAAAAAAAAAAAAAAAAAAAGAAAGGAAGTATGGCAAGCTTTGGTCTTCTATAACTAAGCAACCATGTTTCCATAAGAGCAGAAAACTGTATAGTAATACTCTATAACTCATGGCATACAATAATCTATCTGAACTAATGGGCAGGGAGTATTATACATTGGCACGGTAAGGGATGCTTGCTGTGTGTTCAGAACCAAGGCTGCAGTAGACTCCTGTGACATCACAAGGAGTCTTGCCAGAAACACCTCAGATTCATTTCAAGATTGACTTTGAATTTTTTTTTATCATGTCTGGAAACCTTTTACAGTTGTCACATTTCAACTCCAACATCCCCCCTCCAGGGTCCTTTGCCCTAAAGTCTACCAATCTCATTATTTGCAAGACAATCTGAGTTATTCTCGTTTCCTTCACTTTCTAATTGGAAGACCCTACCTGACCTAATTCTTTATTTTTCCCGTCCCCAAACCCTCCCTACCTACTTGAAATAATCTGGTATTTTTCCAGATTGGCTTCTTGGCCCTAATTCCTGGCAATTCCTTAACCTGTTTCATAATCTGTGCTGCTCTGTGGCTACCATACCTGTCAACAATGAAATATATGCCCAAATTTCATTTAGTTCATTGTATATTTATTGAGCATTTACTGTACACCAAAGCTTTTATAAACCACTGTGGGAAAAAAAAGAGGTAACAAATTTAGGTTCAGACAAGAACTTTCAGTACAGTGCAAACCAACGTAAAAGCAGATCTTTCAGTGTGATTTACAAAGACAGAGATTGATTGTCATAGCTCAGCCAGAAGTACAAGCTGTACTTAAAAATATCTGGAACTTTGTGCAGAAAATAATGCCTGAAATGAATCTTTAAAAATAGCATACAGGATATAAAGGTAACAAGAGCACCTCAGCAAAGGACCATCATGGAAAGAAGTGCATGACACAAGACATAAAGACATAAGGAGTTGTGGGACAGAGTGGCATGGTGTTACTAAAAAATAAAAAGGAGAAAAGGTGGCTGGAGATGTAACCAACAAAAGAAACTGGGAAACAGGAAAGTATCGTTAAGATGATCATGGTCCAAGGAGTACTGCTCACATTTGCCTTCTCATGGGGCTGCTTTGCAGTCCCAGGTCTAACCACAGTTATTGGTGTATGCTACGTTAGATTGTTTCTTCAATAGATGTTTGAAAACAAAATTCTTAAGTATACATATATATATATAGTATATATATATAATTTATTTATTCTTCTTTCCTATATTACATCTCAACCACGGTTTTCCCTCCCTCCACTCCTCCCCAGCTCTCCCCTCAGCTCTCCTGCGATGTCTGTCACCCATTGATTGCCGGGGCTGATTCGGCTGATCTGGCTGGCTAGGCAGGTGTTCCCTTCCTCCTTTACCACTCCCTTGCGTGCGTATACACACACACACACACACACACACACACACACTGCCCCAAACTGCTTCCTAGATGGAAGAGGACAACTTTCCCAGGAATAGAGGAAGACCAGTGTTCGGCCAAGGGTGTACAAGGAGCTGCGCTCCCCTGATAGAACCTCCAAACAAAACTCATTTCAAACTCCTTCTACATGTACTACAATTTAGACTACTTAAATAAAGACTCTAGCAATATATGAACCATCCAAAGCCCACTCTTCCTGATGACTATAACTCATTGAGTAATACAAAAGTCCTTAGATGCAAAAGCAGTCCGATATTGAAATCACCCAACAGGAGTTAACCAAGGTAATTGGGGGAAGTCAAACCAGTGTGCAAAAGAAAAATTTAGAGTAGTAAGTGCTATGTTAAAAAATAAGAAAGGTACACCACCCACCCACCCACCTACCCACCCACACCCACACACCCACACACACACCATGCGGCTGGGCTGGTAGAACTCAACATTGCAGCCAGAGCTTTGTAGACCAGGCTCCCTGAGAGGTCCGCAGCAACACCCCTGCACCAACCAGAAGCCTGCTCATCGCCGGGTCAGGAGGTTGGGCACTATATGATCTCACTGTAATGAGGAAGCATGGTCCTGCTCAGGGCCGTGGCACTCTAAGCAGGACAAGGAGACACACACACACACAGGCCTAGGATGGTGCAACCCAGGCTCCGAGAAGAAAACACTGGGCCACCTGGCACCTTGCGGCACCAGGCACATGGCACTACTATGGTGATCATATGTATAGAGTGATTTGGGAGGGAGGGTATATCTGAAGAGGTGAGAGATGAGGCATGGGCTGAGGTGGGTGGCTTCGTTGCCACACAGGGCCATGGTGATGCCTGGGCCTGGGCTGCTGCTGGGGCCCATGTCTGGGTTCAGGCTCAGATGCAGCTGTGGTCTGTGTTGATATCCCTGGCTCCTGATATCACCGAAGGCAGAGAAGATGGGGCTGTACAGAGCTGGCCCTGCCCCTCACTGACTGTAGCACTGGGGAGAACTGGTCCTGCCCCTCACTGTACTCAGGAGCAAGGGTCCTACACCTCTCCTGGGCTGTACAATAGAGCTGACCCTGTTTGCAGAAATATGGGTGAATTGGCACTGAGGACATGAGAATGGGAGAGCAGGTCACATCCCTCTCGTATGCCATGTGGTGGCGTGGGTGGCAGAAAGATTCCCTCCTCCCCTCACCCCTCACCATATGCATTAGATTGGGGATCTGACCCAACCCTTCACCAGTTTCAGCAATCGGGAGAGCAGGCCCTGTACCTGGCCTGGGCAGCGAATAGAGTCAACCCTGTTTGTGGAGGTAAGCCAGCCTGTGACCATGGGAGACCATGGGAGACCATGGGAGACCATGGGAGACCTGTGCCTTGTGGCTCATGAATTATGTCCTTCTCCACTGCCCATCAACACCTGAGGCAGGTGGGAGAGCTCTCCCTGCCCCCCACCACCAGCTGCAGCACTCGGAGAGCAGACCCTGTTTTATTTTGGGGTTGGGAGGGAGATAGGTGAAATCTGAAGGCATGATGCGAAAAACACAAAGAATTAAAATAAATAAATAAGAAAAAATTTCCCATAAACTTCCATTAAGAAACTAGTAGAATAAAGAACGAAAATGGGGGGTAACAGAGTATGGGGAAGGGCATGGTCAAAGCATGTTATACAACTTTGTGAAAATAACCTAATGAAACTCCACTTAAGTAAATAACAAGTAAATAAACAAGGATCAAAATGAAAAGCAAGCTAAACTTGAAAGAACAATGATTAGAGGGGAGAAAATAGAAATAAAAACAGAAAATAATAAAAACCATCCAACCTAGAACTTGAGTCTTCTCAAATTCTTTAAATACTCAAAATTATGAAAAATATTCAAACTAACAATACCAAAATGAGACAGATGTTCAAACTGAACATGTAGAAATATGAAGTAGTGTAAGAGAAGTTTATGAACAATTAGAAAAGACGCATAATATAATACAGAAGTGTGGTAGGAAACATCTAGAATCACAGAAATAAATTCGAAAATAAATTGAAACTCTGAATATGTGTACAGCAGGCAAAGATAGGATCAGTAATAACAGCCTCCCAACCAAGAAAACTCCAGGACCATATGACTTTGTTGCTTAACATCAAACTCTTCCAAAAAGTAAAAAAGAGAATATTTCTTCATTTGTTTGATGAGACTGGCTTCAGTCCTGCCACCAAAATAAGAAAAAAATCACAGCAAACATAGATGCAACAAAATAGTAGCAAAGTGAATTCAACCATAAAAAGTAGATTATAAATACTGATCTGCTTATCCCAGGAACACAAGGATGGTTCAACATACAGGAACCAATGTGAAATAAAAGTTAGTAAACAAAAATAGCCATATGATTATGTCAATAGGCAAGGAAAAAGCCTTTTGAATCCCCAGTATTAGGTTTCTCTGCCAATGCAATAAAGCCAAATCAAGCCGAACTAACAAGACCAGGTTTAAATCTGAGCAGAGCATTCCCGGGTGATCTGGGGGGAGGGGCGGGGGGGGTAGGAGGGAGCAGGTATGGACTGGAGCTTAAATATTGTGTAGGCACAGTTTTGTTTTTGTTTTTAATTCATTTTACATACCAACCACAGATCCCCCTCTCTTCTCTCCTCCTGCCCTCCCAGCCTTCTCCCCCTTCCCCCAACTCAAGGCGGAGTCTTGAGCATCTAGGGGAGGAGCCACAACTTGGCAGGCTTTCTGAGGGGCAGAGTTTGGAGAGGGAGGAAGAGAGCTGAGGCGGAGCTTCCGACGGAACACCTTTCACAAAAGCCAACACTTGCTTATGATTAAAAACTACATAAAAATTTAGGTAAAGGAGAACATCCTTGCCCTGGTAAAGAACATTTTAAAGAACCCACAATTAACCTCATTCTCAAAAAAAAAAAGGTCCGAAAACTTTCCCACGAAGATCTCAAAGAGAACACCCACTTCAAAAGGCTATCCACTTGTACTATTGCATTCAAATGTGTAAACGAAGATCCAACCAGAGCAACTAGGCAAGTAGAGTAAAGAAGCGCTATCCACACTGAAAAGGAAAGAAAATTGTCCTGTTTGTGAATGCTACCTTTGCACATGTTTACAATCCCCAGAAATGCCCAAGAAACCATTAGTACTAATGAACAAACACAGCTGCATAGAATACAATATCTGAATACTGAGATTAAACAACCAGTCTAAAAAGACAATAAAGGAGATAATCAAATCCACATTAGCATCAGAAGAATAAAATAGTTGTGCAAAGGTTTAACAAGTAACACAGTATTTAATATTATTTATATAATATTACTGAAAATGAGGAACCAGCCTGATTGCATTTTGAAGGCAGAAGCCATAGTGCTGTACTATAAAAAAAATAGTTTCTGTTTGCTGTAAGAGCTGAGCTGCTCTCTGTTTCCTGGAACCTGACCTCCTCCAACCCATGACCTTGACTTGTTTTTGAGAATACTCTTACCTTCCCTAACCCTCCCTGACCCCTCTCTAATTTTTGTTGTTGTTGTTAATTTTTCTTCTGTATTTCCTTATTGATCCATCATCTTTCTTCTGTAAACCTGCTTTGTAGCTGCTAGTGATTTACTCCTTAAAAGGGAACCAAGAAATGCTTTCGGGGTTGCTCTCTTTCAACTGGACTTAGGAGGCAATCACTGGCCAGCTCTTGGGTGCACCCCAATAAAAATCAAGCTTGCTTCAAATTTGGCTCAAACTGTGGTAGTGGCCTTATTCTTGCCGTTGGGATTAACAAAAGAAACTGAAAAACCCAAAGTGGATGACGACATTGATTGTGCTCGTGGGATGGAGGACCCAGACACACACTATCCAAGGCAATCTGGAAGTGAGTGGGATGCCAGGCACATATTTCATTTATATGACATAATCAGATGTGTGAGCGCAGGAAAGCAGAACACTGCGTGCTTTGGGTGTGGGCACGTGGGAGACAGAAGACTCTTCAGTGGGTATGGAGTTATCTTTTTGGATATGAACACGTATTGTGAACTTGAAAGAGGAAGTGGTTGTGCAACATAGCTCATGCAGTAAATGCCACCGAATAACACACTTTGAAGAAGTTAATGTGTCACTCTGGGAATTTCATTTCAATAGAAAAGAAAAGTAAAAATAAATGTCCAATATGCTTTTTTAAGGTTTTTCCCCTTTTACTGAAAGTAGTCTTTTCTGTACAATATATCTTGATTGCAGTTTCCCCTTGCTCTGCCATTCCCAGTTCCTTCACACCTCCCTTCTCATCCAGACCCGACCCCTTTTAGTCTCTCTTTAGAAAAGAACTGGGGTGGGGAGCAAAACAGCTTGACCACACTGCTGCCACAACAGGTTTAGAGGCCCAGACACAGCTTCTGGCAGACAACACCTGGACCCAGGAAAATCCACAAGCTGACTCCACCCCGTGTGGCCTGCACCTAAAGGGAAATACCTGACATTCCGAACATTCCATATACCCTGAGACAAATGTCAGCCAATCAGGGTTCTGAACCTTAGAAATCCCCTCACCCCAACCTCTGCTATGATAAAAAAAAAAAAAAAAATCCACCCTGCGGGGGCATGGGGCTCTCTGCTCTCACTGCTGCATCAGACAGAGAGTCCAAGCTCCGAGCTTGAAAATAAAGGCTCTGTGCTTTTGCATACGGTATTCAGTCTCTACAGTATTCTTTTGGAGTCCCTGAGATCTGAGCATAACAAGAACAGGCCCAGTGCCCTGAGGCCTGGGCAGGTAGAAGACAACCACAGGCCCACCAGGCACCCTGAAGCCCTGGTGGTCAGGCAGGCACCACTATAATGAACAGGTATGTGGTAGAGAAGTGGAGCAGTTTGTGCACTATGAACAAAGGCAGATCTGAAGACGCAAAGCTGTGAGGAGCAGGCTGATATGGGTGGCCTATAAAGCCACTGGGGCCTCATGATGTCCCTCCCAGCCTGTGCTGTTGCTGCTGAGGGCTATGACTGCATCTGTGGCCCTCCTGCCGCCAGGGTCTGTGTTGATGTCTGTGGCCCATGTTGATGTTTGAGGCTCATGTTGCCACCGAAGGTCATGTGGATGCCCGTGGTCTGGGCTCCTATCTGAGGCCATGTTGAGGTCTGAGGGCCACACTGCCACCACGGCCATACTAATCTGGGTGGCCTGAGCTGCCACCCAGGCCCTAGCTGCAGCCAATGACCATGTCTGGGTCTTTGTCCCTACCTCAGCCAGGGTTCTATGTTGATGTCTTTGGCCCATGTTACAACTGAGGGCCTTGGGATAACTGGCCTTAGTGGCATAGGTGTGGGAGAGCTAGCTCCGACCTTCGATGGCCCGAGGGAGAATTCCTCCCCCTAGCTCACAGCTACAACAGGGAGAGCTGGCCCTGCATGAAGGAGAGAGCTGGCTCTACCCCTCACCTGAGGAGGGTGATCCCGGTGGAGACCCAGACTGACCAACTCAGCTACCACCCAGGCCCACACCCAGGGCTTTGAGTTAGCCTACTCCAACATCTACCCCCTACTACCTGCTAGAGAGTCTGCAGACCTATAACCTCAGGATCTCCATGCCTGGGGCAATAGCAGACTATCAAACATTAGTTTCTTTGGTGAAGGTCCAGTTGATGGTTTACCAGAAGCCAGAGGCCTTGAGCCAAACCAACAACTCATTGCAATGAGGATTTGCACGTAAAGCTGTTTGAGCAAAAGGGTGACTATGTGACACACCGCAGCCCCCAGTGCCACTAAGACAAATGAGTATGTTATGAAGAGGTGGGAAAGCAGAGGAATAAAGTGGTTTGTGATATGGATTCACAACACGCCCCCACGGTTGGGCATGATTGCGCATGTCCCGGCGGGACCTAGGCACTTCTGCCTATCCATTTCCGGGTCAAAACATCTCGCGGGACCAGGACCCCGTGGCTTTGCGTGGTTGTGTAAAGCGCACAGCACAGCCATGTGATCTATGCGCATACGTGGAATAGCCACATGGGTCTGTTGCACAGGCGCGGCCCAGCCTTTATAAGCCGGCGCCATGATTCCCGGCTCCATCTTTACTCACCTGTCTTTTCCACAGGCCTGTGCACATCTGTCTCTCTCTCTTATCTTAATAAAACTCTTGTTAGTGGATTCTGTCATGTTTCGTGACGTTTCCTCGCAGGGTAAGAGCGCCGCAAATAACCAACGGTTTGTTATTGTTGTTTGTTTTTTAAGTTATTTTTTATTATTTTTTTAATTTTCTTTGTGGAGGGGGAGGCTACAAGGGTGGAGGGTGGATATGGAAGGACTGGGAAATGAATGGGATTGGGGTGCATGATGTGAAATTCCCAAAGAATCAATAAAAAATTATTAGTTACAAAAAGAAAAGAAAAGAACAGGCTTCTAAAATATAACAACAAAATGTAACAAAACGAAATATAATAAGATAAAACAAAAACTAACACACTGGAATTGGACAAGAAAAACCAACAGAAGGAAAACACTCAGGAGTCCCATAAAAACACTAAACTGAAAGCCATACTGTATGTGCAGAGGACTTAGTACAGACCCATGCAGGCCCTGTGCTTGCTGCTTCTGTCTCTAAGTTCATAGGAACTCTGCTTGGTTGATTTAGAGGGTCTTGTTCTCCTGATGTTCTCTTTGTCTCTTACACTCTTTCTGCCTCCTCTTCAGTGGGATGCCTGAGCTTTGAGAGGAGGGATTTAATGGAGGCATCCCATTTAGGGTCCCATAATGGTCCAAGGTCTCTCATTCTCTGCATGATGTCTATCTGGCTGTGGGTCTCTATATTTCTTCCCATATGCTTCGGAAGGAAGCTTCTCTGATGATTGCTGAATAAGGCCCTTATCTATGATTATAGCAGAATATCTAGTCTCTGGTTCTTGCTCACCCAAGCAGTGTCAGGTATGGGTTCAAATTAGACATTGGTTGGTTACTACCACAAGCTTTGTGCCATCATTGTCTGAGCATCTTTTGCAGCCAGGAAAGCATTGTAAATCAAAGGTTTTGTGACTGGGTTGGTGTTTATGTTTCTCTTTTGGTAGCTTTCAGAATACCTTCCTACACCCAAGACACTAGAACATAGGGATGAAGGTTCTATGTAGGCACCAGCTGGACCTCTCTGTATTCAATGAGTTGTGTGGGTATTGTCTTCAGCAATGGGGCCTTGCTGTCAGTTTGCAGAGAGTAACTTAATGTCTTGGCAAAGTCTGGATTGGAAATTTCATTTAAACAAAAGTGCACATAAAAGTCTAACATTTTTAAAATTTTATTTGTGTGTGTGGTGTGTTTCTATGAATGCTCTGTGTGTGTGTGTGTGTGTGTGTGTGTGTGTGTGTGTGTGTGTGTGAGAGAGAGAGAGAGAGAGAGAGAGAGAGAGAGAGAGAGAGAGAGAGAGAGAGAACAGGTGCTCAGCCCACAAAGGCCAGAGAGGTTCTAGAATCACCTGGAGCTGGAGTTACTGGTGGTTGTGAGCATCAGGACATGGGTCCTGGGAAACAAACTTGAGTCGTCTGAAAGAGCAAGAAACTCTTAACTGCTGAGACATCTCTCCAGGCCCTAAATGCCTAATATTTAAAGGAACCGTGGGATGTTATCAAAATCAACCTTAAAAATATGGCCTATGGTTTTTTCCTGCCACTTTTTGGGACTTCTTCCCTTTCTTCCTTACTATGGTGCCCATGGCAGCATTGGGGTTTATACCTCTGAAACCCACTCACAATAAAATCAGGATTTTTTCTGGGAACGGTAAGTACCAGAAGCAGCGGGATCTGGCTGAGGTTGTGTTGTCTTTCAATTAGACTCTGAGCTGTGAGTTTTCAGTCTCTGCCTGCCTGCCTGCAGATAGTGAGGCTCCTTGCTGTGGTCAGCTTCTAGGCGACTGAGAATAGACAGTGTCCAAAGCAAAAGAGAAGCCAAGCAGCAGAGCCCAGAGCAGAGATGGACAGTTGTGAGAATGACAGATGCTGTTACCCTCGGGGCTGCTCTCCCTGTCCCATCTTCAGAACTTGGATTTGAGGAGACTCACTACAACGCTTACGGATTTCATTTGGGCTTTTTTTTTATTTGTTTGTTTTGTTTTTATAGAAGTTGTTTCTGCAGAAACTTGATTTTTCAACCTATATCTTTTTTTATGCAGATGAAAACTGAAGGATCATATATCATTTGACTATAAAAATCAGTTATGCAATAGACATTTTTGAGCATTCTCAGAGAATTGATTTTAAGACATGTAATCATGGAGAGCAATACCAAAATATGACTGTGTTGGTGCTGTTACATTTACATGGCAATCATCAGAAAATGAATTGTGCTTAAACATAACAGCAACATGTCTTGTCCCGAAATTCAGGGTTCCAATAATCTACGTAGGAGACAGAAAATGCCACAAGACATTTTATGAGAAAGTCTTAGAAAAATGTTACATTTTAAGAAAACTTAGAATAATTTTATCTTAACAAAAGGCAATATAAAATAATGTTAAGGTAATAAATTTGGGGTTGTTTATCCAAATCATTAATTATATTATCTATGTTTTATACATAAATATCCATTTGAGTTTTTAACATTGATTTTATATATATGTGTGTATATATATGTATATATATATATACATATATATATATATTCTTTCCATCTTCCACATTTGTTAGCAAATGGTAATTATATAAAACCTAAAAGTCAGAAATTCCACAAAAAAAAAACTTGACATTTTATTTTTTCTTGTAACTTTAAAAGAACACAAGGTACCTCCTGTACTAGATGGGAACAAATCCACATCCAGGCATTACGCAGAAAGTGAGAGACCTTCGAACACTCAGTCCTAAACGGGAATCTCCACCAAATCCCTTCTCTCAGGGCTCAGGAAACCCTGTTGAAGAGGAGGCAGAAAGGGTGTAATCGCCAGAGTGGATGCAGGACAAGAAAACAAAGCCCTCTAGATCAACTGAGCAAAGCCCATATGAACTCAACGAGACTGAATCAAGAAGCACAGGGCCTGTGCAGGTCTGCACTATATATTATTGATAAGCATTTTGAAATCCCTGGTAATGGATAACCCCACAGATGCCAATAAGCCAAGTCAAGCCGAGTTAAAAGTCCAGGTTTAATGAGCAAAGCATCCCCAGGTGATCTCCGTAGAAGAGGAGAAATCACATGGCAGGTCTATGGACCTTAAATACCTTGTAGGAGCAGTCTTGAGGAGCTCCGGGGGAGGGGCCGCTGCTTGTGCTTTCTGAGGGTAGGCGGGGTTTGGAATGGGGGTGGAGTCCAGTTGAAGGGGGGTTCTCAGTTAAACAATTATGGCTTCCAGTTTAGCGTTTTATGGAATTCCTGAGTGTGTGAAGGAGTGAATCTTTGATTCTTGTGTCTTCTGTTAGGCTGTTTTCCTTCTGTTTTCTTATTTTGTCCAATTCCTATTTGCTAGTTTTTTTCTCTTTTACTTTATTTTAGTTTTATCCCTTAGAAACCTGTTTGTTTTTGTTTTGGGTGGATCTGGACGGGAGGAGAGGTGGAGAGAAACTGGGAGGAGAGGAAACCATAATCAGGTTATGTTGTATGAGGAAAAAAAAATCTATTTTCAAAATAAATAAATAAATATAAATAAATAAATGGAAAAAAAGAATGTCTCTCAGAAGTCTTTACATATTTATGCATGCTTAGGGGAAGATCCTAGTGAATCTGGTCAGTTTCAGAAACTCTCTGAAGCCACGGAACTGTCTACTTCCTGAGCTTATGAATGAACTTTCCTGTAGGATGCAATGCTTCGCCTCACCTTAGAACAGTAGTTCTCAACCTGTGGGTCTCGACCCATGCACGGGCTCAAATATCCTATTCATAGGGGTCACCTCAGACCATCAGAAAAGACAGATATTTACATGATGATTCATAGCAAAATGACAGTTATGAAGTAGCATTGAAAATAATTTTATGTTTGGGGGTCACCACAACATGAGGAATGTACTAAACAGCAGAAGCATTAGGAAGGTTGAGAGCCAGTGGTTTAGAACATCCTGCTGTTCCCCTTTGCTTTCAACATCCTGTAAGGTGAAGGTGGGGCAGGTGGTGTCTCTACAAACACCACCATGATCAGCAGAGTGTAGACCCTCCAGAGGTAAGAAAGCAAGTTAAGTTCACCATGACTCAGAAATTAGTCAGTGTTTGTCCAAACTCCGAGTGTCTGACCCGGTGTAGTTTATTTTCAGCATAGTTAAGCACAGCACAATGTGGGAAAAAGTTTCCTGGTGATAATTAACTCAATCTTGGGTGTACAACAAAGCTTAAGACAAGAACATGGAAGCTCTTTGTAAAGTACAAGTGACATCTTCCATAAAAATAGATTCTATAGATTAACTGAGAAAATAAGTTCAAGCTAAGGGTCTGGGGGAGGAGTCAGTGTGGCCTGGTCACAGAGTGCAAAAGTCACCAAGCTATTAACCATTCCCAGCCTTCTGGAGAGAAAACAGGTTATACATCTTTCTCTTTGCAGAGACAACCCCAGGTGTTTACCATTCCTAGTTCCTCAGTGCTTCTCTGTGAGCACAATGACCTACGTGTCTCCCACAATTGTATATCATAAGGAGAGTCCCTCCTAGGATATCTGTTGTTTAGCCACCCCTTTAACATCCTATACCTTAACTATCTTTCCTCCAAGGTGGAAGATTTTAAACTCAAAGGGAAGTGCTACACAACAGACAGCTGCAAAGCATTCCATCAAATACCACAGAGCAGTCAGTCTTCTCATCAGCCCATGGAGCAGTCTCTAAAATACACACACTAATAAGACACAAAGCAATTCTTAGCAAATACAGGGAAGTTGAATCACTTTCGGTATTTATCCGGCCACAATGGAAAAACAAAACAAAAACAGAAATCAGGGCTGGAGAGATGGCTCAGTCGTTAAAGGCTAGGCTCACAACCAAAAAAACAGAAATCAACAACAAAAGAAAAACACGTAACACATACAAATTCATGGAAATCGAATGACACATTGTTGAATAATGAATAAATAAGTCATCAAAGAACTTAAGTAATTTTTTTCATCCTAGAATTGGATGAAAATAAAAACACAACTCACCAAAACCTATTGGATGCAATGAAAGTCATCCTAAAAATGAAATTTAAAGCTTAAAGTGTCGTCTACATTTAAAAAAAAGAAATCAAAAAGATCCTGAGTAAATAATCCAATGGTGTAGCATTACAGGCTTAGATAAACCAGAAAAGGCTTAACCCCAAAAGAATAAAGGAGAAAAAAATCCTTATATCTAGGAGTGGGGGAAACTAGTGAAATAGAACTTTAAAAAAAGAGGACAAAATTTCTAAAATTAGAGATGAAAAGGGAGACATTACAATAGATGCCACAGAAAAATAGAAAAATTTAAAATGATTAGAACAAATCTTAAAAATGTACAATCCTTTAAATTAGAAAATTCAAAAGAAATAGATGAATTCATAGATGCATATGACCTAACAAAATTAAACCAAGATGTGATAAACAATTTAAACAATTGTGTAAGAAACAAAGTTGAATTAGTAATAAAATACCCTCCCATAAAACTGTCTAGGACCAGAGGGATTCAGTGCTAAATTCTACCAGACTTTCAAAGAATACTAATCCTTCCCATATTATTATGTAAAATAGGAAAGGAAGGTATGCAACTAAACTATTTTACAAAGCCAATATTGCCCTGATACCCAAACCAGATAAAAATATAACACAAATAGAACTATAAACCAATCTCTCTGAGAGGAAAATAGCACCAAGCTTGTGGGACAGAGTGGAGCATCCAAGTACAAACCCACTCCATGAAGAGGAAAGTCATGTCACTTCAGAAAAATGGATTCAGTTGCAGACAATCATATTAAGCCATTCATTTTAGTGTTTTTGTAGATTTCCTGAGTGTACAAATGATTGAGTGTCTGATTCTTGTGACTTCTCTTGGGTTCCTTCTGTGTTTGTTTTGCCCAATTCTGATGTGGTAGTTTTTGTTTTATCTTATTTTCTTTTACTTTATTTTGTTATTATCACTTAGAAGCTTGTTTGTTTTCTAGTAAGAGACAGAAAGGGAGCGGATCCTGATGTGAGGGAAAGTTGGGGGAGGGGAGACTGGGAGAAATGGAGGGAAACTATAATTAAAATATATTATGTGAGGAAAAAAAACCTTTTTTTGTATTTTGTTGCTGTTGTTTTTCTAGACAGGGTTTCTCTGTGTAGTCCTTGCTGTCCTGGAAATCACTATGTAAACCATGCTGACATCAAACTCAGAGATCCACCTGCTTCTGCCTCCTGAGTGCAGGGGTTTAAAGGCATGTGCCCCCACCCAGTTAAATATATGCTTTTTGGGTGGTGTAAGGGAGAATCTGGTGGGGGGGGGTGGCCCATAGCTTTAATACTGGCACTCAGAAGACAGAGGCAGGCAGATCTCTGAGTTTGAGGCCAGCCTGTCTACAAAGTGAGTTCTAGTACAGCCAGGGTTACACAGAGAAACCCTGTCACAGAAAAGCAAAATAAAATCAAGCCAGGTATTGTATGCATGTATGATTTTCCTCTAAGTAGTTGCTAGAGTTTATATAGATATATAGAGTCACATATGTATAAATATATATGCTCATGCAAGTAGAATTGAAACTGTCTGGGAGAACTAAGGTGACTAAATAGGAGGGAAAAGGGTCAGAAAGGGACAACCAGAGACTGGGGAAATATGCTCAATGTGACCCACACCTTCAATCCCGGTACTCAAGAGGGAGGCAGGGGCAGAGACAGGCAGATCTCTGTGAATTCAGGATAGCTAGGGTTACACAGAGAAATCCTGTCTTAAAAAACAAACAAAGAGGCCGGGCGGTGGTGGCGCACACCTTTAATCCCAGCACTCGGGAGGCAGAGCCAGGCGGATCTCTGTGAGTTCGAGGCCAGCCTGGGCTATCAAGTGAGTCCCAGGAAAGGCGCAAAGCTACACAGAGAAACCCTGTCTCGAAAAACCAAAAAAAAAAAAAAAAAAAACACACACACAAAGAAATTACCCTTAGGGGACATAGTATCATATACAATAAATAAATAATATTTTTAAGAAAGAAAATTCTAACAAAAACCAGGGAGAGGACCGGGGAGATGGTACAGTCAGTAAAGAGGTTGCTTTTCAAGCTCAAGAACCTAAACTCAACCCCTGGAAAACCAAATTTTAAAAATAAATAAATAAAAAAGCGGGTTATGGTAGTGGACTTCTGACCTCAAGTGCTAAAGAGGCTGACAGAGGTGAACCTCTGGGGCCAGCTGACCAGTCAGCCTAGCCTGCTCAGAGTTGTGAACCTCTAGGAGACCTGTCTCAGACAAACAAACAAATATTGTAAGGCAGCTGGAATCTGAGAAATGAAATCCAAGGCTGTCCTGTGCACATACAAACACATAAGTGCGTAATACACATGAAATAAATTAAAAGGAAACATTTCTTTTGTATCTTGATTTCAAAGGTTTCAGCCCATGGTCAATAGGCCCTCTTCCTTTGAGCCGGTGGAAAAATAGCACAACAGTGTGAAGCAGGAAACTGTACGGGGAAAGAAAGGAGCCAGGGCCCCACAGCTCCCTTCCAGGGTACAGCCTCTGGATGATCTAATGTCCTCCACCTTCCTCCCACCTCCCGGTACTGTCATGGCTATAGACTTTCACGCATAGACTCTTGGGAGACAGTTTGAATCCAAACTACAGCAATAACCTTAGTTTAGTTACCATGTCCCTGGGACCCACACCTTCTTTTTACCTAGCTTTTTTTCTCAGTATAGGTAGCATTGAGGACATCTTCCACTTGGAACCTGAGATTGACACCATAACCCACACACTCACACACCCACTCTTTGAATGGAAAAATAAAAAATAAAATAAAAGGAGGAGGCCACGACTACTCCTAAAATATGGTGAAGATTTTTTATTGTAGATATAAGGGAGAAAGCAGGCAGAGAGAAGAGGCCAGGCCTGAACATGCCCTGCAGACTATACCAGACCATGAGAGGAGAGAGGGGGAAGGAGAGCAAGAGATGAACCACTGACCCAGAGGCCAAGAGACCTGTGTATCCTAAGTGGCTGAGTTATAGAGGAATCAGCTGGGGTGGGGGGTGAGGGGTGGAGGCAGAAGCCCAGCCCCTGGGAGGGAGTGGTTTTGGGGAGGGGAAGGGAGAGAAGTGCTGGGAGGAGCTACAGGTACTGATGTTGGGAGAACTGGCCAACAGTTAATGTTATGTTAACTAGACACTAGATATGTTAAACAGACACCTCAGTCCGCTATTTGTTCCAGGTTTCTGAGACTGAATACTCTTCCAGATCAGGAGCCTCTTGTAAGCTTGTGGAATGACTTGTGCCATGAGAAGGGGACACTAAGCTACCTCAGTCACATGATCCATGCCAGAACAGCTGACCTGGTTCAGTAAATGAAATAGTTCTTTATTTTTTTCTACCCAGAAAATAATCACAAAAGTTGTCTTCTCCCAAAAAGCATAATCAGTTGTGCAATGTTTGAGAAGGTAAATGTTCCTATCCCAACAGCCAGGAAAACAGAAGTTCCCCCATGTAAAAGTCCCTTCCTCCTGGAAACTGACTTCATTTCACATTCAGACCAAGAGGCAACCTCAGTATGACTCCCATTGTACCACTGCTTACTTGGGAAAGGCATGAAATGCTGTCTGTAGTCTTGCTTAAAAACATCTATTATGTCAGGCGGTGGTGGCACACACCTTTAATCCCAGCACTTGGGAGGCAGAGCCAGGTGGATCTTTGTGAGTTCAAGGCCAGCCTGGTCTACAGAGTGAGATCCAGAACAGGCACCAAAACTACAAGGAGAAACCCTGTCTCAAAAAACGAAACAAAACAAAAATCTATGACTCCATTTAAGTCAGTGTAGTTCTCGTCAAATGTTACTCAAGGTCAAATTATAACTATAGTGTGCCATCTTTCTCACATACTATATTAGGTCTTCTTGTTTAAACGACAGTTCATTTTAGTTTGCTTTATTGCATTCCTCACACTTAGTGCTCAGACCTTTCTGGAGCTCTGTTCTACTGTAACATTTAGAGGAGTAAGATCAATGCCACAAACCAAAAATTATGATGACAAAGCTCATTTTGGAAATGGAGTTGAGAAAGGGTAAACAAGAGAACCAACATCGGCACAAGTGATAGAAAGCAGGAAATGGAGTGGGCTGAGACAGAGGGCAAAGGAAGAGCAGGTCTGGAACACTCGAGGCCTTTCAGAAGGAATCTACAGATTCGTAGAGTAAAGGTGGGTAAGAAGATGAGTGCGATCTGAGGTGCTGGCACTCTGGTGACAAACTCTCAGGGCCCTGAGTTGGGAAGCCTCTGGTTTCCTGGAGAGGCAGGTTGAGCTAACTGGCTGCCATCACGTAAGGAGCTCACCACCAATACAGCAGGTACTTCATAGGCTGCCTAGCTGATTTTTTAAAGTCATTTGAATCAGGATGTTACTAAAAGTCCTGAAATGCTCTCTGAAGAAAACGATGTCCCAGTATAATATATGTTTATTCAAAGGTCCTGTGCTGCAGATGGAGATCTCATGTGGTTGGAATTTTTCATTGTTCTTTTATAACCATACCCATAATATTCCTATTTGGCCACAAACCTGGTGTCTCTAAAGTGAACTAAATAGACTTGCAATTTAAGTGTAGAACCAATCTAGAATGCTGTAAGTTGCCTGGCTCTCAACATTGCCTCATTCATTCAATATTTCATATTCAGTGCTTCAATGGAATTCAGCTGAATCTTCATTAAGCCAACTCTTTTGATGGCTTTGTGTTTCTATGAGTTGTATAGTATTTCACTCTTACTATTGCTTAGACCTCAAATGCCCCTCAAAGGCCTGTGTGTTAAAAGCGTGGCCCTTAGCTGATAATGCTACCAGATGGTGCTAGAGCCTGTAGGAGACAAAGCCAAGTGAGGCATTTTAAATCATTGGTGGGCAGTGACCCTGAGTGGGACTGTGTGGTCCTACCTCTTTCCTTTGTCATTTCTTCCTGGCCATGAGATGAACAGGCTTCCTCCACTACAAGCTCCCATCAGGATGTAGTGTTGCCAAGGGCAGCAACTGGCCATGGGCTACAACCTCCCAAAACTCTCAGCCAAAATCAATTTCTCCTCTTTGTAAGTTGGTTGTTTCAGGTACATTGTTATAGTGGCAGAGAACTAACACAATTATATTGTAAAGTTGTTATACACATTCAAACAATAATTCAAACAAGAGATCAAAAAGACTTAGCCCATTGGCCTTGACCATTCTCTCTATATAATGTCTTTTTACATTAGGAAATTTCTTAATGTTTTACATTAGGAAATTTCTTAATGTTCAAATTTATATGTTGTTATCACAAAAAATAAAAATACCAGGGACTGAATAACATATAAGAAGAAAATGTTTACTTGGGCTCACAATTCTGTCCAAGATTTGGTGGCCATATGTGTCAGCTTCTGACTGGGCTCTTGTGCTGTGTCATATCACAAAGAAGCAAAATGGGGACTTGAGAGGATGTGGAAGCAGTACATGGACTAGAGATTGGAGAGATATCAGGCTTGCTTCTAAGACTCATTGTCAAGGCAGCTCTTAGAGTCTGGTGAGACCTAATTCACTCCCTTGGATTCTAATCCAGGCTCCAGAAAACACTCAGTCCCTGACATCTGCTCACAAAGCAAAACACATTCAAGAAGTCTAGTCACAGTTGTGAGCAGGATACAATGTTTAAGGCTCCGAAGTTTGGAACAATAGAAACTATGTTTTTTGTTCAATGCACTATCACTAATATTAAATGGATTAAAAGCACAGATGCCTCTGAATTAACTGACTTTCTTGCTTGTCACAGGAAGATACTGCTGTTGAGTGAATGCGTGTCATTTCCCCCATACTCAAGAAGGAACACAAGAAGCCAAAGGACGCAGAGAACTACCCCATTGTCCATCAGCCCTGGAATGCCACTCAGTCTTCCCTAAGGGATATGAGAAGATCCTGTTCTCCCTTTGTGTCAGCTTGCAGTGGAGCTATGGTCCTCAGAAATGTGTTGGGCCAAGTATCTCTTAAAGAATCTCAGTCCTACTTAATTGGGTACTACTTACTTAATTGGGTCTAGCATATATTGAACAAAGGCTTACAAAACTAAGTTTAAATATTTAAGGTTCTAAGACTATGCTTCTTACACTCTAATATCTAATAGAAATCCCACATTTTCATGTATCTATTGCTTCTTAATTACATTACAATAATAGATGTGAAATAAGGACCCATTTGGCATCAAAGAATGCTTAATAGCTCATGTTTCTGTCCATTTGAGAGCCTGAAGCACAGGGTAGAGAACAAGAGTTGTTACCACTGCACACAAATCTCTGCAGATAAATGAGCCTGCACAGCATAAATCTAACTGATATTCTTAAAAGTTGCATTTTCACTATAAGAAGAAATTGGGACACAGAGTAACTTGGAGCCTGCAGGCCCCTCTGAAGTGCTGTCTAAAGCAGTCCCCTTAACTGGCTGAAGCTGCCCATGTACAGTGCAGTTCCTGTGGAGTACAGGGCCCCTTGGCTGGATGAGGCTGTGCAGGCGGGACCTCTTTCCTACAGAGCACAGGGCGAGAGAGTCGGGCTTCTCTTCTTTGCCCTTCCTAAAGGTGCCTTGAAAATTGGCACAAATCAAGCAGCGAGTCCCCTTTTCTCTGTTTTGCTTTATATTAGCTCTGATTTTAAAATAGAAGATATATAATATGATACAGGTATCTACTTAAATACATGAGAACGTTTTCTCTTATACATGAGAACGTTTCTCGGGCACTTGAAAAGGTAAAGAATTGTCAAGATTAAAAAGATGATGGAATGATGTATTGTCACCAGAGTACATTATAAGGAACAGCATTTTCCTCACACATGATGTCTTCTTGGTATTTCTAATCACAGCCTTTTCTTTCCATGACTCATGGGTAATGGATGACGAGTCTTTTTTTGTTTGTTTGTTTGTTTTGTTTTGTTTTTCGAGACAGGGTTTCTCTGTGTAGCTTTGGCGCCTTTCCTGGAACTCACTCTGTAGCCCAGGCTGGCCTCAAACTCACAGGAATCCGCCTGCCTCTGCCTCACAAGTGCTGGGATTAAAGGCGTGTGCCACCACCGCCTGGCAGGATGACGATTCTTACTCTAAATTCTAGACTTCAGGAAGCCTATTTACAGTGAGGCTCTAACATCTTGACCTTTCCAACCCTGTGGTCCACACCTCAGTTAGTCTGCTGCTGCTGGTTTGGTGCCGACTTGTAACTCACAAATCCCTAATAAATTTTACCCGTCCTCTTTCCTCCTGGGATTCATTTTGACTAGTATGCCAAGCTAAAGTAAAACTCACTCCTATTTGTTTTCTTCTTTCTCAATATACACAAATGTTTGTAAACGCAGTGTCCTCCTCAGCAGTGTCTGCCAAATCTCATCTTTTCTTAGAGCTCCAGCTATATCCACTTGTCAGCAACTCATGTCCAAACATCTATTCCTGATCTCCTTGCGGACTCTGAGTCCTACATCCTTGTAGGGTTTATAGGGGACTTAAGTTCAGCATGTCAAAAGGCATGCTCTCATTTTTTCTCCAGAAATCCACACTTCTTTGAGCCCTCATCACAGTTAATTATACCATGATGCCTGCCACTCAGTATCTGTGGAGAATGAGTTCCAGGGCCCCCATCTCCAAGGATACCCAAATCTGCAGATGCTTGGGTCCTGATGTGAAATAGCTTAGTGTCTGCATTTAGCCTGTAACATCTTCCTACATACTATGTACAAAGAGGAATCACACTGGGTTGTTTGTGGTCTAGTGACAAGAAAAAGTCTAGGCATGTGCATTATAAGTACAATTATTAAAGACTGTCTTCTGTCTCCAGTGAATAAAACCCTCTGATGTGGGGCCTGCAGGTAGAGGCCCAGCTGTACCCACCAGTAGCCTGAGTTAAAAATCCAGAGATGGCTTCATGAGTGGCTTGGGAAGGCCCTAGGAAAGAGCTGACTGCTCAAGAGACCGTTTAGTAATATGCATTCAATGGCCATTTCTGTCCTGGGTCTCCGATTCTACTTCAAAGTACCAAGGCTCACCTGCATTCTCTGGTTCCTCATGACAGACAGTTCGTGGTCATTTTCTCAACCTCTGTCTCCTCTGTAAGTCTACTATCTATATCATGATCACGTTTATTATACTAAACCACATATCTAATATATGAGATCTTAGAGAGCCCCACACTGTGCTCGAAATAAAGGATTGAGCCTCTTTTTGACACCAAGGGAATGTTAACTTCTCTCCTTTGGGCTCCCTGTTCTTCCTCACTGAGGAGGGTGTTTTTACACATAAAACAAAATGTCTCTCCTCTTACCTGGAATGAACTCACCCAGAGCATGACAGTGGCCAGTAATATCTGTTAATTGGATGGAAAAATTAAAAAAGAAATGAGTGGTGGTTTTAATTGCTAACAATAGTTGTTTTAGTAAAGCAGATTTTGGAATTACTACAAAATTGAGTAATACTCAGTTTCTCTGCCATGTGATTTTTATGTTCCCAAGCTGATATCGTTGTGATGGACAAACCATGGACCCCACTCTGAAACGGCCTGCACAAAGTAATGTATCCATCTCTGAATTGGCTGTGGATCATTGGGACTCTCAGATAATAATCTATGGTTTCAATTGGCTACTGGGGGCTTAATGGGCTCCCTTCTGTACCAAATTTTTTTTTTCAGAGAATTTGTTTATTCCCTCCTCCAAAACCAACTGCAATTGTAAGAGGTGAGTACAAGCTCATGATTTTACTGTCTTCATAACAAGATCAGCTTAGAACTGGATCACCTGGCCCTTTCTCTTCTTATCGCCTCCCAGTTCAAAGTGCTTGCATCTCTTAATAGCCAGCATCCTCTTCGATCTGCAGCTGGGCTCAACACACTCAAGTCTCAGCACAATCTTCTTTGTAGTTTTAGCCTTTTTGCAGAAAATAGGCTTAGTCTGCCCACCATAGCCACTCTGTTTCCTGTCATAGCGCCGCTTTCCCTGGGCATACAAAGAATCCTTGTCCTTCTTGTACTGGGTCACTTTATGGGGTTGGTGCTTGCCACATTTCTTGCAGAACGTCCGGCGGGTCTTAGGAACGTTCACCATGTTGGCGGGAGCGATATCGGCACAGCTTCTGTACCAAATTTATCAAAGAAAAAATTTGGTGGTATTGGGAATATATCCTACCAAATATGCTAATATTGCTAGGGACAATGCCACATCCCACACCAATGTAATTTCTGAAAATTATTCCAGGACTTCTGGTGTCCTTTGTTTTCGAGAGCTATTGTTTATGTTTTGACTGCAATGAGAAAAACTGCCAGTATAAGGTTGTACTTGGTCAGTTCTTTTAGTTGTTGTTGTTGTTGTTTCGTTTTGCTTTTGTTTTTTGAAACAGGGTTTCTCTGTATAGTCCTGGCTGTCCTGGAACTTACTCTGTAGACCAGGCTGGCCTCGAACTCAGAGATCAGCCTGTCTTGTGTGCCATCACGCCTGGCTTTTTGTTGGCCAATTCTTAACACATGGAAAAAGCTTTACCTATACACTTTTCTTTGGGAACCACACTTTCCTTTTCTTTCTCTTAGAGTCACTTTGTTTGTGTTATGTGCCACTGGTCACATGCTTTTCATGTTACCTGGCATCAGATTGCTACACATCTGAAAGTGTAGAGACCACTGACTGTGATGACCAGTTAAGTCTATGTCCGTCCCTGTTGCAGCTACAGAAGCTGCTTTCTTTTTTGCCTGTGCCTGGCCTTGCTGTAGACCTTCAGTAGGATATCACAAAACTGTCCTGTGCATTAGTGGCCTGTGCTGTTAGTAAGGGCACTAATATTGCAGTTCAGGTATTAAGAGAATTAAATCAGGAGCTAGAAGTGAGAACAGATCTATAACAAAATCAGGTAGCACTAGATTATCACTTACTGAAAGAGTATTTGGGATGCCAGCAACCCTCTAGCCTGTACTGTTTTAATTTATCTGACTACTCTCAGTAAATGAACATCCACCTAGAACAGGGACAAGACACCATTTGACATTCCTCAGAACCACAGCTGTGGTCACCCTGGTCTGTCTGGATCTCCTCATTTCTTGGACCTTGTTCTTTGCTGCTTCCCTGTTCTTACCTGTGTCCAGCATCCTGCTGCCAGACTTGTTACCCCTATACATAATGACATGCTCTTTAAAGATATTTTAAAAAAATAATAGAGCGGGGGCACATTGGGGTTTGCATTAAGGTTATGTGAGGATAAAATGAATTGGTTACACGGAGACATCCGACGTTGATATTTCTCAAGAAGGGACTTCAGAATGCAAACCAACATGGGAAGGAGCCCTGGGATGCCTGTGGCCTTCCTCAATCACCAGAGAATAGTTATGTTAAACAATGTTCCCATACCCCA
Organism: Peromyscus californicus insignis; assembly: GCF_007827085.1. NCBI lineage: Eukaryota > Metazoa > Chordata > Mammalia > Rodentia > Cricetidae > Peromyscus > Peromyscus californicus. The sequence goes on along the minus strand of NW_026294562.1, from coordinate 143,727,220 downwards.
GATGTTTTTCTGAAGAAAAATGGCATTGTTGTGCTTCATATAACCTTGACCATGCTGGCCTGTGAACCAGATTTCCTTGCTGAACTGTAAATGTGCAACTGTTATTAAAGGACCTGGAACAATAAAGATGAGCCTTGGGATGCCATTTGCACTCATATGCTGGGTTGCCTTGACCCCCTGGTTTTCTGGTTCCATTCTTCAGCATTAATTAGGAGAGATGATTTAGCTGACTTCTCACACTGGATGTTGAATCCAGATCTATCAGGAAAGGAAAGAGCCAACCCAGGGCCAAGGCTCTTGCAGGTGGATGTGGCTGACGAGGGCTCTTTGGAAGAGGAGTCACGTGGAGTGTCCAAATGTGAGTTTGTTAAAGGAAGAAACCATGTACTGGCATCTCTCTCAGCAGCTGCAGGGAAGCTTCACAGAAGGAAGCATTTTGAAGCAAATAATTTTTTTTTTCTTTTTTGGTTTTTCGAGACAGGGTTTCTCTGTGTAGCTTTGCGCCTTTCCTGGGACTCACTTGGTAGCCCAGGCTGGCCTCGAACTCACAGAGATCCGCCTGACTCTGCCTCCCGAGTGCTGGGATTAAAGGCGTGCGCCACCACCGCCCGGCTTGCGCCACCACCGCCCGGCTGAAGCAAATAATTTTAACAGAACCTAAGGTAAGTGGTTAGCTGGAGAGGGTTCCTCACAAACAGGCAGTTTAACAGAAGCTAAGATAAGTTAGCCAGGACACCATGACTTTTGGGTCCTAGAAGAGAGTTGGGTAATTTTCCACGAGATTCTCCATCAAGGAGATCAGATTCTAGTGAAACCTGAAATGGCCTCAGCAAGGATACAAGATGGCGGAACCTCCAGATTGCCTTTCCCCGTCACAGTATGACTGTCTCCAGTTGTGTCCTTTTTCCTGCAAATGATGTGACTTCATCCTTCTTTGTGGTTGGAAAACTTGTGTCTTTCCCGTTTTTAAGTATATTCTTCCCTTGGTGGACACCTAGCTTGGCTCCATAACTCCTGTGGACAGTGCTGCACTAGACATTGATGTGCACATATCTCTGTGATGTTGACTGGGTCTTGTGAATACCCAGGAGGGTACAGCTGAGTCATTTGATAGTCTACCTTCAGTTTTTTGAGGACCCTATGCTGACTTCCATAGTGATTGGAGTGCACAGGGACTCCATTTTCTCCCCATCTTCCTTTGTTTTCTTAACTGCAGTGATGTGGAATCTTCTTATAGTTTTACTTGGCATTTCCATGATGCCTAGTGAACTTGAACTTTTTTTTCCATCTTTTTACTGGCTCTTTGTACTTCATGTTTTGAGAGTTGAAAGTACATTTCAGTACTCAGTATCTTACTGAGTTGTTTGATTTTTTTTGTTAGTTTTTAGATCTTGATATACTCTAGATATTAACGTTAAAGTGAAAGAAACTCCTGGTCAAAAAAAAAAAGGAATCTCTGGCCTGGGTGGAGACCAAACATTCCAGTTAGACTGGTTCTATCACTTTAGCTAAGGGACCAGCCCAGGGAAAATGAGCTCACCTTGTGCCAAGATAAATAGATAGGTGGGATAATTAGTTCTCTAATGAGATACTGTACTTTCCTCCCAGAATTTCTCACCCTTACTGAAGAAGCTTGTGGGCAGCAGCCATGAGGACTCTAAGTCTCCCTGCTTTTCAGAATTACTCAGAGAAGGGCAACTTCTCCTTTTCTTCCTTCTTTTCTGAGCACATTTTCCTTAACAGTCTTGGGTCCCCTTTCCCTGATGTTTTTGGCTTCCTTACCTGTAGGAACTTAGCGGGAAAAGTAAGAATGAGAACTCAGACCTACCTCTACCCACAGAGATGACTGCACAGTCCCCAAGACCCTGCCACACAGCATCTGAAGGTGCCAGAGAATGAGCAGACTCTGCTCGGTTTTTCTAACTGAGAATCCAGAGCCAGGAGGGCATGGCTTTCCCAGAGCCAAAAACTGGTTTTCTAGATAAATTGCTTTTCAAAACAGCAGAATGGGAGAGAAGACAATTGTGTGATTTTGCAACCTTTGTGCTCCAGGGTGTGTAGCCCGGGTTAGGGGCTTTGCAGAATTCCACAGGTACCATATTTCCTGGTTTGGGGGAGAGTTTTCTTTTATTACTCTTTCTCTGAAGTCTCCCTTCTCACCCTATGGCTGCTGGTTGGCCAAGGTGTCTGGCCTCCAGGACAGCTTCAGAAGGTGAGGCTTTTCCCTTCCCTCCTGTGTTCCCCTCCTCTGGGCAGCAGTTGAGGTCTTACATTATCTTGCCTGCCCTGCAGGTTTTCTCTTAAGCTCTATTAAAATTGCCCTGTGCTTCCTTTTGAGTCCATTCTTAAATTCCTTGATAATGAAACCCAGGACCCCAAAGGAAACTCCAGTTTCCCTAGTATCATCAATACTCTTTCAGATATATGGTTAGCAAAGGTTTTACTCCCAGTCTATAAACTATGTATTCATTCAGTTGTGCTCCTTGCCTCTGCAAAGGTTTTTTAATTTCATGAAATCCCATTTGTGAATTGCTTCCCTTATTTCCCAGGAGGTGACAGTCCAATTTGGAAGCCCTTGCTTACGCTGCATCTTCTAATGTTTTCCTCTTTCTGTTTCAGAGTCTCACGTCTTGCATTCCGGTCTTGGATACATTTGGAGTTGATTTTTATATAGGGTATGAGACTAAAATCTAGTTTCATTCTTCTGTATGTAGACACTCAGTTTCCCAGTACCACTTCTTGAAGAAGTTGTCTCTTCTACATGTGTGTTTTTAGCACCTGTGTCAAAAATCAGGTGGCTGTGGTTGTATGGCCTTGTATCGGGGTCCTCTTTTCTAATCCATTGACCTACGTATCTATTCTGTGTTAGTACCAGGCTGTTTTTATTACTAGAGCTCTGTAGTATAACTTGAAATCAGGTACGGTGAAACCTCCTGGACTAACACATTTCAATGAGAGGAGACTTCTAAAGTCCTCATAATATAATATCAAGTAGCATTCCATTCGTTGACAGTTACTTTGAGATATTCTGTGACATTGTGATTTATTACATGTTTTCATTAGTGTTCTCCACAAAACCATGATGGATTACAACAAATTGCTTATGATTAACTAGTTTATACCAGATAACTTGAGACTAGAGTAGTGCAGGGGAGGAGGGGTATGTTCTACCAGAAATTGATATGACTTCCATTCTGCCATCTAACACAGCACACATTCATGGTGGGCCATCAGTGCCAAGCAAAATGATCCAGTTAAGAACAAACGCAATTATGGCCCTTGCCTTCAGAGGCCAGTGGAGGAACAGGATCCTGTAGCATAATACAGTAGTTGGGTGCTTCAAACAGATGTCCCTACAAGAAAGGCAGATGGCCTGGGTGGCCTTGGATGAGTTAATGCACTTTACAGATTATTTAAGGATGGCAGTATTTCTGAGAACAACAGCATTGGCAATGCGACCACTATATAAATATTATACTGTGTTCTTATGGAAATTAAGATAGCTATGATGTCACTACGTTATTATGACATATGTGGTCCAATGTTAACTGAAACTTCATTCTGTGGTACATGACTGTGATAAGAGTTAAGGACCTGGAAGAGGAGTATTGGTCCAGAGGGAAAGTAACATGATCCCAGGAAGGAAGCACATGCATCCCAGAAATGAGGTGGACAGCATGGCTGCAGCTCAAAATACCAGTCAGGGGTCAGGCAGGAATGCCCAAGGTGCAAGGAAGGCTCAGGCCTCAGTGTGGGGGAAGACGGTAAAAGCATGATCATATTCACATTTAAAGACCCTCTGGGTGTCTCTAGAGAGAACAGAATAGGGAGAAAATGAGAACACCTGGCTGTCATGTAGCATCTATCAATGCCAAGACAGTACAGCCAGCTTAGATCAAAGCCATGAGACTTATGAATATGTAAGTTGTTACAAGAAAACTGAACAAAGACAAGATAAAATGCAGTAAGAAGAGAGAGCAACAACATATCCCTTTGAAGCCCAGTATAAGGTATGGGTCATGAATGTCAGCATCTGGATCACAATGACCCTACTCCCAAGAAGTAGCAAAAATCATCCTAGCCCAATACAATTACCTTAGTTAGGGTTACTACTGCGTGACCAAACACCATAAGCAAAAGCAACTTGGCGAAGAAAGAGTTTCCTTCTCTTACATATTTATATCATAGTTCATCACCCAACCAGGCATAGTTCATCAGACAAGCAAGGAAGGAATTAGAACAGGGAGGGATCCTGGAGGCAGGAGCTGGTGCAGAGGCCATGAAGAAATGCTGCTTACCTGCTTGTTCCTCATGGCTTGCTCAGCCTGCTTTCTTATAGAATCCAGGACCACCAGCCCAAGGGTGACCCACCTACAACAGACTGGGCCCTCCCTCTTAAATCATTAATGAAGAAAACCCTAAGGTTCTCTTATAGCCCAATGTCATGGAGGCATTTTCTCAATGGTTCCTACCTATCAGATAATTTTAGCCTGTGTCAAGTTGATATAAGACTAGCCATGACAATGATTAAGAGCAGACTAAGCCAATGTTTGTAAATGGAAGCAGACCTTGGCAGTGCTCATCCCCATTGTGCAGGAATGAAAACCCATGCTGTCAAGCCAAGAATGATGCAGGTATTCATAGGCACATTCTCAAGAAGAGCAAGATACCAACTGCTGTGTTTTTACAAAAAACACATCGATACAGGTCACTTTAAGAATCCCGAGGATACAAATAACCTTGAGAATGTCGGAATCTATGCCTTTTGGTAAAAACCAACCCCTGAAGTATGAAGTTTGAATAACACCTCACTGGCTTTGCATGGGTGCCTAGAGTTTAACAAATGAAGCCAAGATGTTATCATTCTCCTGACTCCTCACTTGCTCCCTCTGCAAACACTGAAAACCATCCACGCTTTCTCAGCTTGGAATTTACACAGATCCATAGGCATCTTCCATGCTTCCCGCAGGAGTCTCTGGCTTCCAATTCTTCCTTCAAATTTCTCCCTCATGTATGCAACTGGAAGTACCACTCAGCTATCGCACCAAAGTGATAGCCCAGTTGTGGGAATAAACTTGTAATATCTGTGTAAACAAAATTTATTTTACTTTGCCTGGGATGCTAACTCACTAGACTTGACTCAAGCACCTGAGAAGATCTAGTGATTCTACAGCCTAGAACTGTGAGTCATCAATCAAAAGACGTCAAGGGGTAAAAGGATACATGGTAAAGATTCAGTATTCTGAACTGCACCCAACATGGTCTAGCTGCTGCCCTACACTGTGATAGCTTCCTGGTTTCTGCCTAAAAGCCTCAGGATTAAGTAGAGCTGTAGTGTTAAGGTGTGTTAAAATTTTGCTGAGCTCTGCTTCTTGACTTCAGTCTGTTTCAGTTGAATCCTTTCATTAATCAAAAGAAAGAATGACCTAACAGCTATCTCCAATATCTGCAAATATGCCTGAAGTGCAATGGAAACTTCCCTTGTGTGGTCATGGGACCCAGAGGCCATCCTCGGACGGTCACATGGACAGAATCCAGAAACCAGTGTAGGAAAGTCAAGTAGACAGGGAATTCAACCATTTTTCAAGCTGTAAGCCCTGTACATACCACAGAATGAGCCCAGACTTTTCAGAGCACCAGCTCAGTCTGCTGCCCGCTATTAGAGTTCTACTCCTTAGTTTCTCCAGAGCCAAAGCTTCACAATCGTCTCCACACCCACAACAGCCTCAACTCAAATGTCATATGCAGCCAATCCTGGAAGTCTTGGGGCTTCTTGATGGAGCGAACCTTTCAGAGAGCTCAGCTTCCCTCTGGACCACTTTGAAGGATGAGTGTTCTCAAGGGAACCTCATGATCCTGGAACACAACCAGGACAGTCGTGTGTTTCAAATCCTGGTTGATTTCAGTCACCCTGCAGCATTGCTACAGCCTCTTTCCTTAGCCTGAGCTAAGTAAGTGGACTTGTAGATCTTACCATGCTTTTACAAAATGGCTCTTTAAAATGTGATCAGTATAAATTGTCATAACATGAGTTCCTGGAGATTTTTATAGTGAAAATGTGCTTATGTTCTAATGTGCTCTGAAGTCTTGAGATGCCACTAGAGGCTCAGTTATCTGAACATCTCATATTTTGAGGGGGAAAAAAAGAATAAGCTGCCTAATTTCACACTCTCTGTAACTTGTAACTTACTTGTGATTACCTGACTGGGTTACTCAGTACCTTGGCTTTAAGAGTTGGTGCCTATCACGTGCCTTTCCTTTTGCTATTGACTCTAGATGTGAGGCTGTTACCACCCTGGGGTACCATCACAGCAAAAGACATAAAGATAAGAAAATATTATCTTTTAAGTTTTAAAACAAAGAAGTGTACTTATTTTAGGAAAATACTTGCTAAAGATATTCTAAGTTAGAAAGGCAGAAGGTTAATGAGGAAGCTGGTGTTGGATGCTACTGAGAGTCCCGAGCAGCCTTCAGCAATTTACATCACAGGTACCACGATGTAGGCTCATGGAGCCTCTCAGCTGTCTGCAAGGTTATGGGAAGGCAGCTCTATTATGTTGCTATAGCATAGCTGAGGCTGAGTACTTTTTAAAGAAAAGAGTTTTATATAGCTCATTGTGTTGGAGGCTGTTGGAACCTCATGAGGACTCATGGGGAGACCATCACAGTGGGACTGGAGGAGACTACATGGTAAGATTGGAGAGCAGAAGGGGATTCAATGTTGGCTCTTTCTCTTGTGGAACATCTCCTTCTTTTGACAACTCCTAATCCCTTCTGTGGGCAGTGCTCTCAGCAGCCCAGTCACACTGCACTAGCCACAGTTGCTTAGAGAGCTCACCACAGCACATGTCACCAAGCCACAGCCAAATTCCCAATGCATTGATCTTTAAGTTCAAACTCAGAGGTTTGAGAAACAGCATTCAAACCATAAACACAGTAGATATTTTCCTACATTACCCCAGAGAGAGGACAAGGGCCTTCTGTGTGTATTTGGAGGAGGGGGGTTAATTTGGTTTTTCACACAGCATATTATTGTATAGCCTACACTGCCTCAAACTCATCTTCTTGCTTCAGCCTCTCAAGTGCTGGTATTAGGGATGCCTGAAGCCATGCCCAGCCAGGATCAAGATTGTGCAGAACATCCCAGTCAGGACCAGTGGGTGTCAACAGAGAAAAGCCTTGATCCTGGCCTGCAGAAGAAGTGTTTTCTGAATGTCCAGGTAAAAGGAGATGAGCTTACTGTCTGAGGTATGCAGTGCATCAGAGAGCCCCCCACTCCCACCCATGGAGCCCCAGGAAGGTCTTGTGCAATAGAATGCAGCCCCCAAAGGAGAAGAAGCACTTAATATACCAGAAAACTCAGGACAGATTACTATGTGAATAATTTTATTTATATATTTACTTACTTACTAACTTACTTTCCCTGTCTGTAACCAAAAAACCTGTGTCCACCCAGGGGAGTCTGTCAATTAAGCCAGATCCTCAGCTGGCCCAGATGACTTCCTTATACTTTAGCTCTTGTTTTTGTGTCTCTATTTCATCATTAGTTATTGTTGTTAATCATTACTGTGTCTAATTTATGAAGGATGCTCTATTGTATGTGTGTGTTTACAGGGAAAGCACAGTATATACAGTGTGTGAAGCATAGTTTGTCAGCAGGGAGGTGCAGAAGTACAGTCTCTATAGATGAGGGTGGGTTATTTTAGGAGCTTGATTACATGTAATGGTAGGAGCTGCTGGAGAATATTTTTGTGAGGCTGCCACTTTCCCATCTAACCAAGTTTGTAGGATAGGGTATCAGAGAGGAAAGCTAGTTATAAAGGGGTTAAGATCCAAGGTATCCTGGGAGCCACTGACACATAGTGCACTTCATGAAAACTAACTAAACGCTCCAGTGGTAAGGGAGCCTTTACATATCAGCTCAAAAGAATGTATTGCACTTGCTTGAGAACCAATTGTGAGACTCATTTATCAAAGGTACAAAAGGAACTGCCAGTTTCAGCAAGGGGTAAACTGAAGGCCTTTGACTCCACAGTAAATATGAAGGCCATTTTAGAGTTGGGCAATGAAGACAGAAATCACTCCCAAAGAAATAGGTAATAGCCATAAACTGGAATTCTACATCCCCCGGCTGGATCTTCTGGTCTATACGATTATTTTTAACAATGGGGAAGAAAACCTGAGACATTATGTAGATGTGAAATGTTGGGAGTTAAGATTTGGAGTCATTTGCTCTCCATGTAGTTGGGGTTGTTGTTGTTTTACTCTTTGGGGGCCCACGACCCAGCTCCCAAATACATTGCATGGAGACTTTTATTCTTACTTATGAACACCTGGCCTTAGTTTGGCTTGTTTCTAGCCAACTTTTCTAACTATCCTCCCTGGCAGTTCCTTTTTGTACCTTTAATAAATGAGTCTCACAATCGGTTCTCAAGCAAACTTGGTCAGACTGAAAATTGCCTTCAGATATTTGCACTGCTTAATGCTCGGGTAAGTGACCAATCTTATTCTAATGTTTATGGAAGTAGTTGAGTGGTCACCACTTTATAAGGGCAGGGAATAAGGCCTAGGCCACTTTGGAGGGTAAGGGTAAATTATCCCGTTTCTCTTTAGCTAAATTTTGCCTCTGGGATTTTTACCTTTCTTTATTCTATATATCTTTCTTTCCTTCTTACTCTGTGGCTGGCTGTGCAGCTGGGTGGCTGGCCCCTGTCATCCTCCTCTCTTCTTTTCCTTGTTTCTCCTCTTCTTTTCTTTAGATTTCTCCTCCTATTTATTTTCTCTGCCTGCCAGCCCTGCCTATCCTCTCTCCTGTCCTGCTATTGGCCATTCAACTCTTTATTAAACCAATCAGGTGTTTTAGACAGGCAAAGTAACACAGCTTTACAAGTTAAACAAATGCAACATAAAAGAATGCATCACATCATTGCATCATTAAACAAATGTTCCACAACATAAATAAATGTAACAAATCTTAAACTAATATTCCACAACACTCCCATACAGGCAGATGGGTTACTGTAGAACTGAGTATTCGGAAGGCAGTAGGGCTAAATACGCAATTTCTCAAGGCTTTTTGTTCTGAGATTATGTAATGCCGTTTTATTTAGAAGTGAATACTTCAAAGTAAGGATATGTATATGTGTGTATACATATAATATTTGCACATGTATATAAGAAGCTATGCATAGATATAAATATATATCATTTACTTGAAGCATGTGTATATATGAGACAGATATTTAGATTCTGTTGGGCAAATTTATTGCAAATATTTACTACAAGGATATTGCTTGTCTTTTCATTTTTTAGGTGACATCTTTGGAAGAGCAGAAATCTTTCATTGTGATGATACGATATTTCTCATTTCCTTATTTGTTTAACTTCCAATTTTATCTTCGTGATAGGACTCATTCCATTGCACAGGCTGATCTTAAATGCCTGGGCTCGTTCAGTCTTCCTGCCTTATTTCCCAAGTATCTGAGTTACAGACATGAGTACAGCACTGTGCCTGGCCTCATTTAAATTTCCTTAAAGATGTGATTGTAGGAATTAAAAATAGAGATGAGCCTTGTCCTGCCTATTATGAAGTATCACAGCTGAAAACTCTGTAACAAAATATGTATAGATAAGATAATCAACTGTACATAACACAGGAGTTTTCAAACTGAAATTCCAAACCCCAGAGTAAGCTCCCACTTTATGCTAGACTCGATAAAGCATGGGCCACTGTGCAGGGTAAAGAGGACATGAACTGACAGGAATAGGTGAGGGGAACCAACAGGATCCGCACTGGCCTCTCTGCAGCAAGCCCTGCTTCTGATTGTGGGAAAAGGCCTTTTGCAGAATGAGGATTTCACAACTTACATGTAATTAGACATTGTAGTCGGAGAATCTCTTTGTGTCCAACTCTTACACAGAAAGGTGAAGGAGAGTTCAGGGAAGACATCAGGGATCACAGCTGGCTTTGAGGTAAAGGAATTGGAGCCGGCATGAGCTCTGTGGGGAACAGGAGTTCTGGCTGCGTTTACTTGCCTTGGGGCACTGCCAAGGGTGAGACAGGAGGCCAGAGGGAGACACTGCCTCTGAGACCTTTAGCTTCACTTTCCTGCCTCTGTCTTTGGGTAACTGAACCTAGGTCTACCAATTGACTCTGGAGGATCATTTTCTGAGTTCCAGCATGTCCTGACATTCTGAAATATTTCTAGTCGTTCCATGTCTCCCATAAGACTTTATAGTTTTATCTTTCTTAAAATCTGTAATCAATCTTAAGTCACTCTTTTGTGTGCTTCCAAGTGCTTCAATATTGTATCTCTTTTTGACATTAAAATAATTGACATGCATGCATGGATCTATTTCATTCCATTGGCATGTATGCCTACCATTGTGCCCACGCTGCTCCTTCTAGTCTATAAGGACAATCATGCACAAATGTTAAACACTGACTATAATTTGGGCTTACTGTCCTTATTTTCATTTATCACAAATTTCCTCCTTTTTCTACTGCAGCCCCAAGGGTAAACAGAGCAGGGGGTCTCTTCTCACTGGATGTGGTGGTTTGAATGTAATTGGCCCCCTTAAGCTCATAGGGAGTGAGTGGCACTATTCAGAGGTGTGGCTTGTTGGAGTAGATATGGCCTTGTTGGAGGAATTGTATCATTGTGGGGGCAGGCTTTGAGGTCTCCTTTGCTCAGGTTTTACTCAGTGTGACACTCAGTCTATTTCCTGTTGCCTGAAGATCAAGATGTAGTAGCTCTTTCTCCAGCACCATGTCTGCCTGCATGCCGCCATGAGTCCTACCATGATGATAATGGTCTAAGCCTCTGAAACTGTAAGCTGCCACCTCAGTTAAATGTTTTCCTTTATAAAAGTTGCCGTTGTCATGATGTCTCTTCATAGCTATAGAAACTCGAACTAAGACACTGGAGAAGATGTCAAATCTTTATATAATTTAGGCAGTCTAGACTTCTTCATATCCTTGGCTCTCTTTTGTGCTTTAAAGGCAATGACTACCACATCTTGGACATCAAAGCTTATCTGGACTTTTTCTCTGTTATTAGAAGGCCATATTTTCTGGGGCACAAAGATCAGCAAGGTTTGCTTACTGAATGATCACATGGGATCAAAAGCTTAAATGTGTATTTCCTGGTCTGTTATGTGTAGGAACTGAACTGTTACTAGTCATTTTCCTAATAGTGTCTCAGCCTTCCTTCAGCAATTCTAGGCAGTGATGGTACTTACAAAGTTCAGTTTTCCTAGGAAGACATGCTGCTCTAGACGGCAGCAAAGAGGCGCAACCAGCTTGGTGGCAGTGTGGTCTGGGGATTGTAGATTTCCCCCATAGCCCAAAGACTGCATTTTTATTTCATCACCTTCTAGAAGTACCTCAAACTCCTTCTAGAACTGCTAGACAGTACTTAGTAGTCACTGGAAGTCAGCCTAGTGCGATTTCCTATCTATAACCCTGGACCTAAAATACAGAATGAAGAGAAATCCACATTATTAATTGGAAACTATTGTTATCTGATTTTCATAAAGAAACATCAAATAAGACCAAAACCTACCCCTGTATCATTTTTTCCTTTTTCTTTGTTTTCCCAGAGTTGAAATAAAAAAAGGCATACCCGAAATCCCACTTCAACAAATCATACAAGACACAAGTTCAGATACCATATAAAGAAGAGAGAAAGCCATGTGAAGACAGGGCTTCAAAACACATGTGTCCTGGTCTTTTGTGTGGGTCTCTTCCTTGCAGCCCCTCAGCCTTGTCCCTGGCTAATACACTACTACCCCCAGTTATTTGATGCTTCCTCTGTTCTAACCTATTGCCAAAAAACTCTACAGACCATCATATTAACTTCCCAGAGGCTATCCAACTGGACATCTTGCTCAAAATACCTGAGAAGCAACCTCACTTGTTTTGAAAATAGTGGGTGATAAGAACACAGAAAAGTCACAACGACACAATTGAGGACAAAAAAGAATTATAGAGAGCCAAAGTGGTTGGAGATAGAAGCAGGAGTTTGAAAAGAAAGAGAGAGATAAAGGAGATTATAGAATAGTAACTGATCCAACATTGCAATGTGTGGTGGGATTTGGAGGGGGTAATAAAAAAAAATACGGTTAATATCCATTCCCACAAATTACAATTACTGTATAGGGAGCCTTGCCTAAATAAGTGTCCAGATTGTCTGATAGATGTGGGATGGTCCATCCCAATTGTGGGCAGCACTTTCTTTGGGTATCAGCCCACATAAAAGGGTATGGCTAAGGGAAGATCATCTTCTTTTCCTTACCTGCCTTCCTGCCACCAAATTTATTTGTCCTGTTCTGCTGCAGCTGGTTTCAGAACCAGTGTTTCTAAGCTTTCAGTGTGGACTAGTGGCTCTTCAGAAACATACCAGGTTTCTGGCACCAGATTAGTACTGCTGAGGCACCCCTACCTTGAGAACCAAGCAACTGATCATTGTTGCCTCCTCACCCCTGAGTGAGAGACAGCAATTGTGGAACTACTCCAACTGCTGAGACCCCCAGGCTCAGGGACTGAGTAACTACCAGATTCTCTGTTCCCACAAGTGATTCTGCTGCATTTACTATTTTAAAATTGACCTAATAAATTCACACACACTCACCACATTCATTATATTGGTTCTGTTCCTCTAGAGAACTCCTTAAAATTTTCATTTGACAAGGCTAATCCTGGAACATCTGGATTAATTCCATGGGAAAGCCTCTGTACATATGGTTCAGAATTCACCAGTCAGTCAATTACAAGTCAAAACTATTTGGAGTAAAAACAAAACAGTAATAATATAATAAGAAAAATGATCTTAATAGAAATACAGTATGAAATTATTTGCATAACATTGTTTAGATATTACATATAATCTAGGGATGATTTAAAGAATACAAGAATATATGTATATAATATGTACATGGGTTATATGAAAGTGTTATTCCATCTTATATATGGAACTTGAACATCCACAGATCTTGGCCTGTGTAGGGGCAGGGATCCTGTAACCATCCCCTTAAGAATGCTGAAAGAAGATTGTACATGGTTTTTTCCTTCATACTCAGTATTTTATGATGTTCTCAGGCCTTTGTTCCTGGGCTTACTACTATGACTGTTACACACTGTATTGCAAAGGGAGATTTCTGGGTGAGCTAACTTCACAGGCCCTCTTGAAAGCCAGGCTTTCATCTCCTGATAATGAAGGTCAGGAATTCCTAAGAGTGAGTATGTGATGGACCATGACTGGTTTGCATGTGGCCAAGACCAAGTGAGTAAGGATGAACACAGTCTTCCAGATCTAAGTGGGGCCTCACAGAGAGTTGGTAAGGAAATGAGGCCTCACTCCTACAAGCCCTCAGAGCAGATGGCCAGTAACTTGAGCAAGCTAGGAACTAAATCCCAACTGAGAGCTTTCAGACAGAGCCTGGTGCATCCTTATTGCTTGTGTGGGTAGCCTAAGCAGAGAGCTCAAGTAAGCCATCTAAATTGTGTGGCCTACACAACTAAGAGATTAAAATGTGCATTCTTTTAAGCTGCTAGGATTGTGACTACTTGTACACATGAGTAGGAAACTACTGTAGCACCCTAAGCTGAAGATTTTGGTGCAATGGGTTTCAGGTTTGGTGGTCCAGAAAGGGTTGGCTGGCCAAGTCGAGTGAGGAAAAGCTGGAATGCAGACGTGATGACGAGAAGAGAGTGAGGTACCATCAGAAAAGCTGTGGGACTGCTGTCATTAGGCATGTAACATGGACATTCACTCTCCGGTGTTACTTCAGAGACTGTAGTATGGTTTCTGCAGTTTCTTTTTCTCCACCAGCAACTTCATCCAAGATCCCCCAGTGAATGTCTGAACTCACAGACCATATTCTCGTATACTGTGTTTTATCAACACATACATGTCTATGAGAAAGTCAATTTACAAACTAGGCTCAGCTGGAGAGCCACAGCAATAGTAATCAAATGGAGTGATCACAACACCAGGCTGCATCATAAATTGCGTGAATGTGGCCTCTCTCCCAGGATTCCTTCCTGCACTCTTCTCGCCCTTCTGTCAGGAGATTATCCAGTGCCTGTTTGCTGAATTGAATACAGTGAGATACTTAGGCTCTGTGGACCGTGTCAGCCACAAGGTGAAGTAACAAGTGCTGCCAAACTCCATGCGGCATCGAGAAGCCTTCCCCACCTTGACACCCTCAAATCCTTTCAGATGACAGACATGTGCGATGAATTCTGTTTTGGAAAGAGCTTTATAGCTAGAAATGCAATCACTTCAGTATCATTTATAAGTCAATGTTTGTTGAAAACCAACAGTAAGGAGGAAAATTTCTTGCTGCTATCTTTTAATGACTTTGGCTTGTCTATAAATTATGATGATAACGAGACACATTAGCAGAAGACAGATTATTTTAACTACGTGCATACACATGCGAGTACCACAAAACTCATGATATAAAGCAGTGGCTAGATAACCGATTGAGGCTTATTTATTATCCCAAGCTTCAGGAAAGAATAGGGGCATGAGGTTTGTGGAAGAGGGCAAGGACGGAAGCAGATTATGCCTAGGTGAGGGCATCAGAACTGCAGGGATTGAGGTGCTGACTGAAGTCTTTCAGCTGAATCTCTCTTACTAAAGAAGACATGTGCTAAAACCCCTCTGTCATAGAAATGCCCTTCACAAAGGACAGGTTTTACTTTATTTTAAACAGTTGGGAGGTGGGGGAAAAGAGTTTTTCATGCTTTGGCTGAATATCTTTTTTTTTTAATTTGTATTTTTATTTTGCAATACAATTCAGTTCTACACATCAGCCACGAATTCCTTTGTTCTTCCCCCTATGGCCCCCCTCACCTTCCCCCCAGCCCACCTCCCATTCCCACCTCCTCCAGGGCAAAACCTCCCCTGCGGACTGAGATCAACCTGGTAGACTCAGTCCAGGTAGGTCCAGTCCCCTCCTCCCAGGCCGAGCCAAGCGATCCTGCGTAGGCCCCAGGTTTCAAACAGCCAACTCATGCAATGAGCACAGGACCTGGTCCCACTGCCTGGATTGACTGAATATCTTAGCACAAGGTATTAAATATACTAACTTGGCATATTTTGGGGTGGCATGTCCTCAATCCCATCACCAATGTCTTGGTTAAGCCCTCCTTAATGAGAGAAAGTGCACTTTCTGAAGCATGATCAGTGATTGGTCTGAAGACTCAGACCTACGTGCCAGACATTGGTTGCCACCCAGAGCAAATTTGGGTTTTCCTAACAAAAACAGGAAAACTGCGGTTTTACTCTGAAGGTGCTTCAAGATATCTAAGAGAGTATTATGAAGTACAAAGGGTCATGATTGCACCCTTATTCTGTGGAATGCCATGCAACATTCAGGCTAGATGAAAAAGGCTGTATCCATGAGAGGATGCTCAGTAATACATTTTTCAAATAAAATGGCAAGCCAAACTCGCAGTGCTCAGGGTGGGATGCCTCCCTGAGTTGTTTGTCAGGAGAGCCCCCAGAGACCCCCCAGATGGCACAGGCTATTTCCGTTGATCTTGGTTGCCCACCAGAAATATATAGCAAAACCCTATTGCTGAATACACCACACATCTTGATTACAGGAAGTTGTTACTTACATGCTTTCAGACAAATGTAAGATGGAGAATTCTCAATTGTGTTTGTTTTGTTTTGTTTTGTTTCTTAAGATAAGTATCACTACATAGCCCTCATCTAAATAATCCAGCATAGAGATGCATTTTTTCTCATCATTTCTATATCATATTCCCCTCCTTTTTAAGAAAGAAATTGACTATGACTTTTAACCATTTATAATCAACCCTCTTTAAATGAAAACAAACATTCATAAACAATATTTTGAGACTTTGAATGTAGTTTGGGAAATTACTGATTAAGGGTGCTGGTAATCTTATGAGGATCCCAAGAAAATTTAGAATTATGGTTAAGTCCTGACTACGATATTTTGTATGGTTGGTCCATCTCAGCATCCAAGCTGTTGTGGGCGTTGGATCATCATTCCCATCGGAGACCTTTCAGGGGGTCTTGCTCAGTCAAACCATATAAACCTGTTAACCTTATTAACCATGTCAACCTTAACATATTAAGCAATCCATAGGTTCTCATCTTCTGTGGAAACAAAAGTATAACCTCTTTTCCAAAGCAACATATTATTAGACCCAAATTTTGAAGTCAAGATACCTTTAAAACATATGTGTTGGTTTAGCTTAGCAGCCCCTACAATCAACTGTCTGTCTTTAGTTAGCTCATTAACAGTCAAAAAATTCAAAGAAAATAAAGTAATATACATGATCCAGACTCTGTTTATTTTCCATTTTTACATGGCTTATTTTATTTTTATTACTTTTATTGTCTCTTTAAAGATTTTATTTTTTAATTATTTATTTCTTTTTATATCTACCTGTATTCTTTTCCTTGTATTTCTCAAGCCTATGTACATTTTTAAAATATATCATGACCCATTTAGAGACCTTTCTGTTTGAATCTGTTTTTACTGTGTTTCTTAACCCTTTGTCTATATGAGCAAAAACCTTGACCTGCCCACAGTGAGGCTAGCTGGCTGCCAGAGCTTGAGGTGATAGCTTAAGCCTGCAGGCAGCAGCTGGGAGGAGCCTCTTAGTATCAAAGCAGTGAGAGACCACAGGAGTCCACCATGTTCATCTGAGGCCCCCTGCAGCCCACAATGAGAGACATGAACTAGGAAACTGCTCTTGGCTCCGTTTTAGAACCTTTTTTTTTTTTTTTGGTTTTTCGAGACAGGGTTTCTCTGTGTAGCTTTGCGCCTTTCCTGGAACTCGCTTTGGAGACCAGGCTGGCCTCGAACTCACAGAGATCCGCCTGGCTCTGCCTCCCGAGTGCTGGGATTAAAGGCGTGCGCCACCACCGCCCGGCTAGAACCTTTTTTTTTTAAGCTCTCAGGTTTTATGTGGAAATTCTTACCAAACGTTGGGTACCAAATGTCGCCGGAAGTTCTGTGTCCCATAGCCCCTCAGTCCCAAATAAACATACAGAAGCTTATATTGATTATAAACTGTTTGGTCTATGACTCAGGCTTATTGCTAACTAGCTCTTTCACTATGAATCTGTGTATTGCTTCATGTCTCAAGGCTTTACCTGTGTCCCATTACATCTTGCTCCGCTGGCAGCCCAGCTTTCTTCTCCCTGTATCTTTGTTTGGATTTCCTGCCTGGCTCTAATCTGCCTTGCCATAGGTCAAAGCAGCTTCTTTATTAACCAATGGTAGTAACACATATTCACAGCATACGGAAAGGCCATCCACAGCAAGATACACCCTTCTCTTACTCCCCTTCTCACTAGCATAAGCCACCTTTATTCCCCTATACAGTTGGCTTCTACTTTCATGTCATATATACATATATGACTTTAGGTAGTTATATGGAATAAATACTTATATAAAATAAAGTAATCACATATAAGAAGCAACATTTGTCTTTCTAAAACTGACATAATTCACATAATACAATTATACCCAGTAGCATCCATTTTATTCTAAATGGCATGATGCTGTTCTTTATGCCTGAAACAAAATCCATTTCATATCATTTTTTTCTTCATCTATTCCTCTGTTGTTGGATCTGTGTTAGCTTCCTAATATAGCCATTATGAATAATTCTGCAATAAAAATTGATGTGTAAGAGTCCCTATGATGTGTTTGGAATCGTTCCGGTAAAGACCCACAAGTAGGACAGTTGAGTCATATGGTAGCTTTACTTTTACTATTTTGAGGAGCCTCCACACTGAGCTCCATAGTGGCTGGACTCATTTATCCTCCCTTTAGCATTAAATGACAGTTGTCTTTTGTTCATATTGTCAGTAGCATTTTTAATATTTGTCCTTGATGACTGATAGTCTGATTGGGATGTGATAGGAATTCAAAATAGTTCTAATCTGCATTTCTTTGGTTGCTAGTTAAAGGTGGTCATTTTTGTGTGTTTATTGGTGAAATATGTTTCATCTATTGCAAACTGTCTGCTCATTTCATTAGCCCATTTATTTATTGGGTTATTTGAATTCCTCTTTAGGCTATTTTAGTTCTTGCTATATTCTATATGTTAATCCTCTCTGCTCTCTGTCAGATATAGAACGAGCAGATTTATCCCATAATGTAGGCTGTCTCTTCACCCAGTGAACTGTTTTCTTCGCTGTACAGAAGCTTTTAATTTCACATGATCCCAGTTACCGACAGTTGACTGAGTCTTAGGGTCTTATTCAGAAAAGACTTTGCTTATGCCTATATCTTAAAATATTTTTTCTCTAATGATTTCAGAGCTTCATGTCTCACATTAATGTCTTTCAAGAATTTGGAGTTCATTTTTGTGCAGGATTTTCGAGGTAGGGGTCTATGTCCATCATTGAGTTTCTCAGCACCATTAGTTGAAGAGACATCGTTTCTACAATGTGTATATCTTTATCCCTTTGGCAAAAATCAGGTAACTACAACTACATGGCTTTATATCTGGGACTTTTAGTCTAGACCAAATGACCTATAGGTCTGTTTTGATCCTGTACCATGATTTTTATTATTATTATTATTACTATGCCTCTTAAAATCAGATGTGGTATTACCTTCACCATTATTCTTTTTTGCTCAGAATTGCTTTGGCTGTCTGGGGTCTTTTGTGCTTCCATATGAATTTTAGGACTTTTATTCTTTTTCTGTAAAGGACAGCATTGTAATTTTTGATTGGAGATTGCATTGAATCTGTAGTTAATTTTTGTACTGTAGCCGTTTTCACAATATTAATTTCTCCAGCAATGAGCATGGGAGGTCTCTCCATCCTCTAGTGCCTTCCCCAGCCTCTCTCTGCAGTGCTTCAATGGTTCTGGTTTAAGTGACTTTTACTTCCTTAGTTAAGTTTGTTCCTGGGTATTTTTTAGACAGCTATGAATGAAATAGTTTCCCCAATTTCCTTCACATGTTTATAACTGATCTATTGAAGTCTACTGATTTTTTGTGTCAAATCCTGCCACTTTCCTGAAATTGTTCATCAGATCTGAAGATTTTCTGAATATCATGACGTGGGGTCGTTAGAGTCTCTTATGTATAAAATCATGTTGCACACAAAAAAATGTATTTTGGCTCTTCTTTTCCTATTTATATACCTTTTATTTCTTATTTTTGACCTATTGTTTTAGCTAAGACTTTAAAACTATATTGAATAAGAGTGGAAAATTGGTGGCATTCTTATCTTATTCTTGGTATTACTGAAAAATACTTTGAATTTTTCCCCCATTTAGTATTGCATTGGCTGTAAATATGTCTTAGTGAAAACAGACGGAATCTGCCTTTTCATTCCATCTGCCTGTTGGTGTCAATTAATATGGAAATTTAGATCATTAATATTCAGAGTTATTGTTGGGTGTGGTGATGCACTCCTTTAATCTCAGCACTTGGTGGGCAGAGGCAAGAGGATCTCTGCGTTTGAGGCCAGACTAGTCTACAGAGTAAGTCTGAGGACAGCCAGGGCTACAGAGAGAAACTTTGCCTCAAAAAAAAGAAGGAAAGAAAAGAAAGAAAGAAAGAAAGAAAGAAAGAAAGAAAGAAAGAAAGAAAGAAAGAAAGGAAAAGAAAAGAGAAAAAAGAAAATATTCAGAGTCATTATTGAAAGTTATGCATTAATTCCTGTAACCTTGTTGGTTTTATAATGTTTGGTGAATTGTTTTATTCTTTAGCTGCTTAATCTGGTATGGTATGTTCTCTCCTATAGCCTCATGGATACTTTTGTTTTACTCTTTTGTCCTAAGGAGTCCTTTAAGTACCTTCAGTAGAATGAGGTTACAGGAATTTGTTTGATTTTTTCCTTTAGCTCCCCTCCCCAAGTGAGAAGTTTGCTTGGGTTTATTTTTTTTTTCTGTTTTTTTTTTTTCTCCTTCAACTATGGAAGATACTTTTGCTGCTTTATAGTAGTGATTGGCAGTCCTTGTCTTTCAGAGCTTGAATACATAATCCCAATCCCTTCTGGCCTTTAAATTTATATTAAGAAATTGGATGTCATTCTAATTGGCCTGCCTTTGCATGTGTGACTAGGTATTTCCCTCTTCAAGCTTTGGTCTGTCTAGTGTCTTGACTATAATACAAGACACAAGCAGTCTTCTCTGGTCTTCTCTGTGGTATTTCAGGTGACTCCTGTATCTAGATGGGCATCACTTTCTCTAGATATGAGATTATTTTCTGCTATAGTTTTACAGAAAGACCTTTCTATGCCCTTATCACGCAGTTCTTCTCCCTCATTTATGTCATGATTTACATATTTTGTCTTTTCATAATACCTGAGGATCTCAAATGAGTTTTTGTAGCATAACTTTAATTTATCTGTGTCATTATTTGAAAGTTCTCATTCCTCTGCCTTGACTTCAAGCCCTGTTATTCTGTCCTTCTTGATCCAGTTTATTGGTGAGGCTTTTTGTGGAGTGTTTTATGTGACTTACTGATTTTTTTCATTTCTAATATTTCAGTTTTATTATTTCTCAGAATTTCTGTATCTTCATTGAATTATATTTTTATATTGACTTCCCATCTCATTCAGGTGTTTAGATCCTCCAGGAATTCATTTGAGAGTTGGTTTGTGTGCTCTTTGATTTCTTTGAACATACTTTCAGTGATTCTTTTTAAATCTTTGCCTGGATTTTAGTGTAATCCAATCTCATTGGCACCATTACTGTGGGTGTAGTAATTTTGAAGAAGTCTTGCTGCATTCACTTGTCATTTCTTAGGTTTTTGCACTGGGAGTTGTGCATGTGGGAGTAGGTTATTGGTTGGAATTTTTAATTCCCTTTATTCTTTCACAGGAAATGCTTGTGATATTCAAGAGGGACTAATTTGGTTATAGAGTTGGGTTTAAGTTTTAGAGACGGAATGTAGTAGTCTCACCTAATTTCTGGTTGCACTTCCTCGAGGTATTCTTTTACTAGGCTTTCAAATACCTGTCACTCTCCTGGCTGTCCTTTGCAAGATAGAGTCACAGATGCTGGTCCTATCAATGAGTATTCCTTCACAAATCAGGCCACAGATTACAGGTTACACCTCTGGGAAGTCCTTTATGAATCAGGTTGTGAATGGTGGCCCTGTTGATGGGCTGTCTATTCCAGTGTTGAGTTCAGCACTTGAAATGTGTAACTAACTGTGTTGCTCTTAAGTCTCTGTCTCCAACCAGGTTTCTGTCTCTACCTCACTGGGTATGGCAGGACTCTGAAGCAAAAATTTCTTCCCTACAGTCTCATGGGATTCTGCTTGTAACATTTCTGCATTTAGTCCTGTGACAATTGTTCTGCCCTTCCTGAGAGTGCAGTTTCACCAATGCCTGGGCCACACATCTGCTGACTCCCTGTGAGTCTCATTGTTTCACCACTGCTGTAGTGGGGTACTGAGAGGAGAAGTGAGGGTTCTCATGACATCTGTTCTCCTATTGCAGATGCATGCAATTTTTTAAAGTAAAGGTTTATTTTTAATTATGTGTCTCTGTGTAAGTATGTTCATATGAGTGCAGGTGGCTGCAGAGGCCAGAGGCATAGGATCCCCTGGAACTGAAGTTGCAGGTGGTTGTGAGTCACCTGATGTCAGTGCAAAGAATCAAACTCGGGTCATCTAGAAGAGCAATGCATACTCTTGACCACTGAGCAATTTCCCCAGCCCCCACATGCAACTTTTTTCCCCACCCACGACCCTTCTCTCCTTGAAATGCTTGTTATTGATAGCACAGTGCCAGCTCTTTGAGACTCTGTCTTAGGGCTTCAATTGTTCCTTCTCACTGGAAGAGGGAACACCAATCCTTCCAGTATGGACAGAGTCTGTATTATTCCTAATGTGCTCTTAAAACTTTCCTATTTTATCATGCTATTAAACTAGAGGTTTGTGGTTATCTTCCTCTTCTCTTTCTAGCTCTTATTCAGCCTGTCCCGGTTTACTCTCTCGGTAGTCTAGCAGAACTGGCCTGTGTGTGCTGACCACCATCTTGGAGGGCACACAAAGAAGCCACCCCAGTGTTTCATCTTTGCTTTGCTCTTGGTACCCACTCCCCACTTGATATAACTTTGGAAGAATTTAATCTTACTGTATTTTTGAAGGTTTAAGGATTTTATTCTTATCTTCTTTCATGTATTTACCTAATATTAATGCATTTTTCATTGTTAGGCAATCTCTATTTTCCTTTTTTGAAATTCCCTTTTCCTCTTTCTAGTGGACTTTTAGTGCTGTTTTAATTTTATGTAGTTGCTTTTTAAACTGTCGTGTTTCTTTTTCTTATTCCTTTTCTCACATTTATCTAAATTTGGTTATGGAGTTCATCATTTTTTGACAAGTCATTTTCTGTTTTTTCATTGAGTATTTCCTTTTTTAGTCTCTTCCTCTTTTCTCTTCCCTTTCCTGCCTTTCCTCTATACTCCTGCTCCCTGATTTCATTCTTGTTTAATTTTGATTTTACTATGTTTTCCCATATTCCTGACTTCCTTTCATCTCATCCATTTACTGTTTCCACATTTACTCTAAATAAATGTAATATTACAGGAGACTCAGCATTGATTTTGCTATTTTCTGCCTTATGTAATTGGTAATATATTAGTGAGTTTTGGTTGGTTTTCGAGGATATTCACATATGTTGTTTGGTTTCCTGTCTCGGCTAATGCAGTTAATTTTCTGCTTTCTGAGTAACTAAGCACTAAACCTTAAGAACAAACTCCTCACGAGGAAATCACCAAGTCATCCAAACCAGTAAGTGTTCAAGCTGTAACAGAGAGCATGGAAGAATAAAATAACATGATTCCTCCACTACTGAAGTCCAAGTGGGTAAAACATCTAATGAAGACAAAAGTTTACTAACAATAGCAAAAAGAGGAAGCAGAAAAGGAGATGTATGAAACATGGAAATGAATCCATGACCTGAAGAAGAGAGAAAAATTCAATAGGAAATGAAGAATCAATGAATAAAGCAAGCACAGTGGAAGACATCACCAAAAGACTCTACTGGGCAGGAGAAATAATGTCAAGAATGGAGGACAAGTTTGAGAAAACACATTAGAACATCTTAAAGAAAAACTGAATAGATAAAAATGATAGCTCCTGGGAGATTATCACAAGATAAGGCCAAAGAGTCTACAGATTGAAAGAATAAGATGAGATTCAGAACTAAGGGCATAGGCAATATATTTCATGAAATAAAAGCAGAAAAAAATTAAAATTACAGAAATAAATGGATATCCAAATGTAAGAGACTTTTAAAACACCAGACATATGTAACCAAAAATAATATATCACATACTGCAGTCAAGGTATCAAAAATACAAAACAAAGAAACAATATTAAAAGCTGTAGGAGAAAAGCCGGGCGGTGGTGGCGCACGCCTTTAATCCCAGCACTCGGGAGGCAGAGCCAGGCGGATCTCTGTGAGTTCGAGGCCAGCCTGGACTACCAAGTGAGTTCCAGGAAAGGCGCAAAGCTACACAGAGAAACCCTGTCTCGAAAAACCAAAAAAAAAAAAAAAAAAAAAAAAAAAAAAAAAAAAAAAAAGCTGTAGGAGAAAACACCCAGTCACCTATAAAGAAAAACACATCAAAATTACACCAGCTTTCCCCTCAAATACAACAAAAGCAAAGGAAGTGTGAAACAATGTGGTTTAGGCCCTGAAAGTGAATAACTACCAACAAAGATTGCTATATGTAGGAAAGCTACCTATAAAAATTGATAGAGAAAAAAAAGGGAACATTGGAAGAGAAGCACAGAGTGCTGCTTTTCACAGCCACCACACAACACTCTAGGGCATGCTGAAAGGGGTAGAGTTTGTCCAGAAAGAAAGTCTTAATCACAAGACCACAGAAAAGAATGAAACTCGGGAAAGTGTCTGAAGAAAGCAAAGTTATGAAGGAAGCTATAGTGTCTAACAAGGTTAGTCTGTGATACTAACTGGAGAAAAGAAAAGAAGAAGCCAGGATCT
Source organism: Peromyscus californicus insignis (assembly GCF_007827085.1). Lineage (NCBI taxonomy): Eukaryota > Metazoa > Chordata > Mammalia > Rodentia > Cricetidae > Peromyscus > Peromyscus californicus. The sequence goes on along the minus strand of NW_026294562.1, from coordinate 143,703,243 downwards.
GAGTAACAAAAACAAAACCAACAAAGTCCCAATAATTGAAAAAGCTTTCTCAATAATAACTTCAGTTTATGGTTTCAACACACTAGTAAAAAGATGCAGGCTAGCTAATTGGGTGGAAACACAAGATTCAGCTCCCTGGTATTGCCAAGCCATACACTTCACTGGCAAAGACACCCACAGACTGAAATTCTAATGATAGACATAATGTTATCCAGAAAATTAAAGCTAAAAACTATCAGATAGAGATATTTTTATATCTGATAAAGTAAACTTAAAACTATAATTAGTCAGAAGATATAAAGAAAGCCATAGCATAGTATTAAGAAAAACAATTTGATGAAATTCAATAAGATAAAAACAATTATAAATGTTTCCAATTAAAAAAAACTAGCATCAAGAATAAAAAATCAGAGACTGATACAATAACAATGTATTTAAGATGTACTTTGTTCTCAGGAGTTTTTAGAACCTGATCTAAATTACATCATGCTAAACCACAAAGCAAGTTTTAACAAATCCTAAATAACAGAAACAACCTCCTGTATTCTACCAAATCATAGTGGAATAAAACTAGAAATCAATAGCAATAGAAACCACAGAAACTACACACATACTTAAAGACTGAGCAGTACATTCTCAAATGATTGATGAGTTGAAAAAAATAGAAAAATAAATTTATATGACTAGAATCAAGTGAAAATGATAGCACAATTTATCATATCCTTGGGGATACCACAAATGCAATTCTAAGAGAAAAGATCCCCAGCCAAAGGAAAGCAAGGTAAGATCCAAATTAATAAAAATTAAGGATGATAAGGGGGACCTTATAATGGATTCTGAAGAAATCCAGGAGGTTGTGAGGAGGACGAGCTATAAACAGCTTTACCCAGGCTCAGAACAAACCATCAGAGTGACTTTATCTGACAATACTCATGTCCCTCAAGGCCCACCAATAGTTGTCTGTAGACCTCTAACCAGACTTAATGCTAAGTAGGCTCCTAGAAAGGATGTAGAAAGTGTAGTCCCTGTGGAAGTATGCTAGACCACTGAAAAGCTTAATGAGTTTTCCAATTCATTTAAGCAGAAATCCAGGGAATATGTGTGGGAAGAGATTTAAGGATGTGGGATAGTGGAAAGAACATTAAACTGGATCAGGATGAATTTATTGATAGGGGATCACTGAGTTCAGATTCTTGATTTACTATGGAAGCTTGCACAGTTAAAAAGGGTATCAAAAGTTTGGATGATTGGTTAGCTGAAGCATTTGTAAAAAGATGGCCTGAAAAGGAGTTGGAGATGTCTGATATCCCTTGGCTTATCGCTGATGAAGGGATTTTAAGACTTGAGGAAATTGCATGGTACACTATGTAAAACCCAGTCCTCCATAGTGAAAAAGCCCAGAAGTCATGCCCTTCACTAATCCTAAGAATCACAAAACGGTGAGGGGGCAATCAGCACATTTGAAGAGCCTTGTCATCACCCTTTTCTTTATGCTGGTCCTAATGGCTAGAGATGCTGCTACTCAATTGGATGAATTAAATGTCATAGGTTTAATTGATACCCAGAATAGCAAAGGTCCGATGGCAGCATTGAATCACCAAAGGTAAGGTGAGTATAGTTATCATAATGGACAGCACATATAAAGCAATGTTCATAGTGGTCTGAACCATAACGGGCAGGAGGGGCAAAGTGCTCTTTATGGTGGCATGACTTGTATGGATCTTTGGTACTAGCTAATCAGTCATGGTGTTTCTAGGAGCAAAATAAATAAGAAAACTACTATGTCTTTACCTACGTAAGCAGAAAAAAACTTAAACAACTGAAAGAAAGGCCACATTGAATTCTAGCAATAGAGAATCTAGGCCCATGAACCAATGTCCAGACTTGAGCCAATGTGCAGACCCAGAGTCCCCTGAGTGAAGGGACTGCCAAGTTTCCCTGAAGATGGACCCTGTTAAAATACCTAAGTTCTCAAGTCATTTCCCACAGGGACCTGCTGCCTTTTACAAGGGTAACTGTATACTTAGGGAAAAGAAACAATCAGAATTTCTGTGGTCTATTAGATAATAGTTTAGAATTGACATTGATTCCAAGGGACCTTAAGAAATATTGTGGCCCTCCAGCTAATTTAGGGGCTTATAAAGGTCAGGTGAATAATTGAATTTTGGCTAAAGTCCAACTCCCAGTGGGTCCAATGGGTTCTTGAACTCGTTCTGTGGTTATTTCCCCAATCCCAGAATGTATAATTGGGATATATATTCTTAGAAATTGGCAGAATTCCTGCATTGGTTCCCTGACCTGTAGAGGAAGGGCGATTAAGTTTGAAAAGCAAAATGGAAGCCATTGGAGTTGTCTCTACCAGGAAAAATAGTGAGCCGAAACCAATATAACATCCTTGGAGGAACTGAAGAAATTAGTGCCACCATCGAGGACTTGAAAGATGCAGGGATAGTGGTTCCCACCTATTTGGCCTTTGCAGAAAACAGATGGACCATGGAGAATCAGAGATGACTACAAAAACTTTAATGAAGTAGTGATTCCAACTGCAGCTGATGAACCAGATGTGACATCCTTACTTGAGCATATTAACACATGGCCTGGCACATGGTATACTTCTGTATTAGTTAGTTTTTCCACTGCTGTGAAGAGACACCATGATCACAGCAATTCTTAAAAAGGAAAACATTTAATTGGGTATGGCTTACAGCTTCAGAGGTTTAGTCCACTATTGTTATGGTGGATGGCATGCAGGCAGACATGGTGCTAGAGAAGAAGCTGAGAATTCTACATCTTGATCTGCAGGCAGCAGGGAGATACTGTCACACTGGGCATGGTTTGAGCATATATGAGACCTCAAAGGCCACCTCCATAGTGAAACACTTCCTCCAGCAAGGCCACACCAACTCCAACAAGGCCACACCTCCTCCTAATAGTGCCACTTCTTATGGGACAAACAATCAAACACATGAGTCTATGGGGGGCGGCATTTCTTTTCAAATCACCACAGCAGCTAATGCTATTTTCTGTATCTGACCATCAAGACCATCAAAGGAAATTCGCTTTCAGTTGGCAAGACCAGCAATATCTCTTTTGAGCTTTACTTCAAGGTATATTAACTCCCTAGGCCTACACCATAACTGAGCTCAAAGGGATCTCGATTGTCTGTCTCATCCATAAAATATCTCATTGGCCACTATATTGATGACATTATTCTGATTGGGCCAAGTGAACAGGATTTGGACTTGTTGGTAATGCATATGTGCATCAGAGGATGAAAATAAATCCAACCAAAATTCAAGGGTCTCCACCTCAGTGAAATTTCTAGGAGTCCAGAATATAGGCATGCAGAATATCCTTCTAAAATCAAGAATAAGGTGTTGCACCTGGATCCTCCTACCACCAAACAAGAATTATAAGGCTTATTGGGCCTATTTGGAGTTTGAACACAGCACATTCCTCACTCAGGTGTGCTGTTCGGGCCCATATATGAAATGATTAGTAGATCTGCTGACTTTGAGTGGGGTCTGTAACAGGAGAAGCCTCTTCACAGGCTGCTCAACTATTTACACCATATGAACCAGCTGACCCAATGATACTTGAGATGTCAATTGCAGATGAGTATGCTGTTTGGAGCCTTTCTTTTTTCTTTTTGCAGACTCCTATAAGTGAATCACAGAGGGGACCACTATCATCAGTAGACAACCAGTCTCCCTTTGAGAGGTATCTTTTGCCATGCTATTGAGCCTTAGTGGAAACTAAATGTTGGACAATGGGCCACTAAGTTACCATGCAAAACAAACTGCCAATTATGATCTGGATATTATCTGACCCACCATTCCCTAAGGTAGGGCATTCTCAAAAGCAAACCATTGCTCAATGAGGGTGGTATGTATGTGACTGGATCCTCAGTTGACACAAGCAAATTAAGGGAAGAAGTTTCCTAAATTTCTATTATTTCTACTCCTGTTACAATGCCTTCTCCTCCAAAGTATGCACCAGAGCCTCATGGGGTGTACACTGATCAGTTAACTGAGGATGGAAAGACCTTTGCCCATTTTACTGACAGTTCTATATGCTGTACAGGCACCACCCAGAAGTGGACAGCTGTAGCATTATAACCTCTTCCTGGGACAACTCTCAAAGATACCAGTGAAAGGAAATCTCCACAGTATGCAGAACTTTGGGTAATACACATAGTTGTACATTTTGCTTGGAAGGAAAAATGGCTGGGTATGTATTGCCACTGATTCATATCGTATCATATCATATCATATCATATCATATAGGCTTTAATCTATGGACTGGCTGGCTGGTCAGGACCTGTAAAGAGCATGATTAGAAATTTTGTGAAAAAGACAACTTGGGAAGAAGTATATAGACAGATCTCTCCAGGGATATAAAGATATTTGTGCCCAATGTAAATGCTCATTGAAGAACAGGTGACTTCAGCAGAGGAGGAGTTCAATAATCAAATAGATGGACTGACCCATTCTGTGGATAGTCAGCCTCTTTTCCCAGCCATCCCTGTCATTGCCAGTTGGCCCATGCACAAGTGGGCGTGCTGACAGAGGTGGGAATTATGCATGGGCTTGAAAACACAGACTTCCACTTACAAAGTCCTACCTGTCTGAAGCTGCTACGGACAGACCCCCCAATATCAGAGAATAACACTGGGACCCAGATATGACAACATTCCCCATGGAATGTGTGTCCTTACTGGAATAGATATGTATTCTAGTTATGGATTTTCCTTTCTTGCACATAATGTTTCTGCCAAAACTACCATCTGTGGACATACAGAATGTTTCACCCACCATCATGGTATTCCATATAGCATTGATTCTGACCAAGGAACTCACTTCACAGCCATAGAAGTGCAACAATAGGCCCACATTCCACAGGTCTTACCATGGTCCCCACTATCCTGAAGCAGTTGGCCTGATAGAACAGCAGAATGGCCGTTTGAAGACACAGTTACAGTGCCAAAAGTGGCAGCAGTCTGGAGGGCTGGGGCAGGGTTCTCCAGAAGGTGGAATATGCTTTGAATCAGCATCCAGTATGCGGTATGGTTTATCCTGTGACCAGGATTCACAAATCGAGGAGTCAAGGTGTGAAAATGAGAATAGCTCCACTCTCTATCACCCCTACTGATGCAGTAGGAAAATTTTTGTTTCTTGTTCCTGCAACCTTAAGTTCTGCTGGCCTAGAAGTTTTGGTTTCTACCAGGAGACACAGTAAACATTCTGTTGAACTGGAAACTCAGACCTCTCCCTGATCACTTTTGGGCTTTTGATGCCCTTAAGGCAACTAGGAAAAGAGTAAGTGTTAGGAGGGGTAATTGATCCAGACTACTAATGGGAAATTGAATTGCATCTCCACAATGAAGGTTAGGAAGATTATATCTGGAGTGCAGATCTTTTAGGGTATCTCTTGGTATGGTGGTTTGAATGAAAATGACCCTCATAAGTTCATATATTTGAATGTTTGGTTTCCTAGTTGATGGAATTTGGGGAGTAGGATTAGAAGGTATGGCCATGTTAGAGAAGGTGTGTCACTGGAAGTGAACTTTGAGGTTTCAGAAACCCACACCAGGCACCACAGTCTGTCTGTCTGTCTATCTATCTATCTATCTATCTATCTATCTATCTATCTATCTATCTCTATCTCTATCTCTATCTCTCTTTTTCTCTCTCTGTATTTGCCTGTTGCCTGCAAATCAGAATGTAAACTCTTAGTCACTGCTTGAGTGACTGCCTGCCTGCCTGCTGCCATCCTCTATGCACAATGATTTTGGACTAACACTCTGAAATTGCAAGCAAGTCCCCAATTAAATGATTTCTATTATAAGTTGACTTGGTCATGGTGTCTCGTCGCAGCACTAGAACAGTAATTCAGACATGATGTTACTACATCCTGTGATTAAAGTCAATGGGAAACTACAACAACCCAATCTAGGCAGGATGAAAAAAAGGGCCCAAACCCTTCAGAAATGAAAGTATGGGTCACTTATCTAGGAAAAGAACCATGACCTGCTGAAGTGCTTGCTGAAAGTGAAGGAAATACATAATGGGTAGTAGAGTATTCTAGTTATGAATAACAACTAAGGCCATGTAACTAGTTGTAAAAGATGTGAGTTGTAATTGGCAAGAGTGTTTATATGTCAATGCATATATATGAAGTGATATATTTGTGTTCCTCTATTTCTTTGTCATGTAATATGACATCAATTAAGATAGTGTCAGTGATTATCATATTTAAGTTATGAAACACTAAAAGACTAATCATTCCTTAAGGGACATTGCCACCTATTATAAAATGTATAATGTTGTTTTGGTTGTACATGGATTAGTTATACTGTGTTATGAGAATTATGACCTGGTGTTTTCATTTTGAAACTAAGCATAAGATAAGAGACATGAATGCATATCAAGTTGATAAGGGGTAGACTTGTGATGGCTAATCTTGGTTGTCAACTTGAAAACATCTGGAATCAACTAAACCCATGCAGCAGGAGCATACCTGTGGGAGAGTTTCTTGATTAGACCATTTGGGGTAGGAAGACTCACCCTAAATCTGGGCCACACATTCTGGTGGCAGGCTACATAGAAGGAAAAGAAAAAAGAGGGACTTTTGCTTGCTTGTCCTCACTCTCACTGGCAAATTCATCTATCCTGCTGCTGAGGCATTCCTTCACTGCTGTTAGAACCTACTTCCTTACGATTCCAACATAGACCAAAGACCAGCTGAAAACTCCAGCATCATGAACTGAACAGCTACAGAAATCTTGCCCTCTCTTTTGGGTCCAGAGAAGGCCATTGTTGAACTACCTGGTCTACAGCCTATAAACATTCTAATCTCTCTCTCTCTCTCTCTCTCTCTCTCTCTCTCTCTCTCTCTCTCTCTCTCTCTCTCTCTCTCTCTCTCTGTGTGTGTGTGTGTGTGTGTGTGTGTGTGTGTGTGTGTGTGTGTGTGTGTTCTACCAGTTCTGCTCCACTAAAGAACCGAAACTAATAATAAATGATTTTAAGAATTAGAACAACAGGACAAATTCATGAATTTAAGTTCTTTATATCACTGATATGTCTCTTTTCTCTAAGTTAATCTATAACTTTCATTACAATTCCTATCAAAATTCCATTAATTTTCCTTTTTTGATGCAGATTTTGAGAATCTGGCTATAGAAATTTACAGAAACGATTGCAAAAGCTAAAGATATCTTTGGCATTCCCAAAGTCATAGAACCTGGGAAACCACAAAGCTATAGTTACAGCAGAGTGGCACTGCACAGGGCCAGACATGTGACAAATGGAAAGAACATGTTGCCTAGAAACAGACACACATTCAGAGCTCGATTTCCTACAGACTTGTCTGTCACTGAAGATAAACATGATATAAATAGTACCTTTGATAAAAAATTAATTGAACCCTGTTTCACAGCATGCACATACACACACAAGAAAATGAAAGGTCATGGGTAGGTGGATTAAAGACCAAGTAAATCTAAACATAGGTGTATGAACAAAGAAAAAAATCAATTTTTTATTCTAGGTTTCACATAGACAGGGATTGGTGTGTTGTCCAGTGCTCAGTATTGAGAAAGAAGAGAAGAAAGGAGAGGAGAGGAGAGAAAGGAAGAAGAAAGGAGAGGGAAGGAGGAGAGTGATGAGGAAAGCCGTGGAGAGCAAGGGAGGGGAAAGGGGAAGAGAAAGGGTGATGGGGAGACAGGAAAAGGGAAGGTGACAGAAGACAGCAGCACTTTATTTGAAAGAAAGAAAATGCCAGAATAGACAAAATGTCCACCAAAACAATTGAACAGGTGAGTATATTATGATAATTAATTAAAGGACTGTCACCCAAAAGAAAAAAACAAATTAATTATTCTGTCTGACAGCATGTGGGAAAACTCAGGAATTAACTGAGTAAAGAAATGAAGATGTGATTGAATTTATATTGGTTAAACATGAAAAGTTGGGCAATTTGGGTGATAAATCATCAGTTGAAGATATAAGTATCTATATGAAAATCCTTGTTGCTCTTGCAGAGGACCAGTGTTCGATTCTATCTTAGTCAATGTTTTATTGTTGTGAAGAGACACTGTGAATATAGCAACTCTTATAAAGGAAAGCATTTAATTGGGGCTTGCTTACAGTTTTAGAGACTTAGTTCATTATTAGCATGGTGGCATGCAAGCAGACAGATATGATGCTGGAGAAGGATCTAAGGTTCTACATCCTGATCCACAGGCAGCAGGGAGAGAGAAAGACACAGGGCTTCACTTAGGCTCTTGAAAAACCTCAAAGCCCATTCCCTGTGACACACTTCCTCCAACAAGCCTATACCTACTCCACAAGTCCACACTTTCTAATCCTTTCAAATAATACCACTCCCTTGACCAAGCATTCATATCTATGAGTCTGTGGGGGTCCATTCTTATTTCAACCACCACAGGTTCCCCGCACCCAGATGGCAGCTCACAAATGTAAACGAAACTCCAGTTCCAGGGGATCAGACACCCTCTTCTAGCTTCTAAAGGTACTGTACATACACTTCAAAATGTGCATGGTGCACAGACGTACAAGCAAATAAACACCTGTAAACATAAAATAAAAAAGTCCTAAAGTTTTTTAAAGAAAAGCTGCCAGGCAGTGGTGGCACGTGCCTTTAATCCCAGCACTTGGGAGGCAGAGGCAGGTGGATCTCAGTTAGTTCGAGGCCAGCCTGGGCTACAGAGTAAGTTCCAGGATAGCCAAGACTGTTACATAGAAAAATCCTGTCTCTAAAAACCAAAAAAAGGAAAGGAAGGAAGGAAGGAAGGAAGGAAGGAAGGAAGGAAGGAAGGAAGGAAAGAAGGAGGGAGGGAGGGAGGAGGGGAGGGAGAGAGGAAGAAAAAGCAATGGAGGAATGGAGGGAGGTGAGTAATGGGGAATGGCTGCAGTTGGAAGGGAAGAATAGTTTCCTGCATTCTGCAGCATACAGGATAGCTATGTTCAGCAACAAAGGAACGTTTCTGAATAGCTCACTGGGGGCATTTGGGTGATTCCAACATGAGGAAATGGCAGGTGTTTGAGAGGATAGAAATGCCAGTATAGTGAACTGACTATTACATGAGACACATGTGTACACAAACACCACAGTGCATGTGTAATTATTGTTTGTAAGTAAAAAAATCAAGATGAAACTCAAAAGCGAAGAAAGGAGAAAGATACTGAAGCCTGCAGTATTCCCTATTATCAGAGAGGGTGTGACCAGGATGAGGAGAGATTTTAATGTTTCATACTCTTTATTCTTAAATGACCTTATACACACATTTTACAACATGTGGTAAAAAAATATGTAAACCATATATATTTTTAAATATGTATATACTAAAAATAAATATATAGTATATATACACATGTATGTATATATATATATGGGCAAGGATTTGACCAAAAACTCAATAAGATCTTTAATTCCCTAAAACTGGTTCAGAAATGTCTCCTCATAAATAAAAAAGAAACCACATAAACCAGGGGACGCTGACAATTTTTTTCAGTTTAGTGGGAAATACACATGACTTTTATAAGAGATTCTCTAGAAAGAGCAATATCCAGGTGAATGATGTACAACCAAAAATACAACTGCACCCCTGATGAGGTCCAGACAAATGAGATAAGCAAGATAAGCAGGAAGACAAAGCTGTGGCCCAGCCTGGCCTAATCTCTGAGGAAGTTCCTGAGGTCCTGTTTGGAATATGAAATAAAAGTGGAGTTTATTTTTAAAAAAAAGTGGAGTTTATAAACCTTTTGTGTCATTAGGCAATAGGTGTCCCTTGTCAGTGATGTGATTTGACAATCATGTGGTTTGGGAGATGGCTGTGTAGCCCCCTTGGTGCCTCCCTTCCACCTAATCCCTCTGAGAAATCCTTGTTCGGTTCACTAACTCCATCACAACAGACAGGACCTGGGCTGACACCAAGAACATAAAAGTCAATGGCTTCCTCCAAGTTAGAAGAGACTGTGTTCACCACAGAGTGTCCTGAAGTGAAGAGACTGTGTTCACCACAGAGTGTCCTGAAGTGAAGAGACTGTTCACCACAGAGTGTCCTGGAAGTGAAGAGATTGTGTTCACCACAGAGTGTCCTGGAAGTGAAGAGACTGTGTTCACCACAGAGTGTCCTGGAAGTGAAGAGACTGTGATCACCACAGAGTGTCCTGGAAGTGAAGAGACTGTGATCACCACAGAGTGTCCTGGAAGTGAAGAGACTGTGTTCACCACAGAGTGTCCTGGAAGTGAAGAGACTGTGTTCACCACAGAGTGTCCTGGAAGTGAAGAGACTGTGTTCACTACAGAGTGTCCTGAAGTGAAGAGACTGTGTTCACCACAGAGTGTCCTGGAAGTGAAGAGATTGTGTTCACCACAGAGTGTCCTGGAAGTGAAGAGACTGTGTTCACTACAGAGTGTCCTGGAAGTGAAGAGACTGTGTTCACCACAGAGTGTCCTGGAAGTGAAGAGACTGTGATCACCAGAGAGTGTCCTGGAAGTGAAGAGACTGTGTTCACCAGAGTGTCCTGGAAGTGAGCAAGTCACTCCAAAGAGTGGAAGCATGTGAAGCAAGTGATGTTGACTTGCTTGTTCTGGAGACCAGATTGTTCATTATTCGGAAATTCTCTTGGGAGGAAAGTCATTGGGGGATCAGACATTACATACAACAATCAGGTAAAACATTATCATTCTGTGTGTTAAGGAAATGAGGAGCGCTGTGCTGAAAGGCAGGGGACGGTTGTTGACTGTAACTGACCTTGGCCCCTTAACTGACTGTGAGATGGGAAGTATGACTTGTTGGGCATTTACCATGATTCTAGACATTGGACAAAATGCTTTTCACAGATGATCACATCTTCAGAACCATTTTCCTAGGCAGCCTGTTAGCAACACAGTAAACACTGCTCAGAGACACAATGCCATGCCCAAAATCACACAGGTATCAGAATCAGTGTTCTACAATCCACACCCTCAACACTGTCTGCTACCTGAGCTGTGGAGGAGAGTGCCAGCACTAGAGCAAACCTCTAGACGTATAGAGTGGGTCCAGAGTACCACAGCTTGTGCATTGCTGTAGCTTAAAGAAGTGATCCCCCACCCCAGGAGCCCTGTATTAAAGGCCTCGTCCCCAAACTGTGGGGCTGCTGGTAGGTAGTGGAACCTTTAGGAGGTGGGGCTTACAGGTGGAATAAGTTAGTCCCCTCCTCTTGTAGGACTCTGGTCTCTCTTCTTACTTTGCTTTCTAGCCACCATGTAGTCAGCAGTATCCCTGACCCTATGATTCCACAATGATGTACTTCCTCCTCACAGTCTCAAAGCAATAGAGTGAAAGCCCTGAAGCTGAGTCAAAATAAACCTTTTCACTTTTAGAGTTGATCATCTCAGGTATGTGTTACAGTAACCAGAGGCTAACATGTATAACATTTGTTTCCTTGTCTGGTGGAGACAGCTATGAAAATAAGCACATGTAAACGCAGACACACAGACAAAGGCATACTTTCTTCATGCACATATCCAGGCTATCCTCTAACAACAGACAGAACTCCATTTAGAAGAGTAGAGGTCAGACACTCTCCTGGGCAGTGAGGCCTTCCTTCCATGTGTACTACATCTTCCCCTTGAACAAAATTGCTTCATTCATGAGACATGGAAGTGGAGCTGCCAAGTTATTTAGGCCATGCAGCTGAGAGTTTTCTCTGCCAATCTCTAGGAATGAGCATTTTAATTAAGGATAAACGTGAAACAAGAGCCGGAAACCCCATGGGCACTCGTGTGGCTGGAAACTGAGAACAGCCATTACACATAAATCACAGGGACTCAACCACAGTACTCATTTCAGCGGTCACCAAATTTGTGACACTCCTCTTGCCCCAGCTGTTCATCTCAACTGAGTCCATGAATGGCTTTTCATTCTCAGGGGCTTTCTGAGAACTCAAAGCCCCAGCTCCCTTGAGGCCCCAGGGCTGCCACTTTAGCTGAACATCTGCTCCTGTCAGGGTCTGAATCCTTCCCGCTAGATTTTCCTGTCCAGGTTCAAGGACAGAGGATTGGACTAGCCTTGCTAATTCCATCTTTTTTGTGGATACAGAGTCTCCCATTCTCAGATACTCCATGACAAACGCAAAGCAAGGGTCTAAGACAAAGCAGGAAGACAAAGACAGCTGTGGCTGAGCACCATGCAATGATAATCTCAGTGAGACCCAGAAAGAAAAGGTACCCCTGTGCCAGAAGCTGTGAAAACACTTGCCTTGCCACTAAATGGAGAAGGAAAACATTTTGACACATGTTGGAAACTACATTAAGCATAATGACTGTTGTTGTAGTCATTAGCATTTATTTTATTAACAATAGCATGTCTTTCTGCCCTGTGTGTTATTTCCTTGCGACATTGTGCTACCTAAGGGGAGGGCCACACTCCAGTGCCTTTTATTGTCATCTAGCTGAGAGTCAGAACTCAGAGAAGCCAAGCATGTCTGACTGCAGCAGCTGATGTGATGAAATGCACTCTCTGCAATGGCACCGCACCCATGGTGTCTTTTTATAAAGTGATAAAGGGGACTGCTTTGCAGTAAAAAGATCAGCTATAAGTGTTATTCTCTTAGACATTCCCAGGTAAAGTCAGTAACAGGGTGGTGGGGGAGCAGAATATCATCTAAAGGTAGCTTAAGTAAGGAATCAACTCCAAATTCTAAGAGAGTGAGAAGAGGTAGGAAGGGAGGAAGACACTTTGGTTGCAATAGAAAGTCAAATTTTATGATCTTAGAATGTCTTACCCATTTATCCAGAGAAGCCACAATCCATGCAAAACTTGGGGAGAGCAATCATGTCTCCTTAAGAATGTTCTTGCTTGTGACATGTGGTAATACTTTCCTCCAGATATTTCTCCAAGCATAATACTTGCATTTTCTCTGTAAACCTTAAAACATAGCACTCTGATTTCTATCTCTCTCACTCTCTCTGTCTCTGTCTCTGTCCTGCTTTCTCACTCTCTCTTGTTCCTTCTCTCACTTGCTCTCAATGTAGACCACATCAAACTTAGCTGTGCTTTCTAGCCACATTGCACAGAGAAACAAACTGAGGTTTCTGTAGGTACATAACTGAGTCACAGCCTCATGGGAGATGGGGTCCCAAAGAGAGACTTACTGACACCCAAGACTGTGCTTCTCACCAGCTACTTTGCTAGGGACAGGGAGAGGCAGACTTGCATCCAACACAGGCCTGGTCCAAGCCTTAGCTAGTCTCTCTTTTACAAAATGCAGTTACCTTAACTGAGAAATGGATTTTAAAAATGCTGCTTCTCTCCAAGGTAGCTGTTCACACTGCAAGGTGCTATCCATATCTGGATGTCATTTCCTGACTTCCTTATTTCAATTGATGTTCTTGGCAGTTTTTGAATGTGTATCAGATAGTTTCATTCTTCATAATAGAAAAGTCTATTGTAAGTTAATTATAAGTGTTATTCCGTCTTACAATAACCAGCAGGTTTTAATGGGCTGCTGATCATACGGAGCACACTTCTTCATAATGATGTCTTAATTTTGCTCTTCAGTTGTAGAGTGTTTGTGTAATCAGCTACCATTATTGCCAATCTACAGGAGACAGCACATTGAAAGAGTGGTTTTGGAAGTACCAACGTTATAATTCACAGCTGAAATAGGAATAAGATAATGATACTTTGGGTTTTATAATACATAATAAATAATTGCACCTATGACATCTCTGCAAAGAAAGATTAATTAGTACTGCAAATTCAAGGTCCTAAAGAGTCTTATTATCTTTGCTGAGGGAAATGAAAGAGCAAAGTGAACAGAGAGAGGCACTCTGTTTACGGGTGAAGACTCAGCATTAAGTTAAGGTACTTAATGACCCACTTTGCAACACCAACCCAAATCCTAGCAGCCTTACTTAGAGAAACAGCCAAATTGACCCCCAAATTTACACGGAAATGCAGAGGACCTGGAATTGCCAAAAGGACATTAAAAATAAGCAAATTGAAGAGTTGACATAATCAGCTCAAGATGTGGACCAAATGTGAGTGACAGAGAGAATGTTCTGATGACTTAAACAAAGACTACAGAATCAAGGTCCTGGAATAATAAGGCCATATGTGGATGGACTCGTGCATGGGCAGCTGACATGGGACAGAGCTGTGAGGACAACTGAATCAGGTGTTTTGCAAATGTCACTGAAACAATTGTAGTCCCTCCACTGTACAATACATGTATATGCTCTGTAGGTACACAAAAACAACGAAGTAAGGTCAGATTTATGAATATAAAATCTGAGATCGGAAGGTTCTAGAATTATACATTGGAGAAAAGTCTTTGTTTTCATGATTTCATCTTCGTACTCTCAAAAACTTTTTCTCAATCCACAAAAATTAAAAAATTAAACATTAAAATTATATTTTTTCTTGTGAAAGATAAGACAATCTGCAGGAAAATATCCACAATCACCTCTAAAAGACATATGTAGACTATTTTTTATAAAATCTCTCAAAACCAAATGATAAAATGGACAATATTTTCTTATAGTGGCTAAAAAAAACACTAAACAAGCACCAGCACATATAGATATCGTGTAAGCACAAAGATATCGTGTCAGCATTGGTAGTTATGTGTAAGCACATATAGATATCGTGTCAGCATTGGTAGTTATGGCGAATTCACCCTAACACCACAGGGAGTCACCACTATACAATACCAGTACAACAAAACCGTGAGGTCCGGGCTGGGAGTTCAGGCCTGCCCACTGACCTACAGCAGCATCTTCTCTCTACCCTCCCAGATGCTGGAAAGCAGCAGCTCTCAAGGTGCATTGCTACCCCATTGGGTCGAACAGCCCGTTTACAGGGGTTGCATATCAGATACCCTGTGTGGCAGATATTTACATTATGACCGGTAACCATAGCAAAATTACAGTAATGAAGCAACTACGAAAATGGTTTTATGTGGAGGTCACCACAACCTGAGGATTTGCGTTAAAAAAGGTCGCAGCATAAGGAAGGATGAGAACCACTGCTGTAAACTAAAGGCAAGCACCCTACTGTGACGGTCCTGGAGTGTCTAGGGCTCACTTCCCCAAAGAAAGTTTACCAGGCCCCCTAAGCAATGGACGCACTAACAAAAAGGCAGAACCTTTCCTCTGCTGCCAAAAAAGCAGAGACAGCATGGCTGCAAGCAACTACCTATGGACTTACTCATCAAGTCCGTGACGTGGGAAATCTCCACTGCCCTCTGAAACCTCTAAGATGGGACCTCCCGTTAGCCTTAGGAGCCCAAACTCTACTCAGAGCTCCAGCCATCTTGCTGGTATAGTAATCCATTACAAAAATAAAAAAAATCTGCCTCAGTGTCCCTCTTCAACCTCAAAATCTGAGACCTTCTAAGTTTTAGAATGTTTATAAGGGTACAGATGAGCCGGAGCCTTCATCCTTTGCTGTTGGTACTGCAATGTCTTAAGATGTTAAAACTTCACCTACCATATAATCTCATTCCCAGAAATTTGCTGAAGAGGTCTGAAAGCAGAAGCTTACAAACATGTGCACATCAATGTCCATAGTGGCTTCCTCTCTTCCAATCAAATATTGTAAATGTCCACCAAAAAAAAGGAATCACAATATAATGAATCTCAAAATAATTATGCTCAACCACAGAAGCCAAAGCAAAATAACTTAGAGAACATGGATGGAAATTTCTAGAAAATATAAGCATATCTATAGTGACAGAACAGAGAATGGCTGGCTAAAGGAGGCCTGGCAACTTAAAAGATTACAAATGGTTCCAAAGATATTGGGAGGAATAATGGGTATGTTGAATACCTTGACTCTGACTTTGGCAATGATTTCACTGAGGCAAACACAACTATATTCTCTAACTTACATACTCTTTATTGCAAACTTATCATAACTCAGTGTACTGGCTGGTTTTGCATGTCAACTTGACACAAGCTAGAGTCATCAGAGGAAGGAGCCTCAGTTAAGGAAATGCCTCAATGAGATCTAGCTGGAAGGTATTTTCTCATTTAGTGATAAGTGGGGAAGGGTCCAACCCATCCATGGTGAGTGGGGCTGTCCTCGGGCTGTTGGTCCTGGGTTCTATAAGAAGGTGGGCTGAGCAAGGCATGGGAAGCAAGCCAGTAAGCAGCTCCCTTCCACGGCCCATGCATCAGCTCCTGCCTCTGGGATCCTGCCCTGTCTGAGTTCCTGTACTGGCTTCCTTAGGTGATGAACAGCAATGCTGAAGTGTAAGCCAAATAAGTTCTTTCCTCTCCAACTTGCTTTTGGGTCATGATGTTCTGTAACAGCAATAAAAACTCTAACTAAGACACTCAATCTCCCTAAGAAACTGGATATGCAAATTGAGGAGATGATTATAGGTGAAAGTTCTCAAAACTCTTGCTACTCAAAATGTGTTCCAAATCAGTAGCCTCTGGAAACTTCAGGCAATTTTGAGACCTTAGCCCCACTGAGAACTACCAAATCACAACTTCTGCTTGTATAAGGCCTCTGACGGGCAGAGCATATTTTAACACTTGAGCAGCTGTATGCTGGATGAAGTTTGATATTAGGGTCTCTGAGGGTCTGAGACCTCCTTCTTCTCTCCTATCCATGCCAGGGTCCCTCTGACACAGAGACATGGGGCGAGAATATGTGCCTTTCTCACCAACAGGGCAAGGAACTGGCGTTTCTAGTCAATCTAGAAACTGGATCTCCTTTCCAAAACCCTGACAGTCAATAGAGGCTGTGTGTGGAAGCTGAGCAAGCAGGTATGGAGCAAGCTATTACTCTTACTGTGGAAGCAGGCTGCCCTTTAGTGTTTAGTTTCACTGTTCCAAGAATTTAAACATAGAGGCAGGCAGTGGTGGCACACACCTTTAATCCTAGCAGTTAGGAGGCAGAGGCAAGTGGATCTCTGAGTTCGGGGCCAGCCTAGTCTACAGAGTGAGTTCCAGGACAGTCAGGACGACACAGAGAAAACCTGTCTTGGGGGGGGGGGGGGGAAGAAAAAGAAAAAAAAAATAGACTCTAAAGGAACTCAAGACCAAATTTATTAGAATTTGAGAGAACAGCAAAAGGGTAGACAAGCTGTAAACCTCAGCAGGTTCACGGAGAAGAGAGGAGGCAACGAGGAAGAAATGTAGCCATGACTTTGACGCAGATCCAAAAAGCAGGCAGGCTCATCGATGCAAGTAAGGAAGCAGCGGCCAGGCAGGAAGGGTTCTTCTGAGAAAGAATATGAGTCAGGGCAAGCTTAGGATTTGGGCCAACACCCAAAATGAAAGAAAGAGGAAAACAAAGTTTACAGGTTTTTTTAGTGAGAACTCAGAAAAGCAGGCAGGCTTGGCAGTGAAGATTTAAAAGCAACTACATTGAGGGACAGCTTCCAGAGTATATGAGTTCACTATCTCTTTAAGAGGATCATTACTCCTCCCATCTCCTTAGCATGTCTTCAGGTTTATTAGATTTCCCGAGGAGTGGTCTCCTGGACAGGTAGGTGATTGACAGACAGGCTTAACTCTCAAAGTAAGAAATAAGAGGATTTGGTTGGGGATTTAGCTCAGTGGTAGAGCACTTGCCTAGCAAGTGCAAGGCCCTGGGTTCGGTCCACAGCTCCGAGACAAAGAAAAAAACAAAGAAAGAAGAGGATCATTGGAACTTGCTGGCCAGTCAGCCTAACTGAAAAACTCATCTCCACATTCAGTCTCAAGAGGAAAAGCAGGACCTTAGGGCAGGATGTCCCACACCCTCCTCTGACCTCCATAGGAGCATATATATTTGGCATATGTATATGTATACATATATATATATATGAATATATAGGAGTATATATGTATGTGTGTATATAGGAATATATATGTGTATACACACACACACACACACTACCAGCAACACCACTACCACCACACATGGGTACACACTTCCTAAATCTACTGAGTAGGATAATAAAATTTCCTTTCAAGTCTGCTCCTGAATTGACCTAATATAATCTGGTATTTACACACTGCAGTTGACTGGCTGACGGCTTCCTGTGCAGGAAGCTTTGTGTGTAGTAGCATGCTCTTTTGTGGTCTCAGTGAAGCCTTCCTCGAATGAATTCAAGATCAGGTTTGTAATATAACAAGCAGCATTTCCCTTATCGATTCAGTCAGGTCAGGTTCCAGGGGAGCACATGCCATGCCAGTCAGTGAAATTGGGATAATGATCCTGCATGAGGAAAAAGCACACCCCGGAAAGGGCTAAAGGCCACAAAACCAACGTAGAAGGGAAATGAATTCTTCTGTTTCCTGTAGCTATTCTCTTTCCTGATAGAATTAGTGACATGGATTTCTATTTTTAATCATGAAGTCAATCTATTTTTTTTCTTCTCTTGATTGAATCTATGTGCTGTGTAAAATTTTCCCTTCTAAAGTCACAGCTCTGAATGTCAGCCCTGATTCGGCTGCATTCTGGTGGGTTTTGTTTTGGTTTGTGTTTTGAGATGGAGTAGTCTGGGCTGGATTTGGACTTTCATTCTTCTAGCTCCCACTTCTGAAGTAGCTGGGCTAACAGGCATATATCAACATACTCACCTCTTAGTGGTGATTTTAAGTAAGTTATTTTGTCTATGACTGCCTTTTATATGAAAAAAAATTGAAGTAACCAAATCATGTTTTAAAATTAAATTAGATAATAAATGTAAATGTGCATTAATATTTGTGTGTGTTAAAAAGAACTATCATCCGTTATTACTACTTTAATTTGTATACCTTTAACTAATTTGTCACATAGTCAATTCAACAAACGACTCTTTTGATCCACCCAGTACATTTCCAGGAAGACAGATTTCCCACAAGGCTCTGTTATGTACTGGACACAATGGAAATTTCAGCATTCAAGTATATGTGCTTCTAACATGAAACAGTTCCTTCAGACTAGATTCTGGCCTGAACTAATACCTATTCATTGTTTCTTTCTGTGTTGACTATAAACTGTGGCATATCTGGGTCTCCCTGAAGACAAAGAGGCTGAGAGAGGTATTTGGGGGGGGAGGCCCTTTCAGAAGAGCAGTATCTATGGGTAATTTGCGGCGGTTGGATAGGTTTTGGCACAAACTACCATTTAAAGAATATTTGCACAGCAAGCAACATTGGGAGATTCCTCTGAGGCAGGTGTCAGTCTATTTCCTGACCACAGTCAGAACACAATGACTCTTTCTGCAGCACGTGTTTCCTAGGCTTAGAGTTCCGGGTAGTGATGCAAACTTGCTAGACACACGGATGCCTGCAGGGGCACATCCATGCTAACCCCAGGGAATGCAGAGGGCAAGGGAAACCTCTGTGGACCTGAAGCTACCACCTGGTGTGCTGTACCCCAGGGTCCTTTGTGTCTACAGAAGAGGCTTCTTTTATCGTATTGGCATGGTAGTCTCAATAGTAACTTTCTCAAGAGGGCTAATGATTACTGAATTTTTGAGGCATCTTTGAAACATCCTGTCAAGTAATAATTCCAACAATTCCACCACTCCAAGAGAGATATTGAGTCTCACAGACACAATCCTGCTCAAACAGAGCCATGCAAACTTGAGAGACATCTCCAGTTCTCATGTAATTCCTCTGGGTGAGGTTAAAATTGAACACCAACATCAAAAGGTGCTACACAGCCTGTTCATGGACCTTGCTCAGCATGAAGTTTCGGGGTATAGCAAACAGGTGGTCTGATTCATTTACCTGCTTAATAGAAACTGTTCTGAACCACAGCCCACCCAGATCGTCTGGCAAGCTCCTGAATAGTTCTTCATTTTCAATAAGACCCTTGATGACATCTTTGTTCATGTGGATTTAGAAGTCTCCACCCCAATTTCCAGTGACTAAGTGCAGGCCCCTGTGGCTGATCCAAGCAATTCAAGTTCTCTCCCTGATCACCTGAGGGGGAAGATCAAGAATCTCCAAATTAGTGTCACTGTGTCACAGCCAGCAGGGTTGGAAGATGGTGATCTGAAGTGGCTTTGAAGAGGACCACCCTTCTCTGAGAAGCTTAAGGGTTGCTCACTCATAGTGAAAGAAGCGCATCCCATGTGTGGTTCATTGTCCACATGGACCAAACTTTGGTGCTTGTCTTGCTCCCCCACAGTAGCAGAGCACTCATGTCATTCTTTTGGAGGCTTATCCTATGGCAAGACACACAATGTAAAGTGTGGATTGGTGAGGCTGGGGGGGGGGGTAAGCTTAAGAGGTCTCACATCTCCCAGTCAAGTGGCCTTTACTGAGTCCTTTCCATGGGCCTCAATGTCTTGTTTCTGAACTCAGTTTTCTTTTTTTTTTTTTTTTTTTTTTTTTTTTTTTTTTTTTTTTTTTTTTTTTTGGTTTTTCGAGACAGGGTTTCTCTGTGTAGCTTTGCTCCTTTTTCCTGGAACTCACTTGGTAGCCCAGGCTGGCCTCGAACTCACAGAGATCCGCCTGGCTCTGCCTCCCGAGTGCTGGGATTAAAGGCGTGCGCCACCACCGCCCGGCCTGAACTCAGTTTTCTAAGGAAGATTTTCTCTGGCTTTTCTGTGTCACATTTTAAAACACCTTCCCCCAGTGGAATCTTCTGTGATGGGCTGATATGTCCCTCATTACTTGTATACTGAAGTCTGACCTCAGAACCTCAGAACACAAAACTGTGCTTGAATATAGGGGTCTTTATTTGTTGTTATTCTTTAAATAAAATATTTATTGTTACATAATTAACATAGCATACAATTACCCATTTACATAGTTCAATGGTTTTTAGTGCAGCATATTTATACTATTGTGATACCATTACTGTTTTCAATTTTAGAACGTTGCTTGACAATTTCACACATGTATACAACATAATGTGATCACATTCACTCCCATTATCTCTTATCTCCTTCCTCCTGTTGATCTCCTTCCCAAGTAGTCTACCTCCTACTTTCTTGGTGTGTGTGTGTGTGTGTGTGTGTGTGTGTGTGTGTGTGTGTGTGTGTGTGTCTTGTGCAGATGCACAGTCTCTGTGTTACAATTGTAATAGTCATGCCATGGGTCTTTACAACGGCAATGGAGTTCAAATATATCCATCAAAGTGAACATATCCAATCCAACTAGTGTTCTCATAAGAAGAGAAAATTTAGACACAGAGAGACACCGGGCATGTGCATGCACAGAGAGAGTGGCACTAAAGAGACAGCAGGAAGATGTGTGGCTGAAAGCCAACAAGGGACATTTCATTTATAAATGATGATGATAGTGCTGCTGTTGCTGCTGTTGCTGCTGCTGATGATGATGATGATGCTGATATACTGGTACCCCAGTCTGGGCTTCCAGACTTTCAGAGCTATGGGTTCATGAATTTCTGTTGTTTAAGCCACCCAGGCATGTGGTACTTTGTTATGGATGTTCCAGCACACTAATGTGTCATTGTCCCACAATTAAAGGGTTCCAAGAAACCACATCTGTGGTCACTACAATCCTGATACAATAATTTGGGAACTCTCTCCTCATGCTCACTTCCCTGCTGGGATGAAGCTTCCGTTTTTCTTCCTTCTCCCGTAATAAAGAGAAAATGGTCACCATTCTCTAGGTAATAGCTCTTCACAAAGGTAAGCACTTGAAATAAATCATCCGTTTTTAGATTGAATACATTGAACTCCACGAAGGGCATGAGGAAGAAGAACATACTCTGGTCTAAAAGAGAACATACAAAAGAAATGAGGGAGAGATGCTAATGGATGCCTGTGACGTTGATGGACACAAGGCAGCAAGTCTAATTTATCCTTCCTCTCTCCTTCCTACTGCATTTTGCATTGGTTTCCATGGAAACCCACTTTCTCGGATGATCTCTTCTCACAGGAGCTACAGGCAGATTTTTTTCAATTTGCATAACGCAGTGATTTATGAAGCAAGCAGGGAGGCAGCAGGAGGGAAGAAGGGGGGAAAGTGTGGAGGGGTGTCACTAGAGCTGGGAGCTTTCCTGGTGTCTGTACCTACCCAATGTTCAAAACATCAGAAGCCATGGGGCTGCAACAGATCACAAGGTTTTGTTGTTTTTGTCTGTTTCCCCCTTTCTTTGTTCCATATACTATGTCTGTGTGTGGAATGCACATGTGTGCAGGTAAAAGGCTAAGGGTGGCATTGGGTGCCAACCTGTCTTCTCCCTCTTATTCACTGAGGCGAGTTCTCCAATTTACTCAGACTTGCCTATAAGGCTAGGCTAGCTATGCAGAGCTTGTTCCAGGGATCCTGTTTCTCTCTTCCACATACTAGATTTACAGGTGGGGTTCCGAATCCTCCCAGTTCTGGGTATCTGAGCTGTGGTCCTCATGCTTGCTGATTGCCTGACCATTGAACCATCTTCAAAACCCATTTACAAGGTTTTGTAAAGTAGAGCAACAGCGCTTCCTGTACTCCTGGGGATTTTACTGGCAAGATACAGGCTCAACCAAATGTAGGAGATGATATAAAGCAAAGGCCATTAAAAAAAAAAGTCACCTGTGTTGATCAACCCTGAGTGCTTGCATGCTTGCTGTCATATCTAGAGCCTCTCTTCTTGCACAAGTCATCCCACTAACAACTAAATCAAGATTCAGGAAGCCTCAAATCATATGGAATGGATGTCTGGCTTCTCTTTGGAGGCAAAGGTGAAGGGGTCAAAATCCTAGTTCGCAATCTAGACCAGAAGCGTCAGCCTCACAGGCCGAGGGTTTCACATGGTGTGCAGCGTCTCATACTGAGCCAGCTTTGGTGGGAGGAGTGCTTCAGAGCCAAGACTGCTGTTAGTGTTCTGCCCCATCCCTCTGGCTCATTTTGCTATTCTCTTGGGACAAGGCCCACTGTCCCGCTGCTTCGCAGAGTCTGTTCCAACATAAGAAAGCATTTAATAGGAACTTACATATTCAGAGGGTGAGTCCATGACCATCATGGTAGAGAGCATGGCAGCACACAGACCGGCATGGTGCTAGAGCAGTAATGAAAGTCTTCAAGCATGAGATGGGGGTGGGGGCTAGGAATGGCAAAGTCTTCCAAAACCTCAAAGATCACCCCCAGTTACATACCTCCAACAAGAAAGCCACACTCTCTAATCCTTCCTGAAGAGCTCTACCATTTGCAGACGAAGCATTCAAACATATGAGCCTATGGGGGCCATTCCCATTCAAACTATCACATTGCATTTCCTGACACCCATAAACTCATAGCTATGTCATAATGCCATTGTGTGAAGCTGTGAAAGTGAAATCTGGATTAGGTGACCACATCAGGATGTTAGAGATGCCATACCTGCCAAGGCTAGCTGCTGACAGGGTAGCCTTTCTGAACCTCTATGTAGGGACTCTGCTGCCCCATGCCTGGCCTCAACAATGTTTCTTAATTGAGGGTTCCACAACCTGCTTACTTCTGTATCCTTCATGACTCAAAAGCCAGAGAACCTCCCGGCCTATGCTGCCAAGTTCTGCTTGGTATGGGGGATGGCCGCCTCTTTTAATTACATTTGCATAAATTCTAGTGTTTTTTTGGTGCTTTCCTTTGTTGCCAAAGCTTATGTGTTTATAAATTAAAGGATTATCTGGGTGGGGTCTTGTCCTGACCCTCCCTTGTTGCCGGCAGCGGTAAGTGTGCTGCCTTAATTTTAAGTTGTTAAGTTAAGTTGTTTGTGTGAAAAATGTGCAGTTGGCTTCCGGAGGGTGCTGGGGATCAGTTCCCCTGTGGTTTTTCCTGTTTGGAAAACAGTGTCCGGCTTGCCTACGGATACAGAGTAACCATTCCTTGACTCCTGCTATTAGAGGGGTATATAAACCCATGTTGGTACAAATAAAGAGAGCTGCTTCCCTGATGAACTGAAACTGGGTGTCTAGAGTGCTGTTTAACCTGGGCGTCCCTCGCCAGATTTCGTGCTCCAGCTGCGCGGGCCGCAGCAAGTGGAGGTCACCACCGGGACCTGGAAAGAGGGGTAAGCAAATGAGGCTCACCCTAAAAGGAGGGGTGGAGGATTGAAACATTGGTAGTACCATGGGTAATTATACTGCAAAAGCTCAGTTGGCCACTGAGGAACAGGAATTAAGTTAAGTAAGCAAGGAACAGGAATTAAGTAAGCAAGGAACAAGAATTAAGTCTAGCACCGCACTCACATTTGTGGACACCATAGCTGAAGCAAGTCCTTGGTTTCTGACAGGAGGAGGTCTGAATATTCCAGATTGGGAAAGATGCTCTTCTGACTGATAAAGTGAAAGTGAAAGAGCAACTTTCAGAGTGCAAGCAAGCATTTGCTAACGCTCAGGAGGCAGAGATGAATGAATCTTTGAAAGGGGAAAAGGAAGAGGTCGAGGTCCCCTGTAAAGAGCGTATAAGGATATTTGTGAAAGATTTAATGGATGAGGAAGAAGACGATGATCTTGCCTCTGTCTCAGATTTAGTAGAGGAGGAAGAGCAGCTAGAAAAAGAGACAGAGGAACTACAACAGAAGTTGCGCCGTGCAAAAGTGAAAGCACAGTCAGCACCTTCTGCTCCTCTATTGTCGCGACCCCCGCCAAGAAATCCTCATTGGATAGGGGAGGAAAAAGAATCAGAAGACAGATATAGGCAAAAAAAAAGGGGGTGTGTGTGCATGAAACACATCCAGTCATTGAAAGTCAGAATCCAGCTGGACAGGTAGTCCGGGAGCATGTTCCTTTAACTTTAAAAGATGATGCCTCAGGGAGAAGCTGAGCCGTTATGGAGTTTAGTAAGAAATCCACCTGTGTTACTGGCTGTGAGTATTGATAGCCCTGTTTTTCCTGCTGTATTTTCTTCTAATTGGACAATTGGTACTGCTGCCAGCAATGTAAAACTCCAAGAAGGTTTTGTAAATATTACTTTGCAGTTAAAAAAATGCTTTGTTTTGAGAAAAATAGTACAGCCGGCAAGAATAATACCAATGATATCTCCTTGAATCTGAAAGGCAGCTTTCATGATTGCCTAGTCCTGAGTAATACTTCTTTGGCAGACTTTGTAGGTAGTTCCAGCATGTCCCATGCGGTGGGTCTCCAAGTGCCCCTTTCCCTTTTGTTGTTTGGAATGGTGATGTGGGAGGGGAGGGACTACTAAACTGTTCAGTTCTAAATTGTAGCTTGAATAATTGCTGGAGTGCAAATTGGTCCCATGCAGTGATTGTGAGAATACCTGCATTTGCAGTGATGCCTCTGGAGAGTCCTTCTGATCAGTTTCTGCTGCAACTGAAGAGGACAAGAAGAGACTTTGGCATTACTGCCGCAATTGTTGCAGCTGTAGCTGCATCTGCTGTTGCTGCTACAGCTGCTGGGCTTGCATTATCTCAGACTGTTCAACAGGCTGCTGTTATCAACACATTATCTGAGAGGGTGACTGGTGCCTTGGACATTCAGCAAACATTAAATGGACAATTACTTTGTAATTCTGATGCTTTATCAGCAAGCAGCACTGTTACAAGAACAAATAGATATGTTGTGGATACACCAACATATGTTATGTGCTTATGGAATGTCAGAAGTTTGTATAACCCCTCATGCAGTTTTAATGCATCGGCCAAGGTTGCAGAATTTAATGCTTGTTTGTGAGGGCCTTGGAATGGAACATTTTGAACTATACAATTCAGTTAGCACATGCTATTGTAAGGATTAATGAAACTAGAGTTGTTCCTGTAAATGAGCAGACCTGATGGTAATTAATGTCTAAAACTACTGGGTGGATTACTAGATGGGCAGAGTCTGTTTCCCTCATATTAATCTGTGCAGTCGGTATGGGATTGGGTTATTTCTGCTATGCCGATGGCAACGCCAGTTCACTCGACACTGACAGGTAACCAAGCAAGCCCTTCTGGCCATGTCACCCTCTGAATCTGCACAAGTGTGGTTACAAATGTTGGACAGAAAGTACCCAGAGATGGACAACTCCTGTGGTCCTCATGCGACCTAAGGCAGGGGGCATAAGGGCAGCCCCCTATGATGGGTAAGTTTGGGGATTGCAACAGGTGACCTAAGGCAGGGGCTATCTGATCTTCCACAGGCTGTTCTAGCCTATGTGTTCCATTTGAAAATAAAAAGGGAGGACATGTCGGCAGCAGTAAGTGTGCTGCCTTAATTTTAAATGCCCTTTTTTGTCCTGTCCCAGTTAAGTTGTTTGTGTGAAAAATGTGCAGTTGGCTTCCGGAGGGTGCTGGGGATCAGTTCCCCTGTGGTTTTTCCTGTTTGGAAAACAGTGTCCGGCTTGCCTACGGATACAGAGTAACCATTCCTTGACTCCTGCTATTAGAGGGGTATATAAACCCATGTTGGTACAAATAAAGAGAGCTGCTTCCCTGATGAACTGAAACTGGGTGTCTAGAGTGCTGTTTAACCTCGGTGTCCCTCGCCAGATTTCGTGTTCCAGCTGCGCGGGCCGCAGCACCTTGTCACTCCCTTTATTCCATTTAATGTTGGACTTCTTCTTTTCTCCCTCAACACAAGCTTTGACTCCAACATTGAATTTCCTGGTGTTCTTTTCCCCCTCAAACTGTACATTTTGTATTTCATTTTGTTCCGTTTGCTCTGTTTCATTGTATACCTGCATAAAAGCATTCACTAACGGTCATGCAATAGAGTCAATTTTTTTAAATTGCTTTTAAATTACAATTAAAGTTCTGGACATTGGTAGCAGAAAAGCAGTAAGTAATTAAGGTCATTGAACATTAGGCTCTCTTGAACTCTCTTCAGCCAGAGAAATTTGTCCCAAGCCTTTCAATTTAGCCTCAGGCAGATTTTTTTGGACAAAGTTGGTGGTGGGGGAGTGTGGGAGAAAAGCAGGCACATTCTTTACCAAAATATCACAAGAATAGTCTCTAGCCTAGTTGGAATCCATTCCCCTCTGAAAGATTGAGTTGGGCCTCTATAGTCCACAGTCTACAGTGCTCTCAAGCACTACCATCTTCCAAGCTCCTACTGGCCCAGTAAGCCCCACTTAAATCGTACAACTGCTTTCCTAGTCCAAAGTCTTAATGTATTCCACATTTCTCCAAAACCCAGCATGGTCAGACCTGTCACAGCAGCAGTCCGCTCCCTGGTATCAATGTCTGCCCTAATTACTTTTCCATCGCTACAAAGAGACATCATGACCAAGGCTATAGAAGACTTGTAGAAGGAAGTTATTTAAAGGGTGCTTACAGTTTCAGGGAGTGAATCTATGACCACCATGGCAAAGATCATGGCATCAGCGGTATGGAGGAAAGCCAGAAGAAAAACTAAGTAGCCAAATAATGCTCTGATAATGTCAACTTGCATCAGCACCTTTTCATTCTATTTTAAACATGATCTGCCGATGAGTATCTGTTCTGATGGAGCAAATGACCTATAAAAATACAAACTCGGGAGGTCTAAGTGGCTTTCTCCAGCTTAGTCATCTCTCTATGGCTCAGCTCTACAAGCCCTCTCCAGCTCTACAAGCCCTCTCCTCACTCACTCCGTGCCCTTAACTTTCAGCCATAGTCCAGCCCATGCCCTGGCCCCTCTCAGATCTAGCATTCCATGCCCCATTGGTTATGTTCCTGCAAATACCAATCCCAAAAGAACCAAAATGACCACATGCTGGTGGTCATTCTGTATCTTTGAGGCACCATGCTAGAGTTTGCAGGATATGTTCCATCCTTCACAGTGATTTTAAAACTACCAGCATCCAGTTAGTTATTCTGTGAAAAACTGCCCCTACAAGACCAAGATCCAGGTCATTTCACAGGGACAATGAACAGCTGCCAAGGCAACAGTTCTCTTACCTATGCCCACCATAGATGCCGCACAACCCCCTTGTCTTTATAACCATCTCATCACTTTATATGAGGGCACTTTGTTGTACCATCTTCTTCCCTAACAGGAGCTCCTCGCACACCAAGCATTTGGGCTATTTGCTAATAATACCTCTGTCTCCAGAGCTTAAACCTACATTGATTGCCAACAATATATGGGCTTGTTAAATGAATGATGAGCAAACAAATTAATGGACATCCTCCTGGACCAGGCTTTCTTTCTCTCTAGCTATTAATAACCCCCTTTTTCTCTAGCCAGCAAGCAGAAGGACCTGCTTGAAATTCAAAACACATAGTGTCATCTTCCAGAGGACCTTGTTAAAATAATAATTCCATGTTTCCTGTGTAAAATGCCAAGGACAAAGTAAAGACTCCATTTAACATGGAATTCATCATTAATTAATTTAACGGACCACATACAAATTCTATTTCACTAATTATCAAAAGAAATCCATCAGGAGGTCTTCTATTATCATATATTTTGTTTAAATAGAAGCCTAGGGTAGCAATAAACAGCTGGTCCTCCATATTTGAGGGTTGCATGTTTGCAAACTCTCCTATTCACTCCATTTGTTGAAAACTGTGGCATGAAGAGTTGGGCTGCTTTCATGATCATCCAAAGACTTAGACTACAGCCAAAACCTTGTGTCTACCAAAGAACAAACTCCAAAGTGAGGTAGGGCAGGGTGGTGCAGCTCTTTCTTTCTCAGCTCACACCCATGTGAGGATATTTTTTTTGTGTGTGTGTGGTATTCTTAGTACTACCATGTTTCTTTTTTTCACATTTTGTACCTTTTGTTGACAGTTTCAATGCTAACATGTGGTCCCCAACTATAGTACTTAGGAACTGTCAAGTGTGCCTTAGGACCTGGAGGATTTGATGTGTTTCAGAGAGCAATGTGTGTCAGATGAGCCTCATTCTGTTACAGTGCTCTTGGCTGCATGTGCAATGTCAATGAATTGACTCTGACTGTTAATTTGGATGGGCCTCTGAACTTGGAATCACCTAGGATTCCCATTTCTGGGTGTATCTATGAGAACATTTCCAGAGAGGTTTTCAGGAGGTGGGAAGACCCACCTCATATGCCTAAATCACAGCCTGAATACAAAAGGAAAAGGGGAGGAAGCAAGATGAACACCAGCATTCATATGTCTGTCTTCCTGACTATGGTGAAGTACGACCAGTTACCCACACTATTGCCCCTATGACTACAGCCTCTCCTGCTTCCATGTCTTCCCTCCACTGAAGGACTGCATTCCCTTAAGACCAACCCCCCCCCCCCCCACAAACAATCTCTTCCTTTAAGCAGTACCTGTCCGGCAACTGGTCACAGCAGTAGGAAAAGTAAGTGATACAGAGTTTTTATAGAAATATGTGTGAAATGAGGCTTTGTAATAGTCAGTTGATAAAAATGCAACCAGAAGATGATGGGAACCTAGCCTTGATTTTCCCCTGAGAGTGATAGGTCAGTGTTCACTAGTTTGCTGTTGGGTCAGTATTCACTAGCTTGCTATTGACGACATTACATCAAAAAGTGACCGTTCATGGGATAACCTTCAATTACTTACACTTACAGACTTCATAGAGGGCAGAATAGAAACATCTTAGAAACACAAGAAATTTTATCTCATTCTCTCCCAGAGTCCTTGCCTGGTGATACCATGACTGGCTGGGTTACAAGGTTGATCCAAAAGGACACTAGCTGAGGCTGTGTATATCTGGAATATGGTATGCTACCTAACAGTGACGTTTCAGTCTCTGATGAAGTGCATGTGGCAGCACTCCTATATGACTATACAAGGCTGAAAAGTTCCTTCTGCCTGGGGAATCACAACAGGTATAATTCCTTCACACAGAGTAGTACATGCTTGTGATGACACTGTCATAAACAAGCCCACTATGTCACTGTTGTCAGAAAGGACATCCCATACAGTAACAGGCAGGACATAGTAGCTGATCATGACAACTTCAGGTTGTAGTTAGTAGTTTGTGTATTTACTATACCATACCTTTATTATTATTTTAGAATACATTCCTATTTACAACAAAATTTCTTAAAGGTGGAAAAAGTTTCCCATATTTTGACCTCAGTAGCCTCATCCATTTCAGGCCTACCATGTCTTCCGATGACATCATGTTCTCATGCTTGATTTAATCCTGTGTTGTTTTACTTATCTGGCTTCTCAAAGAAATAGGCTCTAGTGTGTTGCCTTGGTATGTAAGTATTTTACTCAAGTACTGTTTATGACGTTTGCACAATGATAAAAAAGACATTTCTCAGAATGTATCCATGTCGTTAACCAGGCTGTGCTTGTGTTTGTGATATAGTCATACATGAGCCAGTTACCCAAGGCCAGGCACATCTGCTAAGCTCTGTCTCCATAAACATATCTTTCAAATCATGTAGTCTATCTAAATGATCTCCTATACTTTGATGCTTACGATACTAGATGCTTCTTTCCACAAAGACAAGTACTACATCTCTACCACACTCATGTTGCATATCATGTGCCCAAGTGATATCACTAGGCTGATCTGAGGCAGGCTCTTGTCCATATTTTTGCAGCCAAGAGGATTCAGAGAACTACAGTGTGCTCAGGACCAGGCGAAGCTTGATGGGGGCTGGTAGGAGGGAGCTCCTCCCAACTGGCCTTCCTACTTAGTAGAAAACAGCAAGTGAGAATAAAATGAGTAGTTAATGTCCATGGCTAAGTGGTTAAGGCACTACTTCAGCAATTCAGGAAGCAGAGTTCTTCCAAGGCTACCCACAACTGGCTTCATTCTGCATTCAGCTAAACTGTAGCAGAAGTCAGTGCTTTTGTGGTCCCTTTACATTGTCTACAGACCGAAAGATTCCCAGTTGACAGAATTTTAAAAGCTAATGGAAACAGAGCTAATGTAATAGATGGTTTGTGAGTTTAACGCTTTTAACCTGGCTTCATGTCTCTGACTTTCTATTAAATGCTAAAGGGTGGTGGTGGTGGTGGTGGTGGTGGTGGTGGTGGTGGTGGTGGGTGTCTATAATCCTCAAAACCAGGAATAAAGACATTTAGACTTCCGACGGACATCAACCTCTCTCTTCCCTGGTAGTTGTGTGCTGTGAATGTGCAACCATACTTGATATTCCTAAATGATCCTCCCTGGTCTCCTGATAGCCTGGGCACTACAACCCATGGCAGATTTGTATTGTCTTGTTGTCACCTGTGACACCTTGTTTTGGTAAGGATCAGAATGGCCCCACAAGATCATGTGTTTGAATGCTGTTCCCTAGTTGGTGGTAGTTTCAGGAGATTATGGATGGAACCGTTGGAAAGTAGGACCTAAGTGGAGAAAGTGGGTTCTTTGGGTAGGGTTGGCCTTATTTCAGGTCTTCTCTCTCCTTGCTATACTGCCACATATTCCTATTATCATGGAGCTTCTTGTTACCAGCTGGTGGCATTTATATGTAGTGGATTGTGTCCCCTCAAACCATGAGCTAAAATAATTCATTCCTTCCCTTAAATTGCTTTTGTCAAATATTTGGTCTTGGTGACAAGAAAATTAATGAATACACACTCCAACAAGAAGAAAGTTTCCATCCTACCTGGAAACTACAGGTAAGGTACACTCTGGTTGGTGGGAGCGCCCTTTGTGTTCAAAGTTCTTAACTGTACTACCTGTGCTAAACATTGTCTCTTAACTTATGCAAGAAGATGTTTCAAAGTGTGGTGATGATGGAGGAAATGCTACTCCTTGAAGAAAGCATCCTCTTCAACAAAAAGGAGGGGTGTCTTTCGGCATGGCCTCTAGCAAGCATTTCAGGTTTATCACCTCAGTATTTGTTGGGGTTAGTTGAACATTTATTTTGGAACTGTCTCAGGGTTGTTGTGAGATTGTTTCCCATGTGTGAAACACTGACAACAAGGTACCCAACTGCCCACCCTCACTGCTTAAACAGAAAACATTTACTGTTGATCACACCAGCATATGGCTTCAAATTTCTCTCCAAGTTAGTCATGCCCATGTGGTTTTAAAAGGGAGATCTTTTCTCCCTTTTGCATTCAAAGCTGGAATTCAGACCTCCAGAGGCTGCTTTTAGTGACCCTGTGGTGCAGTCCTCTTTCTTCTCAAGCATGGCTTGAACCTGCCCAGTCTCCCATGTTCACTGAGAGCCATCTCCTGCATTTACCAGGCAAGCCTGGATTTCCTTCTCCATTGACCTTTTATTTTCTATTAAACCCACCATGAAGTTACAATGACTGAGTTGGTAAATTTGGGAACAAAATTCTCAAATGTTTAAAACTGAATAAAGATCACAGTAGCCTGGAACTTAGTGGTCTAGGGGTTCTGTCCACTTCAGTGTGTTGCCACTGCTCACTAGGATTAAATCAAAACTGGATTGGAGAGAAAAAAAAAGAGAAAGAGAAAGAAAGGGTATCTGCTTTTCCCTAATAATCCCTCTGCAGCTTTTGTTCATGAGCTCTTCCCTCGGTCAATAGTGTGTTTAGATGGCAGAGCTCTGGTCCCCATGGCAACATATCAGAAAAGGTCCACTTATGAAAGCGCAAGGTCTTCTAGTTGCCATAAGCAATGTTTCCTAATGGCTTTTCAAGGCTGAAAATGTGTTCAGAGTGGATTTGCCTGCTTGTTTGCTTCACAATTACAAGAGTGAGGTTTGTGATCTTCAGCATTTGCCTTCAGTTAGATAAATTTTTCTTTCTTTGGTATGATTTCCACTTTATGAACACAAATTAATCTCCCAGAACATTATGAATGCCATAAACCATCTTCAATAAAGAATGTTGTTTGTTTTATAAAGTCAGATGGTAGAAAAGAAAAGAATTACTTCTTCAGTATAAAGTAACATCATCTTAGCCCGTGCTCATCAAGCTTTGATAGGAAAATCTCAGCAATGTCGGAGATGAAATCACTGCGAGTCACAGAGAGGAAGCAATCTAGAGCAGATTTGCCCTGGACTGGTTTCAGACTAAAGAAAAACAAAGACTACCTATCCTTCTCTCCTTGTATACATGCTGACTGGCAGAGTGTGGGCTGCCACTCAACTTTCTCTCATCCTTCATCACTGGAAAACCACTTTGTGAACATCCCGCGTGTGTGAATCTCAGCCTGACCATGCCACAACTTGGGATCAATCAAACTGTGTATGTTATTATGATGCTCCTTCTGGAGGAATGATTCGAGTCCAATGACAGACATCTGTGTTGATAATGTGCGGAGTGGTGTAGGACTATAATACATAAGCTTTTCCTACAATAACCAACACATAGATGCGTGGGTTTGGGAATAACAGAAGACATGACGTAGGAAAGGTAGTGCCACCTTTCAAAATTCAGACACAATGAAGCAAAGAGAACCCTTCACTGAGTCTCTTTCATCAGATTTGAATTCCCTATGGGGATTTAAGCTGATGTTTTTGTCCTTTTTCCAGCATCACACATTTTATGTTGGGCTGCCCTTGGCAAGCCTTTAAAAGGACAGAAAATCAAATTTAAGGGCCTTGTTTTCATTCATCTTTGAACTTGTACACACACACACACACACACACATCCGGAAATCAACAGGACTGAGGCTTGTCTTAGCTGGGACATCTCCAATGTCAGTGTGCTTAGACCAAGGGGTTCCTTGAAAGATATAGAGTTTTATTCTTATTCCCATCTCTTATGTAAGCCAACACATGTAAGCCCCATCTTCCCAAGTCTCAGTCTAGCACATTACTGCACCATTGGCAACAAGTTGCAATGACTACCTAAATGCTGCCTTAGTCAATATAAAGCTAAACGGGAAGGAATTATGTTTATGAACACCTAAAAGAATTCAGTGTGTATAGCAGTGCCCCTTTATTCATGGCTTTTCCTTCTATAGTTGGCTGTAACCTAAAACTATTAAATGGAAAACTTCAGAAATGAAGAATTCAGAAGTTTAAAATTACTGTGAAAAGCACGCCAGAATGTCACTACCCAGAACATGAATCACACCTTTGTCCAGCACATCCTCACTGTATATGTTACCTGCCTGCTAGTCACTTAGCAGTCATCTTGATCATCACAATTGAAGTGGTATCGCCATGCTTGTGTTTGGGTAACACTTATTTTATGTAATGTCTACAACTCGTAAGACTAGCAATGATGATAATTTAGATATAGAAAATTCTTATGCTGAGTTTATAAGATGCAATGATCAAAATATGCCTTTGAAATGATAAGTATGTGCTGTTAAAACTTAAACTTCAATGGTAACAGCCAGAATACATAAGTACCTAGTTCCAATGGAAAAGCACCGGATTGCAGGGCTTTCTACTATCCTCAGTCATCCTTTGGGACTTAAGGATAAGAGGAACCACTGCAGCTTTCTTCCAGGTGACTCTGGGGGATTACACTCTCAAATTCCAGCCAGAAGCATCTAGCACAGTTCACACACTAAAACAAGTTCTGAGCCAAATTATGGCTTAGTTGTCCTTTCAACAAGAGACTGGCATGAAGAATGGTCTGGAATGATACTCATATGCTGTGTGTGTAGCATGATCCCCACAATGGGCTAAAGTACTGTGGAAGTACAAGGGACTGATGCTGGGTGTCCGGTAACAGGTTTGTGACATGCCACACATCACACAGATGACCAAATTGAAGAGTCATATAATGAAAATCCCCCCGAGGCTCTGTAGCATGAAGTTGGACTATGATAAACACTTGGAGATAGCTTCATAATTAACTGCCTGCAGAGGAGGACCTGAAGCCAGCTCGTGACAGTCACCTTTGCAGTAGCCTCACGAAATGTCAAGTGAGCAAACCAATGACAGCAGCAATCTGTGCTCTCTGCAAGCATTTGTCTCAAAGAAAAGGGGGAAAGAAAATAAAGACTATGCAGCTGATAGATGCAGAAAAAAATGAAATCCTAAACAACCCTAGCCTTTCAGAAAGGATGGGAGTTAGGGAAGAGGGGACATGGAATCAGCCCAGGAGAAGTTTCTCCGAGGACATCTTCTTGTCCTTGAGCTGCATCAGTGTAAAGCTCTTCATAATACAGGAAGCAAAAAAATCAATGGAGTTATGTCCCTCTTCTTGGCCATATAGCTCCTTTATAGTCACAATTAAATATTCAGCCAACACTTAGCACACAGCCTCACTCCCTCCAATATCTCAGCTCCCTGTGCAAAACCTCAGAGGCCATCACCTCAAAATTGCCCTGACATTCAGTCCTGCTCATTTCCTTTGTCACAATCTATAGAGGGGTGTTTCCATTCTGCAGTAACTACCTCCTTACTCAGCATTCGTTTAGACAGGACCTACTATCTATTGCTGAATTTAACATCCATATCCCCCAATGAAATAATTAGTAAGCTTCCTATTGTGTAACTTAAGCTAAGATTGATGAAGTCATTTGCACAAAGCCTCTCAACCATCCAGCCACAGAATTGGTTCTGATCTCTGATAACACAGACTCCAAATCCCAAGTTCATGTATTACAAAATTAGAAATGTGTTCATCATCTTTGTTTTAGTAACACCCTCTAAATCCTGAGGGGAGGAAATGGTGCTGGCTCCACTTGGTGTCTGCCTGGGTCGTGAGAGCATTGCATTGAGCTCTGGGGTATTGACAGAAGGCAGTCTTGGCAGTATTTGACAACTTCGTAGGACTCCCCAGCAAGATGATTTTAGTGGTCTCAGCATGAGCTGTCAAAATTAACTTTTTCTTGCAGTCCTATTTTTAGATCCTAAAGCAGAACAACAGATCTATAATCCTCCCTCTCTCTCTCTCTCTCTCTCTCTCTCTCTCTCTCTCTCTCTCTCTCTCTCTCTGTGTGTGTGTGTGTTGCAATGCTGGAGATCAAATTGAGTCTCATACATAGTAGATAAGCATGCTGTCTCCAAGCTATAGCCCAGTCCTATAATCCTAATGAAATTTTCTGAGAAGCTCTTGAAAGAAAACCAATGTCTCCCCACAGACACTCACAGAGAAGAGCAAAGGACATGTCCAGGGTGTTCCTTCTTAGGACATTAAGTTCTGGAGCAGCTGCTCTTAGGATTGTTGTGCTCTTAACAGTAAACAATGTGTTAACTTTGCATTCCAGGGTGCATTTCAAATGATGTGCTCAAAGCAAGGAGTCATAACAGCATCTTTTTTTTCTTTTCTGTTAAGGGGAGTCAAATGTCCCTAGTTGCTATGAACTTTCTGTCTTCTTGATTTATTCTCACTTTACAGTTTCTTGTACTTTTTTGTGAACTATGCATACAAATATGTGTACTGACTCATTACCCATGATAGAAAACACACACCTCTGAATGTGTCCGAAGTCTTTAGAGATGAACATATAAAATACCAAAACTGTCCTGATTTCTCGGTCTTCCTCCTTCTTGGAAAACTGTAGTGCACATCTAATAGCTGGCCAAAGTTCGTCCTCACAGTCCATTTCACAGCCCTTAGCTCCTAATTGAAATTTCACACTACAATACTTAAGACATAACTTCAAATTGCACCATCGTTTAAGTAAATGTTTTTCTAGGCATTTAGCTGTATGTTATTTCCTCTCCACTCTATGCTTCTTATGATCTGCTGTTGCTTCTCTAGTCATTAAGCCTTGTTGGTATTTACTTGATAATATTGAGAATGTCCTATTTTTCTGTGGGTTGAATTTAACCCGGCCATTTAGCTGATAATTTTACCCACTTGTATGCCTTCAAAGGAAAGAGAGCGGTTCTGTCCTCAGAGGAGACAGTATCTCTTGGCCCACTCGCTGGTGCTGCCCTTCAAGTTGTGAGCTCTGGTCAGATTCCTTTCTTGATTTCTCACCTTGATCCTAGAATGAGACGCTGCAGAAACTCAACAACAGGTAAGAAACACAGACAACATCTGAACAATAATTCATTTGAAAACATAAATGCCTGTTAACGAGAAAGATCCATCCTTTTCTTTCTTCTTCTAAATAGATGCTAAAAATAATTATAGATACTTCACATAATCAAAACAGTGGACTAGCACAGGAATCTTTTACACACCCATGTTCTGGCTCAAGAATTAGAAATATTTTCCTGTCATTTTTATCTTTTATACTCACAGAAGTTTTTGTTTATTAGTTTTGTGCTAGATTCCTTGCTAGAGAATTTTAAATTGTAAATCATCTCACCTGTTAAATACTTTGTTTTCTTACAGCTAATTACCGCCAACACATAATTTCACCAAGCCGAATTAGCAATAATTCTTCAACTTCATCTAATCTCAAGTTCATACTTAAATGTTCCCGACTGTCATCTCAGACTCGACAGTGCAGCTCTGCGTTAGAGCACATGGCCCTGGAATCAATCCCCAGCACCAAAAGAGAAGACTGTCATTACCATTTCTTAATTGTTTTGTTTTAAATCAGGACCTGAATGGATTGGCATACTGCACTTAATAATTACAAATCAAAACCTCCCCTCCTTTTTCTCCAGGCTTCAGATCTGTGAGTAGACCTGGCCTCCGAAGCCCCCTTCTCACTCTTCTAACTTGGGAGCTGGTGCTATTGAAAGGTCATTTAAATATTCCCTACAAACTGTTTTTAGGTCTGATGGCTTTTTCCTCCCAAGTACTTTGCTTATCTGAATAAATAAAGATATCAATTATCAGCAGCTGGGCCACAAAGCAGCCCATTGTCTCTGCCGTTGTCCCTCACGTACCCTCTACAGCATAGTTTTGCTGTTATTTGTCCAGGCTGGAGAAACTGGTGAAATTACCCTTTGGTGAGCAGAGACAATGTTCTGAAGGATAGCTAAGAATAGGATTGAAAAATGTTGTGGTTTGAGTGTGGAGTGTCCCCAAAGACTCATGTTCGAACACTTAGTGCCTAGATGTTGGTGCTGTTTGGGGGGGGGGGGGGTGGGACCTTTGAGAAATGGGGCCCAGTAGGAGGAAATGGATCTCTGGGGGCAGGTTTGGTGGTTTATAGCTGTTGTGTGACAGACGTTTTTCTGGGGAGACGCAGCGCACACACACACACACACACACACACACACACACACACACACACACACACACACTTCCAGTCACCTCCTGCTCCTTTCTCTCCTGCTTACCTTTACACCAAGAGTTGACACTGTTACAAAACGGTAGGCAGAGAAAAAGGGCCTATACAAAGAAGGGTCCCCTGAACAGGACCAATCAGGGAGGGAAGGAAGTCCAGAAGGCTGGGGACTGGGAGCTGGCCAGTAGGAGCCTATAAGAAGTTCAACCCAGAGGCCTGGGATGGGTTTCCACCTCTGAAGTCCTTCCCACACACTTGACAGGAGCTGTTTGTCTGCCCTAATAAAGCACGTCTTGTTTTTCCTTTTTTCCTCTCTGTGACTAGTATTACACTATTCTTATCCATCTTACAACTTTGTGGCCAGGACCCCTGGGGATCTTTACTTTAACTCTTGGAGGGTGTGGTTTTCTATTTCCACTTCAGGACCTTCAGAATCTCCACTTTCCTTGTCATGTGGGCAGTGGCTTTAGAGTTCTCCCTAGGAATGGGTAACTGTTACTTTGTGTCCAAACTGTCAGGATCTCCATAAGTGTAAGCCACCATTTTGGTGTCCCTGCCTCAGATCTGTCAGAGACCCTTCCTACTGGCTGCTACTTTCAAGTCCTTGGCTCAGAACTCTGTTACAGTCTGTCAGGGGCCTCACTTTCCTGTCTGGGTCTCCCCTTCCAGGATGTGCAATTCTTTGTCTGGTGGAACAAAGTCAAGGTACTCCTAGGGCACCACTCCTCACCCAGGACCCGTACTAGTATTTTGTCACAAAGATTAGATAAGTAACTACTTCAATAAAAGAATCTAAATGATCTGGGGTTTGGTGATATCACACCAGGGTAATACTCAGAAAAAAAGAATCATTAAATTGAGCTTCATTAAAATTAAAATTTTCTGATCTGTGAAAAACACAACCCAGAGAATGAGAAAGCAAACCCAAGACTTGGTGCAAATATTTACAAAAGACATATCCAATGAAGATATATATATATATTTATAGATATAGATATACATACATATACATACATACAGAGAGGGGCTGAAGAGATGGCTCAATTGTTAAGACCACTTGCTGCTGCTCTTGTGAAATACCTGGATTTTTCATCCTGAGCACTCAGGACCTAACAACCATATTGTAACTCCAGTTCCAAGGAATCTGAACCCTCTTTGGGTGTCCACAAGCAGCAGGCACTCACGTGGTGCAGATAAACAAGTGAAGGCAAAACACCTATATACATAAAATAAACACTTATTAAATATTTGTGTGGGGTGGTGTGGGGGGGGGTGTGAACTCAAGAATAGGAAATGAACAGCCCGATTAAGAAATGGGGAAGAGATTTGAACAGACATCTCACTCATGATAGACAAATGACAAGCATATCAAAATACTCCCATCATCCTTTATCATTATAGAATTTCTAATTAAAACATGGGATACTACTACACATACCATTACAATGGACAAAACTCAAGGGAATGACATCCTCAAACACTGGTGAGGATGGGGATTTAGAGGAATTCATTTGTTTCCTATCAAAAGGAAAGTACTATAGCCACTTTGGAAGATGGTTGGCATTTTCAAGTAAACCTAGAAGCATTCATATTCCTATTTACTCAGATATCTTAGAAACTTATTTCCACACAAGAAACATATTCATGAATATTTAAACAGCTTATTTTAATTGCTAAAATTTGTAAGCTTCATGATATCTTCAAATAGTAAGTAGTTAAACTGAGATGCATCCAGACAATGGAATATTATGTATCTCTGAAATGAAATTAGCTGTGAAGCCACAAAAGACACACACGACCCTCAAATGCATATTAAATAAGAGAAACCAATGAATCTACATATGACATGATCTCAAATACATCTTCTTTTGAAAAGGGAAGAACTGTGAAGACTAACAAATATTATTGACTATCAAAGTTTTGCCAAAAAATGAAAGATGAATAGATGGGACCCAGGAGGTGTTCAGGCTGTGACAATGTTCTGTATTACACATTAGGGTGGCATGTGGCACCATACATCCTTCTTGTTTGTAGAATGTACACTACAAGAGTGAACCCTTGTGAAAACATGTATGTTAGGTGACAATGTCACACCAACCTTGTTTCATTGATTGTAACAAATATAGCATACTTGTATGGGAGTGAGCTGTTAATGGTATTGAGTGTTGATGCTGTGGGGTGCTGGTGGTGTAGGATGCTATGCAAATGTAGACATGGAGGTACAGGACAATTATCTATATATACTTTAAAAATACACATATAAAACGCTAAAAGATTAAATGTGGGTGGGAAATCACTGAATACACACACACACACACACACACACACACACACAGAACCATTATTGATCATAAAGAATGCCTGTTTCTTGCACACAGTTTTTTTTAAAGGCCAAATGTGGTAGAATGTGTTTATAACCTCAGCTCTTAGAAAGACAAGATCCAAAGACTAAGAGTTCAAAGCCCACACACATAGTAGTCTACAGAGTGAGTTCCACACCAGCCTGGAAAGTGAGACTCTCTTAGAACAAAACAATTTTCCCCCTCCAAATAACAATAAAGGTAAACTAGCAGCCTGGTGCCTCAAGGAAATGTCTTAGAATGCAGAAGAGCATAATATTCCTGTATATGGCAGATTTGGTGATGGTTTAAGCTTGCTCTGAGAACCATAATCGTCCCTGAAATGTGTCAATATGAATAGTGAAAATTAATAGTCTGGTTAGTGTGGATTTCTTAAAGATACAGAAAAATGAGCAGTTTGTGTAGAGTTCTCCTAAACCTCCTATAATCCTCGCAGTCTCGCACATTCTTTTGCTTATGATTGCATGGCTGGAATGTATTCTGATCATACCCTCTCCCTATCACCTCTCTCATATTTTCTGACTCTCATCTTCTCAACTAGTCTGCTTCTTTCCCCCATGTTGTGCATGTGTGTGTGCACGTGTGTGTTCACATATGTACACATGCATGCACACATTTGTGCCCAAATATCTGATGTGTGTTTGAGATTGTGACAACCATGCCATATCCCTAAAGCAATGCTACTTACTACTTCTCTCCATCCTCCAGATTTACAATCTTTACAACTCTTCTTCCATGATTTTTCCTGGGTCTTGGTGGTATGGGGGTGGGGAGCTGTGATGTAGATGTCTCATTTAGACATGAGCACTCAACAACCAATTATTCTCAGCACTCTGACAAGTCATTAAGCCTCTGAAATAGCAATCATCCACTACAAAAAGAAACTTTTCTTCCCTGGGATAACAGCAGCTCTAGCCTATGGGTATAAATATAAATATTAAGGTGAAAATTCAATTGTCCATTTAGCAAAATGCCAGTGGCATATTCTCCCCTAAGGCCTGTGACCTCCCAACTATAGACTTTTGACGAGATATGTGCTAACTCCCATGGAAGAGGCCTTAAACACAATGAGAAAACAGCGCGTTATCCCATAACAGTCATGCCGCTCTTGTAATAGCTGGTACATTTTGCCTGGTGTGTCAAAATTGCTGCACACATGGTCCATGACTTGGAAGGACTACTGATGGCTTTTCTCCCCCAGCAGCCTGCATAGCACTAGGAGCACTAACCATCAGGAAGAAAGCTTCTATCTCACTTACAGCTTCATTTCTCTATGTCCTGTATCCAAGGTATATGGGGGGAATGTCTTTGGCAATGGGGAGAACAAAGCTCATATGGTATGAAAGTAGAAGGGAGTACCTGGGGTAGAAAGCTTTAAACAAGAATGGAATACAAAGATAGGAGAAAGGTAGAAGTTTGGAGGATGGTCAACCCAAACATGGAAACCACAGAAACCTAGTACTGCATAACACAACTGAAAATATGTAGAAGTTTTACAAGTTTAAATGGAAGTACCCTGTGTGAGTTAATAATGCTTCTCCTAGAAGCCACACACTTCAAAGCAAAAATCTCAGTGCTCAACTTGTTCAGCTATGTTCATATCAGCATTGTTTGTAATAGCCAGAACATGGAAACAACCCAGATGCCCTTCAACTGAAGAATGGATAAACAAAATGTGGTGCATATACACAATGGAATACTACTCAGCAGAGAAAAACAATGGCATCATGAGGTTTGCAGACAA
Source organism: Peromyscus californicus insignis (assembly GCF_007827085.1). Lineage (NCBI taxonomy): Eukaryota > Metazoa > Chordata > Mammalia > Rodentia > Cricetidae > Peromyscus > Peromyscus californicus. The sequence goes on along the minus strand of NW_026294562.1, from coordinate 143,661,358 downwards.
ATGGATGGATCTAGAAAAAATCATCCTGAGTGAGGTAACCCAGACTCAGAAAGACAAACATGGTATGTACTCACTCATAGCAGGATACTAGACATGAAACAAGGATGACTTGTCTGCTACTCACATCACCAGGGAGGCTACCTGGAAAACAGGACCCCAAGAAAGACACAGGGATTGCCCAATGACAGAGAAATGGAAGGAGATCTACATGAACAGCCTGGACATGAGTGGGGGTAATGAAAGGCAAGGGTTGAGGGAAAGAGAGCTTGGGGGAGCGGGAGATCCCAGCTGGATCAACAACAGAGAGGGAGAACAAGGAATAGGAGACCATGGTAAATGAAGACCACATGAGAATAGGAAGAAGCAAAGTGCTAGAGAGGCCCACAGAAATCCACAAAGATACCCACACAACAGACTGCTGGCAATGGTCGAGAGACTGCCCGAACTGACCTACTCTGGTGATGGGATGGCCAAACACCCTAATTGTTGTGCTAGAAACCTCATCCAACTACTGAGGGATCTGGATGCAGAGATCCATGACTAGGCCCCGGGTGGATCTCTGGGAGTCCAATTAGCGAGAATGAGGAGGGTTTATATGAGCGAGAATTGTTGAGACCAAGGTTGGATAAAGCACAGGGACAAATAGCCAAATGAATGGAAACACATGAACTATGAACCAATGGCTGAGGGGTCCCCACTGGATCAGGCCCTCCGAATGGGTGAGACAGTTGATTGGCTTGATCTGTTTGGGAGGCATCCAGGCAGTGGGGCCAGATCTTGTGCTCATTGCATGAGTTGGCTGTTTGAAACCTGGGGCCTATGCAGGATTGTTTGGCTCGGCCTGGGAGGAGGGGACTAGACCTACCTGGACTGAGTCTACCAGGTTGACCTCAGTCTGTGGGGAAGGCTTTGCCCTGGAGGAGATGGGAATGGGGGGGGGGGTTGGGGGGAAGGTGAGGGGGACGGGAGGGGGGAGAACAAGGGAATCCGTGGCTGATATATAGAACTGAATTGTATTGCAAAATAAATTAAAATAAATTAAAAAAAAAAGAAACAGTAAAAAAATAAAAATCTCAGTGCTCAGTCTATGATAGCTACTCTTGAGTTATTTCCAGAGAGCCTGCAGAGGGTCCCTAGATATACAGGTGGTCTTAGGGTTTCCATTGCAATGGAGACACCATGACTACAGTAACTCCTATAAGGAAACATTAATTGGGGCTGGCTTACAGTTCAGAGGTTTAGTATGGTGATACTGTGTTCCCTAAAATATTGTGCACCCTAATAAATGTATCTGGGGTCAGAGAATGGAACAGCCACTAGACAGACATAGAGGCCAGAAAATGGTGGCACTCACACCTTTAATCCTAGCCTTCTGGAGGCAGAGATCCATCCGGATCTCTCTGAGTTTAAAGCCTCGCTGGAAATAGCCAGGCATGGTGACTCATGCCTTTAATCCCACAAAGTGAGCTTTTAATCCCAGGAAGTGATGGCAGAAAGCAGAAAGGTATATAAGGTGTGAAAACTAGGAACTAGAGCCTGGTTAAGCTTTTAGTCTTTAGAGCAGCAGTTTAGCTGAGATGGATTTGGACAAGGACACAGGAGCTTCCAGTCTGAGGAAACAGGATCAGCTGAGGAATTGACAAGGTGAGGTGGCTGTGGCTTGTTCTGCTTCTCTGATCTTCCAGCATTCACCCCAATACCTGGCTCCAGGTTTGATTTTATTAATAAGAACTTTTAAGATTCGTGCTACATCAGGCGCCCAACGTCCGTGTTAAGAATTCATGAAAAAGCTACTCGTCTGTGGCCTTGCGGGCCCCTGCTCAGAACTGAGCTACACTCGACCAGTTGTGGTGGTGCACACCAGTAGGATTTGCTGATGGAGGCAGAGGCAGGAGAATCCCAAGTTTGAGGCCAGCCTAAGAGGCTTGCTAAGGAGAAGCTCCAGCCTGGGATGAGCCAAAAAACATGGTGGTGGGGCATGGAGGCAGTGGCTGCTGCTCTGAGTTGCCGGCTGCTTCTCATCATGTTGGTGACTGCAATGATGCTGCTACCTGGGACAAAGGGTTTACTGCTGCTGGTTCAGAGAAGAATTGCCAGTACCATCGTGTTACAAGAAAGTATGGGCAAAGGTCAGTTTGGAAAAGTTTGGCAAGACAAATGGTGGGGAGAAATTGCTGTGAAGATTTTCTCTTCTAGGGAAGAATGTTCATGGTTCCGAGATACAGACAGACATCAGATTGTGATTGCTCCAAACCACAGAGGAGGCACAAAAAAAAATCTGCAGGGAACCGTGACCACACATAACAGCAACTTTGAAATATTCAAAAGGATGAGGGGAACCCACAACGATTATTCCAGATGGACTTTGGTAAAGCCATTAAGCCGATTAACACCATGGAAAGATCGACTTTGGACTACAAACTGTTTAGGATAATCTCAAGATGGCTAGCTGAGATGATCCAGCCTGACAAACTACTCGAGCAAGACTTGTGACAAGCCCTGCACTTTCCCAATATGCAGAGACTGAACAAATGATACAGGACTTGACAATTAACCCAAAAATTTTCTTTTCAGGATTCCCTAAAGCTGTCATCACCCCCAGAAAGCAGGAAGTAATTTTAAGAAAATAATGCCCACATTCCCAAGAGGTAGGGTGGATGGTTTTACGGTCATTTAATGAGTCATGGATATTGTCATTGTTTATGATGGTTGGTTACAAATTATTAATTGTTAATGGTCAGGCAAAAAGCTGAACAAGATTAGATTCAGAGTTTTTGTTTAAAAAAAAGAGAATATAGATATGAGGTAGATCATTGAATCTACTCTGAGAAAAAAGATAAAGAAATAATAGGATAAATGGGTAAATCATTGAATCTACTCTAAAAAGAAAAAGGGGAAGATATAAAAATGACAAAAGGTAGATTATTGAATCTATTATGAAAAGGAAAAAGAGAATATAGATATGATAAGATAAAAAGGTCAATTATTGAATCTACTTTTTAAAAGGAACTACTTGTTTTAAGTATGATAAGAAATGAAATTTTTTTGTCTGAGTTTATCAAATGTTACTGGAGTGGACATTGTTAATATATATAATGGAGTTTTTTGTCTGAATCTGTCAAATGTTAATGGACTAGACATTGTTAATGTAATTCTTGACTATATATATTGTATATACTTATTGGATATAGTTTTTCTTGTATTAGTTATAAGCTTTTTTAAAATTTTAGACAGAAAGGGGGAAATGTGGTGATATTGTGTTCCCCAAAATATTGTGCACCCTAATAAATGTATCTGGGGTCAGAGAATGGAACAGCCACTAGACAGACATAGAGGCCAGAAAATGGTGGCACTCACACCTTTAATCCTAGCCTTCTGGAGGCAGAGATCCATCCGGATCTCTCTGAGTTTAAAGCCACACTGGAAACAGCCAGGCATGGTGACTCATGCCTTTAATCCCACAAAGTGAGCCTTTAATCCCAGGAAGTGATGGCAGAAAGCAGAAAGGTATATAAGGTGTGAAAACTAGAAACTAGAGCCTGATTAAGCTTTTAGTCTTTAGAGCAGCAGTTTAGCTGAGATGGATTTGGACAAGGACACAGGAGCTTCCAGTCTGAGGAAACAGGATCAGCTGAGGAATTGGTGAGGTGAGATGACTGTGGCTTGTTCTGCTTCTCTGATCTTCCAGCATTCACCCCAATACCTGGCTCCAGGTTTGATTTTATTAATAAGAACTTTTAAGATTCATGCTACAGTTTAGTCTGTTATCATCATGGCGGAAAGCATGGTGACACACAGACAGACATGGTGCTAGAGGTCACTGAGATTTCTACATCTGGATCAGCAGGCAGCTGGAAGAAAGAGTGACACTGGGTCCAGCTTGAGCATCTGAGACCTCAAAACTTACCTCCAGTGATGCACTTTCTCCAACATGTCACACCTACTCCAACAAGGCCATACCTACTTATAGTGCCACTCTCTCTGGGCCTATGGGGGCCATTTTCATTCAAACCACCCCACAGGCTATTAGCATTGCCCTTGGCTATCTTCCAGAATTAGGCAGAAAGACCCCATTGTTCAAGTTTTCTCTATTTCTGCTATTTTGCTTTAGTGTGCATTTTTACAGTTACTGAGCCTCGTTGTTATTAACCAAGGCCAAGAGTTTTCCTAGGACTCATTTTGGGCAGTGAAGTTGTGGGTTTTAACAAAAGTGTAACAAATCCACCTTCACAACACACACAGAATAGAAGGGCCACACTGAATGTGTGGTTTCTCTATTGTCGGTCCATCCTCATCTCCCTGGCTCCCTGACAAACACTGATGTTTAGTTTTATCTTTTCTAGGATGATGGATACTTAAAATTATATAGTTAGCTTTGATTAAGACCAAAATCTTTCATCTTCTAGCAATCTGTAATTGTTTTCTATGTCTCTTTGTGACTTGACTGCTTGATTCTTCCTATTGCTGAAGAACACGCTATTTTATAGATACAGCAAGTTTGTGTGTCTACTCATCTATTAAAGGATAGCTTGGTTACTTTTGTTGGGAGCAACAAGAACACAGCAACTATAAACATTTAAGTGCAGATTTTCATAGGAACATAAGTTTTTGACTCAGTTTGGTCAGATCATATGGTCATGTTATCTTTGGATTGGTAAAAAGTTGCCAACCTACCTTTTGAGGTGACTGCACCAATCTCCAATTCCCCTAGCAATGGAAGTTCCAACTGCTTGGCTTCTTTATCAACCCCAGTTATTGGCAGTGTTTTGGATTTTAGCCATTTCATTTTGGGTACATTTGTTTTAATGTTTAGTTCCCTAATGACTAAGAATATTGGGCATTTTTGTGATTGATTGCCATCTGCATGTCATACTACTTTGCTAAAGTTGCCTAAACTAAGAGTGTTACAACTCTGAGAGCAAGGTAGTAGCATGGCTGGTTTCTTCTGGGGCCTTGCTTGCATCTAGGTGTCCAGATAAATTCATGGTCTCCAAGAGATAGGATCAATTGATATGTATGCACAGATATTGATATAGGAAATGGATTTTACTAGGAGAATTACAGACCACCATTCTGATTATGCCAATTAAGAGTATAAGAGCAACCAAGAGGAGACTAATGCCTCCGAGTCTCTTGGTGCCACATCTCAGCAGTACAGCATTTTTAAGGGCAAAAACCACAATTATATTAATGTTAGATGAGGCTCAGAGTAACCTTGTAACATTTGTTTAGGCAGAACATAGTAGTTACTGCAGACACAGCATGACAATTAATTTAGATTTGTACCGTTGCTGGCTATTTTTTTTTTTTTTTTTTTTTTTGGTTTTTTCGAGACAGGGTTTCTCTGTGTAGCTTTGCGCCTTTCCTGGATCTCGCTCTGTAGACCAGGCTGGCCTCGAACTCACAGAGATCCGCCTGCCTCTGCCTCCCGAGTGCTGGGATTAAAGGCGTGCGCCACCACCGCCCGGCTCGTTGCTGGCTATTTTAAGCCTGTATTATTTTTGGTTAATACATTTGGACCATGAGCAGGATCATGGAAATTCCAAATGTGTTGCCAAGGTGGGCATGGCTGTTGAGGAGTGGAGAGTTGAGAAGTGTCTAAGAAATACAAAATGGAGTCATGACAAAATGGTGTTACCTTAGTCACTACAGAGCTACACAGTTTTGGAGGCTAAAAACTTCCACACAGGCTCTCTGTAGCCTGAATGATAGACTCAGTCCAAGTCAAAAGCTTCAGAACCAGGGAAAACAATTGCCTAACTTAGCCTAAGTTCAGAGATCTAATAACCCAAGGGAGCCGCTAGTGCAGTTCTTAGAGCACAAAGGGCAAAGTGCTAGAGTTCAAATGTCTCAGGGCAGGAGAAAGACATGAGCTCCTGTAGAAAGAAAAGAACTGCTCTCTCCTCTGGTTTTCTGCTGTGTCTGGGTCTCCAGCCAATTGAATGGCCCTGCCTTGCTGAGAAAGATCTCCACTCACAGGCTTACATGATAACACTCTCTTGGATGCACCCAGGGGTATGTATGCTTCACTGAATTTCTAGAGACTATTCACTGGTCCAGTTGTGACTTGAAATTAAGCATCACACTATCTGGTTGTTTTAACAGCATTTCTAGAACCAATAACTCTTTATGCACTGAACTGCTTTGCATCTTTGTCAAAGTTCAGTTAAACATACTCTTTGCATCTACCTCTAGGTTCTCTTTTCTGTTTCACTGATCTGTTTGTCTGTCACTTGAGCTACTCTGTCTTGATTACTGTCATTATAGAGTTTTTCTTCAAGCCAGGTAGTTCCCATATCTGAGTTTGTTCTTTAGGATTATGTTGCCAATTCTGGGTCCTTCATTTACCCTAAAAACTTTAGAATTGGGTAGTTGATATGCACAGAAAAATTGGCTGGGATTTCAGGCAAGACTGCATCAAATCTGTAAGCCAGATCAGAAGAACTGACAACTTAATACTGTCGGTCTCCCACGTCTGAAATCGTCAGCCCTGAATTTACTTAGCTCTCTGTTGACATCTTCACCAGAGTTTGATAGTTTTCCTCATATAAATATCCCATATATCACATTGGATTTGTGTATGAATATTCCATCTTGGGGATCTAACATAATGTGATTTTTTCACCTCAAATTCTACTTACTGACATATCGAGAAACTTTATACCTTATACTCTTAATATAAACATTTATTGCAGCAGACCTTCTCTGGCTTATTTTCAAATTTTTGTTAGTCCTTAAGTGTTTGCTATATAACTTCTATGAACAGTTCTTGTCCCTATGAACAATGCTTGTCCCTGTGAACAGTGCTTGTCCCAGTGAATAGTGCTTGTCCCTAATGATCAGTGCTTGTCCATATGATCAGTGTTTGTCCCCAGTCAACAGAGTTTGTCCCCTGTGAACAGTGCTTGTCCCCTATGAATAGTAGCAATTTTATTTTTCAGTCCCAGTGCATGTGCTTTTTATTTCTTTGTCTCACTTTGGTAGCCAGAACTTCTGTGGAATGTTGAAAGAAAGTGGGCAAAGGACATCCTTACCATAGTCCTGATCTTAGGGAAAAGTTCCTACTTTATCACTTTGTCCTACTTTTGCCATAGTTTGTGTGCCAATGTCATTTGTCAAATTGAGAAAGTGCCCTCTCATTCCTAGTTTCCTGAGCATTCTTCTCATGAACAGGTTTTATATTTTGTCCTGTGTCCTATTCTATGTTAATTGACATGCTGATGTATCTCTTCTTACTCTGATGGTTGATGTAATTATATAAGTTGCTTATTGATATGGACACTCTCTTGGATATTTGAATACATTCCAGTGGATCTACAATAAACTATCTTTATGCATTGTAATTCAACATATTAGCATTTTGTTGAAGGTTTTGTTCCTACATTCAGGAAAATTGCTGTGCATGGTGCTCCTTTCTTTGTAACAGATTTCAGTACCATGGGTATCCCAATGATGATAACTCGTTTCAGCATTGTTGGTAGCCCCTTGGTGGTGATGTTGGATGAGTATCCCAGTGATGTTAACATGTTTCAGTATTGTGCATAACCCACAGGTGGTGATGTTGGAAACTAATCAGAAACTACTTCTGCTTTCCAGAAGACACTTAGAAAATCCATGCCTTTCTTTCTTAAATGAATGGTAGAACTGACCAGTAAAATCGTTCAGGCCAGCATAGTGGTTACATGCTGGTAACTACAGCACTGTGGAAACTGAAGCAGGAGGCTGGCAAATTTGAAACCAGCCTGAGCTACACAGAGAGAGGAAGGAAGGAAGGGAGAAAATGGGGCAGATTCAGACTTGTTTTTAGTTTTTAGAAGATTATTATGATTCAGTTTCTTAAATCAATATAGTGTAGTTAACATGTGGTATACATTGATAGATTACATATATTGAGCTTTCTGAAAGTTTGTCCATATTAAATTTACCTTCTTGTGTGAAATTAGGTGGTTTATGGCTTGTTAGGAAATTCCCTCTATATCATCTAGGTAGTCAATGTCTTAGGCAAAGAGTTATTTTCAGTGTTCTATTATTGTCCATCTTATTTCCATGGAATAACATCGATAATCTCCTTTTTATTTCAATATGGTTGATCTGTATCTTCTTTGTTTTTTTTTCATCTATTTTGTTTTCTTTTTTCTTTTTTTAATGGCTGGCCTAGCTAAAGGTTTATTGATTTATTGATCTTTACACAAAACCAGATTTGACTTTGGTCACAGTTGCTATTGTTTCTTCTGCACTTTTATTGACTGGTGATCTAACTTTTATGATTGATATTCCTCTATTCACCTTAGGTTTTGCTCCTCTTTTTTCTAGTTTAGGTTACTGGTTTTATGTATTTGGATTTTAACATTTGTGTATAGTGGCATAAATTCCTCTCTGAAATCTGCTTCTGAGAGACTTAATTTTCTTTTCATTTACTGCATAATATTTTTCTTAATGTTTTCATCCAGCTTTTTCATTGACCTATGTGGATTTAAGATATGTTTTGATTTCAAACTATTTGATCATTATCTTTCTATTACTGATTCTAAATTTAATTCCACTGTGACCTAGAGTACTTTATATGATTCTGCTTTCATATATGTATATCATGGTCCCAAATGTGATTTATCTTGGTGAATTTTCTATGTGGATTTAAGAAGAGTATGTTCTCTTGTTGAATAAAATATGTAGGTGTCAATCAAAGCCGGTTGACTGATGGTGATACTTTTTTCAGCAGCCACGCATTATTGGAAGATGAATGCACTCTGAGAAATATCAGTCAGCACCCTGAACGTTGTGTAAACATCATAGAGTGTACATTCACCAAGCAGTAGCTCCTACAATACCTATACATTATATGTAACAGCCTACTGCTTCTAAGCTACATGCCTATACAGCATGTTATGTCAATGAATACTGTAGGCAACTGTAATGCAAAGGATTTAAGAGTGTGTGTATCTAAACAAGCTTACACATAGAAAAGATGCTATGAAAATGTGAGGTAATAGTAACTTTCCACAGACATCTCTGAGTCTCCTCAAGAGCCATGCGGTCCTCGGGACTGCGTATGTTGCTTATTTCCTGCATTGTTCTTTACAGTTACAAAATAGATGTTGGTGTCTCCCTCTGTAGTATTAGGTTTCTTTGCATCTCCTTGCAGTATATTATCTTTTGTTTCATTATTTTGATGTTCTGTTTTGTGCATATGTTGAGGATTGTTGTGTCTTCTTGGAGAAGTGGTCCCACATGCAAAGTCCCTAATCTGAAACATTTTGTTCTGTTGTGACTTTTGTTCAGTCTAAGGTGGTTGTTACTCCAGCTTTATCCCAATTACCTCTGATTGCTCTTTTATTTAAAGTTATTCTCTATAGACAAAGCAGGTTGACTTTTTCTGTTGTTGTTAAGTCACATTGATAATGTCCGTGTTATGTTTGGGGTACTTAGACTGTTTGCACACACTTGAAATGATTTTTATATCTTTAGATTAGTGTCTGTCATGCCTGTGACTATCTTCTCATTCATTGCATTTCTTTCTTTCAATATATCTTCTTTGCCTTGCTTTTTGTATTCTTTTGTAGGACTTAATAGTTCCTTCTTTTATTTCCAGTGCTAAGACTGAACATACAATGTCACTCATGCTAATAGATCATTGTACCACTGAGCTGCACATTGGACCCTACTTATTAAGGTTTGGATTCACATATAACAATTATGTATATTTATTGGTTACATTGTGATGCTTTCATACATGTATATATTGTGTAATGAACAAAGCAAAGTTATTGGCTTATGAATCACCATAAACATTCATCATTTCCCTGTGGTGAAAACATGTGGAACCTTCTATTGTGAAACATAAATTAGTGTGGGCTACATCATCCTATTGTGTGATGAGCACCAGCTCTATTCTGCCTGACAGCTACAGTAACACTATGACCTTTGGCCAATCTCTTCCCATCCCTACCCATCTGTTCTCTTCAGCCTGTGGTACCCACTCCTCTCAACTTCCGTAAAGCCACCTTTTGTTGGATTTCACATCTGAGTAAGATCAGGTGACATTTGATTCTCTCTGTCTGGCTTACTTCACTTAACATGATGCCCTCTGTGTTATCAACTGAATGTTTGGTTGATCTTTGCTCTCATGTTGTTAACTACAGTGGCATACTTTCGGTTGCTCTAAAATAATACACACTTACCTATAATTCATGTAGTTCACTCTCTAACACCACCCCAATTCTCAAGGTGGAGATACCACATAAGGAGTATTCCCAGTGTTTTCTTCTCATTCCATATTGTGTTGTCAACGCTCACCACATTTATGTGGTGATATTGTGTTCCCCAACATATTGTGCACCCTAATAAATTTATCTGGGGTCAGAGAACAGAACAGCCACTAGATAGACATAGAGGCCAGAAAATGGTGGCATACACACCTTTAATCCAGCATTCCAAAGGCAGAGATCTGTCTGGATCTCTGTGAGTTCAAGGCCACACTGGAAATAGCCAGGCATGGTGACTCACGCCTTTAATCCCAGGAAGTGATGGCAGAAAGCAGAAAGGTATATGAGGTGTGAGGACCAGGAACTAGGTCTGGTTAAGCTTTTAGGCTTAATAGCAGCAGTTCAGCTGAGATTCATTCTGGATGAGGACTCAAAGGCTTCCAGTCTGAGGAAAGAGGATCAGCTGAGGAATTGGCAAGGTGAGGTGGCTGTGGCTTGTTCTGCTTCTCTGATCTTCCAGCATTCACCCCAATACCAGGTCCCAGGTTTGTTTTTATTAGTAAGAACTTTTAAGATTCGTGCAACACATTTAACCATCAAGTACAATTACTCAATACATACTGATTATTATCACCTTAAAAACTCCCCTATCAGGTCAGTTAGGAGCAATAAAAATATATTGGCCTGATTTCTCTCCATTTATTCACCTTTGTTTGCTTTTTTTGACATAGATGCAATATTTTACTGTCGATTATTCTCTTTCACTGCACACCTTTAAACATCTACTAGACAGCTCTACTGGAAAAGAAAACAAACAGACAAAGGAAAATGTATCATTCAAATTTTATGTATCTGAAGAACTTTCTATGCCTGCATTTGTGTATGTATGTGTGTGTGTGTGTGTGTGTGTGTGTGTGTGTGTGTGTGTGTGTGTGTGTACTGAGACAGAGACAAGGCCTGGCAACTCAACAGGCTGTAGACCAGGCTGACCTTGAACTCACAAATGTTGGAATTAAAGATACACACCATCACACCTGGCTCTGCCTTCTTTTTAAAGGCAGTGAACTGGATGCAGAATCCTAGATTGATGGCATTAGAGAACCCAGACTCTAAGCAGAGAGGGCTACAAGATGAGCAAAAACACACCGCACCGCTGCCAGCAGCTCGGAGGTGGCTTGACTACTACCACACAATATAGGCTGCACATTAGCCAGGCCTCACCCCACTAAGGGAAGGAGTGACCCCTGTCACATACGCTAAGTCAGGTATGGCTCTCTCCCTGCCCGAGTCACCTAGTACAGCTCACATACTTACTAGGTCTACTTCCTGGGAAACTTCTCAATGCCGATAACATGCTTTGTTTCAGGGGGCTGAAATTCTACCTCCGAGAGCCTGTCTGTGCTACAGTAGATGAACTTACTGCACACAAAGCAGCACTAAATGGATGCAATGGGTCCAAAATAAGATGATGATTTTTTTTCAGCTGAGGACTTACTGTATTATTTTTTTAACAAATACTTACTGTGTGCCCAAGTTGGGATTTTGCTGAACAGTAGGGGCATAATAACCAACATTTTGTTTAAATTCATACAATATCTGAGTCATCTTACTAAACAAGACAGAAAAACAAGATCAGGCCTCACTGAAAAATATTTTAATCAGGAGGAGCAAGTGATGAATGAGGCAGATAAATAGGAGGATTGAAAGCATAGATTGTTCCCATCTACGTGAATATAAAAACGCATTTTTGAATAATTATGGCAAATAAAGCGTTTTTCTCCTTTTTATTAGTTCTTTGAGAATTTCATACAATGTATCTTGATCACAATTACCTCCCAGATTCAGCACCCTTCCCAAACACCCATCTACTGCAAAAAGCAGTTTCTCTTGTGACAGCTAAGAGATGCATTAATCTATGGCTATACCAATGAGACATAAGGGGTTGGCTTAATACAGTGTCCACTTGGCAGAGTAAGTGTAGATCCTCCCCTATGGCCTAAGATCTATCTATCCATGGGTTCTTTGTGTCAGGCATGAGTTCTTTCTTGTGGAGAAGGCCTTAAGTCTCATGAGAAGTGGTTGGCTACTCCCATCACATTCTTGTTCCTAATGCACCAGGGGGCATATCCTCCAGGCTAGTCTTTATTGTAGTTCCTGGCCCTCACAGCTAGGTAAGATTGAAGATTACTTTTCTCCTCTGGTATCATACATAGCACCTTCCAGCACTATGAAAGCTAACCAGTAAGAAGGAAGCTTCCAGGTCAGTACCAGTTTGAGTTTTCCATGTTCTATGACTCAAGTATATGTGACATCTTTAGCAATAGGGTCTTACTATTTTGGAGGGTAACCAAGAGCATTGACAATAACCTGTAATATTTGTGGGGCTGTGGAATCGCACTAGCTAACAACTACAACGGGAGTAACTTATTCCTTACTTGGGGCTTTTTATTTGTAAACCTGTGATATCTAGTTGGGGGCATTGTTGCCTTGTTATAGGATAACTCCATGTAAATTCTTTAAACAGGTGTGTGTGTGTGTGTGTGTGTGTGTCTGAAGTAGTGTGTTTTCATACAACTTTTGTAAAATTTTCTTAGTGTTAGGTTTTCTTCCCTATGTTCCTTCCTCTACACTGCCTCCCATCCTCTACCTCATTTAACCTTCCCTGTTCTGTTATTCTCCTTTGACTCTTTATACCACTCAGTCTCCTCTCCCTTAACATCCACCCATACAACCCTGAATAATTTCTTGATCTCTGTGGATATTCCAAATGGAACACATATCTAGAAATTCAAATATAACATCAACAAATTGAAAGAAAACATGAATGTTTGTCTTTCTGGGTCTGGATTATCTCACTCAGAATAATCATTTCTGCTTCCATCCATTGACCTGTCAATTTTATAACTTCATTTTCTTAACAACTGAATAATGTCATTATCCATACATTAGTTTATAGCCATCTAGGCTCTTTCCATACCCTGGCTATTGTGAGTAAGCTTCAATATGTAATAGAATATAGAGCTTTGGGGTACGTGCCAAAAAGTGGTATAGTTGGATCATGTAATAGATCTAGTTCAAGCTTTTGGAAGAATATCCACACAGAATTTACAGGTTGCACCAGTTTGTACGCCCAATAGCAGTGAATAAGCATTCCCCTTCTCCCACATCCATGTCAACATTTGCGCTCTCTCTCTCTCTCTCTCTCTCTCTCTCTCTCTCTCTCTCTCTCTCTCTCACATCTTAGCTATTCTGACTGGGGTAAGATAAAATCAAAAGGTAGTTTTAATTTGCATTTCCATAATAACTAATGACATGGAACATTTTTTAAATGCTTCCTAGTCATTTGTATTTCTTTTTTGAGGATTCATTGCTTAATACCATGCCCCATTTCTTAACCCTTAACTGGGTTTTTTGTTTTCTTGATGGTTAACATTTTTTGTTTTTGTTTGTAGATCTTTCTAAGTTCTAGATGCTGTCTGTCAGATGCATAATTCTTAGTTTTTTGCCACTCTGTAGGTTGCTTTGTCATTCAAATGATGGCATCCTTTGCTATACAGAAGTTTTTTGGTTTTATGAGGTCTCATTTATTCATTTTAATGCCTGTGCTATTGGTTTCCTGTTCAGAAAGTCCAGTCCTGTATCAATGAGTTCAAGTGTATGCCCTACATTTTTCTCTATCATATCCAGGGTGTCAGGTTGTACGTTGATATTCTTGGTCCATTTGGAGTTGTGTTTTGAATGGTGAGAGACAGGGATCTGGTCTTACTTCTACACGTAGCTATCTAGTTTGACTAGCACCATTTGTGGAAGAGTCATGCTATCTTTTCTCCAATGTGTGGTGTTGGCCTTTTTGTCAAAAGGCAGGTGGCAGCAGGAGTTCTAGCTTTTATATGGCTCCTCAGTTCTTTCCTATTAATCAATATGTTTGTTTTACATAAATTTCCTGCTATTTTTATTTTTATAGTTCAGTAGTATAACTTGAAACCTGGCATGGTGATACCTCTAGCAGGTTTATTACTCTGTTTTCATGTTCAGGATTTTTCTTTTTTTACTATCCTGGATGTTTTGTGTTTCTATATGAAATTTAGTGTTATTTTTCAATTTCTGTAAGGAATTATGTTGGCATTGCACTGGGATTTCCATTGAATCTACAGATTGCTTTTGCAAGTATGGTCTTCTGTATAAGATTAATCCTACCCGCCGGGCGGTGGTGGCACACGCCTTTAGTCCCAGCACTTGGGAGGCAGAGCCAGGCGGATCTCTGTGAGTTCGAGGCCAGCCTGGTCTCCAAAAGTGAGTTCCAGGAAAGGCGCAAAGCTACACAGAGAAACCCTGTCTCAAAAAACCAAAAAAAAAAAAAAAAAAGAAAAGAAAAGAAAAAGAACAGTGAAAAAAAAAAGATTAATCCTACCAATGCATGAGCATGGGAGGTCTTTCTGTCTTTTGGTATCTTCTTCAATTTAATTTTTCAGTGTCTTGAAATGTTTATTGTACAAGTCTTTCACTCTCTTGGTTAGATTTATTCTAAGAAAATTTTGAGTGTGTTGGGGATAATGTTTCACTGATTTCTTTCTCAGGATGTTTGTCCTTTGTATATAGGAACACTGCTGATATCTGTGTGTTGATATTGTATTCTGACACTTTGCTAAATCACCTGTAGAAGTCTTCTGGCGGAGTCTTTAGGATATTTTATGTATTGAATCAGATCATCTTCAAAGAGGGATATTTTGACTTCTTCCTTTCCTATTTGTATCTCTCTTTATTTCTTTCCCTTATCTTTCAGCTCCAGGTATGACTTCAAGTATGGTGGCTAGAGAGTTGCTGGTATGCAACTGGCAAATATCTGGTAAGTCTCAAAGGAAAAGAACAGGCTAAGAGGTATTGGTCTATGGCAACCAACTGCAGGGTTTGAATGATATTAAGCTGTGTTGCTGGGAAGGGGTGGGCGTGTATCCTAATTGTGACTCTTCAACATGTGTGCTACCTAAAGTCTCTTCAGCATTTTCATCTCAACCATTACCTTCTGAATGATCCTTAGCATTTTTATTCTCGGCTTTATTCCATCTGCTCTCATATACCATGTGTGTTTCCCATTAAAGCATACAGGGTTTTATATTTTCCAGTTACATAATGGTTGGCTTGAATGAGAAATGTGCCCTATAAGTGCAACTATTTAGGTACTTGGTCCCTACTGGGTGGCAATCTTTCAGAAAGTGGTGTGGCCTTGCTGAAGGAAATCCGTCACTGGTTGTAAATCTGAGAAATCATGACCTTACTCCACTTCAAGTTCAGTTTCTCTGCTTTGTCGTTATGGTGAGACAGCACATGTAGATTCAGGATTGACAGTCTGCATAGCATTAGTGACCTCTGGACAAAGGATTTTCCTTCTTTGTTTGGAACCTGGCTATGAGGGAAATAGGCCAGGAAAACAGTGGCTTAGAATGTGAGACCCCCATAAAGGTAGTTTGCAGTGTAGACCTTGGATGGATAGGTTTGTACCGAGAAGTACACACACATCACCACCCTGAGAAGGTCCCCTCCCAACAAGAGAGTTACAGGTGATAAGGGGTGATGCAATGGGCAGCGAGGGAACTGGGAACACAGGGACTTGGAAAGAGGTTGCCTAGAGCAAGTAGGGAGCATTGACTGTACGTGACACTGGAGCACTTCATTACAGAAGCTAGAAACACGGTTAATAACTTCTCTATATGTGTAGACGTGTCTGATGAGCCAAAAGAGACACTGTGCCATTTCCCCATTCAATATTCCACCTAGCAATATCAAATTTTACAAATAAAAAACCCAACCCATCTTGCTCAGCCTCTGAACCCACTTATCCAATAATTCTTTGGCTCTCATCACAATTTATCTCTGCTGTTGCCTTGGGAGACATTTGTGTTGCAAAATTTCATGGAAAATATATCTCTCTAGCTGGCTTGTGCAGAGGGATAAGACTATTGTAGACATTTATAATTTGAGAACAATCAGTGTCTCTCCTCAGGGAGAGAATTCAGATAATTTAAAACTTGATTATTAATGTAAAAATAATGGAACACTGATCCTTTCATTTCCAAGCAGCATCAAAATGTCTTTATCCACAAAAGATTTGTGGAAACAAAAGGCAGTTGACAGCCTAAGATGATGAATAACTTGAAATACAATTAATTTTAGGACTCTTGAAAAGTAATGCATTTATATCACTACAAGTGGTCACAACTAATCACCACCTAAGGAATAACCATAAGCTCATAAATTGGTTATATGTTCTGTATTTACTATAGTTTCTGTGATTGCTTGAACTCTTACTTCTGGCAAGGTCTGGTGTTCAATTCAAAATAATTACTAAGTAAAACAGTGAAGGACAAGATTTTGCTGTGAAAAGGTGACCAGGTGCCGAGACTGCCTGGGGCTGATTTGGTGGCTAGGCAGTTCAGCTTCACAGAATTCTTCAACTGTGAGTTTCATGGGGACAGTGGGGGGGGGGGGGTTAGATATGATCAAAATACACTGTGTATGTGCATGAAATTGTCAAAGAATAAATTTTAAAATCTTACATTAAAATATGCTGTTTGGGGAGGTCCTTTGGGGAATATCTAAGCTTCTATTTTTAGGGCCCAATGAGAATTTCAGAGCTATCCAAGAGATAAGCAATTAAAAGTGTGCTGTGTGGAGACATTTGCAAATCTCACAGCAAAGAAACATGTTCGTTGAACATGGCTTGTTTTGTTCTGATTTGACACATCTGGCTGTATCTTCTAGGCTGGCTTGAAACTCATGGTTCTCCTGCCTCAGCCATATGAACTCATCCTACCTCCTGCCTCCTCTAGCCATAACCCTTGCTATAACTTCTTTTCACCCACATGCTCCTCCTCACAGCCAAGTGTGGATGTCACTTGTAGAGACTGACATCACTGTAGGAATCTTCAGCAGCCTGGAGTGGAAGGCAGAAGCTGGAACGTTCAAAGGCACCAAAAGGAAGACACAGTAAAATAATAACAAGGGTTGAAAACAAGCAGGCAGACAGGAAGAAGTCCTCCCTTGCATGCTAGGAAGAGTCTTTTAGGGACAATCGTTTGTGGAGAAAGTGGTTTCTCTTCCTTTAAATAACTTTAAAACTTCTTGGAGCTGTTCTTTCTGTTAAAATAAAGCCCCACCAAGAAAACTACAAGGGACAGAATCATTTAGTCATTCGGACTCATCTGGGTGGCAGAGTGAGCTTTGCTCGTTATTCTGCTGTCAAATGCTACATTCTCTGTCCAGGTGGCATACCCATTGGCCATTCTGAGCATGCAAAGCGTGACTGAACAGTGCCTGTTCAGGAATTTGCTTCCCTCTGTATTCAATGCCAAGCCTTTCTATGTGAACTCACAAGCATCTTTCCAAGAAAAGTTGCTCTTTTTGTTTGGGAAGTCATTGTTTTAGGAATTGTCCTCAGTGCTTTTTATACTTACACAAGTCATGCTACTTGTAGTTTTGTTTTGTTTTTGTTTGTTTGTTTGGTGTTGGTTTTTTTTCTTCTTCTTCTTTTTTTTTTTACTCTTTTACTCTTTGGTTCTTTGGGGGCTCACCATCCAGTTACCAAATCAATACACGGAGGCTTTCTTTCTTTCTTTCTTTTTTTTTTTTTTTTTGATTTTTCAAGACAGGGTTTCTCTGTGTAGTTTTGGTGCCTGTCCTTGGATCTCACTCTGTAGACCAGGCTGGCCTTGAACTCACAGAGATCCACCTGACTCTGCCTCCTGAGTGCTGGGATTAAATGTGTGCACCACCACCACCCAGCTTTAATCTGTCTTATAAATGCCTGACTTTAGCTTGGCTTTTTTCCAGAAAGCCAGCTTTTCTTAAGTTAAATTATCCCATCTATCTTTTGCCTCTGGGCTTTTATCTTTCTCTATTTCTTTATACTTTTCTCTTTTTTTGGGGGGGGGGGGTTCAAGACAGGGTTTCTCTGTGTAGTTTTAGTGCCTGTTCTGGAACTTGCTCTGTAGACCAGGCTGGCCTCAAACTCACAAAGATCCACCTGACTCTGCCTCCCAAGTGCTGGGAGTAAAGGCATACACCACCACTGCCTGGCTCAAGAAGTATTTTATTTTACATGAGATTACAATTAAGAGATTGCTTTTAGTTTCAGGATAGACTAGATTTTTAAACTATGTTGAGGTGGTGAAAAAAAAAAAAACTATGAGGACTTTTGAAGTTGGACTAAATGCAGTTAGGGGATGGGGGGCTAGGGAATGGAATGTGGTGATTTGAATGTGAATGCCCCCTCCATAGATCAGATGTTTGAATACTTGGTCCTTAGTTGATGAAGGGGATTAAAGAGGTGTGGCCTTGTTGGAGGAGGTGTGTCACTGGGAGTAGGCTTTGAGATTTCAACTAACTCATGCGATCCCCTCCTTTCTGTCTCCTATGCATAGTAGTGGATCAAGGTGTGAGCTCTCAGCTGCACACTGCCTTTGCCGTCATGATCTCTAGCCCTCTGAAAGTATAAGACAAATTAAGCACTTGTTTTTATAAGTTTCCTTGGCCATGGTATTTTTTCATAGCAATATGAAAGTAACTGAGACAGGCCTCATATAGTTGCGCATTGGTTGGTGCTATACTTTAATCAGCTAGCCTGTCCTCTCCATCCAGGTATACTGTGTGATAATACTATGATGAGGAACTGTGTGATAATTCTCGGACTGTTAGGTGCATTCATTCTTTCAGTATCCTTGGAGGCAAAAGGCACATTGGTTCTGCCCTGATCTCATCTCCAAGCAAAACAGTCCTCGGCAGCTCCTCTTCTGACATTGGCCCGGGCCTAAGGGGACACCTTTCTGGGGGTGCCCTCATCCTTCCACTAGGATGACACTAAGCATCCTTCTTTTTCATTTTCCAGTCTGCTTCTTGTTGGGCCTCTTGGTCTCAATTGACAAAAAATTCTGTTGTAGCCGCTAATACTTGGCTACCACCCACTCCAGAAAAGCCCTGTAACTTCTGTGGTTTGCATTAGATGTCTCTTGAGGTCTGACCAACAATGACTGCAGCAACCATTTGCTGATTCTCAGCTCTTTCTGGGTTGATAAGGGGCACAAAGGGAGAATGCTTCGCTTAGCCTCTTAATATCCATTTGGGCTCTTTTCAGGTCCCCAGAGTACCTCTCAAGATTTGCTCGTGCTCATGGCCTTTGGCTCTCTTTCCTCCTAGCCACTTAAAAGAGCCTCTTGGTAATGCTTGAGCATTTGAAATTTTCAGCCATCATTAGGGTCCCAGTGGTGGTGTTCCCTGGGGAAGTGATGTTGGGCTGAAGACGAGAAATTTGTTGTCCTTGCTGGGGAGTGTTCCTACAATCATTTCAATATAGACTGGTCTGTGTAAGTCTGTAGTGTTCTTCACTATTAAACAGACTCAGGAAAACCTGGGGCTACTCAGTCTGTGGACTTGTAGGTCTGAATGATGGACTGCATCGATCAGTCACAGCTTGATGTTTCTCAGTAAATGAAACACTTCCAGTTCAGGACCTCAGTGATGGTGAAAGAAACAATGTGAAGGAGCATTGGTCCCTTGTGCCCAGCTGTCCTAATTAGGGTTACTATTGCTGTGATAAAACACCATGACCAAAAAGCAAGTTGGGGAAGAAAGGATTTATTTGGCTTACACTTCTGCATTGTAGTACATCATTAAAGAAATCAGGACAGGCCCTCAAACAAGGCAGGAATCTGGAGTCAGGATTTGATGCAGAGGCCATGGAGGGATGCTGCTTACTGGCTTGCTCATCATGGCTTGCTCAGTCTGCTTTGTTATAGAACCTAAGACCACCAACCCACTGATAGCACCACCCCTAATAGGCTGGGCTTTCCCCCCATTTTTGTCATTGAGAAAATGTCCTACAACTGGATCTTATGGAAGCATTTTCTCAATTGAAGTTCCTTCCTTTCAAATGATTCCAACTTGTGTCAAGTCGACATAAAACTAGCCAGGACATGAGCCATCTTGATTATAGTATAGTAGGTGACCCACCCCCACCCCACCCCCACCCCAGGCAAGCTTTGCTCAGTTGCATTTGTAAGGCATCTTGGTACCTATGGGGAGGGGGAATTGCCAGAAAAGTCCTCTTGATGTTTCCTGGCTGGAGTATATAGGGTTAAGACTGGCAGTTCTGAGTGGTCCCAATCAGGGGTGACTCAAATGACTTCACAGGATGGGTGAATTCAGGAGTGTAGATGTTCTTTGGTGGATACTTCAGTTGTGGTGGGTGTGGGGAGCGCAGAAGGCAATGGAGAATACAGTGAGACACAGGATGGGAGAGAGTTCTCCTGTTCCCCAGACAAAAGTGGCTTCCTGGTTCTAGTCAGCATTTTGGAGGAGACTTCATCCAGGCCATCAAGATTTTACAGTTCCTTTCTAGACAGGCTTTCAGCTAAGGTGGACAAAAAAGACTATGTCTTGCCTGCAGTCATTGTAGGAGAATTGGTCTGGTACTGGAGACCCTCTTCCCTGATAATTCTGAACAATCTGCTAACTAGTTCTTTATCTGGTGACCCTACAGAGGGCTATCCCACTCCTAATGAAGGCCAATATATTTCACAGGATGCACAGAGTTTTCTAGGAGTCAACACTAAGAATATGCCTTTTTGAAAATTTTTATCATATACTTTAAGGGGGGAGTCTACTTTGTTTGACACCCATTTTGTCCATCTAAAAGATGACAGTAACACATACAACAGGAAAGGAGGGATAAGCAATTGCTTCGTCTATCACTGGCCATACTCCTTGGGGAAATTTCAGGTACCTATTAGCATTGTTGGGACTACATAAACCCCAACATCAGAATCATTCGAAGGACCATTAAAGATTGCCATTGACAATAGATTGGGATTCCATCATCACCTCAGCTTATGGTTGAATTAGAGCTCTCCCATTGTCCATCTAACTCACACTCACAGAGTCTCCAACCTGCCACTTCATGCAGTTTTGTCTCCTGAAACTACTTGGGTTACTCTGGAAGGTGGTCAGGCTCTCCTGCCACTTAGGGACAGACATACCAAAATGAAACTGGTTTTTGGAGTCTGATGGAAAACAATCCCTTGGCTGATTGCTGGGCCTCACTGGGTCCTTTGTGGTCCTGGAATCCTTGTCCCAGCACACAGGGAAAAATATTCCCCTATGGATCAGTTGGTCCATTACCACCAGGTGAGGTCACCTCTCCCATCATCCCACAGTTCACATTCTACCAACAAGGGAGGTGAATCATTGTCTCTAAATCCCAGAAGAATCCCCAAGAGATGTAAAGGTGCCACGGACTGGCCCATCAGGGGTACCACGACCGTAGGGGGACCAGAGCTTGCGTAGTCAGGAAGGCAAGGATTCGGCGAATGACAGACAGACAACATACTCAGAAGTGGTTTGAATCTGCTGTAATTTTACTTCTGCAAATCAGTAGTTTATATACAGAAAAGAAAACTATCAAGTCATACAAGGAACAACAAGAGCTTGGCAATAATTCAATTACATCATCTTTAAAAAAACAGCAAGCACACAATTATTAATCGGCGCTAGACATATCCCTTCACCCACAAGAACTTTATGACCCAAAGAGCAGTCTGTGTTTTTTAAACTTAGTATGGTCCCTAGACTTGTGTAGGCTTCTTGCAGCTGTGTCCTTCATCTTTATCTCAGCTGCTCGGTAGTTTATTATGCACTTCTACTTTTCTGGTTCTCATGACCCACTTAGTCAATTTGGATGTTGTAGATCCTCCCTAAGTCTTTCTTTAGTTCTTTTATCACATATCTATTCTAATATAAAACCTTTTTACCTGCTGGAATATGGACTCTTGTACTTTTACGCTTGTAAGGGGAAGGGGTTCTGCTGTAGTCCTTAAGTTTCCCATGCTGAACTTCCTCAACAGAGGGGCCCATTATCTGCCTCCTATGAGATAACGTTTTTTACCATAAATCACTTTAGTTGGGATTCCTAAAGGATTCCTAGTGGGTGAGTGTTCATTCCCTAGAAGTGCCTGAACTATTATATTTTCTATTATCTAGTGGCTTGAGGTCTTTAAGGAATAGCTCATTCTGCTATATCTAAATAAGGTCCATGTCCAGCTTCCCCTTTCCTCCATAGTTCACAATTCATTAGTTTTGGCTGTGTTTTATAGATTAATTAGAACATTATCAGAAAAGCAGTTATACACAACCCATAGCCCAGAGAGCTCATGATCTGTGAAGCACGTCTCCTTCAAGAAGGAGGCATAACACGGGCAGTCTGCCAGGGACCTCCAGGGAGCTTAGTCCCGTGGGACACGTATCTCCCGTCCGCTATTATTGACATAATTGTTTATGTCACATGGACGACACTGGAGTTGGTGTGGCATAAAGGGATTTTTATACAGAGAGAAGGATGCTGAGGCTCCCTGTTAAAGAGCAACGCTTGCTTGTGCCAGCACTGGTCAATGGATTCATGTGCAAAAGCTGAGCTCCAAGTACATACACAAGGAACATTTTCTACTATCTTTCGTTAGCTCCCTGGTACATTTTAGCCTCCCTGTTTCCCTTACATCACAATGTACATTCTGATTGGGTGGTCTGTGTTTTAGCGTCACGACAGAGTCATACAGATGCACACAAAAGACTAATTATGCCATGTTGCCTTCCTTTTGCTCTGGGAGGACCCTTACCACGACGTAAATTTTAAGTTGGTTCTGTACCTAGAACATTCCATATTCTTCATAATCACTGAAGTTCTAATCAATTAATCAGTCTTGAGAAAGTTTCTCACTTTGAAGGTACAGGTATTTCGGGACTTGGGATTATTGGATTAGGCAAAGATCTATTAAAGGATAAAATCAGTTAGGCACACTCATGACACAGAATAAGGTGGACGCTGCTGTCATTGGCCTGCCGTTCTGCCAAAGAGTGATGGGAACCAAACTGTAAGCCACCCTTCTCCTCTCTGCTGCCTGCAGTCTGCTCTGACCAGCCCAAGAGAGAGGGAGTGACTCCCTTCATACAAATTCTTAAAGGGTCACGTACCCTCAGAGAAGACCATGCCCATGGGCCAAAGCAGTCCCGTTTGATCACTTGTCCGAATGGCAGAAATTCCACAACATACAGCTGCTTTCTGAGAATCTTCATTCACAATAGACAGAATGATAGATGAGAGAAGGGGGGAGAGGGAGGGGAGGGGAGGGGAGGGGAGGGGAGGGGAGGGGAGGGAAGGGAAGGGAGACAGACAGACTGAAAAACAGCCCCATGATCTGCTATCTTCAAACTGAACGTTCAGGAAAATCAGGTGGTATAATTCAGAGTTTAAGAGCCCGAGAACTGGAGGCGTTAATGCTAATAAATCCCACTAAAGGGCAGAAGAGTGAAGCCGGAGGCTGTGGCGCACACCTTTAATCCCAGCACACAGGAAGCAGAGCCAGGCGGATCTCTGTGAGTTTGAGGCCAGCCTGGGCTACTGAGCGAGATCCAGGACCGGCACCAAAACTACACAGAGAAATCCTGTCTCGAAAAACCAAAAAAAAAAAAAAGGAGCAGAAAAGTGGCTCGAGAATAAGCAACAAGGCAGATAGAAACCAGTGACTTGCTCCCACCTCCCCTTTCATTCTTTGCAGGCCCTCTACAGACTGGATTATGCCCCTCACACTGAAGATGGGTATGTTACTGTGTCCACCAGTTCCAGTGTTAACTTCACCTGGAAACACCTGGAAGACATACCCAGAAGCAGTGTTCTGATTGCTTTATGACCCACTCAAGTTGACACAGAGTTGACCAGCAGTGTAGTGACTGTTTTCCAATCTTTTAATGTTATTATATCCACATACCACTTGACTTTGCAGACATTTCAAAACCATGGACTGATTGAACTGTGGATACCTTAGGTTCTACTCAGAAGTGCTGTTTCTAAAACCTTTCACTTAGTCAGACAAAAGGAGCTTTCCTACCACACAGGTTCAACTAAGTGCTGTGGGAAGACCACACTGAGAGGGTCAAGAGAAGGGCATTGCCAGCTCTGAACCCAGTGAGGCTGAACCTAAGGCTAGGAACATCGTGCACTGTCCTGAGGACACATGAACTGTACGAAGTTAGTCCTCTTACTCTTCCACTGAACCATGAGTATCTAAAGTCTCCAAGGATGCTTCTTACACACACATGCTGTAGTCCTCACAGTAGGCTCCATGACAGCTACACAGTCCACAGCTGAGTCTCTCTCCCACACGTTGAGGTGGTTACATCCCTCTCCCTATTTTGAAGAGTAGGAAAACACAGAAAAGTTTGCAGGAGAACCTAATGAGAACCTCAGCTGTGGTCTGGGGATGCAGCTAAGTAGTGGAGCCTTAGAACGCAGCAAGTGCCTATGTTTCATCCCCAACACTGCAAAAAAGAAAATGGAAGGAAAACGAGCCCCAGCTCTTAAGCATACAAGCTGAGCCCACTCAATGGATGTTAGAGCCTGGGTAGCCCTCTGTGAAAACAGTCTCCTACCACCCAAAGTTTATACTCAACCTCACCTAGGTCTCCAGAGCACAGGAACCTCTCTGTCCTCTCATTCAGAGTCCTTCATTGTTTGGCTCCTCAGTACCTACCTACCTACACATGAAATGAGAGTCACACACACACATGCAGACACACACACACACACACACACACACACATTAGAATAGTGAGTTGTACCAAATTCAGTGCCCTGGTTGCAACTACTGTTCTCTCGATATGACTCTCGAGGTAGCACTGGGGGAAACCAAGCAGGTAAGGAATCCTTCATGTATCTCTATGTTGTTTCTCACAATTACATGTCAACTACAATTATCTCCACAAAATTTGATTAGAAAGAAGTCTTATCTACCTAAACTTCAGTCCTACTCCCCAGTAAAGGCCCTTTTTCTGCACAGTTCAAGCTGGCTGAGACCCAATTGTGCCAATGTTTCTTCCTCACTGGCTTTAAGCCACCATGCAGCACGTTCCACTCTCTGAACACTGCACTCAGTAGCAGTTATAAACAGAACAGCAGGGCATGAGCTACAGAGAAACAACACTCCTGCTCCAGAAATATCAGATATGGCTGTGGTCTGCACACTCAGAGCCCATGAATCTGAGATGTTGGCCACCAAAAGCCACACCGTAAATCTCAGTTCTGCTCAGGGAAGCTGCCTTAGTTCACAATCTAAATTACAGCTTGAGCAAAATGGGAGCTGTGCTTCTAGATAAACACTCAGCTTTTGCACAGCCATGCTTCCTGTTCCCTCGCAGGGACAAACTGATGCTTTCCTCATGGGAAAAGCCCACCTTCACAGAGTCAGTGGTAGAGCTGGCAAAGTTCTCACTTCCCTATCATAGTTTTATATATATATATATATATATATATATATATATATATATATATATATATATATATATATATCTTTGTAGAAAACAAAAGGGAAAGATTTTTTAAAAATTGACTCCAGTTTCTATCTTTGAAAAGGCTTCTGATCTTGGATCAAAATATGACCTGACAAAGAACAAGTTTCGTCTTTGTTTGGAAATCAGGCTGATTTGCTGGCTTACTTCTTCTTACTTTTTAAAGTAAGTCTCACTCTATTACTCAGGATGACCTTGAACTCAGGATCCTGCTGCTTCTGGCTCCTGAGTACTGGGATCACAGGTATGCCTCACCACTGTGGTCCTTCTTTCCTGACACCTTAGCTCTAGGTATAGGAATCTTAAAAGATGTGGAATCCCTGGTTCTATTACTATATACTCATCTGTAACCTAATAACCTTAAGAAAGTTATACATCAGCTGGGAATAAAGCATTCAGAATTAATCTTTTTTCAAAAAGAAGCAAAAGTAGGCCAAACTGAAGATCAAAGGCCATAAGAAGAAAGACAGGTAAACTGAAAGATGAGCTCCAAGACAGGGCATCTAGGATGTGAGACACATGCACCAAGCTTTAAAAACTGTGTCTATAACCCAGCTCTGCTGGAACCAACAGTCAGAAAATTCATATCCTACATCTACTGAGCCAGTAGTTGTTGCAAGAAGTGATTGTGTGCACACATCATCCAGTCTGCAGGAGCCCAAACTTCCTTGGCCAAACTTTCTGTGAAAAGCATATGGTACTCATACATACACATCCTTCAAGACAGGGATGGTACTGCACAGCTGTAATTTTGCACTCAGAAGGCTAAGACAAGAGGAAAGTAATATAGCTGAAGTTTTCTCCAGTCCTGCCTGGCCCACGGTCAGGACAATCTCTCTCACCCACCAGTCCCATAGCCGCTCAGACCCAACCAAATAAACACACAGAGACTTACATTGCTTACAAACTGTATGGCCATGGCAGGCTACTTGTTATCTAGTTCTTCTATCTTAAATTAACCCATTTCTATAAATCTATACCTTGCCACATGGCTTGTGGCTTACCAGTATCTTACATGTTGGTACTCATGGTGGCAGCTGGCAGTGTCTCCTGACTCAGCCTTCCTGTTCCCAGAATTCTCTTCTTTGCTACTGCCTGGCTACTGGCCAATTAGCATTTTATTTATACAGAGTGATATCCACAGCACTTCTCCTTTTCTTTTTTTTTCAGAAAGGAAGGTTTTAACTTTCACATAGTAAAATTACATATAACAAAACAATTATCAAGCAAGAATTACAGTTATACTATCTAGTCTATTTATAATATCTAGTCTATTTGTATTTGGCAAAATTAAAGAAGATATCCTATCTATCTTATATTTGTGAGTCTAAGGTTTCATATCTAACTTATCTTTTGTCATAACTAAGGAAAATTATAACTATCTAGTCTTTAACTACATCAAAGACCCCAAAAGGATATACTATTACCTGAGAAATGGGAGAAGGATGCAAGCAACTTTTGGGAGTCTTGCAGGGTAGACAGAGACAGCTGGCAGCCTGGACAGTCACCTAATATTTCTCAGTATTTGTTGGTGCATTCAAATTAACTACAGGCCTAGAGTATCTCAGTCACTTCTCTCTGTGTCCTGTAGAATGTCTGGCAGTTTCCTCTGCAAAGCAGGAACGTGAAGGACCATTTTGCCAAGCAAAGTTCAGTGGTCACCTTCCCATGGGTCCTGCATGTCCAGTCAATCAAGCAGTCTAGGCAAAAACAGTTTCTTGCCCAAATGGCTATTTTTGCCAAGAAAAAGATAAACTCCATATAGAGTGTCTTTGATGCCCATCCTCCTCTCTGAAGTAAATTGGTACTGCCAGGAGCAGACATGTCTCACTGTCTAAATTTTTAAAACATTTTAAATGCCATATTCTGTAGGTCTTTGAAGTGTTTGAAGATTACCTATCTATCTGATATATATCTATGTATACCTAGAAAACTTAACTAACATGCTACAAGTTAGACTATCATAGAAGACTAATTATTAATCTGTATTTCTTAATTATCCATTACAATCTAAATGAGTTACATAAACATAATACCTCAAATGAGAGTAGAAATATATATACAGTATAACAAAATTAAGTTTAAACTTGTATCAATAAAGTAAAATCTATAGCAATGTAAAACATTTTAATGTAATGTAAAACAAATTGTTGCTCTTTCAAAGTAGGTTCAACAGTCTACCCTTTTATCCTATCATTGTCTATACTATCCTCCTTTTTTTTAGAAAGAGATTACATTTATAAAAATATTGGTTTTTCTCTGTCCTATACCAGAGGGCTCTTCTAATATAGGACACAAGAATCTCTTAACCTTTTCTTTTAGTAATATGCTTGGGTTTAGAGAAGGAGTGAGAAAATTCCATCTCCAAAGCCAGCTTGGTATATTTGGGAATTTGGGCGTAGTTTCTCATACTACTTCCTGCTGGACGAGGGCACTGTATCTTATGAGGACACAAAGAAAATTTTAGGATTATGGAGTAGTCCGTGAAGGTGTATTGTCTGAGCCAGTTGCTTTGAAACTATTCTGAATGTTGGATCATCTGGGCCATGGTGTCATCAGAGACTTTTCAGGGGGTCTCGGCTGGTCAAACCTGACGTACCTTAATCTGGAATAAATCCATAGCTTCTGGCTTTCCATGGAAACAAAAGCAGAGCCTCCTTTCCAAAGGAGGATCCAAAGATATGTTTATCTTTAGATCCAAATTTTGAAGTCAAGGTATCTTTAAAATATATATATTGGCTTAACTCAACAGCTTTTACAATCAAATGTTTTTCTGCAATTAAAAATCCCAAAGACAACACAACCCAGATTCTCTGTGTAATATCCATATTTACGTGACTTATTTTTATACTACCGTTACTGTCTCTTTAAAGACTTTATTTTTAAAACTATGTATTTCTTTATATAACTGTATATATCACCTTTTTTTGTCTCTTTCAAGCCTACGTATATTTTACACACATTGTAAACTATTCCATCTGAATCTGTCTTATTGTGAACCTGTTCCTTTAAACTGCAGCATTCTAAGACTGAAACAGTGCTGTGGCTGCTGGCTCCGCCCACCTGAGGTTCCCAACATGGCAGTGGTACATTTACCGCCAGGTCTGGGAGCCATCAGCTCTTAGAAACAGTGGGTCTATGCTTTTATCAAAGCAGCATGTAGCCCAGAAGCCTCTTTTTTTTATTTTAACTAGCAAAAACTGTATCCAATACACAGCATAGTGCACAGCTTGGAGACACCTCTGTGTAACATAGTATAGGTCAAGCCTGCACGCCATGAACCCACCATAGAGTAGCTCAAACCTGCAGGCTGCCATTAACTTGAGAGAGACAACTAGGAAGCTGTTTTTAGCTCTGTTTTAGAATCTTTTTTCTCAGGTTTTAAGTGGAAACTCTTGCCAACCATTGGGCGCCATTTGTAGCTGGAGAGCTTCTCTCCAGCTCCCACCAAGCCCTGGCAGTCCCGAAGCCCACTTATAAAATAAACACACAGACTCTTATATTATTTAAACTGTTTGGCCTAATGGCTCAGGCTTCTAGCTATCTAGTTCTTACATCTTAAATTAACCCATTTCTATAAATCTATACCTTGCCACATGGCTTGTGGCTTACCAATATCTTACATGTTGGTACTCATGGCAGCGGCTGGCAGCGTCTCCTTACTCAGACTTCCTGTTTCCAGAATTCTCTTCTTTGCTTGTCCCACCTATTCTTCCTGCCTGGCTATTGGCCAATCAGCATTTTATTCATGCAGAGTGATATCCATAGCAAAGTAAGTTAGAAGCCAGCCTTCAATACATAAGGAAACCCTGTCTGGGAGAGAGAGAGATGGGGAGGGGGAGAAGAAAAGAGGAGCAACAGAAGTACCTTAGTTGATAAAGTCTTACTGCACAAGTGTAAGGATCTGAGTTCAATCCCCAGCACCCACACAAAGAGTCAGGCACAGTGGTGAATCAGATTAATCAGTGGACAAAAGCACCTGATATTTATCTTTGGCTTCCAAGTGAACACCCAAAAAATAAAACCAAGGACACCAGGAAATTTGAAGACAAATGGATGGAACCAGAAAAAAAAAATCATTTTGAGTGAGGTAACCCAGACCAAGAAAGACAAACATGATATATACTCACTCATAAGTGGATATTAGCTTCAAAATAAAGGGTAACTATGCTATAATCCACAGACACAGAGACACTAGGTAACAGGGACGGTTCATGGGAGGACACCTGGATCTCCTTGGGAAGGGGAAATAGTAGAGATTTCATGAGTGAACTGAGGGCAGGTGGGAAAAGGAACATGAGTAATCAGGTTGGGGGTGGAGGGAGAGAGTACTGAAAGAGACTACTGGAAAGGGGGTCAGGGTCAGGTAAAAATCTATCACAAGGGAATCTCCTAGGAATCTACAAGGATGACCCCAACTAAGACTCCTAGTATTAGTGGATGTGTAGCCTGAGCTAGTCATCTCCTGTGACCAGATTGGTGTCTAGCTCAATTGCCATCAGAGAGGCATCAGCCAGCAACTGATGGAAACAGATGCAATCCCACAGTCAAACATTAGGCATAGTTCAGAGCATCCTATAGAAAAGAAAGAGAAAGGCTTGTAGAAGCCAGAAGGGTCAAGGACACTACAAGAAAACTAACAGAATCAACTAACCTGAGCTCATAGATGCTCACAAAGACTGAACTGACAACCAGGGAGCCTGAATGGGACTGACCTAGACACACTGCATATATGTTACAGTTATATAGCTTGGTCCTCTTGTGGGACTCCTAACAGTGGGAACAGGGGCTATCTCTGAATCTTTTACAGGCTTTTGGGACCCAACTCCTCATACTAGGTCACCTGGCCCAACTTTAATAATGGGGAGGAGCTTAGTCTTACTATGACTTGATATGCCATATTTTGTTGATACTCTTGGAAGACCTGCTCTTCCCTAAACAGAAAAGGAGGAGGAGTGGATTGAGGGATGGGAACAGGGGGAAGGTGAAGGGGAGGGACTGCAAGGAGATGAGGATGGGGAAACTGTGGCTGGGATGTAAAATAAATACATAATAGGTAGACAAACAGATAGATAGATAGATAGATAGATAGATAGATAGATAGATAGATAGATAGATAGATAGATAGATAAAATAAAGCAAATATTAGTAGTATAAAAACCAATTGTATTTTTAAAATGAATCAGACACTTACATACTTGTACATTCTGTGGTTTCCAGGACATCTCCAAGGGTTTCTTGCAGATTAGTAAAAACAGCAGCACCTATTTATTGAAATAATTTAAGCTGGCTATGGTGACTCATACCTTTAATCCCAGCACTCAGGAAACTGAGAGAGGCATATATCTGTAAGTTCGAGGCCAGCTTGGTCTACATAGTGAGTTCCAGGACAGCCAGAAGTGAGACCCTGTCTCAAAAAAAAAGAAAAGAAAAAGAAAGAAAGGAAGGAAGGAAGGAAGGAAGGAAGGAAGGAAGAAGGAAGGAAGAAAAGAAAAGGAAAGAAATAACCTGAAAACCTTGCATATTTCAAGAGAAAAGCTCCCTTTCATGGACATTTTATGTGGATGAACAAGCACTCTCATTCATCAAGAGCTTGTCCCCACTCTCCAATCTTGAAGATAAACAGGTTGTAAACTTCCCCTGGGCCAGCTAAAAAGGGAAAAAGAGGGGGGAAGGAATAGTGTCTTTTAGAAATTCCAAATTATGAATGGTGCTTCACCGTGAACCCTACATGTAAATCTAAACACTCCCCCCCCCCCCCCCCCCCCCCCCCCCCCCCCGTGTGTGAGAGCAGTGGAGAACAAAGCCTCTGACGTCACAGGAAACAAAGCCCATTGGGTACTGACCTTCATCAGTATAAAATGCACTATTTTATTCTGTTTTGCTTTTCCCTTCCTCTTCTTCTAACTCTGCACTTAGGGGGAAACATGCTACATTTCTTCATGGACCAGTAGACTCTCTTGGTCCCAGTGTCAGAGGAGAGCCATCATTTTATCAAACGACCCTATGTTGGACAGAGAAAGCAGAGTCATCTACTCAACGATCTTGTCTAGTCAAATGTTTTAAGATTAAAGTACTGGCATCTTATATCACCGCATAGCCAATGGGCTGTGTGGAGCATCCATTACCACTGACCAAATGATTTGTTGTTTTTAATTAAATCCAGCAACAGTTACTGCCACTTTTGCACTAATCTTGAATACCGCAGTGGTTTTTTTCATAGATGATGAATCTTGCTTCAATAAAACAATGTGCAAAGTTCTTTTTTTTTATTAAATTTAAATTAGTTGGAAGAGTTAAATAAATCATCACTGAAAAGAAGAGTGAGCAAGTATTATCAGGTCAATAAATGTATCCCTGTGAAGACTAGTTCGTACTAGCTGTTAGCTGCACAGAAGAGTTACAGACCTGAACATGGGTCCCAGGGATCAAATTCAGATTGTCAAGCTTGGTGGTAAGTGCCTTTACTCACTGAGCCAACTTGACAGCCCCACACATTTCTTATTATCTCCAGGAAATGCACATGTGCAGACACACACACACACACACACACACACACACACACCACTCATATTCACAACATTATCTCCTTACATGTTTATTCACATGTGATGAAACACATTACACATACATATACATAGACACATATGCACACACATACAATTATATATGCTTGCACACTCAATCTCTGGAATGAAACACAGCATGCATTCCCTTAAACTCTGATCACCCTCTTTAGAAAGGTAAACACATACCATGTTCTGATAGTCTCTTGGACATTAGAACTGTTAGCAGCATTAGAAAAGATGTCGCTAAGGTTCAGAGAAGGCATCTGTCAGTCATCAGCTCACAGGCTATTGGTGATTGCCTTCAAAACAGAATCCACATCACTCATCTTTCTAGGATATCATTTTTTCCCCTCTCTCTCAAGGAAATTCATTTAACCAATTGAAAAATGGACTGATGGGGGGCACCAGGCATCTCTCTGACTTCTTATATGCAAAGTATATTTGTGACTAAGGAATGGAGGCAGTGTGACATCCAGGGTTGGCCCTGGGGAACCCAGAAGGGAAAAAAGGAGAAAAAGATGAACAACTTTCATCACTTGAGGAAAACCTGTTAGCAACAGCAATACCTTCCAAGAACAACTGAAGAAAAAATAAATTGTTATTTTGGGACACATTCTCACAGAGTTTTGTCAATCACAGCAGAGAAGGCATGGCAGAGTGGCCTGTGGGTGCACGAGCAAGTGTTGGCGGCTCCTCATATCACAGAGGACCAAGAGGCAGAGAGCACTGTGGGAACCAGGGGCCAGGCAACAACTTTCAAAGCCCCACCCCTAGTGGCCCACTTCTGCCAGGGGGTCCTGTCTCCTGAAGCTTCCACAGCCTCCCCAAACAGCGCCGTCACTTCACTGGGTACATTCTCTTTGTTGTGGAAAAAATTCCCCGGCAAAAGCAACTCAAAAGGGCGCTGGGCAGTGGTGGCACACGCCTTTAATCCCAGCACCGGGAGGCAAAGGCAGGCTGATCTCTGTGAGTTTGAGGCCAGCCTGGTCTACAGAGCGAGATCCAAGACGGGCTCCAAAACTACACAGAGAAATCCTGTCTCAAAAAAAAAAAAAAAGGGGGGGGGGGCTGGGGATTTAGCTCAGAGGTAGAGTGCTTGCCTAGCAAGCTCAAGGCCCTAGGTTCGGTCTTCAGCTCCAGAAAAAAAAAAAAGAAAAACAGAAGGGCCAGTTTCGAGTCAGTTTGAGGGACGCAGACTGCCCTAGCAGAGAAAGTGTGGCAGCAGGAACAGTAGCTAGTCACATTGCCTCTGCACTCTGAAAGTAGAGAGCAGTGCTCAGCCCATTTTCTCCTTTTCAGGCAACCCTAGAACACAGCA
Organism: Peromyscus californicus insignis; assembly: GCF_007827085.1. Taxonomy (NCBI): domain Eukaryota; kingdom Metazoa; phylum Chordata; class Mammalia; order Rodentia; family Cricetidae; genus Peromyscus; species Peromyscus californicus. The sequence goes on along the minus strand of NW_026294562.1, from coordinate 143,627,885 downwards.
CATAGGATGGTATTGCTCACATGCAAGGTGGTCTTCCCCTTCAGTTAAACTTCTCTGGAAGCATCTTCATAGACCCATTGGGGGGTGTGCTCCTATGGTGATTCTAAGTACAGTCAAGCCAACAGTGATGATTAAGCATCATGAACAGCCAGGGAACAAGCATTCAAAATACGAGCCTCTGTGGGAGGCATTTCAGAATGAAATAACAGAAAGGGTCCAGATCTGCTATATTCTGCAGTGATCACCATTCGGGAACAATTAAGCCAAATTTAAATGCCACAGCAGTCAAAGAATAGCTTTGTTTTCATGATGTTATGCATCCCTGCCTTCTCGTGCCTGACAGTAACTGTGTCCTCTGAAAACTAATAATCAGTTGTACAATACACCTGTAGAGTGAAGAGACAGCCATGTGTTATAATTACTCTTGCCTCCCACAGTAAACAATTACATGAATGAATAAAGGGGGCTGGTAAGATGGCTCGGTGGTTAAAGGCTCTTGCCATGAAGCCTGACCATCTGAGTGTGATCCGCAGGCCCCACATGGTGGGAGGATCGAATTGCAAGTTGTTGTCTGACTCCTCTGGGGCTGACCTCCACATGTGAATTATGACACACACTTGTGTGAGTATACACACCCAGATGCACGCACGCACATGTGCCCAAAAATAAATAGATGTAACTTTAAAGCAGCTAAAGCATGAAATGAATTTTTAGTCGTTGAAAGCAAACAACACAGCATGCAATCATCAAGAGAAGAGAAGCGGGCTGGAGAGATGGCTCAGAGGTTAAGAGCCCTGACTGCTCTTCCAGAGGTCATGAGTTCAATTCCCAGCAACCACATGGTAGCTCACAACCACCTGTAATGAGATCTGGTGTCCTCTTCTGGCCTGCAGTCATATATGCTGTATACATAATAAATAAATAAATCTTTTAAAAAAGAGAGAGAGAGAGAGAGAAGAGAAGCACAAGAGAAGAGGACTACAGTCACCCAAGATTTCTACTAGGGGCATTTTATAAACTACTCAAAGAGGATCTGAGCCTGGGAAGACAACAGAATTCTAAGATGCTAAAAAGGATAGAATTTCCATGGGAGGATACAGAGAAAGACCAAGGTGGACAGAGAAAATTCCAAATATACACATGGAGATCTGCCTTAACACTTTGTGCAGCATGGGACTGCACAAAGTCTAAGGCAATCAAAGATGGGAAAGTTGTATGCTGAATGGCGATTTCCAAGTTCTAAACATTCAATAGTTAGGCCCTAACCATTTGAAGAGCTGATATCCTTAAGCTCCGGCAAAGGTTGCTGTGCTGTAGTAGCTCATCCAGGACAGTGCTCTCACTGGTTCCTGACTGTGAACAGTATCATCCCCTAGGGGGCATTAGCAACATTTAGCCTTTTTGAGGTTGTCACAATCTTGAGGCTGCTGCTTATACTTAGTAAGGAGAGGTTATGGGTGCTGCTAAGCAATATGCAGAGCACTCCCTTAGCTCAGAATCATCTGCTCTGAAATTCCCAAACATCAGCTCAACTTTAGTGACATTGCTCAACTTTAGTTCTAGTATTAGGAGGCAAAGGCAAGAAGGCCTGAGATACACAGAAAGGTCCTATCCAATAATTACAATAGTTCAATTATTAGAGTTCAATAACCCCAAAATTGTGGGTTCTTACTCTGGTCCTGTACTTTATATCTGTTAGTGACACCCCAGGCCCTACCTTAACAAAGCTTTAAAAAAAGAATCCAGTTTGTCATACTTAGCAGCTACTAAACTATCATTCAAATTAACATTCAAACTTGGGGCCAGAGAGATGGCCCCTCAGTAAAAGAGCTTACTCTGCAATCCTGACAACCTTAGACTGATCTCGGGAACCCACTTAAAAGTAGGGGAGAGCTGGCTCCAAAAAATTGTTCTCTCACCTCCACATGCACACCGTGGTACTGTGTACTAACACACACACACACACACACACACACACACACACACACACAAAACCAGGCAAACAAACATATGCACAAATAATCATAAATAAAACATTCTTTGAAAGCACTCAAACCTTTTAAAGACAATCAGTGTAATTCCAACATAGCAGTAGAATTTTCACAATGTCCAGCATAAATGAGAAGTTTAATAGAAAGTTTAATAGAAAAACTAAGGTAAAGTGGCCAGTATAATCAGGCCCAAAGATAGCTATTGTCTTGTTTGGGGTTTCTATTGATATGTTAACACCATGGCCAATAGCAACTTAGAAAGGAAAAGGCTTATTTCATCTTACACTTTCAGATTACAGTTCATCACTGAGGGAAGCCGAGGAAGGTACCTTCAGGCAGAAACTGAAGCAGAAGCCATGGAGAAACGCTACTTACCAGCTTGCTCCATGGCTTCCTCAATCTGTTTTCTCATATACTTCAGGACCATTTGCCCAGGAGTGGCACTGCCCACAGTGAGCTGGGCACTCCCACATCAATCATTAATCAAGAAAATGCCCTAGAGACTTGCCCACAGGCCAATCCTGTCAAGACATTTTTCTCAGTTAAGATTCCCTCTTCCCAGACATGCATAGGTTTGTGTCAGCACAGCTGTTTATACTATGTTCAAAGGCTTAGAAGAAAGATGAAGAGAATAGATGAACTGATGGAATGTCTCAACAGAAAAATAGAAACTTAAAAATTAGAACTCTGTAGAGCTAAAATGGGAAATTTAAAAATTGCAATCTCTAAAATGAAAACTGAGTAAAAGATTAATCACTGGAAAGAAAATGAAGGTCTAATGAACCAAAGGTCTAAGGAGGGCGAAGGATGGGGGTGGGGAGGCAGGAGTGTTGATAGTTATGAACGTCTGTCTGCTGGCTGCTGGGCGCCAGGAAGCTCCTGATATGGAAGTCCAAAGTCAGCTATGACCTCCTAAACTAAGGACTCGCTGATACCTTCTGCGGGTCACTAGAATCCATAAAGCTCCTGACAAAGGAGCCCAAAGGCTGGTGTGGTCTCCTAAACTAAGAAATCTCCCTTCTCCTGAGAAAGACACCCGTCCCCACACCCCATACACCACCCACCCACCCTTATCACCCACTCCACTCCCCCCACCTTCCTACCTCCACCCCTGACCAGACTGCATCACGCTCCATTGGTAATTACAGGACTGAGAGTGCAGGAGGAGAGACTTGCAGATAGAATCTTCCACCCTAAGAACACCCTCCACCCACAGAACCCTAATCGGCCTGTGCCATTCACACACTGTCTCTATTCCTGTGGAGACACTGTTACCCCGCATTGTCCTGACTAAAGGTCAGTCTGCTCCAGCTGAAGTCAATTTATTCTTCCCTTTGTTTCTACCTTGCCTCTGTCAATCCCTACTCAGCCGCAAATATTAGAACAATTGAAGACAATTCACTACACATTATCCCAGCTAAAACACAAAGAAAAATTTAGGGAAAAATGAGCCTAGCCTCACTGAGCTGTGAGCAAACATGGAATAGTTCAATGGTGTATACAGAGTCCCCAAAACGAGAGGAGTTGGGGCACTGCAGATATTCGAAGAATTAACTGTTCCTTTAGTTTCTTACCAATTTGATGAAATTTTCTAATTGTCAGATCCAAAAAAATCCTGAAAACTTCCGAGCAAGATATATCAAGACCACATAATGACGAAACCCTACAAGTCATGAGGACTTAACCAGCAAAGGGAGTAAGTGGAAGGTAGGCGTGGGGAAGAGGTACAGGGGGGTGGGGGAGGAGTAACCACAACCAAAAATGTGTGAAGAGGTCATATGGAAACCAATACTCTGTAAGCCAAACAAATAACGAATGCATCCTGCCTAACAGGAGAAAAGAGTAAGAATTATTACTATTGCATGCCCAGAGACCACGTGAACTGGAAGATAAGGAAAGACCTTTGAAATGTTCAAAGACAAAGCTTTTAACTCGGGGTTTTAATATTCACTGAAAACATTTTTCAAAAATGAAGCAGCAGTATTTAAGGAAAAGCTTTTTCCCCCACTCAAGTGTCGAGAATGCAGCATAGAGCATTAAACCGCAGCAAAGCCTTGCTCCTAGGCAGTGGTCCCAGCCCTCCTAAAAGGTATTTTTAAATAAATGAAACAGAGAAACATTGTTGCCAGGATGCCTCTCCTCTCAGAACTGCGACAGAAAGCTGCCTTGGGCTGCAGGGAAATAACATGAGACAAAAATTTCAACCTTTGGGGAAAGGGAAGGGTGATGGGGGCCCCCATCTCTGCCCACTAAGGAATTTCTGTCTCCACGCACTGTTGGCTCTGCTCTGCTGAGTGGAGAGCCGGGTAACCCCCACCAGTGGAAAGAACTCATCAGCCTGTTGCCCTGATGTTGAACTTAACCAAGATGAGCAGTGTTGATTATCCCTGTAACATGGTCTTCTCCATAGCAAACTGCCCATGGTTACACACACGTGTAAGGCCAGCACTCAGGTTGCAAAGGTAGATGAGTTCAAGGCCAGGCTAGTTAGAAAGACCCTGACTCAAAGAAAAAAATGTAAGAAGTGCAAATTGACTGTGCAAATCCCAAGCCTCACCCCTAAATAAAATGTCCCACTTGACCCAAAAGCTGATATGATTTGATCCACTCAATGGCTGCATCTGCCTTTGTCCCATTTTCCTGCCATCCCGTTGTTGACACCTTCTAATTCCTTGAATGGTACCTTACTACTATTCTCTCCTACTATGTGGCTTTCAGATCCTGTAAAGGAGCCTTCTGCAGCAGCTTCCCACCCTACCCTGCCTTCACCAAGCTCAGTCACCTCCCTTCACATTCAGGGCACTTCTCTGAGAGCTGTCCCTGACTGTCCCTGTGAAGGATCTGACAGCACAGCAGAGCAACGCATTTGCCCCGGTGACTGTTGGATTGCTGTGACTTTCAGCATGATTGTCAACCAGAGGAGGGCAAGGCCAAGACTCTGTTTTTCCTCTTTTACTATTAAAACCCACAACTAGACTAGCAGAATGACTACCTGTGAGGAAATATTTATAGAGTAAAAGTTTATCAAATATTGATAAGTTCAATGTGGGAAGCTCTCAAGCACCCTCTTCAAGAATGTTGCCATTTGTAGCAGGAAATACATACGGGCTCCAAAAGAACCCATAGAGTGGCAGGGACCACACTTCACAGGTCCGTGTGAATTCCAGGGGAGGAAATAGATCTTTGAAGCCAGTCTGTGGAGAGAGACTAAAGAGCTGTCGCTGCAGGAATTCAAAGCAAAAGCTGCATCTTTGAAGAGAAAGAAAAGTCTACATTTATTTTAAATCCTCCGTAGCCAGGAAGTGTTGTACCAGAAGATACAGAAATAACTGGAAGATGGCAGCAGGCCAGTCATTTCTAACTTTCTTTCTGATTCTTTGGGGGAATTTTTACACATATGAAAATTTAAAGAATGTATAAAGAGTGTTATTCTGTTCAGCTGCATCGATTTCTTAATTTTTTACCTTAGCAACCAAAGGAAAACCAGACCATCCTGCTGCATCACCAGCAACTTTCCTCACGTCTATCACGAAGCTGGCTAAGGCCATGAAGTGCCTTTTGTTCTCCTGAAACTTGAAATATACATTTCTTTACATATGGGGGAACTTTCTATCATCAGGTGTGCAAGCAACCACACTTCCAGAGAAGGTTTTCTCTTTATAAACAGACCCCTGCACTGGTTGTTCAGAGGCTGCCTTCCTTTCTGACTTCTGGAACTTTGTGACTCTCAGAAAAGTGATCATAGGCATTTGTAAATGGCTGACAGTTCAGCTCTGCCCATTAATGCTCAGGTGTTACAATGCTCCTGTCTTGAAAAGAATTCTTAAAGGGTGTGGGACATTTTTGCAATCCTACCTTTTTTTTTTTTTTTGATCTTGCTTTAGAGTTTAGAATAAATAGATCTTTTTAAGATCATCTTTTATTCTGCAGACTGTTACAAAGTGTTCTATTCTGCCAGGTGTTATGACTCACCAGCAATTCCAGAGAGCACAAATGACAGAAGATGCATGTGAACTAGACCCAAATCCAGGTCTACAAGCTCACACTTCCTTGCTTTTCCAAGGGATGCAACTCAGATGTTTTTCCTAAAACATTCTCTTTATTCCCACGCATCCAGATATGTGTACATATGTTCATGTATGTGCATATTTCATGCAGAGGCACGATCAAACACTACATGCGCACAGACATACCCACACAGAGATACAGACTGACATAACCCAACAGTAGATTTAGGATAGATGCAGAATTTCCCTGAAGCAGGTTGCAGAGATGGCTCAGTCAGCAAAATGCCCGCCACACAAGTGTGAGGACTCAAAAGTTCAGGTTAAGACCTTGGTGTGGCATGCACTTCTGTAACCCCCACACTGAGGGTTTGGACAAAATGGATCCCAGGGTCTCAGTGGTCAGCCAGTCTAGCCAAATTGATGAGGCCTTGTTGGAGTAATAAGATGGAGAGTGATAGAAGTCTCGTGATACTCAGTATTGACCTGTACCATACTCATGAAGCAAACAAGTTAATTAAAAGATGCAGGATCAAATCCCACTTAGAATAGTTCAGGCACAATTTAACTAAAGTAACACAGGTGAGTAAATCCCCTTTAATTCTGTCAGTGGGTGCTATATCTGATATTGAAATACTATCCAGATAAATTAAAGGATATGCCTTACATATGCACTGTTTAGAACAAATGCTAAAATGCCAAAGACTCCTAATAGGAGACCATATTCATCTGCATTAGTCTTGACCTCTTCATCCCAAGTCTTTACCTGAAGTGGCTGCAGTGATAAGGAGCTCCCCAAGAGGAGGGAGCCCTGTCAGCTGGGGGGCACAGGAAGGGTTTCCTCTGTTCATGTGGGTTGGATACAGGTACTCTGCAAGCTGGCCCTGGGCCACCATGGTGGCTCAGTCAATGTCCTCTGCTCTCCCTACAACAAGCCTCACCCAGAAGGGAGCTGCGGCACAGCTGGTTTGCCAGAGCGGCTCCTGCCTTGGTGACCTCAGTTACTGTCCTGGCTAGTTTTGTGTCAACTTGACATGAGCTCGAGTCGTCTGAGAGGAGAGAACCTCAATAGAGAAAAATGCCTGCATAAGTTCCAGCTGTCGAACATTTTCTTAATTAGTGATTGATGGGGGAGGGCCCAGTACATTGTGGGTGGTGCCAGCCCTGGGCTGGTGGTTCTCAGTTCTCTAAGAAAGCAGGCTTTAGCCATGATGAGCATGCCAGTAAGCAGCACCCTTCTATGGCCTCTGCATCAGCTCCTGTTTTTGCCCTGTTTGAATCCCCAGCTTCCTTCAGTGGTGTGCTAGAATGGTGGAACATAAACTAAATAAACCATTTCCTCCCCAACTTGCATTTTGGTCATGGTGCATCATCACAGCAATCTGTCCCTGTCTTTGCTTCTTAGTAAAAGTTCTCACAGCACTTTTCCAGTCCAGGATGAAAGCACGCATACATTTTCCTCTATTTTTTCACCTAAATTCTTCCCGCGTAGTGAGGGAACAGCTCTTACCCAAAATTCACAGTGGAAGACACGAGACCATATCATAAATAGATACAAAGCTTTTAAGACCTCCAAGTGGAATCTGAGAGACGCTCCCCTGTTTGTGGGCCCTGTGTTATCTAATAGGAAAACAGGATCTATGTCAGAAACACACTTGAAGATAGGCCTTTGACAATCACGGATGTATGATGTGACTGAACTGCAAATAAAACAGCCTGTGCCCCCTTCGGTGTGTCTGTGATATTCACACAAAGATTATAGAACAAAGGGCAGGTTGGAATTTGATTTCCTTGGACATGCTGAATTTCCCCTCTGCTCTGTTGAGAATCACTGGAGACAGCAAATACACACAGCTGCAGGGTCGGTATTTGCCATTTACCTTGGTGAACCTTGACTTAAACAAACATGTAATGGAAATGCTTTGAAAACTATCATTCTTGGTTTTGTTTTTAGTCTTTTGGTTTTTTTTTTGTTTTTTTTTTTTACTTGAAACTTATGGGTATCATCAAATGCATGGCCTGGACTTCAAATCCAGCAGTGATAAGGTAGACAACTTTGTTGAGCAGTAAAGCTCCTTGGGATTTACATTTTCTTTCAGGGCTGGTGTGAGTGGACTGTTCTGTGGACAAACCCTGGAGAAAGGCCACAGGGGTTTGAAATACATGACAGTCCTGTATTGTTCATGATATGAAGATTACAGACTCAATATTTTCTTTTTTTTAGCTTTGCTGAGATACTCAAATATAATTCTCTATGCCCTATATTTAATGCCTGAGCAGCAATATTTCTGACCAAGTGTGGACAGACTCTTGGTCTCCATGCTTCTAGCATCACCTCCATCATCAACACTCAGTTTCTGTTAAAGAAAAATACTGATACAATAAAATATGTTTCATTATTAGCAAGATAGGAGTCACACTACTGTTTTAGTCAATAATATTAACACTGGCTTCATTTAAACTTTTTTGATGTTGAACAATTTGTCACCTGCATGTCATATTGGTCAAGGTGAACAGTGACTGTATGCTATGCATGTTAAACACATACACAAAAGGCATTGTATTTGTTTGTTTGTTTATTATTATTGTTGTTGTTGTTTTCAATACACCCTGAACACAGTTTATCTTCTCTCTATTCCTCCCTTTTCCTTTGCACCTCCCCTCTCCCCCAGATCTACTCCTCTGTTTGCCTTCAGAAAGATCAGCCTCCCAGGAATATCCACCAAACACAGTATAACAAGATAAAGTAAAACTAGACACAAACCCTCATATCAAGGCTAGGTGAGGCAACCCAATAAGAGGAAAACGATTCCAAGAACAGATAAAAGAATTAGAGACTCCCCTACTCCCACTGTTAGGGGTTTCACAAAACACCAAGCTAACAACCATAGCATATATGTAGAAGACCTGGCACAGACCCATGCAAACTCCATTTCAGTCTCTGTAAGCTTCTGTAAACCCTACTTAGTTGAAGTCTGTGGGCCAAAGATACTCTATCTATAAGCAAAGCTTTTCAAAAATGGACTTAATTACTGTAGGTCACCAAAGAGCTAGTATAGAATTTTGAGTATAGGTCAGAAAAAGAACCCTCTCTAAAGTATACTTTCTCTGCGCAAATTATTACAACTTTTTATTTCTTTTGAGGGGTTGGCAATTGCCAAGTAATAGCACCAGATCATAACTATACAAAATACAGAATTTAGCCGGGCTTTGGTGGCACATGCCTTTAATCCCAGCACTTGGGAGGCAGAGGCAGGCGGATCTCTGTGAGTTCAAGGCCAGCCTGATCTACAGAGTAAGTTCCAGGACAGGCTCCAAAGCTATGCAGAGAAACACTGTCTCAAAAAATGAAATGAAAAAAAATACAGAATTTAGTTCCAAACAAGACTATTTATCTATCAGCTCCCTAAACATATACATAAACATATATGTTTACAGATGCATATCTATGTACCTGTAGAAGTCAGTCTCACTTATGAAAATGTATAGGAGTCCAAAGTAGAAAATCCTGAATCATCTTAAATGAATTATATCCCTGGTACTCTATTAAATATTAGAAACTAGAGTTGGGGTTCACTGTGGGGTTCAAGTAAGTGCACCACAAAAAAAATTTAATGACAAAAAAAATTTAATGACTATGAAAACCTGTAAACTAGATCCTTAAAAAAAAAGTCTATCATTGCCAGATGTGGTGGTACACACCTTTAATCCCAGCACTCAGAGACAGAGGCAGGAGGATGTATATGGATTAGAAGCCAGCCTGATCTACACAGTGAGTTCCAATTATTAGGCTGGGAGAAAAACTCCAGAGTAGAGTCCTCCCCAGCATGTTTAGGGCCTTTGGTTTGATCATCAACACAGCAAAACAAAACAAAATAAATTATTTATTTATTTAGAAATAAATTAAATTTATTATGAAATGTCTTAGGGTTCCTATTGCTGTAAAAAGACTCCATGACTATGACAACTCTTATGAATGAACACACTTAATTGAGTGGCTTGCAGTTTTAGAGGTTTAGTCCATTATCATCATGGTGAAACATGCCGGCATGCAGGCAGGCATGGTGCTGGAGAAGGACCTGAGAGTGGAGAAGGAGCTGCATCTTGATCCTATAGGCAACAGAAAGTAAACTGTCTCACTGGGTGTAGCTTGATGATAGGAGACCTCAAGGCCCATTCTGACAGTGGTATACTTCCTCCAACAAGGCCACACTTACTCCAACAAGACCACCCCTCCCATTAGTGCCACACCCTTTGAGGGCCATTTTCTTTCAAACCACCACAGAAACCTTACTGAATGTACATTGCTGTTTGTTCACAGCTATCCAGCACTACAGTCTGGTTCCTGTGCACAAAATATGCTAATCATGCTGTAACTCACCAGGAGTCAGATAATACCAGAGCTGACCCATGCCTACTCATAGAAGGAAGTCCAGTGTGCCTTACAGAGATGTTTGGCAATATCAACTTTCTATTACAACTCCTGGATATTTACCCTTGTCTCCGTGCTCATCACTTGGGAGAAGGAATTGTCAGACTTTGAGTCCAACTTAGCTAATGGGTTGTTGAAGTCTGATGTTAATTAACTACTTTGTAAATACCTTAGCCAGTCTCTTTGCTGCAGGGATTCTCTGGATCTTTAACATTTTAATGAGCACTGGGACTCTGCAGAGGAAGACAAAGAAACAGAACTTGCAGCCTCTTACAAATGTATTCACCCTCAGGTTTTATTTTTTACTGAGCATAGCACAATTAGTCAAGTGTCTTTCCTATGCCAGGCACAAGAGAGAACTCCTGGGCATTTTCAACACAGTCTTGGCACTCAGAAGTCTTCAAAACAACTATTCCACGAGGCTCTCTTGAGGCAAGCACAAGCTTTGACTGTTCTGGAGATGGAATAAGCATGAGTGGCAGCCGTTAAAGTTTGTGGAAACTGATGAGAAGTTTGCCTGACTTCCTTGATGTGTATGTTCAGTCCAGCTGGCATCTCCAGTTGTGAGCTGGATGGATTTTAATTCTTGTTTGAATTATGTACTCCCTCATCAGTCACCCACCTTATTTCTCTCTTTCTATAGGATGCCATTTACACCCTGTTAATTAAGTTAAGCATCCAAACTCCTGAACTTGATAAAATAAAATAAATGCAGTGGGAACCCTGCTGGATATGCCAAAACTCTCACATTTTGCAGCTGGGGACTGTGAAGGGTGAAGGACATAAGCTTTGTGCAAAGCCACACTGTTGATTATCCTCAGAGTGAAGTCTACATATGGAAACTCAAAGCCTCAAAGAATATATGAGTCACAATGATGTGTGACAGCCATTCAACATTCCCAACCTGGTAACATTTTAATTCATATGTAATTTTTTGTTCCTGTCTTGGTTACTGTTCTATTGCTATAAATAGACACCTTGACCAAGGAAACATATAAAAAAAAAAAAATTTCATTGGGAACTCGCTTTCAGTTTCAGAGAGTGAGTCCATGACCATCATCACAGAAAGCAGTGAGGCAAGCAGGAAGACATGACTTAGCAGAAGTAGCTGAAAGCTTACATTTCATCAGCAAGCATGAGCCAGAGACAGAGAGAATTGAAAATGGCATGGGCTTTTAAAATCTCAATGCCCTCTCCTAGTGACACACCTCCTCCAACAAGACCACACCTTTTAATCCTTCCCAAACAGTTCCACCAACTGTGGACCAAGTTTTCAAATATATGAGCCTATGGGAGTCATTCTCATTTGAGTCACCACATTCTATTCCCTGCCTCCCACAGGCTTGTTGTAGCCATGTTATTGAGGAAAAAAGGAAGGAAGGAAGGAAGGAAGGAAGGAAGGAAGGAAGGAAGGAAGGAAGGAAGGAAGAAAGAAAGAAAGAAAGAAAGAAAGAAAGAAAGAAAGAAAGAAAGAAAGAAAGAAAGAGGGGAAGGAAAGGGACAGGACTGCTGTTGGGTATGGTGGAGGAAAAATTTTATTATAGATAAAAGGGAGATCATAGGTAGGAACAGAGACATCTGGAAGAGTCCAGAGCAGACATACTGAGCTGGGCCATATGGGGAGGTGGGGAGGAGGAAGGGAGAAGGGAGAGAAGAGAACCGGGTGCAGGAGTCAAGAGGCCGAAGGTACAAAAGGAGTGGGTAACCAAAATGTATGGATTCTATAAGGAAGAGTCTCTAGGGGAAGAGCAACACAGCCCCTGGGCTGGGGAAGCTTAGGGTAGAGGATAGGATATGCCAGACATACCCTGCAATGGGTAGGGACTGAAAGATGCTGGGCGAACTTGGATGTGACCAGGTCCACTTTGATATGTTAAGTAGGCACCTCACAGCCCTTAATCCCAGCACTGAGCACTCAGGAGGCAGAGGCAGGTGGATCCCTGTGAGTTTGAGACCAGTCTGGTCTACAGAGTGAGTTCCAGGACAAACTCCAAAGCTAAGAGAAACTCTGTCTCGAAAAAAATAAAAAATAAAAATAAAAATAAAAAGGAGGCACCTCAGCTATTTGTCATGGGTTTGAAAGTTAACTATTACAAAGTAAAACGGATTTGCTCAATTTCAAAAGTCCCCATAGTCTTTCAGTCTCAGAACTGTTTCAAAATAGAAAATTCAGATCTCTTCAGAGACCCAAGACAAGCTTTTTTAATTGTAACCCCCTGTAAAACAAAAAAAAAACAAATCAGGTACTTCAACACACAATGGCACAGAATATTCATTACCATTCCAAAAGAGAAGAATGGAGTAGTACTGAGAAACTTCTGGGACAAAGCAGGGCAAATTCTCAATCCTTTAGCTCCAGGCCCCATGTCAAAGGACTCAGAAGGCACGGCCCTTCCTGCTTTGCTGACTGCAGCACACTTCCCTCTCTTTGGTTGGTCCATTCCCTATCTGAAGCTCTCCCTGGAAGACATGGCTCTGGCACCTCCAACATCCTGGGGTCTCCAAACAACCCATGCTTCACTTTCACAGCTCCACAAATGGCCTCTCTGAACCTTCATGCATAGACTCCCCTGCCACACACCTGGCCTCAGAAGCTTTCCTTAACTAAAGAGGAAGAATCCTTAACTCCTTTACTACTATATCCTCTTGATTCCAAAGCCTGGACCTCCTGCTCTATGCTGCTAAATTCTCCTGCCTGCTAGGTACGGAGCAGGGCTCCCTCTTTGAATTACATTTGCATAAACGTTGATTAGTTGATGCTTTCCTTCAAGTGGCAGGATTAGCTGGGTGGGAGCTTGTCTTGAGGACAACACTTCCTTTTAGTCTATTTAGCCTCAAGGCTCTCCTTTTCCCCCTCCGCACAAGCCTTGGCTCCAATATTAAATTTCCTGGAGTTCTGTTCTTCTCAAACTGTCCTTTTTGTACTTCTTTTTGTCCCGTTTGCTCTTTCTCATTGTAGACCTGTGTCAGAGTGATCACTAATAACTGTACAGTGTAGTCCACATTAGGCTGTCCTGAAATCTCTACCAAAGGAATTAGTCACAAACTCTTCAATTTAGCATCGGGCAGATTCTTAGGACAGGGCAAAAAACAACCAGACTCTTTACCAAAACACCACAAGAACTGTCTCTAGCCTAGTTGCTAGTCGGTTATCCTCTGCAACCTCTATAGGCCACAGCACTCTCAGCACTACCGTCTTCCTAGCTCCTGCTAGACTGGCCCATTAAGCCCCAGTTACGTCATCTAACTGCCTTCCTGGTAGTCTTCTGCATTCCTCCCCAAACCAGCATGGTCAGGCTTGTCATAGCAATACACCACTCTCTGGGACCAACTTCTGTATTAGTTGCTTTTCTATTGCTGTGGAGAGACATCATGTCCACAGCCATTTATAAAAGACAGGTGTGGCGTTGCATACCTTAAATCCCAGCATGTGGTAGGCCGGGGAGGGGAGGGGCAGAGGCAGGTGGATTTCTGTGAGTTTGAGGCCAGCCTGGTCTACATAGTGAGTTCCAGGAAAGCCAACGCCACATAGTAAGACCCTGTCTATAAATAAATAAATAAATAAATAAATAGATAGATAGATAGATAGATAGATAGATAGATAGATAGATAGATAGATAAATAAATAAATAAATAAATAAAGCTTCTAACTGAGGGCTTACTTACAGTTTCAGAGAATGAGTCTATGAACATCATGACAGTGAACACGGCAGCAGGCAGGCAAGAATGGCACTGAACAGTGTCTGAGAGCTCATATCTCATCCACAAGCAGGAGGCAGAGAGAAAGAGCACTAACTGTAGCTGTGTGGTCGCTACACAAGTGTGTGGGTCCACGCGGATCTGTGGAATGAAGACACAGAGGCATCTTAAGAATGAATTTAGCCTATCATGGCTGCAGGGGGGTCCAGCCTCGAAGGACTGAAGCACTAACCCTTTGCCTAGGGCATATTTTTTTACTCCATTTACAGTTTAGATAGTTAATTTCCGTACCTTCAAAGCAACCCAAAAGGAGCTCCCAGAGACCAAACGCCAGGTGCAAATTACTTGGTTTATCAGGTAGCACGGTTTTCTGGGTTTCCTGGACCAAGTTTTGCATAGGCCTTTGATCCTTGGGGGACTCTCTGATCCTTGACTCTCTAACAAGATTCACAAAAGGTGATAAGGGTAACAAAAGGTAAGAGAAACAAAAGGTGTGGTTAAACAAAGGAAGGATTAGGGCTAGGTGCTGCACTCTGGAGCCAAGCCAGGAGCTTAGCAGGAATGCCACTACAACTAACTGGCAATGGCTTGGTCTTTTGAAACTTCAAAGTCCATCCCTAGTGACACATCTCCTCCAGAAAGTACACCTCCTCCAATAAGGCTATACTTCCTTATTCTTCCCAAACAGTTCCACCAACTGCAGACCAAGCACTCAAACACATGAGGCTATGGGGACCATTCTCACTCAATCTACCACACCTCCAGAGAATCCCTGTGTATTTGCAAATTTGATAAGCATGATACTAGCCAACCAAATGTTCTTTGACATGAAAGTATCACACAGTTAACATTAAGTAGACCACCAATTTTCAGTGTTAAGCTGCTGATGTCTATGTTTTTAACATATTTTTTTTTCCAGTGATGGGGCAATAGTACCATGACACAGGAATTCCTGAACTTAAGTTCTGAAACACAGGCTTCTGTTTTTCTCATCCATGTACTGACTGGTTCACTCATCTATCGTTCACCCAAGACTAATGAATCAGGTTTGTATTTTAAATGTCTACTGTGTGCCTGCTGTGGGGGACACAGCTAGGTTTGTAAAAGACACAATCCCATTCAAAGAAAATGTTATTTGTATGTTAATAAATAAAGTTGCCCGGGGGTCAGAGCTATTAGCAAGCCATAGGAAATCTGGGCATGGTGGCGCATGCCTTTAACCCCAGCACTTGATAGGCAGAGCTAGGTAGATCTCTGTGTGTTCAGGGATACAGCCAGCATTGGAGACACCCGCCTTTAATCTCAATACCAACCATAGAAGACCTGAAGGTCTATACAGACAGGCCGTGACGAGGTGGTCATGTGGTTGGGTTTACAACCAATGAGAAGGCAGAACCGAAAGTCTTTATAAAGACTTTAACACAGGAAGTAGCTCTCTTTCAGAGAGGTAGGACCACCGCAGGAGGAAGGGTAAGGTTTTAGCTCTTAGCTCTGACCTCTTGGCTTTCTTCTTTGCATTGGTTCTGTGTTTCTTATTTAATAAGACGGTTGGTTACATCTACATTTGGTGCCCAACGTGAGGCACGAACCCACAACCCTGAGATTAAGAGTCTCATGCTCTACTGACTGAGCTAGCCGGGCAACTTTATTTATTAACATACAAATAACATTTTAGTACAAAATAAAATATCACCATAGCGAGAGAGTCTAGAGTACCTTGTAACGTTTGTCCTAGGTCTGGGCAGCTCAGCTCAGTACTCCTGCCGTTTGGGGTAGGGTAATTTTTGTGAGGGCCACCTTGTGCATTGTAGGGTATCTAAAAGAATTACTGGATTCTACCCACAGGATGTTAGTAGCTAGAAATTGCCAAGTCTCTCCTAAAGGGAAAATCAGTACCCACTCAAGCATTTTCAATAGTTCATATAGCATTGGTCAAAGACTAGAGGCAAGATTGGGCAAGGGTCTGGGTCAGCGTGGACATAAGTATCACCTAGAGGAATGTTTGGAACTAACTAATATGAAAGTGGGAGACATGGTGAGACATGGTGGCTAATAGGTCATGCTAATGAAAAGGTGGAGTCACTGGGTGCCAATGGGAAGTTCCACTGGTAAGTGTCCCTTTAGAAGTGTGTGTTGGTAAGGATTCACTGTGAGATTCCTTGATATGAAGCAGGAAAGACAAGATATTAGTCAGCTTTCCACAGATCTGACTGTATTTAGTCATAAAGAAATCAACCTAAATGGTGATATTTTGTGTATGATCTAACAAATAAAGCTTGCCTGAGGATCAGAGGGCAAAAGCCAACCACTAGCTAGCCATAGAGGCCAGGCAGTGGTAGCCCACACCTTTAAACCCAACACTTGGGGTCTCACGCCGTTGCTCCCAGTACTTGAAAGGCATACATCTTTAATCCTAGCACTAGGGAGGGGGAGACAGGAAGTGATATGGCTGGATGGAGAAAGGAATATAAGGCAGGAGGAGAAAGGAGCGCAATCCTTCAGGCTGAGGAGTTGATGAGGTGAGAAGAGGATGTGGCTTGTTCCTTTGTCTCTCTGATCTTTCAGCATTTACCCCAGTATCTGGCTCCAGGTTTTCATTAAGACCAACTAAGATTGGTACAATAGAGTGGGATGCAGCTCCCACTATCAGGGGTTTCAGTCTGGGCTCACTTGGCCCCACTTAGCCTGTGGTGCAGTGACAATCATGGCAGAGGCATGGAAGTAGAGGAAACTCTTCACTTCATCAGACAGAAGGGTCCAGACCCAACATCTCTTTCGATGGCATGTCCTTCAAATTCCACCCTCTAGTACTATCTTTTATAGATTTCACTAATTCACAGGAGCCAGAAGTTGGCAACCACACCTAAATTGCATAGGTGTTTGGAGACATTTAAGACCTAAATCATAACAAATAGAAGCTAAACGATTTTTTTCTGGATATCAGCATTCTACAGACTGTCTCTTGTAGACCATGCCTTGAGCCTCCAAGGGCAATGTTTTGGAATGGAGCAAAGAAATAAGAGACTAGAGATGGGGACCCAGATAGAGAAAGGTAACAGAGGAGCTCCACAAGAACTCAAAGTCAGAGGTCACAGAGAGGAAGAGAGATAGCTATTCATGGAGTGTCTGGGAATAAAGGTGGCCAATAGTTCAGGAGGGGAGAAGGACACAGGTAAGAGGGACCTGAGAAGGGTGGAGAAAGAGCAAGAAGAGGCCTACATATCCCTCACCAAAGACATTTAAACTGCCCTGGGAATCAGAAGTCTTTTTGTTAGCTCTTATCGGTACTGTTCTGTTTGTCTTTCTGCCTGGTGTGCAAACCTGTACTGTCAGCTTCAATCCAATTATCATTCTTCCACACGCAAGTGACAAGCCCCAGCATCATTTCACCCAATCCCTTTCTTTCCCTTGATAGCTGATATAAATATAGATATTGATGTAACAATATCATTTCCCAGAGTTCTAAAGTCAGCTCATTTGTGTACATTGCCAAGGCCACTGCCCAACCCATGTTCCCTTCTGCCAGTTTTCCCCTTATATCCAATCTAAGTTTATTTTAATCATTTTAGTCCCCTGCTCAGCAGCCGTCTGTGAGCTCAGGCCAAAATCTGCCCACCTTAACTTGTCATCTAAAACCCTGTCCTCTAAAGCCTCACCCACAAATTCCCATGGACCTGTGATCCAGCCTTGGCTCTCATTGTCTTTACCCATGCTGTTCTGCCAGATTGGAGGAGCACCGCCCCATCACCCGCCTGTCTTTAGTATCACTTCCTTTAGGTGTGCTCTGCTTCTTTCCAGGACCTCGGATGCCTGTGGCTTCTTTTCATCTCTACCTCACTGTGCATTATTATCTATTTGCTTATTGTATCCTCCCAGGAGGCTGTGGATTTGTGAAGGAACTGCAGGATTGCATCAGTAAAGACCTGCGTGTGGTCAATGCTTAGTAAATGCAAGCTGAAAACGAAGTAAAAATCAACAAAGAAGCAATTTCAGTACCATCCTGCTGTCTGACGTTTTACTATTATAGGTAAATGGACACCAAGAGACACAAGTACTAGTTGGAAATTATCTACTTTAATTAAAGAAAGAGAGGGATGGGGACTTGAGGGAAGAGAGGGGAGGAAGGGAGCTCTGGCTTTGTCTATTAGGTGAAAACTTGCTCTGAATACTGAAAGAGGGGGGAGGGGAGGTAAAAAGCAAAGGCACACCATTTAGACCTTCCCTGAACTCACAGACGGAAGTCACAATATTACATAATAATAAACAGGTTAATTAATTAATGTGGAGACTAGAGAGATAGTTGTCTGGCAGTTAAAAGCACTTGCTGCTCTTGCAGAGGTTCAGTTCCCAGCACCCACACGGTAGCTCAAAATCAGCTGTAACTCAAATTCCAGGGGATCCAATGCCCTCTCGTTCACTTTTCAGGCACTGAATACATATGTTGTACACATACATAAATGCAAGCAAAGCACTTATATGCATAAAATAAAATGAAAAATTTTAAAACTTATTTGTCTGTTTTTGACTTTCTTAATTATTAAATAATTGCTGTGATAATTTCTGCTGATGTAAAATGTGCAGTGCTTTCTCTTTATCTGTATAAATACATTCCAAAGCCCCCGATGGATGCCGAAAACTGCAGATGACACTGCACATCTGTGTCCTGCTTAGCTGCAGCTATCAACTTGATCTAACCTAGAGTCATCTGGGAAGAGAACCTCAAATGAGGAAGGGTCTAGATCAGATGGACTTGTGGGGAACTGCCACAATTGTTCATTGATGTAGGATGGCCCATCTCATGGTGGATGGTACCATTCCTGGGCAGATGGTCCTGAAACTGTATTGAAAGCTAGCTGAGTATGAGCCAGCCTGCCAGAAGCATCCTCCATGGTTCCTGATATACCTCTTTGGATATGAAGTGAGTTCCTTGTCTTAAAGGTATGCTGCATGGTATAGTAACCAGGCTTGCCTTCAAGTTCCTGCCTTTATTTCAGTCAGTGATGGACAGGGATCTAGAGTTGACAGCTAAAAAAAGAAATCTTTCCTGGGACTAGAAAGTTGCCTCAGTGGTTAAGAGCATTGGCTGCTCTTCCAGAGAACTCAGGTTCAATTCTCAGCACCCACATGCCAGTCTATCTGTAACTCCAGTTCCAGGGGCTCTGACTCCCTCTTCTGCCCTCCTATGATCCAAACACACACATGCTACATATCCATATATTCAGGCAAAACACTCACACACATAAAATAACTTGTAAAAATGAAACCTTCCCTCCCCTAATTTGCTTTTGCTCTGAGTATTTTCTCAAAGCCTCAGAGATGAAACTAGAATGGCATGTCTACTCTTTTCCTATACATGTGCACACAAATTCAACGTCTTTCCCTCTTGACTGAGCATTTGCCACACACTGTGACCATCCTTTTTACAATTTGAGATGATTTGGAAAACACTCATGAGCTGCCTTTGTCTTTTTACCATAAGTATCATGGAATTTTTTTCTCATCATAGAACTCAGCAACTTCAGCATATGATTGTTTTGTTTCTTATTGAGAACTTCCACCTTGTCACTCAAGGAAAGCACTTTGATTTCTCATTACAATATCTGAGTTGCCAGTGTCAATTCTTGATGTTTAGGACAGTATTAACTATAACAAGAGTAACTTGACCATGAGTATTTTAATGTGATGACAGTTAATGGAGTGAATAATGATTTAGTCACTAAGGGACTAATGGGTAAGTAGTATACATGCAGTGAAAACACTATGTGATTACTATCCTAGATAGGACAATGTAGAAGGTAGCTAGCTCATGCAAGAGTGCATGGTCCACACTAGTGGAAACCCATGAAATGTGGACTGGTGGCTGTGGAGCCCCCATGGGTCTGGACTAGGCCCTCTGGACACGGAAGATGGTTGTTTGGCTCGAACTGTTTGGGGGCCACCCAGGCAGGGGGATCAGGATCTGTCCCTGGTACATGGGCAAGCTTCTGGGAATCTGGTGCCTGTGGTGTGACACCTTGCACAGCCTTGGTGCAGTGGGAAGGGGCTTGGACCTGCCTAGGCTCAGTGAGCTGGGCTCTGCTGACTCCCCATGGGAGACCTCGATTTGGGGGATGTGGGGATGCGGGGTGGCTTGGGAAAGAGGGCTGGGAGGTGGGAGGAGGGAGGAGGGGGTCTGTGGATAGCATGAGGAGTGAGTAGAAAATGTCTTAATGAAGAAAAATAAAATAAAATAAAATAAAAGAGTGCATGGTCCTGTTTAGTTGATACCCCAAACCAGAGACTCAACTGTGTAAGAAGTATTCAATGGGCATACCTGGCTACAAGATCTGCAGGGCTTGTGCTAAAAGAAATATGGATATTTATAAATTTTACTGAGCACCAGGCTCCATACTCCTGCACAGACTAGACACTGATGAGATCAGGTCTGCTGTCCTTTAAATGAGTAAGGAAAACTTGGTCACAAACGTGTATGGCCAGTTGTCTGTGATTGTATGTTTCCACAGCTGATGAACACAGGCACAAGTTCAGCCCTCTACCCTCCTGCCCACTGGCCTTCATGAGAGCAACAGCTACAGCTATGTGATATTCTTTTGGATTATTTGATAGTTTCAATCACTCACTGCTCTAAAAGAATTCACCCATTGTAAAATGTTTGCCACTTAGGTCTTCCTCAAGGTAGCAGTGAACACAAGCCTGCAAAGATAGAAGGTCATACACCAGGTGAGCCTTTGCACTATTCTGTTCAAAAGGCAGAGCCATGGGTGATCTCAGAGGACAGTGGGAGTCTGGAAAGAAGGACTAAAAAAAGCTCACAAGCTACAAGGACAAGCTTTGTGGAAAACTCTATTGCCCTGTCACAAAGCAAGCCCGGGATCCCATGTGAATAAAGAATGAATGCATTAATTATCTCACTACAAAGAGTCCAGCAGGATGTCAAAGCTGGTTCACTGAGTTCACAGGACAAGGTCCACGGCATCTTCCCGGAGAAAGGAGGAAACATGTCCCTGAAGTATGTTTTCTAAGTAGAGACAAGCTCTACTAATGCCCTAAGAGCCAAAGAGGAAAAGGAGACACAATAGAAATACTGGGCCTTTGGTAGAAATTTCTCCACTGGATTCCAAAAATTCACACCTCCACTGACAAGGGCAAGTTCACAGTCACTTGTAGAGTCTCATAATCTAATATGGCCCACAGCTGTGTGGTCTAATCCCAGGGACAGTAACATGACAAAATACTACATGATAAAGTACACAGCAAAAGTGACTTTGCTGAGGTCATTAAGATGACTAAGTCAGTTGACTTGAAGCTCAGGTAGGTTTAATCTAATTTCAAACACTGTTCCAATACTTTTTATCCATCTGGTGACAGAATGGGAAGTTGAAGGGAAGGGTGGAATGGGGATGCGGGAGAGGAAATTCTGAACTTTGGAGATGTAAAACCTGGGCACCAAAAACCCCAGAGTACCTCATGGTTTGGGAGCATCCCAGTTTGATGGGCAGTGGGAAATGGGAGCTCAGTCTGACAACCTCAACAACCCGGAGAGCAAAGGATACCTAAATGAAGAGAGCATACGAGTAAGAACAGTCGATTCCTAGATCATTCATACCCTTCCCAGCTGGCTTCAAGTTCTTAAGATTTCTGCTCCATCCTAATGCAGAGGAGGGTGCTTCAGAGCACCGCACCTCCTCCCAAAAAATGCTGTTTTTATCAACTTACAAAACAAATTTACAGCCGGGCGGTGGTGGCGCACGCCTTTAATCCCAGCACTCGGGAGGCAGAGCCAGGCGGATCTCTGTGAGTTCGAGGCCAGCCTGGTCTCCAAAGCGAGTTCCAGGAAAGGCGCAAAGCTACACAGAGAAACCCTGTCTCGAAAAACCAAAAAAAAAAAAAAAAAAAAAAAAATTTACTGAACATTGCAACTCAATACACACACACTTCACAGACACACAGCAGTGCCCCCTGCCTGTGAGGGATGTGTTCCTTCATTGAATGCCTGAAGCCATGATAATTAGGACAAAGGTACTAATTTATAAACCAGGCATAGTAAGATAATACAGCAATGGTAAATTAGAACAATATCCTATAACCAAAATTTCATGGATGTTCTCTATCTCATTGTATTTCTCCTTCTTATAGTATAATTGACATAGCTACTAAGTGGCTGGTGACAGACACAGCGTGGACACACTGGTCATAACAATGATGCACAACCAGAGTGAGATAGAGGAAGAGAACACAAACTTTGATCATGATGCTCAGAATACCATGCAACCTAAGGCTTATGTAGTGCTTATTCTAGAATTTTCCTGTTTAATATTTCTTAGATCATAAGTGACCTCAAGCAACTAATCTATTAGAAGTAAAACCACATGTATAGAGGAGAACTATTATATTTGAGGCTAAAACTTGAGAAAATACATAATAGCATTTTATGAACCAAAGTGTGTCCTCCTCAAAATATATATGCTAGAGTCTTAGCCCTTGGGAACTCATAATGGGCTATTTGGAGATAATCTATTTAAAGAAAATTAAAATAAAACTATATTTATTAAACATAATCCAGTATACTAAGTATCCTGATAAAAACAGGATATTGGGATGCAGCCACACACAGGAAGCTCAGGGGAAATTTCACAGAGAAGGCAGCCATCTGCAATCCAGGGAGAAAGGCCCCAGGAATAACCAACCTCGTTGACCCCTCGGCTTCAGAACAGAGAGACAATATGTTTCTTCTAAGTTTCCCAGTTTGTGCTACTTTGCTAGGTCACTCTGGGCTAATCTATCTCAAGGTATACCGGGATGTTTCCCAGTCTATTCCTTTTCTTTTTATGAAATTTTATTTATTTATCTTTATGTGTATAGATGTTTTACCTGAGTGCATGTCTGTGCACTATGTGCATGCAGTGCCTACCAAGGCAACAAGAGGCTGTAGTCACAGACAGTTGTGAACTGCCATGTGGGTGCTGGGAATTGAAACCAGGTTGTATCTTCAGACTCAGACCTTAAAAAAAAAGACAGTTTCTCACTCTGTAGACCAAGCTGACCTAGAATCCATAGAGTTCTTCCTGCCTCTGTTTGCTCTGGTGCTGGGACCAAAGACATATGGCACCACATCCAGCTTTATTCCTTTTTCCCCAACATCTTTAGTGCTACTTGTGATCAAGTTGATTCCAGAGACACAAGTGTTATGGAATATTATTTTAAGATGTGTTACATTTGTTTGTGCTGTGGAACATTTGTTTAATAATGCAAAGATGTGTTGCATTCTTTTATGTTGCATTTGTTTAACTTTGTGAAGCTGTGTTACTGTGCCTGTCTAAAACACCCGATTGGTCTAATAATGAGCTGAACGGCCAATAGCAAGGCAGGAGAAGCAGGGCTGACAGGCAGAGAGAATAAATAGAAGGAGAAAAAGAGGGATGGGAAAACAAAGAGATCAAGGAGCAAGAAAAGAAGGGGCCAACCACCCACCTACACAACCAGAAATGGAGTAAGAAAGAAAGAAAAGTTATACAGAAATAGGGAAAGGTAAAAGATCAGAGGCAAAAGGTAAACGGGATAATTTAAGTTAAGAAAAGCTGGTTAGAAAAAAAAACTTACTTTTTAAAAAGAGAAAAAAAAGAAAAACAAAACAAAACAAACAAACAACAACAAAAAAAACCACACAAGTGGACCTCACTTGCAAGCTGAAGAACCTCTGACTTTCTACACTACTAACCTAAGACATGCTATTTGCTAGCTTGAAAAACGAAAAATTCCACATGTCTGATTCAGACAATCAGTTTGAGAGATGGGGGCTAAATCTGGAGCCTCCAAAGTGGAAATAAACTCCCCAATCATTCCCGAGAGAGATGCTGTAAATGGCCCCTCTACAACCCTTTGAAGCACAGTGAGTTCATGAACCCAAGTTCACAGAGAGGAGTGCAATTTTTCAGCTTTTCACAAAATTATGTTCTACCTCTGAGTGTATCTTGGTTGCATAGCTCCCAAGTCACACAACAAGGAACAAAGCAGCAGTGGTGTTGAGGTTTGGTGTTCATCCATTCTGGAACTGCAGGAAGGACTGCCGCAGCCAGGGTTTGGTGGAATCGTGTTTATATGAAAGGCAAGATGTGGGTTGCAGAGATGGCTCAGAGGTTAAGAGCACTGACTGCTCTTCCAGAGGTCCTGAGTTCAATTCCCAGCAACCACATGGTGGCTCACAACCATCTATAATGAGATCTGGTGCCCTCTTCTGACCTGCAGACATACATGCAGGCAGAACACTGTATACATAATAAATAAATCTTTAAAAAAAAAGAAAAGAAAAGAAAGAAAGGCAAGATGTGGTGCTGAAGCGAAGCCAGAGCTTGTGGCATTTTCAAGAGCAGGGTATTGCCCCGCTGATCACATCCTGCTTCCACATAGGTGGGAAATTAAAGGCTTGGGGTAAATACCCCTCATATCATCATCACCATCACCACCATCATCATCATCATGGCCTAGTGTTAATTGCCTTAATAATGAGAATGATTACCTTAATCATGAGAATGTGTGTGGAATTTCATAGCTCAGTAAGCACTTCTCGCAAATAGCAATTTTTGTAGCTATTAGGTTCGGGTATTAGGACATAGTGGTCTGAGCCTGGAGGGCAGTGTGAAACACGGAGATGGTTAGTATCTCTTGTACTCTAGAGATATAGGGGTATATGCCAGGGTTCCAGGGCCTCCTTGCTCCTCCCACAGATCCTGACTTAAGAGCTCCCTTTCTAGGTGAGTATAAGACATCACACCTGCTTCCTGTATGCTAACTCCCTAAACTACTTATCCTCACTTTTGTCTACTCCAGAGGTTCCAGTCTGTGTGAGATGGGTACACATATATGTGCTTGTCAGTGCATGTCTGCACAAGTGTGTGTTCCTGTGTTTTCATGTGTGTGATGTGTGTGTGCCTGTGTAAAATGAAGATTCTGTCTTAGAACATGGGGTGGGCTCTGATGTCTCATTTTCTTTTGTTTTGCTTTTTTTTCATTGATATATGATATTTGTACTTATTTATGGAGTAAAGTATTATAATACAATGCATGTATCCAGTGTGTGCTCATCCGGTCTGGGTAATTAGCACTTTTGACTCTTTCAACTTTTGTACTCATTATTCGGAACTATGGAAATTGCTATTTTAGACTGTGGTTACCCTACTGTGCTTTTTAGCACTAAAATGACTTTCTCTCTCACTATATTTTGGTGCCCAGTATCCATGTTCCTGCTCTCCATTCTCCTGCTCTTCTCAGCCCTAATGACCCCCATCCTACCATCTACTTCAGTCTGGTCAAACCCTCAGTGGGTGCTGCCCAGGCAGCTGCTGGCCCCAGGTGGTACTTAGAGGGTTCAGAGTAATAACATTCAAGGTTTACTCACCACCAACAAAAAAGTTTGAACCATTTTACCATCTTTTTTGACATGAATTGGAATATTACAGTCCAGGAAGTGCAAGCCAAGCAGCAAGCCACACTCCTCTGAAGCAACTTGGACAGAAACGTAATGCAAAACATCTGGGATTTAGTGGAGCTGCTCAAAGTTGATGCTGTAATTACAGAGAAATCACGAAGTCTGTAACTCCAGGGAGGACCAGCCCATGGGGATGCAGCCTCTCCTCCACTGGATTTGCTTAAAGAGCTTATGAGGTGCAGGTTCAACCCTCCCAGCAGGTTTGAGGTATATACACTAGGTCTGGGAGAAACTCCTGTAGAGTCCCAGTGAGCTCAGCCTTGGGAAGCCTTGTGGGCACTCTGCCCATTTCTTTCCAAAATGCAACTCAGATTTCCAAGTGTTCCAGATATCCACCACTGGTTCTATGAGATTCTCTAGCCAGATGCTTTTCTTCCAGCTGTGCCCTTGACCCCACTCTTTCCCATAGCTTGGCAGGCTATAGTTTTGGGAATATGAAGCTCAAATTGCAGATACCTCACCCTGGAAGGAAGTGAGAGTGTACAGCAATGTACAAATGTTCAAACAGTCCAAAGGCAGAGTTTCCCAAGTGTCCATGGGTGGCTGAGTCTAGATGATGGCCACAATGTAGCAAAATTCGGCTGGGCATTAGCAGATGTCATACAGAATCAACACACAGTGGGAATATTTGGAAAAACAACATCTGTGCCGACTACATACTGACCCTTTCTCTTGATATTATTTTCTAAATACAGTGTAGTAACTGTTTACATAGCATTTCTGTAATATTAAGTGTTAGACTTCATCTAGGAATGATTAAAGGCATATAGACATAAACACACAGTTTACACATAAACACTATTCCATTTAAAATGCAGACTTGAGCATCCTAAGCTCATTGTTCCCAAGGTCCTGGACCATTCCCTGAAGATACTGAGAAAGAGCTATGTACCTATAGTGTGGACTATTATTCCTTCTGAAGGAAGGAAGAGCATGACGTGGCAGTGCACTTCTGCAACCTCAGCAATCAGCAGGCTGAGACAGGAGGATCACAAGTTCAAGGCCATCCTGATCTACATAGTAAGACAGAACATATCTAAAAAGGCAAACTGCTATGTCTACTCTTGGTTGTCAACTAAAATTAACTAAAACCCAAGTGGCTGCATATGCCTATGAGGGATTTTTTTCTTAATTAAATCATTTGAAGTAAGAAGGCCCACTTTTAATGTGGATCTTTTGTGATGGAAAGATCCACCTTTAATCTGAGCCACATCTTCTGCTGGTAGCCTATATAAAGGACATAGAAGAAGGAAGCTTGCTCTCTTTGCCTGATTGTCCTTGCTCTCACTGGCAAGTTCATCCTGTCACTGGGATTCGAGATTCTGATGTATACTGGAGACCAGCTAAGGCATCCAGCCTCATGCACTGAGCAACTACTGAGCTCTTGTTCTTTCTGTTGATGATAGACAGTCATTTTGAACTAGCTGGACCACACTCTGTAGACTAGTCTGTTCCTCTAGAGAACCCTGACTAATAAAAAACTGAACAAAAAGTCATATACCCTTAGGAGGTGAGGTGTAGCCTGGAAGCAAGACTTCACTTCCCAGGTCTGAAGGCTTCATCCGACCCGGCCTGAACACACATGGATTCCCCACTTGAGAAGGGATTCAACCCCAGATCTCAGGGCCTTCATCCTATGCAAGGGAAAGTACCCGGGCCTAATCCTTAGAGTTCGGCTCTGAATGTTATCACACTACTTCCTGAGGAGGGTCTCTCAGCCTCAGTAGTTCTGTGCAGTAGCAGCTCTGATGCCGTCCCTCATCTTTGAAGAAAATCCTCCCTGTCCTGGCGAATGCCACCACCCACCATGCAGTGCATGGCTCAAATGCGAAGCCAGGCCTCTATTGTTTACTTTGTCAAGAAAGATGCTGCTAGAGCATAATCAGTGGGTGGTAATGTCAGAAGGAACTGAGGAGAAAGCAGATCTTAGGGTAGCTCATCCTGGGGACTGAGAAGTACCGAAGTACCGGGAGACCTTGGTAACAGCTGGGACGGATCCACAGCTGTGCAACTCCTCCAGGTCCCGCCCTTCCTGACCACACCCACACTGGAGCTCCATTCTCCTAGGACAAGAATGTTAGGAACCTTCTAGTCCCAATACTCTCCCAGAGAAAACAAAGAAGTGTGCTTAGCTTCCTTAGTACTACGAGAGGGAAGGCCACATAGGGGAGTGGCATAGGCTGTGCTCAGAATAATTCCTATGATAGTGGCTCTGGTTATATGTAAAAAAATCTTTTTCCAGATTTCTATTCCAGTTGTATTTGTTAAGTTCCCAGTTTAACTCACATTCTTTTTTGACATATAGACATATGAATTGGGGGTCACTTTTCTGAAAATGCACTAAAATTTAAGCACACTTTTTTAAAGAGGCAAAGTGGCTCAAATAGAAACAAAGCTCAAAAACACTAGACAAAAACCAAGTGAGAGTAAAAATGCTCATTTTATCAATCTGTTGCTCTCCTCTGCACCAGGATGGCCTGCTGGAATTTCGGGCCTGCGTTATCATATCCAGCTTCTCCTCTCTTTAAATATTAAATGCCCTCAGTGTGTCTGAGTTTAAACTCTTCCACTGTTAAATGGAAGGTTGATATGGATGGAGTTATTGTCATAGGAGTCTAGGATAGAAAGGTACAAGGCAAGCAAATGACATCACTGGATACTGGCCACACACATACTCTAGTTAGACCAGACTACCGGGCTGGCTGGACTCAGAGACTGACCTGACTTGTCGTTCATTCTTACGTATTGAGTTCTATTTTGTTCCATATTTTCTTGTTCCACTATTTTGTAATTAGGACAAGGTGAGAGGTTCAATTAGTCTAAGAATGCTTAGCCACACCTCAACCTGTCTTACTCCACTATTTTTATCCTTCTGAACATAAACCTAATTCCCACCTACAGTTATTTTAAAGATATACAGTAGTAAATCAGCTGAAAAGACATGTGGGGTATGGGGCTAAGGACTGCCACCACCCTTAGCCATGGCTCTGGTGAGTGAGTTGCTCAGTGGTGGTGGGCAGGACCATCTCATGAGCCTTGCAGTATCCAAGACATTTCGGGTACACCAGTTCAAAGTCAGAATCATTGCCATAATAGGGATCTTCAATAATGAGTTGTTTCTGTGGATCATAGCTCCCAAGTAGTTCAATTTTAGCTTTGCAGATTTTAACTTGATTTTTTTTTCTATTCAAATCTCTCAGATTGCTTTCATCCATACATGGTACATAATCGAATGTGGCAAAGTCTTCTCTTGTAATCTGCCGAGGAAAAATCCCATGTTTCCTCATTCAGCTCTGCCCACGATAGTCAGGGGGGTTCCCCACTTCATAGGTAGATGTTTATCCTCCAATTATCTGAAACATTTTTATCAGTTACCAATTCTGAAAACTGCTTCTACAATGGCTGACCGGCAAATGTTACTGAGACACATGAACAATATGACTTGGACCCAACCTCTACCATCTTTCAGTACAAACCCTGGTGCCCAAAGATGGCATCTACATCTAAAATTTTAATGGTGTCTCTGATTTTCAACATGACAATGTTTGGGAGTAAATACAACAAAAGTAATTAGGCTTGGGATTTTGAAGTAGAGTAGTGTATCACACACATAAACACACCACACATTCTCTCTCTCTCTCTCTCTCTCTCTCTCTCTCTCTCTCTCTCTCTCTCTCTCTCTCTCTCTGCCCCTACCCAAAGAGGGAAAAAAATCCTGAATACCGAAATAGTCTGCCACAGAAGGAAAGCACCATGCCATGTGTGGACAAGACATCTCTGCAGGAAGCAGGGTGGAAGAAGACAGGGTCCCAGCCCTCAGCCCCCCACCCCCTGCTCTGAGATGAGGCCCTTGAGGCTCCGGAGAAGAAGCAAGAGAGTTCTCCCTTAGCCCTTTCCATCCCTTAAATAACAAATTTCTTCTCCATTTCCATCACCCTCCCAGTCTGTCAGGACAGGCTCTCTCTAAACCAGTCACAGTAGAGGCTTGCTTAGCTGGTTGAGGCCTTGAGTACCATGCTCAGCACACACACACACACACACACACACACTCAAGTTTCTTGCAAATGCCATTGTTATTCAGGGGCTATAACATTTTGCAGTGGTATGTGAAAAAAAAACAGCAGAACCATGGATGGCCCAGCTCTGGTCCTCCTTCTGACCGGCTCTAAGGCCCTGCCAGATGAGGACATTGCTACAGTCATTCAAGTGCAAACTGCTCCCTCCCAAAGCCAGTTAGCTCAGACCCCTCTAGGACAACCCTTCTCAAGGCTCCCCAGTGGAAACCATGGCAACCATGAGTGACTCAATAACACCAATGAAGCCAGCAGCACATCTGGATCCTAAAGATGAGGCAGTCTTTCCGATTCCACTGGTGGTAGGGGTGGAGGGTAGTGGGGCTGCTATTGTTTCATTCAAATCATTTAGGTATACTGCAATACCAGTAAATTTATTGTCTTTTCCATCGACAGGAATCAGATGTGATGAATATAATAATTCACTTGTCCTAGAGCCACTAGAAAAATGGCTTGGGCTTCTGATGAGCAGAGAGGAAAACAATAGAAACTATTTCAGAAGTCTCGTTGTTAGTAGGACAGGAGTTTAAAGTGAGAAGCTAGAACATCAGGCAAGTGTTTCAGGTTTTACAGTAAGTATGTATCCCATGTATATAAATGTGCGCATGTGTGTGAGTATGCCTGTGTGTGTGTGTGTGCCTGTGTGTGAGTGTGCCTGTGTGTGTACCTGTGCATGAGTGTGAGTGAGTGTGCCTGTGTGTGAATATGTATGCCTAGACTGGTGTGTGAATGTGCCTTTGTATGAGTGTGCATGTGTGTGTACCTGTGCATGAGTGTGAGTGAGTATGCCTGTGTGTGAATATGTATGCCTAGACTGGTGTGTGAGTGTGCCTGTGTATGAGTGTGCATGTGTGTGTACCTGTGCATGTGTGTGAGTGTGCCTACGTGTGTGTACCTGTGCATGAGTGTGAGTGTGCCTGTGTGTGAATGTGTATACCTAGGCCTGTGTATGAGTGTGCATGTGTGTGACTGTGCATGTGTATGTACCTGTGCATGTGTGTGAATGTGCCTATGTATGTGTACCTGTGCATGAGTGTCAGTGTGCCTGTGTGTATGAGTGTGCCCTGTGTGAGTGTGTATACCTGTGCATGTGTGTGAGTATTCATGTGTGTGAGAGTATACATGTGCGTGTACATGAGTGTGTGAGTATGTGCACATTAATGGGCACCCTCCAGATGTGAAAAGCAGAACTATGCACATATGTGGGGAGCAGTCTATCCATTGGAGACCACCTGGGTTGTTCTTTCAATATCTTTAATTTTAAAACACATAAAAGGAAGGGAAACACTATTAACTTAATGATGTTTTATGACATTTTACATTTTTTATTAATCTGGAGAAGATTTGTGGACACTTGGGAAATCTTCTGTGAGGAAGAAAGGTCTTTACTATTGAAAACACTGTTGTGCTGACCCGAAGGCCCTCTCAGACTGGGCAGTGATGCCCCTGCTGAATGCTGCCAGCTCTGAGGACTGGGTGGCTGCAAGCCTCAGAACCCATTTTACTGGCTTTTCTATATCCAAGCCATTTCAAATAGAAATTCGTGGCCTTAAATAAAAATGAAGGATGAAAGACCAAGACCCTTTGGGAAATTAAAACTCTTTAAAAAGACAAAGGCTGAACACTTTATTGTTGAATTGCTAAGTGTTCTTAATCTCCAGGCAAACTTGACACAATATTCTCAATCTCTGTAAAATCCAGTGTTTGCCACTAAAATATAGTGCCAGTAAACTCACCTGAGTAAATACACATATCCTGATTCTGGCATTATTATAAAAACCACAAGGGGATCAGGAGATGGTGGGTTTTGATTTGTTTTGTTTTTGCATTAATAATTAAAGTCTAACCCTGTCTAACAGTATAGTTTATTTTTAAATTTCTATATGCTGGCTCCACCATATCAATATCAGTCACACACACACACACACACACACACACACACACACACACACACACTCATGCTCACACACACACTTCACGCATGCACCCTTCGAACGTATGTCCAATGCACACTCTCTTAGACCAGAGAGTGAGAGAAAGGTCTCCAGGACAGCTTCTCACTGTAGCACAGGGCATTGCATTATTCTTTCTGGAGGATGTCAAGTCATTTATTTTTATGATAACAAAACTGTTCATGGGAAATTCACAGGTATCAAGGGAAACCTTGCCATGAGGCATGTAAATTACACATTCAGGATGCCAGTGGCATTCTGTAGGAGCTGTGACAACTGGCTGGCCTCCTCCAGAATGCCTGGAGCTAGGACATAACTCTCAAGCCTCTTCCAAATCCAACAGCTCAGAGAACACTTCTTTGGCAGAAAATGTGTTGCTATAAGAAATATATGATTGCAACGGAAGGTAGGGTGCACACCTATAGTCTCAGGAGTCAAGAGGCTCATGAGCCGGAGGCCATCCTGGGCTGTATAAAAACCAGAGTCTGTAGCAAAATGAACAAATGGAAATAAGAAATTCATTTAAAAAAAATCTTTGTCTACTCTACCAGATATTCTATGTGACATTTAATTCATTTCTACATTCACATCAGAACTCTCTCAGAATCAAAGACTGGGAGTCCAGGGTGAGGAAACGTTCACAGGCCGAGTGCAAGTATTCAGACTGCTCCCATGAGGGCCTCGTTCCCTCTCTATGTGATTCTGAGACTGGGGTGCCAACACATTGCCGCTCATGCCCATGGTGCCTGGGATTCTCTGAAATCTTCTGAGCTCCAGTCTGCCCCCCTCCACCTCCTCCTTCTAAAACGGCCCGAGCTTTTTATGACAGTCTATTAGATTTAGGCAGATCATGTTCAGTTCTTATACTACCTTTCTACCAAATACAAAATTGGAATCCAGGTATGGCGAGGCATGCCTGTAATCACAACACTCAAGAAGCTGAAACAGGGGGATTTCAAATTCTAAACCAGCCTGAGTGATGCAACAAGACTGTTTCAGAGGCAGGGAGTATGCATTATGAGCAATTTCCCAACACAGTCAAGCAAAGTGTTCTGGTCCTGCTGCCATCTTGGCAGTAGCTGCTAGGGGATGGTTTCAGCTTAGAAAGGCGTGCTTTCCTCTTTTAGCGGTGACCCTTCTCAGGGAACATAGTAAAATGGAGCTAAATGGTTTTTTTTTTATTTTAAAAAAGTCACACTTTTATTTAAGGCTTAGGAAAGGAATCTAGGTGAAAAGCAAGACAGTGTCAGATTAAGCCATTTTAATTGCATGACCGACACCGACACACACCCACCGCCAAACCAGGTGGCTTCAGACAGGGTTCTGTCGTCAGTGCTGTGGGCTGCTCACCACTAGATGGAGCCATTGCCTACAGTGCGCACCCGGCCTCTGCACTTTTTGCCTTGGGGAAGAGCAAAGAAAAATCCCAGTTTACTTTAACATATAGCATCTTCTACTCAACATTAACAAGATCACAAATGCCTCTGAGCCGTGTCCTTCTTTGTCAGAGGCTTTCTCCTGAAATCAGGATCCTCTTCAGCCTTCCACAGGCTTGGAGGATGGTGGTGATTTAGTCTCCATCTTAAGGTAACACAGGCACCACCACACATGCAGAAGCCTGCATCTACTGCCGTTTGAAAGAAAAGGCTCAATCTGAAATTGTTCTGGAGAGAAGCAGGATTGAAATCAACAATGAGCTTGAGAGAAGTGCACTGCCCCTGAGGAACACATTTAGCTACAGGAGGAAGATCTCACGGTCTGGAGCCTGGGGAGTAGGTGGCTAGGGTGTAGGTGCCTTAGGCTGTCTGGAGGTGTGTCCTCCTTAGGCAATGATAATACTTTACCCTCTTCAAATGAGACAGTGACTTGAGGCATCTTCTACCCTGTAAAATAACAATGCTGGCTCTGTTTCCTGCAGTGAGCTTTATTTGCAATAAAGCTGGGACCTGGGGAGCAGTTGAGCAGGAACTGTGAGTAGGGATGAGTGCAGAGGGACAAAGAATAAATCACCCAGCTAGCATCACTGCAGAGGCAACCAAGATGCACGTCAGTGGAGGTGTCCGGCTGCACTGGTGCCTGTGATTTCTCACGTGTCTATTACTATGAAATGACTCAGAGAAATATTGACGTTACAGCTTTATTAGTGGATGCTGCAGATTGAGCCTAGGGCCTTATATAT
The DNA here is from genome assembly GCF_007827085.1 of Peromyscus californicus insignis. NCBI lineage: Eukaryota > Metazoa > Chordata > Mammalia > Rodentia > Cricetidae > Peromyscus > Peromyscus californicus. The sequence goes on along the minus strand of NW_026294562.1, from coordinate 143,594,070 downwards.
GCCAAGCACATATATTCTTCCACTCTACCACTGAACTGCAACCCCCAGTCCCAGCAGTGGCGGCTTTAAAGAGAATCTCAGAACACCTGAACTACTATGGGATAGTTCTTCCCTAGTGACGTGCCAAAGGGTAAAAGTGAGGGGGAAAGGTAAAGGAGGCTACCTTCTCTGAGACTCCCCAGTCACGTCAATTCTAGGATTTACGCGTCTACAGAGACAGCCCACAGACAGGGCCAGGGAGCCCATGAGCACTGGTCCACATCTATTTTCAAGCACTAGGATTTGCCACAGCTTGACAGTGAGAAATCTGGTACTTCATATATGTGACACCCCTGCTGTTGGCAGGGACAAATCCCTCTTTCAGATCAAGAAAGAAGAGGGTTCTATAACAGACCTTGAACACGTTCCTCTCGGGGGAGCAAAGCATGTGTCAGCTTGGCAGCCCATGTGGCAAAAGCACAGCCGCACCCTTCTGGAGACTAGAGACAGAAAGGCGACTGTGGGGGCCTCCTTCTCCTCCTTCCCTCTCTCCACAGCACTCAGGCACCACTGTGATCCAATGGGCAAGGCAAGTGTTATTTTAAGAACTAAAATTTCCCAGAACCCTGCAACACTCCAAGAACGTTCAAAGAAAGCTATTTTTGTCCTTCGAAGGTTAGGCTAATATTTAATCCTTCTCCTTGAACTGTCTAATTTATTGCAAAGATAAGCCCTTCTCCAGGTTCCCAAGAGAAAACTGCATCCACAGTGTGAAGCTTTTACTCTCTAGTGACAAGCAAGGACAGTGCTAAGGTGAGTCTTAGGAGCCTCCGAGGGACGATTTGGACCACACGTTTGCAGAAGGCCTAAGTCACTGCAGAGATGAGACTAGATCACTTCTTTGTGAATTTTCTCTCTGTCCCTAGATTTCAAGGCCACTAAGAAAGTTTCACATGAGTTATAGAAAGCAAGATATCACCTTTCTATGGGTCACATCCAAATTATGAAGTAAAAAAGGCAAAAGAGAATTCATTTGTATTTCTTTTATAAGATAACTGTGCACTTTTTCTGTTGCCTAGTGCAAATTTGCTTAATTACAGGAGATTTTTAATTTTTTAAATTAATCTTAAATACATGTCAACATTTTTTTTCTCCCAATCTAACCTTGGGCTACTGTAACTGGAGACTACCTGTCTTTCCAACGTGGCCCACACTGTCTCCCACTCTGGTCCCCTGTGTGAATGCTCACTTTGTACAAATGACATAGTGGAGAGAGGCGGATGCCCACATCGAGATTGTAGGACATACAGAGGCTGAAGGAAAGGGAATGGAAAAAGAGATTCCAAACACATGCGACTGTGACAGAACAGGGGTGACCATACATAGAGAAAACAGGCTCAAAATCAAAACCCTCACAGTGGACAAGACTTTATCTCAGGAAAGTCATTTCACCAAAAAAGCTATCCACACACCTGATGTCAAAGCACTTGAACATGCACGGTGATCATGGATAGATCTGGTAGATCTGTTGATAACCTAACATCAATAGTAAGAGGCTTCGGTGTCCAGTTTTCAAAAATGGACAGAGTATCCAGACAGAAAGTCAATAATGATAGACTTGATCCATGTTATAAACCAAATGGATCTGACAGACCTATATAGACATCCAGCAGCAGAATGCTCATCCCTCCTGAGTGCGTGCAGCACAGTCTCCAAGCAGATCAAATGCCAGGTTGAAAAACAAGTCATCAAATCCAACAAAACAAAAAGAAACTAATATCAAATTCCTCCTCTAACTATAATGAACAACTATAGAAATTAACACCGAAAGAAAATTGGACAATTAACAAATCAACAGGACAGAAACAACCCACCTTTGAAAAACCACTAGGCCTAAGAAGAAATCAAGACAGAAATTAGAAAATACCTTGAAATAAAGAAAAATAAAATGTACCAAATTCTACATACAGGTTCAGCAAAAGCAGCCCCAAGAGGGGCGTTTAAAGCAAGAAATATCTGAGTTAAAAAGCAATCTAAGACCAATAACCTGACTTCATACCTCAGGGAAATGAAGGAGGAGGAAGAAGAGAAGGAGATGGAGAAGGGGGGGAGGAAGGGGAAGGGGGGAGAAGAAAACACCTAGCTACGATGACAGAAGGGAGGAAATAGAAGAACAGAAATAAATGTAACAAAGAATAGAAACTTTACTTCAGGATTAACAAAATGTACAAGTTTTATTTTTAACTTAAAATTAATTAGCATACAAAATTTTAGATTATTTTAGATTATGTAAGAGCATCCCTGAACAGTATGTCCTAGTGCATCTACATCTTCCTCCTCCTCCATCAGCTGCAGCCCTGGCCACCCCCATGGTCTCCCTGAACCTCTTCCATTGTTTCAGTGCAACCACAGATTTCACTGAAAGGCTTCAGAGGAGGTAGCTCTAAAGATCTAGGTGGTTACCAATGTGGCTGCCATGATTGAGAAATTCCTGAGGTTAGTCTGATGATTCAAGGCTCTCTCCCCCAAAAGTGAAGTCCCATACCCACAACCCAAGATGGACGAATAGGACTGTCAGACAGGATTTCTGCACGCTCTTGTCAGCCATGGAGAAAAGGTCAACTAAGATCCAGGAAACAAACAACACAGGTCGCTTTACCAACTCAGTGTTCCTTTATGGTGATTTTGGTGAAGCCTAGAAGCACAGGTGCCACCAGGTATCTGGCTTCTGTTTCTTATGCAGCTGTTGATTTTTTTCCCCAAGCATCAACTCAGACAGCAAATCCAGTGAATGCCTTGGCTACAACATCAATCCCCATTTCTTGTGCGTTGTGCTACACTTGGACCACTTTGGATGGGTTTATGGCATCTGTATACCCACACTGGGTAAATTGCAGAAAAATGTAAAGTGTGTGGAGTGGGGGGTGTGAGGAGGGTGATCTTCTGAATCAGTTTTGTTGGATTTGTGGATCACACCTTCAGTTCATTTAGCAAAATAAAAATCTAACATTTGACCCATTTCAAACATAACATGGAAAGCCCCCAAAGAAACGTAGGATATAGCTATGCTCAGAAAGAACCTAACAGAAAGCTGACCATAAACTATGTCCCAAATTATCTGAAAGTGTCTCCTGGAAAGAAATGCAGGTGTGTGCTGTGATGCTCCCAAACCTGAAGCAGAAAAGTTACAAGTGGCATGACATGGCGCAGACTGGCACTCTCAGTGACAGCCTGTGACCTGAAACTAAGGAACACAGAGGAATAACAAAGAGGTCAAGAGGCAGGTCAGGCCAGCCAGGACACCTTTTGGTATATTTCATGATGGTCAGGTAGCCAGACATAACAGAGGGTCAGTCAGGAAGAGGGCAAGATGGCGGAAGAGGAAATGGGGACACGGGTATCAAGCAGGGGCCACTAACAGAGTTTGACTAAGTTTTGATAGTTTATCCTCCTGTGTGAGCTTGCCTGTTTCTGCTGATCATGTTCAATATCCACCCAAACTCAGGTCTCTGTGCAGCTCAGTGCCTACAACTTCCAAAGAAAGTGATGGTTAAAGTATTTAACAAGAACAGTTGTACGTAAAGCTACTTATCCCATTATAGTTTTGAATTAAAAATATGTTGTCACTTTTTGAGTAGAAAATAAAATGAAAGAACGTAAAAAAATATATATAGGTGAAGGAACCAAGTGGGCATTTCTCCAAAGAAGGCATCTAAACAGCTACTAGGTTATCGGAAGGGTGTTCAGCATCACTGGAAACTGGGGAAGTGTGAATCAAACCAGGATAAGATGGCTGTTGCTGGAACAAAGAGGAAGAAACAAGAGTTGGTACAGATGTGGAAAGAATGAGTCCTACGTCACTTGTAGGGATCAAAACTAGTCCCTATGAGAAACAATGGCAAGGCTCCTCCAAAAATTGAAAACCAAACAACTTATGTGGTCCAGCTAACTTCTGGTATACATACAGAATTAAAACCAGCCTGTCACCTGCACCACTGTTCACAATAGTGAAGACACGGAACAACCCATGGATGAGTAAAGAAATAACATGTGCATGAAATATTGCTCTGCTCTAAGGAAGGTGGTTCTTCCCTGTGTGGAAACACAGGTGAACATCAAAGGCATGATGATAAATAAAATAAGCCCTGCACCAAAAAGAAATGTTTCATGGTACCCCACCCGTGGCAGTCAGGTGTTCATTGGTGTGCAGATTCTGGGTTCCAACTGCTTTTGGATGAACGTGTCTTCCGGAAAATCTAGCTCATGCAGCTTTCAGCACAGGCAGATTCTCAGCAGAATCACTGTAGCCATGCCAACCACAGGAATGAAACAGATGCTCTCTCTGTCACTGGGCATGAGTCAGGGCACTCTGTAAATTTTCTTTGTCACATGTAAAGGGCATCAGTAAATCAGTATACATAGCAGATATCCAAGATTCTAAAAGCAGGCATCACCATGCCTTGGGAAAGAAGATGGAAGTGAGCCACACCCATGTGTGGGTGTGCGAACTTCATGGATACTGCAGGACCTAGAGCACTGTAAATGTCAGTAAATTTCAGGAGAAAATAGTTGAAGAGAACCTAACGGCTAGCTTCATTACAGTGGAAGAACTCTCAGAAAAACCAATTGTCACCAACAGATAACACTGGGGATTCAGCGTCATAATATATGACTCCAAGAGTCCATGCAGTATGTTAGTGGAACACCCCTGCCTTCGAAGATATCTGTCCAAAGGAATAGTGGCCATCTAAGGCAGAGGAAAGAACATCAGCTAATCAGTCAGCATCATCATTTCCAGTTTTACTTTATCAGATTGAGTGTGGAGACCCACAGAGGTTTCCTAATGAAAACTTACGCAGGGTCTGAGAATCTGAGCTTGCTTTCCCCAGCAGGGCTGCCTAAGGGGATTATTTGACCACGGGCGTGGTTACCAGGTGTTTGGAAGGGTCTATACTTGGCTGTATAGTATACTTTGATCTTGCAAGGGGGAGGTCTTTTGCCCTGCCCCTTGGCATTATTATAAAAAACCTTTTGAGTAAATGGAAGGGGTTGTTGGGTAGTGATCCAGTCCCTCCTGAAGGTATCCTGTATTTCTGTCTTTTTTCTCATCAACTAGGTCTCTCTTTCTAATATTTTCTTATCCCTCTCTCCTCCTCATAAGAACCCTTCAAAAAGATAGAAGCTCGCCTCCCACAACTGAGTATGCTTCTTTTCCTCCCTTAACTAGAATGTTGACTCTTCATCCAATTATGAAGGAATTGACTCCCTCCTGAGAACATTTAGATAACCATTTTAATATTTGGTATACTACCTCCTAAAATTTTTCTACATATACCAGCAGATTCCTACATTCAAGCCTAATACAAAGAACACTACGAGCCTCTCATCAACACATAAACTCCAGAATTAATTTTGAGTGTTTCCTAAACAATGATGTGTACAGAATGCATCCATAAATGTGTGACTGTGAGGAGCAGCCACTTCAGATCCTCAACTCCATGTTGATGAGTAAGAATGGCAGCTCTTACAACACAACATCATGGTTCATTTTCTTCCCTCTTTTATGAAATAATAAGGACATAAAGTAATAAAAAAATTCACATGATTGCTCAAACATTATGGGAGATGTCACAATTAATCCTGTGCCCAACCAGTAAGTAGTGCTACTGTGAAGGTCCTCAAAACTGTATTCAGCTGATGTCTATAGTGTTCAGTTGGCATGTCGAAGGTAGACCGAGAACAGAGGTCAAAGGAGAATCCAGGGGTTGGGGTTGCTTTGTTTCTCCCTTCTTGTTGTTGGCATTTCGTGGAGTGAAACGGATGGCAAACAGGAGTATAACATCATTCTAGGAATTTACCTCGATAGACACAACTGCTCTCTTCTCATTAATGCTTTGGGAGATTCTATTATGAGTAAAAGGTCCTGACAGTACTCTCCATAAAGGAAAAAAAAATCACTTTTCTCTAGGCAAAAGAGCTTAGACATAGAATCTGACCTAAAAGGATTAGCATCTGGATGACTGCTGAGCCTTTTTGCCAAAGTGCTCTTCCTAAATGTGGACCTTTCATGATGGGCAGCCACACAGTTAGAATACAAAGCCATCATCTCATCTCTCCTACAGTCTCTGCTGACCCCATTGTGTCTTTTTCCCTCTCTTACTCATTCATATTTTTTATTGCAGAACTAAAAGTTGTTTGTATTTATTAAGAGATCTATTTTGGGCCAGGGAGATGGTTCAGCAGGTAAAAGGACCTACTGCAAAGCTAACAACCCAAGTTAGATTCCCAGGACTTACCTAATAGAAGGAGAAAACCAACTCCCACTCCTGATCTCCACTCCTGTGGTTTGGCATGTGCAGGCAACACAGTAAATAAGTAAATATAGGAACATAAAAGAGATTATATTTCTCTTTTTTTTTCTGTTTTCCTCATTTTGTACCATCAACATTACAAATATTCAGCATTATCTCAGTGCTTTTTATGGATTTAATGTATGACATGTAGCATTCTCCCACCCTACCCCTAAGTACCCCACCAGGTGAGAAACCTGCTTAGAAGACAGTTGAGGTTCTGGTTCCTCATGGAGTCACATTTAATGACTAAGTAGGTAGGGATCTTGGCAGTCAGGTCCTGGAGAGCAGAAAGACAGAGCTGCAGGGCTCAGCACTGGAACAGGAGGCAACCACATCGTAAGTGTTGTAATGAGAAACCAGGGAAAATAAAGAGGAGTGACCTTCTCTTGAAAGGTAAACGGCGCTGTTTGAAGCACTGGTGGTGGCGCTGGTTACTGCGTGGAAAAGTCACAGTCACAACAGAACCCAGGGGTACTTTTTAGAGCTTTATTAGGAGGGAAAGGGGGAAGGGAAAGAGGGGAGCCGGGCCTGGGGAGAGGGAGCATAGCAGAGAACAGAGAGGAAACAGAGAGAGAACACAGAGAGAGGATGGGGGTCCACGTCTGACTTTTTAAGGTGGGTATACAGTCGCCAACGCCCGTATTCTAAGACACAAGACCCCGAGCTGCGCATGTGCCAGAATGAGGACAGGATCCTAACATCCCTGAAATGAGGAGGTTTCCAAAGTTCAGTTTGTCCCAGAACCACCAGATGCTTCTTAGAACAGCAGCCCAGGTCTAATTCCTGAATTTCTAACCAGGTGGAGGTGAGCTGACCACTGCTTTGGTAGTTAACACCCCAGACATTTGAGCTTCTCATTCCCTCTTGTCAGGAGCCTTTAAATGACCCCTGCGCAGGCAGCCTTCAAGTGCCTGCTCTGTGGCAGTGTCATGCTTATACTAGGCAAGCACCGTATCACTAACCTGCACCTGAGTCTAAGATGTCTTTGCATCTTTGAATGCTCTATGTTCCTCATGTTTCTGCCGAAGGCTCCAGAAAGACAATCATAGCAAGGTCTTTCAAAATACGGTCCTTCAAGAGCTGACTAAACATGGAGAACCTGCCTTACTGTGCTGATACTGTTGGCCCTGTCTCTAAGAGCCAGGATGGATGCATGTGCTGGGCTCATGGTAGTGGAAGTAATGGAACCTTTTATCAAGACCCATCCTACAAATTGTCAGAGACCAAAGCCGGGCAGTGGTGGCACACACCTTTAATCCTAGCACTTGGGAGGCAGAGGCAGGCGGATCTCTGTGAGTTCGAGGCCAGCCTGGTCTACCAAGTGAGTTCCAGGAAAGGCACAAAGCTACACAGAGAAACTCTGTCTCAAAAAACCAAAAAAAAGAAAAAAAAGAAAGAAAAAGAAAAAAAAAACTGTCAGAGACCAATGAACAAAAGTCTCAGACTGCAAGGAATTTCTTTCCTTTCTTCCTCTGAATTCATCAATAGAGATGTCATTAGGCAGAAAGCTTTCTCCAGTCAGCAGGAGTATGAGCACTGATGGGCAGATTCTTCGTGGTAGGCATACTCTGATAGGAACATCTTACGTGTTTCCTTTCAGATCTGACATATCACTTACTAAGAAAACAGGCCATGGAGTAATATCATGGAATCTTTATTCCAACCACACTTTCACCACTTGTATATGGCTTGATAAACTTTATTTATTTATTTACTTTTATTAGTACAAAATAAAAAGTGAGCTGGGGTTGTAGTGCATAGCAGAGTTCTTGCTCAGCAGCAGAAGGCCGAGGAAAGCAGAACAATAAAAGTAAAAAAAAAAGAATGAAATAAAAATAGTACTTTGAATATAAGACAAATGAAATTTTGGCCATAATTCTTTTTAATAATCTATTCTTTTTCTGATGTTCTAAAAAAAAAAAAAAAAGTAGTTCTTGGGTGGTGAGATGGCTCAGAGGGTAAAGGCAGCTTCATCCAAGACTGACTTCCTGAGTTTCATCCCTGAGACTGGTAAAATCAGAAAATGTAATAATACAAGTTTCTCTCTGACTTCTACATGAGCACTAAGCTCCTGTGTCCAGATCCATACACACAAACAAATAAGTAGATAGATAGATAGATAGATAGATAGATAAATAGATAGATAGATGATAGATAAAATTCAATTAAAACATGTATTTAATTATTCCTTAAGCCAAACCCTGAAGTTCAGTGTATGCTTGTCTGCCACATAGAAAAGGGACAGCACATCTTTTCTCTACTTCATTCATATTCACAGATGTGAGCACAGGTGCAAACAGAGAGCAATTCATTAATGTAAATGAATTGGTGTGGAGCAATGTTACCCTGTCAAAATGGTTGATAGAATTATATTTGTTAACATTATTTTAACTATTGTAGGGAGTCTTTGTTGATGTTATTTTTTTTAAGATTAGCAGCAAGGTATGATGCTACATGCCTGTAATCTCAGGATTCAGGAGGCTAAGGCAGGAGGGTATAACCATGAGTTTGAAGGGAGTCTGGCCTATATAACAAGACCTTGTCTAAAACAAACAAACAAAAGAGTCTATGGTTTTGCAATTTAAGCAATTTTCAAAATACGTGTGAATAAAAATCATGTCTACTTTTTTCCAAAAGAAAAAAACTAAGATGCTGCAGATAGTTTGACTTTTAGGTCAGTGTGGCAGAGATTTTTCCATAGATAGAGTTGTCTAAATCTGTAACATCAAAATTTTTGCCAACAGACTGCAAGTATGTGATAATGTGTTTTATCGATGAAACAGAGAGTCCCACGGTAGCATAAGCTTGCAGCTACTTCAAGAAGCTGAGTTGGGAGGAGTACTTAAATCCAGAAAGACCAACCTGGGCAGCATAGTGAGGACCTTATGTAAATAAATAAATAAATAAATAAATAAAAGGGGGGAGGCTGGAGAGAGGGCTCAGTGGTTAAGAGCACTGACTGCTCTTCCAGAGGACCCGGGTTCAATTCCCAGCACCTACATGGTAGCTCACAGCTATCTACAACTCCAGTACCAGGGGCCCCGACACCCATGGCAGAACATCAATGCACATTTTAAAAAAATGGGGGTAAGGACTGATCTCAACCCAGTAGAAAAAGCAGTTTATAATCACACACTAATAAAGGTTTTTTCCTTCTTGTTTTGAATCAGTGTCTCATTATGCAGCTCAGGTAGCCTGGAACTCATGGTCCTGCCTCAGCCTCCACAGTGCTGGGATTTTATGTGTTCATGACCACACCCAGTTCTTAGCAAAGTTACTTTTGATATTAATGATTCAGGTTTTTTTTTTTTTCAACCCCTTTGGTGCCTAAGGTTGAAGAAGAAACAGGAATAGTAACTGGGGGAAGCCTCGGTGCAAGAGTATGCTTGGTGGAGATCCAAGAGCACCCTGGTCGAACACAGCTGTGTCTTTGCTATTGATGATGTAGGTCACAACGGGGAAGTTGTCGATGACTGACAGTACAAAACACATCCTGCCAGTGCCCTCAGGATCCCTAACTTGCCGGAGAGGCTCTGCGGACTTCTTCCTGGTGGCTGAAAAGGCTGGACAGGCTCCATCTGCACGTTTCTGTGGATTTTTCTGATGCACCCGGCATTTGTCCTCAGACTCTCCTGTGTCTTACTGGTTCTTTCGCTGATGAGTTAAGTGACATAGTTAGCATACGCTTGCTTTACAACTGTATGAGAATTGCGACGTCGCCTTTTCCCCTTAATTTTGTCTTTTAATATTATTCATGATGAAATTTCTTTTTTGCATTCCTCTCAGAGATTGAAAAAAAAATAAATGACTTAAGTGAAACTCCATGGCAGCCCAATTTTGACTTTTAACAAAATTGAATCAAGCCAGTGATCAGACTGAAAACAATTTGTCAGGATGGATTATTTATGATTCGGGTTCTAGAACCCCTCCTCAAACACCCAAAGACCTGAATACTGTTATGCTAGCTAGAATCAACCCATTTACCTTAAGATGTTGAGCTCTGCTTCTATCTAGCGTCAGTCTGCGTCCATCACGGGCATATGAGTCACTTTGAAAACAGGCCCACTAACTCCGTAAATGCTGAACTGTCAATACTGTTCTAACAATTGTTTCAAAATGATTCTGTGCCTTTGGGTCAGTTGATATGCATTTTGTGGCAGAAATCTAGGATGACTAGTAATCAATAAAAAACATAAGTAAATATCTATTTTATTAGGGAAAAACTGTGTGGGAAAGTGAAAAAGAGTTAAACACATAAGGGGGGGAAAATATTCTAATTTACACCTGTTAAAATTTTTGTCTACCTTTTCTCTTTTGTTTCATATCTCTCTAATTTTAAGGGTGATGGTGCATTTTCAATGACTAGATGGTTACTATTAGAATATAAAAGGGCCAGCAGGATGGCATAGAGGATTGATGACTAAGGTGTTTGTTTTGACTTTATTGTTTGGTTAAAAGTAACATACTGCATGAAGCCCCAAGTTCCATCTCTAGTGTCAAAAAATAAAAATTAAAATGATTAAAATGACTATATGTACACTGTATATGTTTAATGTCAATGTTAATACTGTAACAAAAATGTAGCCTTTTCAAACAGAGAAACAGGACACGACAGACAGATGAAAGACATCTTCACAACCTGTGAACAGATGAGTGGTTCCCAGTGAACACTGAAATATGTGTGAAAAAACAGTTTCAGAGGCTACTACCCTGACCACAGATATGTAATTTGTGTGAGGTTGTTCTGTTGAAATGGAAATGTTTTCCTGTCAAAGAGAGAGAGGAGGGATTCTATGAGCAAGGGACATCAAGATCATGATGGGGAAACATACAGAGACGGCCAGGCCAAACTAGTGGAAACTCATGAATTGTGGACCAGTAGCTTTGGAGCCTCCATGGGACTGGACTAGACACCCTGGATAAGTGAGACAGTTGTTTAGCTTGAACTGTCTAGGGGGTTCTCTGGCATTGGGATCAGGATCCATCCACGGTGTATGAGCGGGCTTTTTGGAACCCAGTGCCTATGGTGGGACATCATGTGCAGCCTTGGTGCAGGGGGAGGGGCTTGGATCTGCCTCAGCTGAATGTGCCAGACTCTGCTGACTCCCCATGGGAGACCTTGCCTTGGAAGTGGTGGGAATGAGGAGTGTGTTTGGGGGGAAGGCTGGGGAGCAGGAGGAGGGAGGAGAAAAGGACCTGTGGTTGGTATGTAAAGTGAATAGAAATTTTCTTAATAAAAAACTTCTGTATGTATAAAAAAAAAGAAATGGAAATGGTTTTGCATAATTCCATTTCATGACCTTTCTCTGTGCAATTACCTTTACTTTCTTGGTACTTGGTTAGTCCTTCCTTGTTCCATTATATTGTATGCAGTTCCTAATAACTCACTGACAACATATTTAAAAAATCAATACCCTGGTGCCTCCCACTACTCTGTTTTCTAGAAATATCAGCATATGTTGTTACCACCCCAAGAGCACACCTTTCTGGTCTGGACTCTCTCCACCAGTATTTAAAAGTTTCCACTCTCACTCTCTGTGTGAATCAGATTGCTGTTTCTGTAACAAAAAACCTGGGGCAACTAACTTATGAAGATGAAAGGCTTATGTACCTCAAGGTCTGGAGTTCCAAGCTGATAGAGGCAGACCCCTTTGCTTTCAGCTTTGGGCAATGGCACAGAAGCACAGGCAGGAAGCACAGGGTCTCATAATCCCCTCCAAAGACACACTCACAGTGACCTAAGAACCTCTCACTAGGCTTTACCCTTTAATAGTGGCACCACCTTGCCATAGCACTACCAAAGAGACGAAGCCATATAGGGGGACATTTGCCATGCAAACTGCAGCACCTCTTAGAAAATTTTAAAGTTCACACTTAGCACATCTGAAGTAGTTGCAATAGACTTTCCAACATATGTTGACAACAAGCCAAATACCACCCATGTTTTAAAATGGTCAGAGGAACCCTTCCTTGAATTAACTTTGTTCTACCCCTTCAACTATATTTTCATTTCCTTCCCCAACAGAATTTAATTAAAATAATAACTTTTTTGTGTGCACTATTGAGTTTTCTGAGGTTTGTTGGGGGGGATGCTGTTTTTTTCTTTTCTTCAAATAGGGCCTCATTCTAAGCTCTTGGACTTCCTACTTCAGCCTTGCAAGTGTGCAGGTTATACAGCATACATCACCATATCTGGCTTTATATTATATTTAGTTCTGTCGCAGAAAACCTGATAGTGTGTGATAGCATGTGTCTACAATCCTAGCACTTCAGAGCTTGAGGCAGGGGGTCACAACTCAGGCAGACCTGACTCAAAAAAAAAAAAAAAAAAAAAAAAAAAAAGCAAATGAGCAAAATATATAGAAACCTTTTTTTAATGAAATTATTTATTTATTTTACAGCCCAGCCATGATTTCCCCTCCCTCTTCTCCTCCCAGTCCTTCCCCATCATCTCATCTCTGTTCCCACGCCCCCCAATCCACTCCTTCTCCTTTTTTGTTTGGGAAATGGCAAGTCTCTCATAAGTATCAACAAAACATGGTATATCAAGTTGCAGTAAGACTAAGCACCTCTCCATGTATTAAGGCTGGTCAAGGAGACCCAGTATGAGGAGTAGGGTCCCTGTAAAAGTCAGTAAAAGAATCAGAGACAGCCCCTGTTCCCATTGTTAAGAGTCCCACAAAAGGACCAAGCTACACAACTGTAACATATATGCAGAATGCCTAGGTCAGTCCCATGCAGGTTCCTTGATTGTCTGTTTAGTCTCTGTGAGCCCCTATGAGCATAGGTTAGTTGATTCTGTGAGTTTTCTTTTGGTGTCCTTGACCTCCCTGGCTCCTACAAGCCTTTCTCCCCCTCTTCTACAGGATTCCCTGAGCTCTGCCTAATGTTTGACTGCATCTGTTTCCATTAGATGCTGGATGATGCCTCTCTGATGACAATTGAGCTAGGTACCAATCTGGTCACAGGAGATGGCCAGTTCAAGCTATGCATCTGCTACTGCTAGGAGTCTTAGCTGGGGTCATCCTTGTAGATTCCTGGGAGATTCCCTTGTACCAGGTTTTTACCTAACCCTGAAATGCCCACCCCCTTTCCAGTAGTCTCTTTCAGCACTCCTCCCTCCATCCACCCACCCCAACATGATTACTCATATTCCCATCCCCATCCATCCTAAATGGATGAAGTCCACTCTTGTATTTCTCCTTCCCAGGGATCTCCAAGAGTTCCCCCATGAACCCTCCTTGTGACCTAGTCTCTCTGGATCTGTGGATTGTAACATAGCTATTCTTTATTTTAAAGGTAGTATCCACTTATGGGTGAATACATACCATGTTTGTCCTTATTGTTCTGGTAGACCTCACTAGTTCCATCCATTTGCCTGTAAATTTCCTGGTGTCCTTGTTTTTAACAGCCGAGTAACTCCATGTGTAAATACACCACGTTTTCTTTATCCATTCCTCAGCTGAGGGACATCTAGGTTGTTTCCAGGCTTTGTTTATTACAAATAAAGCTGTTGTGAACATAGTTGAGCAAGCATCCTTGTGGTATGATTGAGCATCCTTTGAGCATAACTCCAAAAGTAGTATAGCTGGGTCTTGTGGTAGATTGATTCCCAGTTTTTTGAGAAACCATCACACTGACTTCCAAAATGACTGTATAATTTTCCGCTTCCACTAGCAATGGAGGTGTGTTTCCCTTGCTCCACATCCTCTCCAGCATGAGCTGTCACTTGTGTTTTTGATCTTAGCCATTCTGACAGGTATAAGATAGAATCTGAGAGTCATTTTGATTTGCATTTCCCTGATGGCTAAGGACGTTGAATGTCTCCTTAAGTGTTTCTTGGCCATTTGAGATTCTTCTGTTGAGAATTCTCTGTTTAGGTCTGTACCCCATTTTCTAATTGGTTTAATTGGTTTTTTGATATCTAGTTTTTTGAGTTCTTTATATATTTTGGAAATCAACCCTCTGTCAGATGTGGGGTTGGTGAAGATCTTTTCCCAATCTGTAGACTATCCTTTTGTCCTATTGATGGTGTCCTTTGCCTTATAGAAACTTTTCAATTTCATGAGGACCCATTTATTAATTGTTGATCTTAGTGCTTGTGCTATTGGTGGTCTGTTCAAGAAGTTGTTTCCTGTGCCAAGGTGTTCAAAATTATTTCCCACTTTCTCTTCTATCAGGTTCAGCACATACAAATTTATCTTGAGGTCTTTAATCCACTTGGACTTGAGTTTTGTGCAGGGTGATAGACATGGATCTATTTGCATTCTTTTACATGCTAACAGCCAGTTAGACTAGCACCATTTATTGAAGATGCTTTCTTTTTTCCATTGTATAATTTTGGCTTCTTTGTCAAAAAACAAATGTCCATGGGTGTGTAGATTCACATCAGGATCTTCTATTCAATTCCATTGATCCATCTGTCTGTTTTTATGCCAATATCATGTAGTTTTTATTACTATAGCTCTGTAGTAGAGCTTGAAGTCAGGGATAGTAGTACATCTGGAAGTTCTTTTATTATACAGGATTGTTTTAACTATCCTGGAATTTTGTTTTTCTATATGAAGCTGAGTATTGCTCTTTTAAGGTCTATAAGAAATTATGTTGGGATTTTGATGGGGATTGAATTGAATCTGTAGATTGTTTTTGGTAAGATGGCCATTTTTACTGTGTTAATCTTACCTATCCATAAGCATGAGAGATATTCCATCTTCTGATATCTTCTTCAATTTCTTTCTTCAAAGACTTAAAGTTCTTATTATACAGGTCTTTCACTTGCTTGGTTAGAGTTACACCAAGATATTTTATATTATTTGAGACTATTATAAAGAGTGTTATTTCTCTGGATTATTTCTCAGTCCATTTATCATTTGTATGTAAGAAGGCCACTAATTATTTTTAGTTAATCTTGTATCCAGCCACTTGACTAAAGGTGTAGGAGTTCCCTGGTAGAGTTTTTGGGTTTGCTAATGCATACTATCATATCATCTGCAAATAATGATACTTTGACTTCTTCCTTTCCAATTTATATCCGTTTGATTTCCTTTTGTTGTCTTATTACTCTAGCTAGAACTTCAAGTACTATATTGAATAGGTCTAAAGAGAGTGAACAACCTTGTCTTATTTTAGTGAAAATTATTTGAGTTTCTCTCCATTTAATTTGGTGTTAGTAATTGACTTGCTGTACATTGCTTTTATTATGTTTAGGTATATCCCTTGTATCCCTAATCTCTCCAATACTTTTATCATGAAGGGGTATTAGATTTTGTCAACGGCTTCTTCAGTGTCTAATGAGATGATAATGTGTTTTTTTTCTTTCAATTTGAAACCTAAATTTTTAATCTTCTTACAAGTCTCTAAGTGTTAAATGATTTTGCCCAAATACTAGTAACACTCAATTCATTACAGCAACATACCACAGTGTAGCTTTTGACAAATAATTTAAAATGCTATGGAAATGCAGGTTGTTTTCTTTTATTTTAGAAATATTCCTTCTAATGAAATGAATGCCACCTAGACTTTTTCTACATTATGTATCCATAGATGTCCCGGCCAGTGGGATCTTCAGCAGAGACGCTAGAAGGGGGAATGGCTAATGAAAGGGACAAGAGACACAAAGAATTGACAGCAAGACAGTATTCTGATCAAGCTGCAAAATTTTATTTTTCTCAGGTGGGTTTTATAGTAAGCAGACAAGGAAACTTTCTTTGGGAACAAATCAGGGGACTGTTGAGTTGTCAAGCAACCCAACCAAGCAACCCAACCACAAAACATTGTTACTAATGGTCACTGCAGCAGAAAGATAAGGAAATGTTAAGTTATTTTCTAATAACTCAGGACTTGTCCAGGCATGTCAAAAGTTTCTGGTTAGTGGCTCAATACTGGACAACAGAAACTTAACTCAGGCAGGCAATATGGCATGGCTCTTAAAATTGTCCTTGGCACATAGAAGAGCATTCTGTCACATCAGCATAAAACAAAACTCTGGTTTTTGTTTGTTTGTCTGTTTTTACGTGTTAGGATGGAGTAAAGTTCACATAAATAAACAGGGTGTGTGGGGTTCATGAGAAGCATTGTTCTTCTAAGCAGTGTGCTGCCCCGCACTGGAGCCACAATGCAAGGATGAAGACCTATCTTGAATGATGTGACCTTGTCTTCCACACTAAGTAGACATTTTGTTTGTGTTCTCACAAACAAAGCTTGCCTGGAGATCAGAGTGGGGAGCTAGTCACTAGTGGCCAGGCAGGGGTGGTATACACCTTTAATCCCAACACTTGGGAGGAGGAAACAGGAAGTGATGTGGCTGAGTGGAAAGAGGAAGTGATAAGGTGGGGTGGAGACAGGAGTTTGGCCTTTTTAGTCTGAGGATTCCTGGAGGTAAGAAGTTTTTCTAATGGCTGGCTGCTCTGCTTCTCTGATCTTTCAGCATTCATCCCTTTATCTGACTCCGGGTTTTTATTGTTAAGACCAATTAGAATTTGTACTGCATAGACCCTCTAGCATACAGGAAGCAGAGCCCCAGAACATGTGCCTGAACCCACAACCCAGCCCTCAGCTATCAGCTTTCTCAACATTTTACTCATGCTATGAGCATTGTTTGGTCTGCTGAAGCATAGAGGCCTTTGCTCTGAGCAGATGCACCTTTGCTTTGGTTAGGGAAAGTGCTCTTGGGGGAGAACTGGGTGCTGGAAGGGGTAAGAACCACACTTCACCAGAGCCTGCCTTGGTGGAAGGCAAGGAGGAACTAGAACACAGTTCCCTTAAAACTGCCTCTGCCTGGGGCCAGCTACAGATGGCTTCCCAGCACAAATCCATGAATACCCCATAGCCTTCCTTCTGCTGAAGCCTGGGGGTAAAGGATCCCTGAGAGGCTTCTGGGCTTATGTGTCTTACCCCAAAGCCCAACAACTGGATGTGGTACAGGGAACTGGAGAGTGAGTCAACCGTGGGGAGCCCTAGAGCGGGGACACGGAATCTGTTCCATGGTGCCAGAATTGCACAGACTAGTGCATGCATCATGCACCTTTCTCTCTCTCTCTCTCTCTCTCTCTCTCTCTCTCTCTCTCTCTCTCTCTCTCTCTAAGATTTCTGGTAAGAAGCACTTTTACTGTCAAGAATGACTCTAATAAATGAAGATAATGCCATTAGGTGAAGCCACTTCATCCTCATTCTAGAAGGCCAGGGTCCAGTTCTTTAGTTAGAGCTGTAGCCTGAAGCCCAAAGGTCCCAAGGATGGCTGAGCAGAATGAAGTGTGTATCATGCTTCATAGGGCTCTTGCTCATGGGACAGTGTCAGCACTGAAAGCAAGTTAGAGGAGGGTGGTGTTCTCTGTGGATGTAAAGGTAGACAGGCTGAGAGCAAGACTTTGTTTTGTACTTCACTCCCTCTGTGTCACCCTTTTCCCTACATGCTGCAATCTTGGGCTCTGTGCTAACAAGGCCTATGAGACACAGAACTCACAGGATGTACTGGTAGGATTGAAAGGACCAAGCAGATGCCATAACAGGCTGCTCAGTCTTCTCTCAGAGATCAGGCCTCAATTTCAGTTTCCTGAGACTTGAGCAAGCAGTTTCTGGGAGGGCCATGAACAAAAGACTGCTCAAAGTTTAGCCAGATGTTTACTTTCTGGGGCCCCTCACCAACTTAGAGTTATGTGCAGTACGTGCTTGACCAGCCAGCCCCCATGGTGGCTCAAGGACAAAGCCTGGGACTTGTGCTGGACTGCCCCCAAAGTAATAAATTGTAACCACCAACCAGTAAATTCAAAGGTTACATACCCTCACCCAATTAAAAGAGAACAGAGATAAAGATAAACCAATCTGAGTTGCACCCGTGCAAAACTCCCCCAACCCCCCTGAAGGGCTTGTGGATTTTGCCTTTAAAAAGCTAGCCACACAAAGAAAAAGCAAGTTCCTCCTGGCCTCACGACTACAAGTGAGTGCTTTGGATCGAGCTTCCCTGTCCGCAGCTTGTAAACAAACAGAAATAAACCATGCTAACTGCATTCTGAACCTAAGGTCTGTGGTGGTTTGTCTTTGGGGTCCCAATCTGGGCATAACAGGATCTGTGGCCTTGGCCCAGCTCTCTTGACCAATCTCCATGCAGGTGTCTCTGAGCCTTATCCCTGAAGAGATCTGACCTGTCCAGACTGCCCCAGAGACTGGCGTGTAGCTCAGGGGTGAGCTGCTTGCTGAACATGCCCGAGACTTTTGATTCAATCTCCAATTCCAAAGGGCAAAAAAGGAAGGAAGCAAAGGAAGGAAGGGAGAGAGGGAGGGAGGGAGGAAAGAAGGAAGGAAGGGAGAGAAGGAGGAAGGAAGGGAGGAAGGAAAGACGGGCCAGTCTTCAACAATATTAATGTGGTCATGGCTTCTAATAGCTCATCCTCATTTTTTTTTTTTTTTTTATCTGTTTCTGCTCTGCAGCACAGGGTAACCTTAAAGCTTCCGTTCTTTGGCCTCAGCCCCCCCACCCCCACCCCCCGAGCACTGGATTTCTAAGTGTGTCCATCACCACAATCAACCTTCTTGATCATCCTTAAAATGACTGCTTGAGGAAAGTCCAAGTTACCAAATGAGTTGTTTGTCCAGCTGGAACCTGAGGATGGGGCCCTGACTCCCCACCTTTGGAGGAAGGCAGGAGCCTAGCTTCACTAAGATCCAGTTAGCAAAGGCAGTTGGGCCATGGGCCACTGATCACTCCCCTGGCTTTATTGAGCCTCCACCCACCTCTCTTCCTTCTCCCCCATTCTCCCTGATAACAGTAATTACTTCTTCGAGTATCAGCTCATGTCAGTCCCCTTCCCCACTCCTGTAGTTATTATTGATTCAATTCTGTCCTGGACACTCGGCACTTCTTTATTGGATTCTGGAGGGCCTGCTGTTCTCCTTCAGCATGCTTCTCAGTGGCTGCAGTCTCGTCTGCTGTCTGGGGCTTGTGAACAGCATGTTTTCTCTGTTAAGTGTGTTCTCCTAAGGGTAGTCTCCTCTGACAGACCCTGGCCTATGGTAGATAACAGAGGGGTCCACCTGCCAAGTGTGCCCAAGTCCCTGCCTCAGCCAAAGATCAGTCTTATCCCCCTGATTCAGTCTCCTATCCATGTGACTTTAGATATCTGTCCATCTTCTCCTGATTTTTTTTATGTTTTCTCTAAACATGTAGACTTGTAGTGGTATTTGCTCTGCCCATGACCTTGGGCTATATGACCCAAAGAAGGCAGAGCTTCCTGCCATTGTACAGTGACCTCTTATAAGGAAAAGGAGAGGGGTCACAAGGTCCATTCTTCCATTTATTTATTTGTTTGTTTGTTTATTTATTTTTTATCCTGGCGTGATCAGACTTGGGAAAAACTGGGAATTGAACCTGTCTCTTCTGGAACACCAGTCAGTGCACTTAACCACCAAGCCACCTCTCTCCTGACCGCTGAGATACCTCTTTCCTCCTAGCCATCTCTCCAGACCCCCCTCTCCTCCTTTTAAGAGCTCACGTACAATGGCAGGAAGCACCACCTCCTTTGGGCCATACAGCCCAAGGTCATGGACCAAGCAAATACCACTACAATGTAGACATATTCTTACATGATCATGCCATTCCATTTATCCATTTCTTCATGTCTAGGGTTATCACTAGATTAAATAATTTATTTCTAACAGTGTCTATGAGTCCCTGTTGACCCTACCTTCAAACTTAATGTTGGTTCTCACACAAGATATCCACAGTTCACTCTGCTCAGAGCCTAAGCTCTGTGAGATCAGCTGGGAAGGAAGGGTCCAGGAATATAGAAATATAAAATTATAAGTTTAAGAGATAAAAATGACAGTCATTAGCTCTAAAGGTTAACTGCTAACAATGACTCTCTGCTTTACAGCCAGATCCTCTGTCAACAGCCAGGAGTTAACTTTTAATCCCCTTGCCCCTTATAGCCAACAACTGCCTGGACCAAAGTTAAATTTTAATAGTTGTTTCTACACGTGACTCCTAGCATGCACGCACCCCATCCCTGATAGTATAAAAGGGGGCCAGTACTCACCTCTATTGCCACAGCCCCAGAATTCCAACATTAGTTGTGGTTTCAGCTAGCTGAAAAGCTTTTATACCCTGCGGTGTTTGGGGGTTTTGTTTGTTTGTTTGTTTTTGTTTTTGTTTTTGTTTTTTTCTGGAATAAAGTTTGTTTCAGGTTTAATAGACTTTGGTAGTCTGTCCCCCATTATTGCCAGACCCCAGACCCAACATGAATATCTAGAGACTAGACCCAATGTGCTCAAGTGAACCTTTGATACAGAGTAATTAACACCCTGGTTTAGACCATGTGGCCCTTTAATAAGCATATGACTGCTCCCTTCCCAAGTCAGTAGGAAGATGTCTGGTGATTTGTGGTGTCTCTTATAGACACACCTGACAGTCTGGCCACACAGGATAATCTCCCTTGTGATGGATTAGAAGTAAACTGGTTGGGAATCTCTACTGAATTTGCAAAGCTCTGGTATGCCACCATATACAACCTAGGCATGGTAACATACCAAATCCTCACAAGTTTAGCCCACACTCAAAGAAAAGCAACTATTTAGAGCATGAATATTAAGAATGGGGACTTTGGAACTGCTGGAGCATGTGAACCTACATATCAGAATCTCATGACACAGGACAACAACAGCGTATCCCACTGAAGGCCCATTATAGGTAGCAAAGCAGAAACCAGAGGCCTCAAGCCAGACCAAGGCCTCATGGTAATGGACACTTGCAAGTAAAGATGAACAGACTAAAGGGTAAACTGTGTCTCAACAGGCCACACTACAGCTTCCATGACAAGATTCTTCCTCTTTTTTTTTTTTTTTTTTTTTTTATGTTTTTGTTTGATTTGGTTTTGGTTTGGTGTTTCTTTAAATCTGGTTTTGCTTTGCTTTGGTAGGGAGACTGCAAGGGCAGAGGGTGGATGTGAGGAGACAGGAAGAAAAGTGGGAACGGAATGCATGATGTGAAAATCCACAAAGAATCAATAAAAGTAAAAAAAAAAAAAAAAAAGAAGGGGACTTTGAACAAGAACTCAGAATTCTTTCCACCACATATCCCATTGTTTTATTCTGAGCCAAATCTGATACAAGAATGTTTTATTCCATATCAAACCTACAGAAGAGTAAACTTGGCTCCCACTTGTAAGCAAGGACAGCCAAGAGAGTGTTCCCCACCATGGGATAACAGGGCTGTGCTGTCAACACAACTAACAAGGGACAGAGAGAAGCAAGTCAGACTCTTCCCTTACCCAATGTAGTCCCATTGTCATTCTTAGACTAACCTCTGACCCACTGAAAGCTTTATGGATTCTGAGTATATGTGGCTTGCTAGTGAGGGCTAGAGTTTGTCCAGGCAGATGGGCAGGTTGCTCAATACCTTGCCACCAACCATGTCACATGGATCCTCCTACACATGGAGCTCTGCAGTGGCTCAATGCCAGGCTCCCAGCCACTGGGGCAAAAGGAAGGAGGAACTTGTGAAACAAAGGAGACAATGAGAACATTCCTCAATTCAGAGGAATGTTCCTCTTGGATCATGGAGAATAAAAGAGAAAGCTGAACAGGGTTTAGGAGCTAGCATGTGGCTCAGTGGTAAGGTGCTTCCTTAGCATGCACAAGGCCAAAACTCAGCACCACAAAATGTTGACTCCTAACTTTCACTGTTAATAAGAATCTGTAAGTGTAATGCTATGTTTGGCTGAATAATCTTATTTGGTGTATCCCTGCCAACATCAGCATGGCATGCAACTTTTTCCTACTTTTATTGGTAAGGTGATATATAAATACCACTCCTAAGGGCCTACAATAGAAAATCAAACTTCTTTAAACCCGGTTGTGAAAATCATTGGCTGTATAGCCTAAAGATTCAGGTATTCTGGAGTTCCCATTTTTTATAGTGAGGGTATTAATGTTGTTGTTTGCTTTTTGATTTTTTTTGTAAAATTTTTTCATGCAATATATTTAGATTATGTTTTCCCCTCCCTCAATTCCTTCCAGATTGCCCCTTTCTCAAACCCACACAACTTTGTTTTTTTCTCTCCCTTTAAAAATAAAGAAACAAAAAACAATACAATACAATAAACACACACTCATAAAACCCAAAAACAAAAACCAAAATAAGCAAGCAAGAAACCAATTGCATTGAATCTGTAGATTGCTTCTGGTAGGATGGCCATTTTCACTGTATTGCTCCTACTGATCCAGGAGCATGGAAGTCTAATTTCTGGCGTCTTCTTCATTTTCTTTCTGCAGTGTCTTCAATATTTTATTGTTGAAGTCTTTCACTTGCTTGGGTAGAGTTATCCCAAGCTATTTTTTTTTAGACAAGTGTGAAAGGTACTGGTTTCTTTCTCAATCCATTTGTCATTTATATGTAGCAAGGCTATTGACTTTTGTGTGTTAATTTTGTACTCAGTTACTTTGCACAAAGTGTTTATCAGCTGTGAAAGTTTCCTGCTGGGATTTTAGGATGTTTTATGTATAAACTCATATCATCTGCAAATTGTGATACTTTGACTTCCTCCTTTCCTATTAGTATCCCCTTGATTTCCTTCAGCTGTCTTATTGTTCTAGCTAAGACTTCAAGTACTATATTAAATACGTATGGAGAGAGTGGGCAACATTGTCTTATTCCTGATTCTGTTGGAAATACTTGGAGGTTTTCTTCCCTTAAGTTGATGTTGGATGTGGGTTTGCTGTAAATTGTCTTTATTATGTTGAAGTAGCATCCCTTGTGTCCTTAATCTCTCCAGGACTTTTATCGTGAAGAGGTTTAGGATTTTGTCAAAGGCTTTTTTATTCTTCATCTAATGAGATGATCATGTGGTTTTTGTCATTCAGTCTGTTTACATGGTGGATTACATTTATCAGTGTACTTTAATGTTGAACCATCATCGGCATCTCTGAGATGAAGAATCCTTGATCATGGTATATGATATATTTTGTGTCCTTAGATTTGGTTTGCAAGTAATTTTTTCATATTTTTGCATTTATGTTCAAAAGGGATATTGGCCTATAATTTTTTTTATCTGTCTTTGTGTGGTTTTTTATATCAGGGTAATTGTGGTCTTGTAAAAGAAACTAGGAAATGTTCCTAGTTTGAGAAATATTGACATTAATTCTTCTTTGAAAGTCTGGTAGAATTCTACACTGAATCCATCTGGCCCAGGGTGGGAGAGTTATAATTATAGCTTCTTTAACTAGGGTTTATGGGTCTATTTAAATTGCCTATTTGATCTTGATTTAACTTTGGTGGCTTGTATACATCAATGCATTCACTTCTTTTAGGTTTTCTAGTTTGGTAGAGTACAGAATTAAAATAAGTCCTTATGAATGTCCTCGGTGTCTATTGTTATGTCCTCCTTTTCATCTCTACTTTTATTAATTTGGATCTTCTTTCTGTGTCTTTTAGTTAATTGACTAAGGGTTTGTCATTCATAATAATTTCTTCAAAGAACCAGCTCTTTTCTTTCATTGATTCTTTGTATTGTTTTGTTGTTGTTTCTATGTCATTGATTTGAACCCCTCACTTTGATTATTTCTTGCCATCTACTCTGTTGGGGTATTATTTCTTTTTGTTTCTCTAGATGTTTTAGGTGTATATATCCTGATGTTACTAATATGAGATCTCTCCAATTTTTTTTTATGTAAGCACTTAGTGCTATGAACTTGTATTTTAGAACCTCTTTCATTGTATCCCACAGCTTTGGGTATGCTGTGTTTTCATTTTCATTCAACTCTAAAAAATTTTTAATTTCCTTCTTGATTTCAATCTTGACCCATTTTTTAATCAAAAGTGAGTTGTTCAATTTTCATGTTTGTGTGCTTTCTGTTGTTGTTGACATCCAGCTTTAATAGATGGCTGTCAAATATGTTGTCACTGGGGGTCCCTGGTAGAGAGTGTTTCTGAGGATTGACAGCTGAGAAGGGACGGTTAAAAGGTTGAGGGTTGCAGGCGAATCTCTGTGAGTTCGAGGCCAGCCTGGTCTACAAAGTGAGTTCCAGGAAATGCACAAAGCTACACAGAGAAACCCTGTCTCGGAAAAAAAAAAAAAAAAAAGGTTGAGGGTTGGTGGGAAAGAGCTGAGCTGGGTCGTCCTGTGATGGTGAGTCTAAACTGTCAACTTGGCATAGCCTAGAAGCACCTGGGCATGTATCTCCCTTGAATGATTGCCTACATCAGATTGGCTGTTAACATGCCTGTGAGGGATGTTTCTTAATTGGGCTCATTGAGGTGAGACAACCCATCCTGAATATAGGTGACATCATCTCCTAAGCAGAACGTGAATGGTGTAAGAGTGGGACAAATGAGCTGGGTAATAAACATGCACTCATTCATCTCTGTTGTTGTGAAGTAACTAGCTGCTCTGACTTCCTGCCACCATGACTTCCCTGCTGTGTATGATGCACTGAAACCTGGAATTGTGAGCTAAAATAAGTCCTTTCTCCCCAAAGTTTCTTTTGGTAAGGGTATTTTACCACACCAACAGAAATGAAATTTAAACACTTTTAAGTCTTTACACCAACCCCCAGAAGACGTCACCAGCTTCACCTTTCAGATTTGTAGCTATTGCCGACTTCCTATCCTGCTTTATCTTCAGCAAATATTTCATTGACCCTGTTTCTTCAAAACACATTCAAGTCCTCTGAATCTTCTTTCACACACATACATCCCTTGTCATTTTTATCGCCTGTGTGTATGATACATACACTCAATAGTCATATCCAATTAAGTTTGCTAGTACTGTCTTCTGGATTCTCCTTCCTGGGTCAGTGTAGGCAGCTTGATCTTTCCCCCATGTCCGTAGTTTTACTCACTTGCTGGGCTTCTGGGCTTTTCTTTGCAGGGATGGATACAGAGGGGTTAAGGACAAGCAATAGTTGAATAAGTTGTTTCTCACTGGCAAGGAAGCCACACACAAACAATAGAGCACATCAAACAGGTAAGTGAGTTACTAGTGCCTTGTTCTCAGTGTGGTGAACTCTGTCCTCACCGAAAGCTCCGACAAAATGGGCATTAAAGCTTCAGCTGAGAACCTGATGCAGGCCTTTTCTGTAGTCAAAGGACAGACAAGAGCTCAACCTCTTCAGTGTGCTCACGCAGCTCATCATCAGATCTCCCACAGGACCTGCTCTTTGCACACCTTAAGCTTGTTTTCTGTGTCTTCCAAGGGAGAATCCTCCTTGCCTTCTGATAGTCAGATAACATATCTTTCCTCCTGTGTTATATCTCTCAAGAGTTCCTCATGTCCTTGGTCCACTAATGGTGCCACGCCTATGTTCCAGTCTTGGAGGTTTACATCTTTTCTGTCACTTGAATGCAAAGAAGAAAGAGTTTTATGCGCTACCACCGTCACCACCACTGTGGTCTATCCCCTACATGTTCCGCTGAGACCAGAGTTTGGGTGTTGACCAAAAGCAGGGTCCCCTCAGACCTTCAATAGTGAGATGCTGTACCACCCCAGAGATGTGGGCCCCAGCCTGCTGCTTCTCAGGATGACCATTACTTACGCTAAAATGCAAATCCAGATACTGTGATTCAAGAAACTTAAAATGGAACCTGGAACTAACCAGGACATGTGGCTATGGATCACATGACCCTGACCATTGAATGGCTGAGCTGCATGCTCTAGAGCCAACTGCTTAGGATGGGCCCTCTTCCGTCGTGTCTTGGCTGTGTGGCACCAAGGAATTTTTTTCCAAGTTGTCAAACAGTAGAAAGAGAATGAAGTGGTTTCTATCACATTGGTTTGAAGAGATCATTAAGGGTAAAATGTGGAAAACAGTATGGCATGTAGGAAGAAGGAAACAGATACCAGCTATTAAATTACCTCTCACACAATTGCCAGTACACCAGGTTCTCTGTGCTTGTGTGGTTTTTCTGAGATGGTTAAAACAGAGCCACTCAGGCCACACAGTACATGTTGTGCCCTCTCCATGATGTTTTAATGAGATGGTGGAGTCAGGGGAACATCACTTTATTCATAATGGGGCTGGCTCTTTGCCACTTGAATTCCCCTGGTGGCTTTGTAGGTGTGTTGACTCCTCCGTAAACTTCAATGTTTGCAGCAGGCAGAAGGTCTATCTCCTATGGACAGTTTGTGGTTCCTAAACCATTATTCCTAGGAAAACCAAATACCAAATGTTAGAATTGTGTCACACCCACCCTGAAAATTAGAGAAGGGTGACTGTTTAGTTGTATGTCTTGCCAGGTGGCCATGTCAGAGGATCAGTCCACCAGGAAACAAAACCCTAATGGGTGCATCTCGGATAGCCAAGGCCCCGAGAGCCTGAACCCCAGAATATTTCTTGCTACTGCTGTGTTTGTTGCTGCCATTTTTCCGTGATATCTGGCATGGTATGAATGGGCATGGGGAGATCCCCACTACCCTGAATGCACTATGATTATCTCTTGGAAATATCCCATTCTACTGGACATTTTTACCTGCGGATTCTTATGAAGATGATTTCCTCCTAAGCTATACTCCTTAACTGAAGCAATGGTTTTATACAATAATAGTGTTAGTTTAAATAATATTTTGATGATTGAGGGTTTTTAATAAATACGGTAAGGAATTCTGGTAGAGGTTAGTTTAGTGGAAAGTTAACATAGGTAAAGGTAGGATAAAATGTTGCCCCTGCCTCTGATAAAGCAGAGGCTGCAGAGGATAAAAAAGTAAAACAAGGAAGTGTCACACAGCTAGAACATATGAGTTTCCATTGAAGAGCTGGATATACTGTGGCTTAAGTTAATGATTAAGAAAAACAGTTGAGTTCCAGTAACCCAGCTAGCTTAAATTCTTTTAATCTTAATGTTGGGAGATGTGTTCACAGGTTTTGTAGTGCATCATAGCTGAAACAAAGCTTTGAAAATAACTTAAGGTTAGACTAACATGTTTTTGTCAAACAGCTTTGAGGTGAAAAACCCAAGAAGACAACTTAAAGTTTTAGAAAGGCACATAGCTGAGTGAGGGACTCATTAAGGTCAGGGAACAAAGTAAAATCAGCCCGCTTATTATTATCTGATGTGCCTTTCTTGCTAGGATGAGATGATAATTAATTCCTTGTGCCTATTTCTGCCCTCAGTTTCCTGTTATAAAAAAACTATTGATGAGTAGGTATGCACCCTGAGGATTTAAAGTAGAGCTGACTGATTGTTTTTCATATATAAAAGTTTAGATATGTGATTCTTATAAGATTTCTTATAAGATTACATTTTGAGATAAATAATAAAATGATTGGTCCCGTCTTTGTAACCGCAAAATGCAGCCTGCCCGTAAAAGAACTGACTGAGAAAAATACCTTGCTTGCTCACACTCTATCAATCTATAACAAGTTGCTTGGATATGAATGTATGTGGGTTCTTGGGACAACTTGTTTTTCACCTGTAAAATGTAAAATGTTTAATCATGTAAAAGATATGGAAAACATGCTGGTTTTTTTTTTCTTATATTCATTGTAATCATTCACTTGAAAAATAGAATGTAACTACTTCGTAATTTTTTTATTGTTTGAAAGATTTTGTTGGGGTATATAAACTGTAAGGGAAAAAGCAAAGTTAGTTAGAAGGAAAACATCAAGGATGAGAGAAGCAAAACACCAGGAAAGATGTAGAGGAAAAAATAAGGAACAGAAGATTAAAAAAGAAGGTAGAAGGAAATCAATGAAAGAGTGTGTCTTTTCCCTTATTCCCTCAGATAAAAGTCTTAGTTCACCAACTCCGTTGGGTCCCCAGCAAGCCCTGCGCTGCTAGAGACTGGTCCTTACAGCTGCCATAGTGTCTCAAGGAATGCCTGAGTGTACTCAATGGTACTGTGGTTGGAGTTCCTCACCCCACTAACATCTCTGTATCGTTCTTTTTTTTTTAGTGCTTTAACATGCTGATATGCTAGAGAAACCTCACTTCAGTTCAGTATGGAATAATTCTTGCTATATATCTGTTGGTAGGAAGTGGTAATAGATACTTTCCATTTTCTATAAGAAAAGAATATATAAAAGTCACACTTCCTACAACTACACCTGGAGCATGTACCTCCTCATGGGCAGAGGTAGAGAACAACTCCAAAGGCTTTAGAGGAACCTCTGACTTATGGAGCAACTACACCCACGAGAGAACAGAGATGACAGCCCAGAGCTGAGGTGAATGCCAAAATGAGCAACATATTGTTCCCCACTTTGAAAAGACAGGCAACATCACTGAGGGGCAAAGCAGGTGATTAAGATGGAGTGGAGCGTCACCCTTTCAGATCCAACATGCATGTGGATGGCTCTAGAAGAAAGCTGATTTGAAATATTAGAGGGGATGGGTCAGAGGTCATCTTGATAAGTTTCAAAGGAAAAGAACGACCTTGCTTTAAATTGTTGGTGCACAGTGCTTCAAAAGAAACAGGGGGCGTGGTGTTCAAAATAGGTCCTTTGTTCTTTGATCCTGCACTAGATCTGGAAGATGAAAACCTCATCATAACAAAATGGATGTCAATTTAAATAATGTCTGGTCTGGATAACAAGATCTCATCAAAGAAAGAAGAGATGGAGAAAGAAATGACGCTTCCAAAGAGCAAAGTGATTTGAATAACCAAGGAAATCATTTCCTTCTGGCACAAATGTAAAAGGTACAATGATAAAAACAATAATTACATGAGACAATTTGTTCCCAATTCATGTTTGCTGTTATCTCATTCCATATTCTGGGAAAAATTGAGTTTCCCATTTCTCTTTTTAGTGCCTCATGACCTCCAACCCATGAGTCTGTACAGAGTAAATGAGGTCTCTGGGTGTCTATCTAGAGTGCAGAGCCAGGGATATTTACAGAATTCAGTGACATTTGTGGTGCACAATGCCGTCTGGGGTGGGCTCCAGTTTTACAGGCTAAGAGTGCTCTAGCTAGACTTCTGTAGCCCATAGAACACTCTTCTCCCATCTGTGGACAGGTCAGATTGTGGCTCTTACTTGGCAGGGAGACCGGCAAAACATCGTGTCTGGAAAGGTGTGACTTTGGCTCAGATGCTGGAAGTTTTTCTAAAAAAAATTCGCTTCTCAGTGTTCTCTTACACAGAGAGGTTCTCTCTCTCTGTCCACACCGCAGGCTATTGATCTGAAATGAACTTCCTCCTGCTACTCCTTGCTTCACCTCCCACATGCTGGACTCAGCCTTCAGCTGTTACTAACGCACACACACGCCCTTGGCATCACTCACAAGAGCTTGTATGTAGTGTTTATCAGATATAATAAGAATAACAGTCCTTTGAACTAGAAATATTTGAACACTACATGCCAGAAGTCCTAGCTAACACAATGAGACAATAAACGGAATGAGAATATATTTGGATTGGTAAGGAGGAACAAAGCTTTGCATACAACGTGCAAAGGAGTGACCACAAAGTGCACCCTGCCTCCGTCCTGATCTCTGAGGAGAGGGCCTCTGACTGAGCATGGCAGTAGCAGCACGACCTGCAGACATTCTCTAGTGGCTGAGGTGATTCCCCTGTCCCAGGGCACTGGGAGCTTCCATCAGGAAAGGCTGCTGGATTTTGCTCTTTCTGTCATATTGTTATCATCAGGTAATTTTTTTCTTAATTGGTCGATGTGATGGATTACATTGACTTTCAATTATTAGAAACATCCGAAGAATCCTTCTTGGTTGTAGCATTTAAATATTTCTGACTCTCAAGCAGTAAAATTTGAAAGAACTGACAGGAATCCTCAGACACTTCAGAGATTACAATCACTGATCACTGATTGGGTAAAGGTTTTGGGACACAAGTAACCAAGAATGCTCCTTTATGGTCATTCTCCTTCCTTTGCAGTATTTGGACGAACATGCCCCTTCTCTTTGCTTTCCAGTTGTGCAGTTCCATCTTTCTGTGTCCCTCAGCAGCTCTCTAGCCATGTTGCATAAGCCAGAGCAAGCTTGAGAGTCAGAAGGCACAATAAAGGAGCAGGTCACCCCTGCTCTGCAAACCCACTCTTGTGGAAAGCAGTGTACCAGCCAACAGAAAAGTTAGGCAGCATTCACTGGACAGCACTAGTCTGGGCAGCAGTTACTGGTAAAGTGATGGTTTACTATGATTTTAAGTAAAAAATATACACAGGTAATTCTCAACTAACAGTGGGACTTTGTCCTGATAAAAACATGAATTGAAAATAATTGAAGTCAAAAATGTATATAAGGAGTCAGGGATGTAACTGTTGAAGAACTCTTGTCAACTTGTGAGGACATAAATTGATGCCCAGCAACACACACTCATATATGCACACATACACATGTACACATGTACACACACACACACATATACACCCATAAACACACACACACACACACACACACACACACACACACACACACACACACACACACTGGGCATGTAATACACTCAGCCTGCCAAACACTCTAGCTCAAATAAGAAAGCACTACAGAGTGGCAGCTGTTTCCCTAGGGATGCCTGGTGGCTGCAGATGCCCAGCATCACAAGAAAGGATCAGGCCTCACATCATCTGCCTGTGAAGACATCAAAATTCAAAGCATGAGGTATGGCTGCTATTGAATGCACTGCCATAAAACCAAAATATCACCAGTTGAGCCATCATAAGTCAGGGGACATATGTGCTTTTATGATCAATGAGTAGAAAAATCTGAAGATTGAGTCCAATAAAATCTCATAGCTTGAAGCATTGTATTTTCTTCTAGGAGGACAAGGAAATAAGGACTTTTTTTTTTCTTTAGTTGTGCAGAAATGAAAACTGGATTCCTTTAGGCAGGCAGAACTGAAAGATTTCAAGTATAAAAGATGATGTTACCATA
Organism: Peromyscus californicus insignis; assembly: GCF_007827085.1. Classification (NCBI taxonomy): domain Eukaryota; kingdom Metazoa; phylum Chordata; class Mammalia; order Rodentia; family Cricetidae; genus Peromyscus; species Peromyscus californicus. Next base: position 143,562,927 of record NW_026294562.1, on the reverse strand, counting down.
AAAAAAAAAAAACACCACCTTCTACGACAAAATTTCTTTCCTTTCCTGTCTTTATTTTTGAAAAGTACTTTTTGATACAAGGTCTTTCTATATAACCCTGGCTGGCCAAAAATTCGAGGTAATCCTCCTGCCTCAGACTTTTGAATGTTGGGCCAAGAAATAAAGCAGCTCACAAATCCTGGAAGAGTCAGAGTTCTGTTCTCTGTATTGGTCTGTTGTTGTAAAGAATCAAATCACATTCACTGATTTAACATCTTTGTAAAGAGATTTGGCTGGGGCACCCTCTCCATCACCGCACTCCATTCACGGACTTCCCAAGTCGTCCTCCAGAGACTAGCCTGGTGAATACCCCATACCATTTGATACTCATTTTTCCACAACCTGTCAGATCTAGCCTGGGTGCCACAGCCAATGCCTTGGCTTAGTTTGGCTACCTGTTCCTGGGCAGAAGCCCGCCTCTAAGCTTCACAGGGTTCCATATCCCAGGTGGACCTAATTCCAATACCTCCTCCTGTGCCATAGCCAATCTCTAGGCTTCTGACAGGAAATACTCTACCTACAACCACCCACAGATCCCTCCTGAAGTGCCTCATCACCCCACTACATACTCAGAATTCCCACATCCTCCTTCCTCCAGGTTCTAGCCTGAGTCCCACATCCTACACTCCAGCTTAGCCTGACCAACCCTGACTGGGCTACCGGCAAGCTCTAGGCTGCCACCAGGATATGCCCTACCTGCAACCACCCATAGGTCTCTTTTGGACCACCTCTGACTTAATATCTTTGAGAAGAAATTCAGGTGGGGTGCCCCATCACTACTCCATTCTGTGCACAGACTTCCTGTGTTCTCCTCCATGCCTTTCCACAAATTACCTGATTTAAGCTGGGTCCCAGAGCCAGTGCACTAGCTTAGACTGGCCTGCACTGCAGAGGAACTCTAAGCTTGGACCAGGATCCCCTGTACCTATCCGCCAAACAGCAGGACTCTCATATGTCATATCCCACCTTTCCACTTATGCTCCCGGCTCAGAACAGGAAATACAACTTGTACACCAGTCCAGGCCCCTCTGTCCACCTGACTTCATCCCACCCAAGCCATTTCCATCCTCTACATCCATCCTGCCCCCACATCTTCTCTTTTTCCTTGACCTGCTCTATCCATAACAGACTTAGAATTAACAAAGGCAGTCCACATGCACAAGTCTCATTACAAGAGTAACAACAATATGAAATATAATGTCAGAATCTTCTCCCCTAACTCATCAGTCCTGTGGAAATGTTCACCGATGAGAATTACCTAGATGAACTCTGGAACACAGAATTAAAACAAAATCATAAACTGCAGCAAAGAATTCAAGGAGTTTAAGAAGACATAAAGAAATAGCTGAGTGAATTCAAGGAGGAAGAGTTGAAGGAGAATAAATCTGAGAAAGGCCCAAGAAAACACAAAGATAAGGCTGATGGAAATGATGAAGACCATCCAAAACTTGAGAATGGAATTTAACTGGTAGACAGAAACATTAAAGAGGACTCAAGCTGAGATGAAGATGGGATTGAAAAGCCCACTAGAAAACTATCCTCACTAGAAACCTGGAAGGAGAGCCTTACAAATAGAGTGAATCAAGCAGAAGAGGAAGCATCAGTTCTCAAAGATAAAACAGAGGATCTGGACCAAATAAGCAAGGAATATGAATAAACAAACAGAGAAGAGAAACACCTAGGAAGTGTGGGATACCATGAAGAAACAAATCTTTCTGATTGTAGGAATAGTTGGCAGAGAAGAATCCTAAGTCAGTCTGGCATAGACGAGATCTTCAACAAGAGCCCCAACCTAGGAAAGACATACCTATACAGATACAAGAACTTCCCAACACCAAATGAGCAAGACTAGAAAAGAAAATCCCCATGGCATATAATAACTAAAACACTAAGTGTACATAACAAAGAGAGTGCATTGAAAGCTGCAAGAGAAAAACCACAAGCCACATTGCTGTGGAATGTTCTGTATGGCAAATGTGTTGCTAATTAGTTAATAAATAAAACACTGATTGGCCATTGGCTAGGCAGGAAGTGTAGGCGGGACAAGGAGGAGAATAAAGCTGGGAAGTGGAAGGCTGAGTCAGAGAGACGCTGCCAGCCGCCACGATGAGAAACAGAATGTGAAGATACCGGTAAGCCACGAGCCATGTGGCAAGGTATAGATTAATGGAAATGGATTAATTTAAGCTGTAAGAACAGTTAGCAAGAAGCCTGCCACGGCCATACAGTTTGTAACCAGTATAAGTCTCTGTGTTTACTTGGTTGGGTCTGAGTGGCTGTGGGACTGGCGGGTGACAGAGATTTGTCCTGACTGTGGGCCAGGCAGGAAAACTCCAACTACAAATGGCGTCCAACGTGGGGCAAGAGTTTCCACCTAAAACCTGAGAAAAGATTCTAAAACGGAGCTAAAAACAGTTCCTAATTGTCTCTCTCAAATGAGCGGCAGCTGCTGGTTTGAGCTACTGGTGGGTTCCTAGTGTTCGTGCTCGACCTGCCTATGGCGGGAATGAGGCCTTTGCAAGTGGCACTTTGAGCTGCATGGTGGATTTAGCCTTTGCTGGTGCAGAGCAAAAGGGGAGGTTTCTGGGCTACACGCTGCTTGGCTAAAAGCATAGGACCCCCGATAGCTCCCAGAGCTGGCGGTAAACCATGGCCATGTTGGGAAGCTGAGGTGGGTGGAGCCAGCAGCCATAGCTGCTGCAGTTTAAGGCAATAGATTCACAATAAGACAGATTCAGATGTAATAGTTTACAATGTGTGTAAAAGATACGTAGGCTTGAAAGAGACAAAAAAGATGATATATAGAGTTATAGAAACAAATACATAGTTTTAAAAAATAAAGTCTTTAAAGAGACAGTAAAGGTAGTATAAAAAATAAGCCACGTAAAAATGGATATTACACAGAGAATCTGCATTGTGTTGTCTTTGGGACTTTTAACTGCAGAAAAACATTTGATTGTAAAAGCTGTTGAGTTATGCCAAAATGTATATTTTAAAGGTACCTTGACTTCAAAATTTGGATATAAGGATATGTTACTTTGGAAAGGAGACTCTGCTTTTGTTTCCACAGAAAGCCAGAGGCTATGGATTTGTTCCAGATTAAGATACATCAGGTTTGACCAGCCAAGACCCCCTGAAAGGTCTCCGATGACACCATGGCCCAGATGATCCAACATCCAGAACGGTTTGAAGGCATCTGGCTCAGACGATACAGCCTCATGGACTATTCCATAATCCTAAAATTTTCTTTGTATCCCCATAAGATACAGCGCCCCCCTCCAGCAGGAAGTAGTAAGAGAAGCTACGCCCAAATTCCCAAATTGTATGTAATTTTACTTTAAGGTTAAAACCTTCCTTTTGAAAAAAAAAGGGGGAAGTGCTGTGGAATGTTCTGTATGGCAAATGTGTTGCTAATTAGTTAATAAATAAAACACTGATTGGCCATTGGCTAGGCAGGAAGTGTAGGCGGGACAAGGAGGAGAATAAAGCTGGGAAGTGGAAGGCTGAGTCAGAGAGACGCTGCCAGCCGCCACGATGAGAAACAGAATGTGAAGATACCGGTAAGCCACGAGCCATGTGGCAAGGTATAGATTAATGGAAATGGATTAATTTAAGCTGTAAGAACAGTTAGCAAGAAGCCTGCCACGGCCATACAGTTTGTAACCAGTATAAGTCTCTGTGTTTACTTGGTCGGGTCTGAGTGGCTGTGGGACTGGCGGGTGACAGAGATTTGTCCTGACTGTGGGCCAGGCAGGAAAACTCCAACTACACCACATATCAAGGGAAACTCACAAATAGCAGCTGATTTCTTAGTGGAAACTAAAAGCCAGAAAAGCCTGGAGCAATTCATTCTAAGTCCAAAAGATTATGACAGCTCACCTAAAGTAATATAATATACTCAGTAAACTATCTGCCATGAATGAAGGCAAAACAAAAGCTTTCCATGACATCAACAGCTTTAAAAAATTATATCCAACAAACCAAAGCTAAGGAAAACATAGGACGCATTATTCCAAGCTGAAGAGAAGAATGAGCATAGCAGAGAGACTGTGGAAAGAATTATGAAGGCATACATACCACTGAGAACACCCACCACCAAAAATCAACAACACAATGACCCAAACTAACACACATATTTCAATAATAACTCAAATAATAATTTGAGAATGGCCTCAATTCTCTAATAAAAAGACACAGACTGACTGAATGGATCATTAAACAAAAATCCATCTATCTATTGTCTACAAGAAACCCATCTTAGTTTTAAAGATAGGCAGCACCTTATAGTAAAAGGATGGATAAAAGTACTCTAATCACAAGGGACCAGGAAGCAAGGAAGCAAGCAGGCATCACTATCCTAACATTTGATGAAACAGACTTTAAACTAACACTAATCAGAAGAAATAAAGAAGGACACTTCATTCTAACCAAGGAAACAGTTAACGAAGAGGACACTACTGTCTTAATCATATATGCACTAAATACTGGGGTGGCCAATTTCATAAAAAATTTACTACTAAATTTTAAGACACAGATTAACATTAATCCATTAATAGTAGGTGATTTCAATACCCCACTTATTATAATAGACAAAAAAATAAACAGAATGTATATAATATCAGAATTAATTGACATCATAAATCAAATAGACTTAATATATATGTACAGATTATTCTATCCAAATACCACAGAAAACGCATTCTACTCAGTGGTACATGGAAGCTTTTCTAAAATAAACCACACCTTGGGACACAAAACAAACCTTTATAAATTCAAAAAGATTGAAATCACTCCTTGTATCTTATCTGACTATAATGCAATAAAAGTGAAAACTGACATCATAAAACCCTTATAAATATGCAAACTCATGGATATTAAACAACTTATTACAAAATGATGAATGTGTCAAAGAAGAAACTAAGAAAGAAATAAAAATCTTCCTGGAATTAAAGGAAAATGAAAACACAACACAACAAAACCTGCTGGATACATTGCAAGCAGTCCTATGAGGGGAAATTATAGCTCTAGGAGCCTGCATTAAAAAATCAGCAGTAGCACAAATAGATGGCTTAATAACACTACCCAAAAAGTTGGGAAACAAGAATAATCCAAATCCGAACCCAGCTGATGGCAAGAAATAATAAAAATTAGACCAAAAAATCAATGAAATAGAAACAAAGAAGACAAAGCAAAGAATCAACAAATCTAAGTGTTGTTTCTTCAAGAAGATAAACAAAATTGACAGATCCTCAAACCAAAACTATAATGGTTTCTGGTCGACAGTAGATAGATGGACTTTGTTTCTGGATCCATTCAGTCAGGCTGTGTCTTTTTTTTTTTTTTTTTTTTTTTTTTTTGGTTTTTCGAGACAGGGTTTCTCTGTGTAGCTTTGCTCCTTTCCTGGAACTCGCTTTGGAGACCAGGCTGGCCTCGAACTCACAGAGATCCGCCTGGCTCTGCCTCCCGAGTGCTGGGATTAAAGGCGTGCGCCACCACCGCCCGGCGTGGGCTGTGTCTTTTTATTAGATAATTGAGGCCATTCTCAAATTATTGAGTTATTACTGAAATGTGTGTGTTAGTTTAGGTCATTGTGTTGTTGATTTTGGTGTCATTGTTTGCTTTCTCAGTGGTATATGTATGCCTTCATAATTCTTCCCACAGTCTCTTTGAGGCATATCCTCAACTAACCAAAAGAAAGAGAGGACCCAAATGAACATAATCATAAAACAACAGGGAAACATCGCAACAGGCATCAAATAAATTCAGAATATTATTTGGGAATATTTCTAAAACCTGGACTCCATTAAGCTGGAAAAACTGAAAGAACTAGATGATTTTGTAGATTCAATAAAACCATCAAAATTAATCTAAGAAGAAATCAACAACCTAAACAGAACCAAAACAAATGATGATATTGAAACAATAATAAAAGGTCTTCCATCTAAAAATAAAAAGATAAAAATTCCACGATCAGGTGAATTCACAACAGAATTTCACCATACATTCCAAGAAGATCTACAGCCAGTTCTTCTTATACTATTCAAAGCAATATAAACAGATGAAGCACTCCCACACTCCTTATCTGAGTCAGTAGCATTCTAATACCTAAACCCAATAAAGACAACAACAACAAAAAGAAAAGTACAGACCAAAAACCCTCATGAATATAGTCTCAAAAATGCTTTAAAAATTGCAAACAGAATACATCAAAAAGATTATACACTATGACTAAGTTTGCTTTATCACTAAAATGCAGGGATAGTGTATCATATGTAAGCCAATAAATATAATATACAGCATAGATGAACTTAAAGACAAATATCACATGGTCATCTCAATAGATGCAGAAAAGCCTTTGACGAAATCCAGCATACCTTCATGATAAAAGTCCTAGAGAATGTAAGGGTAGAGTGAACATACCTCAACACAACAAAGGCTGTATACAAGAAACCCAAAACCAACATCATCCTAAATGGAGAAAGTCTTGTAGCAACCCCACTAAACTCAGGAACTAGACAGGGATGTCCACTATCCCCAATCCTTCTCAACATTGTTCTAGAAGTGCTAACTGTAGTAATAAGGCAAGAGAAGGAAATTAAACGGATACAAATAGGGAAGGAAATAAAGTTATCCCTATTCATAGATGATATGGTATTATGCATTAGAGAGCTCTAAAATTCTACCAGAAAAGTTTTATAAGTGATGAAAAAGCTCAACAGTGTGTCAGAATGCAGAATCAACTTGCATACATCAATATTTTTTCTATACATCACTAACAAACTTTCAGAGAAGAAGACCACAGCACATTCCCATTCACAATAGACTCAAAGAAAATTTTAAATTCTGGTAATAAGCCTACAAAAGGAAGTGAAGGACCTCTACAATGTAAATTGTAAACTTCTGAAGAAAGAGATAAAGTAAGACACTAGATGGATTGATCTAATTAACATTGTGAAATGACCATTCTATAGAGAGCTATTTACAGATTCAGTACAACCCTGATCAAAATCCCCACCTCATTCTTTGTAGAAACAGAAATCGAAAAAACTATCCTAAGTTTTATATGGCACCACAAAACACTCTGGAAGGCCAAACAATGCTGAGCAAAAAGAATAGTGCTGAAAGGATTCCCATTCCAGAGCTTAAGATATATTAATTCCAGCACTCGGGAGGCAGAGCCAGGCGGATCTCTGTGAGTTCAAGTTCAAGGCCAACCTGGGCTACCAAGTGAGTTCCAGGAAAGGCGCAAAGCTACACAGAGAAACCCTGTGTCGAAAATATATATATTTCAGGCCTCTGTCTTTTGATAGATTACGGTGTCTTCCTTGTGTTATGAACATCTATAGCAGTGTTCTCTTAGGCTTGGCTCTCTGCTGGGTTCTGACCACTAGTAAAGGAGCCAGTGAAACATCAAGTTAGATCACATCTGCTCTCTGTACTTATGAAATCTGGACACCTGATTCCATACAACCATCTTGCAGAATGAGACCTGAGTACCCAAACTGGTCATACTGGTCATATAAAAAAATAGTAAGAAAGACCCTTGAGAAAATAGCCAATGTACCAGAGAGATGTCTCAGCAATTAAGGGCACAGGATACTCTTCCAGTGGACCAGGATTTCATTCCTAGTAACCTCATGGTGGTCCACAACCTCTGGCACTCCTGTTCAAGAGTATCCAATGTCCTTTTCTGGCCTTCATACATGGTGGACAAACATACATGCAGGCAACACATCCATACACATAAAACAAAAATAAATCTCAAAACAAAATTAAAGAAGAAAAATTAGCTGAAATACCCATTCCTTGACATCAATATTTTTATGAGGGGCTCAAGAGATGGCACAGTGGTTCAAAGCATTTACTATCCAATTACAAGTACCAGAGTTAAGATCCCAACACCATATGACAAGGTAGATATACAGCTCACTCTAGTGTCAGCTCCAAGGCAGGCAGAAATAGAGGGATCACCACAGCTCAGCTTGCTGGCTTCTTACCTCACTGAGTCCACATGAGCCTCAAGTTTAAATTCAAAGAGAGCCCCTGCCTCAAATGAATAGGCCGAGAGTGATAGAGGAGAATACTCATCACCTTCCTATGCTCCATGCGAATGCGTGTGTACATGCACACACTCACACAAGCAGACATAGATGCACACACAAGAACAAATCTTTTAAAATATATCAAGAACACAAACTACAATTTTTTTCTTAATCAGAGCAATATGGCATTTGAGCTAGTGTGGCAGGCACCTCCAAAATCCCAGCACTCAGGAAGTTAGGCAGAAAAATGTAGTTTTAGACTCTATCTCGAAACAACAATCATGGAAAATGTGATGTTAACAGCAGAAAAGACTACAGACCTATGAAGCATAGACTATATTCTGAAATATAACAAGTTACATATGTTGTGTGTGATAAAGATGTTAGGATCCTGCCCTCACTCCTCCGGGTCTGGTGTCAAAAGATGCTTCTCAAGTAGATGTTGGCATAGGTAGCTGTTTAGGAGAAAACTGAATGTAGAGCTCAGCTATATGGGAAAAATGTTTTCCCAGTAGCTGTTGGGGTTACTCAGAATGTGCTGCAGATATCAAAATTAACAATAGGCTCCTGTATGCTGGGCGGTGATGGCACATGCCTTTAATCCCAGCACTCGAGAGGCAGAGCCAGATGGATATCTGTGAGTTTGAGGCCAGCCTGGTCTACAGAGTGAGATCTAGAACAGGCACCAAAACTACACAAAGAAACCCTGTCTCGAACCCCCCCCCCCAAAAAAAAAGTAAGCTCCTGTATGAAAACAGTTTATTTGCACAGAGCCAAGCCCACCCAATCGTATATGTGACGTTATCTCCAGGTAATTTATAATATCTGCCATGGTATGGATCCCATGTGAGTGTTTCTTGCACCTCCTCATTTAGGAAATGACAGGGGAAAGTTCACACCTACTTAGCACTGAGGAAATGGTTTACACATATTTTCAATCTGTGACTGATTGGATCTGCAGAGATAAAATTGGCTGATACAAAGAACTGTGGGTTATAACCATAATAGAATTTTAAACATGAAAGACTGAAAGTAGCTCGCTTCTAAAAGAAAAATAATTAAATCTCCTTATCTTCCCAGCATAAGAAAAATTCCTTAAATTGGAATGAAATTTAACCTTTCTAAGGAGACTCAAAAATTGAAATTAGAAGCTCTAAAAGCAAATACTAACAGTAGAAAAATAATTAATGAGTATATGTGAGTATGTAAATAACTTCACAGGGAAAAATACACACATGGTTTTTAGTCATAGGAAAAGATTGTTCCATCTCACATAAATATTGACACGCAAATTCGTGAAGCGTTCCATATTTTTAATAAAATTTAAAAAAAGGAAACATAAATCAATACAATACTGATACAGCATTTCACATCTGCCCGGATGGCAAAAGGAAAAACTATTGATGAGAAGCCACACTGAGCCTAAGGAGCAGACACCCGCAGTACCGGCTCAGAGAACAATTTGACAAGACCAAGCAAAACCACACTGTTTACTCATGATCCTAAAATCACACTTCCAAGAATCTAGCTTAAAGATATACTTGTAAAAATATGAAAATATGTAGGTGGGGTGTTTATTCACTGCAGCAAAAGACCAAAAATAACCCACATGAAAACCGGCAGGAAACTGGTGGAACGCACCATGTGCACCCTGAACCGGTAAGAGCCGAAGGGAATCTGGGAGTGGTTGCTATTCTCCTGACTGTGTTTATTTAAAAAGTGTCGTAATAAAATGCTAAGTACTGCATATACTTCCTCCCCAGGGAGATCAACCTTAGGGAAAATTAGGTTCTTATTCATTGACACAAAGATCTGAGAGTTGCTTGAGCCCTTCTCCCCAGCTTGGGACAGCCCTCTCTGTTTAGAAAGAGTGTTTCTAAGTCTGAAAGTCATTGCGGTAAGACTTCTGCCTGGCCACTTTACAGAGAAATATTTTGTTGCCATCGCAATGCTTTCCCATTTTTCAAATGTCTGATTCTGGCCGCCCTTCAGACTTGGGTTGGCTGCATCCACCAGAGCTGGTGCGGTCCCTGGCTGCCTGCAGCTACTGCAGAGAAATGCCTGTGCTCTGATCTGAGTTCTCTCTCTTTTCGGGATTGCAGAACCCCAGGGTCGTTTGTTTGTTTGTTTGTTTGTTTGTTTGTTTGTTTGCTTGTTTGTTTGTCTGTCTGTCTGTTTGTGTTCCCCCTGCCCTGAACCTCTAGCTAGCACTGCTTGAGGAAAGTAAAGGCATCCCAAAAGCTGCTGGGTTTCTTTATTCAGCCCAAATATAGCTCCATCCCCCAGCACTGGAAAATAGTCATACAAATAAATGAATGAAAGCGTTTATTCACAGTATTATTCATGTGAGTGTGTACACTAACTGTGGTACATTCATGGAATGGAATATTATTCAGTTCTAAAAAGCAATGAGATATGAGAACATGAAAAGACATGGGGAAACTCAAATGTATGTCAGTGAGCAGAATAAGTCACTGTATCCTACATAATTTTAACAACATGGCATTCTGGAAAAGATAAAGCTGTGGAGACAAGAAAAAAACAGGGGCTGGGATGTGGCTTAGTCATAAGGCATTTGTCCAGCATCATATGAGATCCTGAACTCTATGCCTAACATCAGGGAAAAAAATGAAAAAAGAAAAGAGGAGAGATAGATAGAAGGAAGTAGGAAAGGGAAGGAGGGAAAAAGCTCAGTGAATGCCATGAGTTAATGGAAAGGAGGGTGAATTGGAGGATAGGGGGTCTAGGCAGAGAAAGATTGTTTGATACTGTAAGGATAAGTACTGCTCATCATTCACTAGTTTAAATCCATGGACTGCACATCAAGATTGGAACCTAAGCACACAGACTGTAAGTGATATGATAATGTGACAACATAGGCTCATTAGCTCTGACAAATTAGCTCTGATTGGGGTAGGGTGATGCACACAAGGGCAGAGCTTAAATAGGAGCATTGTACCTTCCTTTCAATTTTGATACGAATATAAACTTGCTCTAAAACGTTTTTTAAAAGAAGATTGCTCTGATAAGCAATAGTAGAGAAATTGAAAGTTATTAATAAATGGGAGGTTGAGTTCCATAAAAATTGTGTGTTATTTTTTCACCTCACAATCTCCAGGTCCTGCAAAGACTTTCTTGGCTCATGGCCTAGCCCACCACAACTAATAACAAATGCTTTGTTCTAGACCAGTACCTCCCCATTGTGCTTCCATTCACCTCCCGACCCCTGGTCTTAGGGTTCAAACCCAGAGCCTTTCATAGGCAGCCAAGTGCTCTACCGCTGACTATGTCTCCAGGCCTCACTTTACACTGTTTCCTTCTCAAACCCAAGAGAAGCAAAATGTGGCAGCACTTCCAGTATGCTGCAGGAATTTCTCTTCTACTCACAAATAAAATTGGCACTGTTTGATTCTGTCTGTACTGCTCCACATTAAAGATATGAAATCAGCCTCTCACAACATAATAAAATCTGCTTTCCTTCTACCCAAGAGTAGCATTCCCCACATTCAGATCTATATATAGGACAGCAGACTTCCTTATTGATCATTTTTCTGCTTTCTTCATTGATCCAAATTCCCCAGAGGTTGGCTGCCTCTAGGGATCAAGCTTCAGGTCTTCCTCATGCACCATCCTCTAAACCTCAATTCTGCACTAACTGGAAAATCTAGAAGAAATAAATGAATTTCTCTACATGAATATAACATGAGAAAATTAAACCAAGATTAACTAAATAATTTAAACATATCAGTAATCAGCAACAAGATTAAAACAGTAATTAAAAAGTCTCCCAATAATAAAAGCCCAGGACTGATGGATTCACTGCAGCATTTTACTAGCAGTTCAAAGAAGAACTAGCACCAATACTATTCAAAAGTAGAGAAGAAAAAGAGAAAGGTTTCTAAACTACTTTTATGAATTCAGTGTTACTCTGACACCAAAACCAGATAAGATACCACAAATAAAATGAATTACAAACTGATCTGTCCGATAAACACAGACACAAAACGTATCAGTTAGATGCAAACCTAGCTCAAGATCACATCAAAGAGATCACTCATCATGACCAAGTTAGTTTTATTCAAAGATGCTGTGGGATGGTCTGTATGTCAAATGTGTTGCTGATTGGTCAATAAATAAATCACTGATTGGCCATTGGCTAGGCAGGAAGTATAGGCGGGACAAGGAGGAGAATAGAGCTGGGAAGTGGAAGGCTGAGGAGGAGACACTGCCAGCCGCCATCAGGACAAGGAAGATGTAAAGTACCGGAAAGCCACAAGCCACGTGGCAAGGTATAGATTAATAGAAATGGATTAATTTAAGCTGTAAGAACAGTTAGCAAGAAGCCTGCCACGGCCATACAGTTTGTAACCAAAATAAGTCTCTGTGTTTACTTGATCGGGTTTGAGCGGCTTGGGACTGGCGGGTGAGAGAGATTTGCCCTGACTGTGGGCCAGGCAGAAAAACTCTAGCAACAAATGGCGTCCAACGTGGTGGCAGGAGTTTCCACCTAAAAACTGAGAAAAACGATTCTAAAACGGAGCTAAAAACAGCTTCCTAATTGTCTGTCTCAAATGAGCGGCAGCTGCCGGTTTGAGCTACTGACGGGTTCCTAGCCTGCGCGCTCGACCTGCCGAATGGCAGGAATGAGGCCTCTGCAAGTGGCACATTAAGCTACATTGTGGATTTAGCCTTTGCTAGTACAAAACAAAAAAAGAGGTTTCTGGGCTACATGCTGCTTGGATAAAAGCATAGACCCACTGGCGGTAAGCATACCGCCGCCATGTTGGGAAGCTGAGGTGGGCGGAGCCAGCAGCCACAGCAGCTGCAGCTTAAAGCAATAGATTCACAATAAGACAGATTCAGATGTAATAGTTTAAAATGTGTGTAAAATATACGTAGGCTTGAAAGAGAAAAAAAAGGTGATATATACAGTATAGAAACAAATACATGGTTTTAAAAAATAAAGTCTTTAAAGAGACAGTAAAATTAATATAAAAAATAAGCCACGTAGAGATGACTATTACACAGAGAGTCTGGATTGTGTTGTCTTTGGGATTCTTAACTACAGAGAGATGTTTGATTGTAAAGGAAGCTGAGTTAAACCAGTACGTATATTTTAAAGATACTTTGACTTCAAAATTTGGATGTAAGGATATGTTGCTTTGGAAAAGAGTCTCTTTTGTTTCCACAGAAAGCAAGAGGCTATGGATTTGTTCCAGAGTAAGATACATCAGGTTTGACCAGCCAAGACCCCCTGAAAGGTCTCCGATGACACCATGGCCCAGATGATCCAACATCCAGAACCATTTCAAGACAACTGGCTCAGATGATACAGCCTCACGGACTACTCCATGATCCTGAAATTTTCTTTGTTTCCCCAGAAGATACAGCACCCCCCTCCAGCAGGAAGTAGTAAGAGAAGCTACGCCCAAATTCCCAAATATACCAAGCTGACTTTGGAGATGTGTAAAGGTTAAAACCTTCCTTTTTAAGAAAAGAAAAGGGGAGGTGCTGTGGGATGGTCTGTATGTCAAATGTGTTGCTGATTGGTCAATAAATAAATCACTGATTGGCCATTGGCTAGGCAGGAAGTATAGGCGGGACAAGGAGGAGAATAGAGCTGGGAAGTGGAAGGCTGAGGAGGAGACACTGCCAGCCGCCATCAGGACAAGGAAGATGTAAAGTACCGGAAAGCCACAAGCCACGTGGCAAGGTATAGATTAATAGAAATGGATTAATTTAAGCTGTAAGAACAGTTAGCAAGAAGCCTGCCACGGCCATACAGTTTGTAACCAAAATAAGTCTCTGTGTTTACTTGATCGGGTTTGAGCGGCTTGGGACTGGCGGGTGAGAGAGATTTGCCCTGACTGTGGGCCAGGCAGAAAAACTCTAGCAACACAAAGATGCAGGAATGGTTCAACATGTATAATTCATCACATAAATGGACTCAAAGACAGGAATTACATCATTATCTAAACAGATACAGAAAAAGCCTTTGACCAAAGTTCCATACCCCTTCATGATAAAAGTCACAGAGAGACCAGGGACAGAGGAATCTACGTCAACAGAATAAAGGCTATATAAGACAAACAAACAGCCAGTATCATGATAGAAGAAAAACTCAAAACATCCCCAATAAAACGAGGATCAAGATGAAGATGCCCACAGTCTCTACTCATATTCAATAAAGTACTTGAAGTCCTAGCCTGAGCAAAGAGACAAAAGAAGCAAATAAAAGGCACACACATAGGAAAGGAAGCTGAAGTGACCCTATTGCACATTATATGGTCTATCTATAAAAGACATTAAGAATCCCAACAGAAAATTCTCCAAGTTGATAAATACTTTCAGCAAAATGGCAAAGAACAAAATGAACACACAAAAGTCAGTAGCTTTTCTACACACCTATTACAAACACACTGAACAATCAGGGAAACATGTCAATCCACAATAGCCAAATGAAGAAATAAAATATTTGGGAATAAACCTACCCAAGGAAATGAAAGATTTCTACAGCAAAAACTTGACAACATTGGAGAAAGAAATAGAAGAAGACACTAGAAGATGGAAAGATCACTCATATGCATGGATCAGAAGACTTAATCTAAAATTTCAGTGCAGCCCCAATCAAAATTTCAGGACCGTTATTCACTGGCATAGAAAAAGACAATCTCAAATGTATATGGAGGTACAGAAGTCCAAAGATAGCCAAAGCAATCCTTAACAAAAAGAATACTGTGTGAGATATCACTATATACTGATTTCAAATTGTGCTACAGAGATGGTAAAAAAAGTAACATGATAGTGGCATAAAAGAGATACATAGATCAATGGAATCTAATAGAGCACCTAGACATAAGTCCATACTCCTCCAGCCACCTGATATTTGAAAAAATGTTCAAAATATACTTTACAAAAAATGATTCTAGGAAACCTGGGTTGCACCACACAGAAAAATGAAAGTGATCTTTATCTCCCAACCTGCACAAAACTCGGCCCTAAATGAATCAAGTATGCAATGTACGACCTCATGCCCTGAAACATCTAGAGAAAAAGTAGGAGTACTCTTCACTACATAAGCACCTTCTGAATAAGGGTCTGGTAGTGCAGGAAATAAGGCCAACAACTGATAAGGAGAGTTTCATGAAACTGAAATGCTTCTTCACAGCAGAGGAAATCATCCATCAAGTGAAAAGCAGCCTAACGAATGGGAGAAAATCTCTGCCGGTTATCCATTCAACAGAGAATTGGTGGTTAAAATATCCAAAGAACTAAAACCGTGAAACATTGAGAAAACAAAAGACCCAATTTTAAAAGGTCCTATGGATATAGTTTGTTTTGTTTTGGCATGAAGAACATGGTGACCAAAAGCAACTTGGGGAGGAAAGGATTTACTTCTGCTGATAGATTAGAATCTATCATCAAGGGAAGGAATTCAAGACAGGAACTTGGAAGCAGGAACTGAAGCAGACAGAGACCACAGAGAAACAGAGAATCCTTCTTTACTGGTTTGTTCCTTATGGCTTGTTTCTTTATACAATCCAAGACCACCTGTCCAGGGATAACACCACCCACAATGGGCTGGATACTCCCACATCTATCATTAATCAAGAAAATGTCCACACAGTCATACTCACAGGCAGTCTGATAGAAGCAATCTCTCACTTGGGATTCCTTTGGGATTCCTTCTTCCCAAATGACTGTGGCTTGTGTCAAGTTGACAAAAACAACAACAGCAGCAACAGCAAAAGAAACAACAAGAACTTAACCGACACATGAATTGAACAGAAAATTCTCAAAAGAAGAAATAGGTAGGAAACACTTTTTAAAAAAGTGCTCAACATCCTTAACCTGCAAGGGGAAATGCAGATTAAAACTGCTTTAAGATTCCATCTTACCCCTGTCGTAGTGGCCATCACCAGGGATACAAATGACAACAAATTTGGGCATGGATGTGGAGAATGAGGAACCAATATACACTGTTGGTGGAAGTGTAAACCAGTGAAGTCACTTTAGAAATCAGTCTGGAGATTTTGTAAAGCAATCAAACCACTAAATGTAGAAATAGAACTACCATATGACCCAGCTAGAGCACTCCTGGGCACATACTCAGTGGATTCTGTATCCTACCACAGAGATACTTACACATCCACAATTACTACTGCTTTATTCACAAAAACTAAGAAACAAAATCAACCTAGATGTCCATTAACTGATAAATACACAAGAAAATGTGTTACATACACAATATAGAAGTTATTTGGCTGGGAAGAAAAAGGAAATCATGAAATTTGTAGGTAAATCGATGAAATGGGAAAAAATGAATGATATAACCCAGGCCTTCAAACAAATTCCATGTGCCCTCTTTTACATGTGAATCTTTGCTTTGAATCTTTGGGTTTTTTGTGTTTAACTTGGAGCATATATGGAGACTAGAAAGAGGTTACTGGAGGGTATGCATTTGGGGGGCGGAGATAGTAGAATATAGCTAAAAAGAAAGTAGAGAGGGAATCCTAGGGGCAGGAAGCTTTAAAGCAGGGAGAATGGGAATGAAGGACATGAAGGAGGGAGGTTAACTAAATTGAAGGGTTATGAAAAAGCCATATGGAAACCTACTGTCTTACAATCCAATTAAAATATATAGAACTGGAGGGAATAGTAGAACACATGTGTTATGAAGGAATAGGAGCAGAAATCTGTGTGTTAAAGGTTTAAGCAGAGATAGGGGTGAGAGGTGGGGATGAAGGCAGGGTAGGGAATGGTTTGACTAAAACTAAGGATGTATGTATGAACAAGTCAATCCAGATCCACCAGTTGTATGCTAATTACAAAATTGTTTTGTTCTTTTTAAAACTAGTTTAAAGGAGGTGCCTTGCATGGGTAGACAATAGACAATGATGAAAATGGTGGGTTTTGTTTGTTTGTTTGTTTTATTTTTTATTTTTTGGTTTTTCAAGACAGGGTTTCTCTGTATAGTTTTGGTGCCTTTCCTGGATCTCCGTTCTGTAGACCAGGCTGGCCTCAAACTCACAGAGATCCACCTGCCTATGCTTCCCTAGTGCTGGGAATTAAAGTTGTGAGCCACCACCGCCCAGCTGAAAATGGGTTATTAAATGAAAATCTCAGTGCCAGAACCTATGAATTCCTGTCAAGGATGCTACAAAGGTCTCCAAAATAATATAAGGTACTGCCATTGCTTTTGGTTGCATACCCTAACTAAAATTAGATGGGTGGATAGTAAATATGTTGTTTGAATATGGGGAGAACAGCTTACTCCATGCACTGATACAGACACATCCCATCACTGTACAGACACACTCCATGCACTACAAAGACACACCTCAGGCACTATACAGGCACCCTCCATGTACTAATATAGGCACACTCTATGGACTGATACAGGCACCCTCCATGAACTAATACAGGCACACTCTATGCACTGATACAGGCACACTCCATTCACGATAGTACATTTTGAATGGGCTCTGTATCTTTAAGTTACATTCTATTTCCTTTGAAAGATTGATAAAACAATTCTAAGAATTTTTTCTGTATATTTCCATAATCTTGTACAAAAATTTATATGTACAATGTTTGTGGTCACATTATTTATAATAGAGCAACTTATCTGTTGCTCAATATGGACATTGTCACGACAGTTTGGGGAGCTAAATTTATTGACATACATGACTAATCTTGCTGTTCAGAAGGCTAAGGAAAGATGATTGGTGTTTCATAGGTACCCTACACATTTTAATGACACTGCCTCAAAATAAAATATAAAATTTGGGGAATGTAGCTCAGTGTTGAGTACTAATCTCCCTAGTGTGCACAGAGCCCTGGGTTCAAGCCCCAACACCATAAAAAAAATAAATGTTCTATACTGAGGAAGGAAGGGGGCAGGGAAAAAGGGAGGAAGAAAGGGAGGAAGGAAAGAAATGCTCTTTATTTAAGAAAAGCAAAAACAAACTATAGTGAACTGAAGTTTAAAATTGTCAGGAAGTAGTAATACCAACCTACCACAGTGATTAACTGGGGAATTAGAATAGTCTCCATTAGGAAGCTTTAAACATAGACTGGAAGAAAATTAGAAAGAAAATCTGGTTAATGGCATTTTTAAAACGTCCCTAACTTGTGGAGGTAGCGTGACCCTGCCGTCCTCATTCCTCACGAGGATCACCTCAGTCCAGAAGTTAGAGGCCTTCCTGGGCAACAAACTTTGTCTCAAAATGAAAAGCCAAAAGGCATCTAAAAATTCTGTCACAGTGCATCTAGGAAGATGTTTACCAGGAGCTCATAATGGCAGAGCTGATGTATGAGAACAGCAGCCAAACTATCATTCAGGATGACCTAGGTTCCATCTCCAGCTGCCCTCTGAGAGGTCGAGGGGGAAGAGTCATCTGGGAGAATGTCCATGGTAATAAAAATGACAGGCTAAGCTAACAAGGCACAATATTATATCTAAGAAATTATCAGATATATCACGATAAACACCCCTGGTTCAAGAGTCTTCTCGGAATATTCCAGTGCCCTTTTCTCTATACCACAGAAACTTCTACAAACCAGGCCTGGGACACAATCTTGATATTGGGCAAGACTGGGTAGGAAGGAAGAGGCCCGGTCCAGAGGAGGGAGCATGGGGAACTGCGCTAGTGACACTGAACTTTCTCCTTAAGGGCTTGAGATTGTTCTTTAATACAAATTCTATGTCTCTCCCTCTGTGCTTTCTGCGTCCCTCTGTGCCCTTCTGTGTCCCCTCCATGCTCTCTGTATCTCCCCATGGCCTTTGTATTTATTCTAGGCCCCGTGTCCTTTCACATCCTCTGTGTCCCTCCATGTTCTCTATGTCTCTTCTATACCCTCAGAATTTTTGGCCTCACAGCCACTGATGTAGTGAAATACCTTGTTCATGTCAATGGAACCTTCTATCACATACAGCCTCTTCTGACCCTTCTGCTGTTTCCACATCCACCTGGCAAGTTCTGACTTAACAGCTTGTGAGTACTGAAACGCAGCTGGGGTCTTTGCATCTCAAACGACATTTCATTTCATTTTCTCCTGATAACTACACTTGGAACCCAGGGTTTGACGCATGAACTTTACTACCAAACCTTTGCTACTCTCAGGCCTTAAAACTAACTTTGGAAACTTCATGGCAGAGACAGCCAGATGAGCGAGACTGCTGGGAAATTCATTATTTGGGTGGAGTGGGGGAAAGCCATTTCTCCCACTCCACCCAAGGCTGGACAAACATGTCAAATGACAGGAGAGAGGAGGTAAACTGCAGTGCTAGACATGGGCACTGAGAGGCTGGACCAGGAGGGAAGGAGAGAGCAACTCCCGTATGTTCTCCGTATCACACATGTCTGCTCTGCTTCTTCCTACATACATTCCCCTCCCCTCATCTTTTTTTCCTTTAATAGAGATTGGGATGTCTCAAGCCAGGTATGATGGCATACATGTGTAATTCCAGCACTTGGGAGGTAGAAAAAAGAGGATCAAGAATTCAAGGCCATTAGGTACATAGAAAATTTGGGATCAGCTTGGATTAACCGAAACCCTATCAAAGAAAACCAAGAAGAGAATGTGTATATGTGTGTGTGTGTGTGTGTGTATTATATATGTATGTGTATTATATGTGTATATCTGTATGTATATGTATAGTTTGAGTATATTTGTGTGTGAATATATAGAGAGAGGGGACAGAGGTTGGGTTGTCTCTATGTTGGGCAGACAGGCCCTATACTTCTGGACTCAAGCAGTCCTCCTGTTTCTGCCTCCAGTATTTTTCACTGCTACAACCTACCTTCCTCAGTCCTCAGTATTTTTCTTTCTAAGTCTGTACACACACATGCTCCCAGCTTCCCGTTCCCCTTTGCTGTATCACTCATGCCTCTGGTGTTCACGGGCAGATGCTCTGGGAAAGTGAAAGCACCCCACCTGTGCTTCCCAGAAGGACTTTAGATCCAAACAGGGTGTAGGAGCCACAAAGACCCCACATACAATAACACCAGGTGACAGCCATGTCTTTGCAGATGAATAGCTCCTGGAGGGTGCCCAAAGAGAATGAGCAGAGGAAGAATGCTTCCTCCAGGAGCAGAAGGGGAGCCACAAAATGAGGAGAGTGGGTGCCAGGAGGCAGTGGGCTCCTTGTACAAGAAAGAGACAACACATGGGGTCAGAAAAAGATGGGGGCTTGTGAAGCATGTTTAGTTTACAGAGCCCAGAAAAGGTTATGAGGAGTTCACAGAGGACTTTGAACAGAGGAGGAACTTTGTCTAATACACGCATTCTGAAAGATCACCCTCTGGGCTGAGAGCAGGGTTCAGTGGTAGAGAGAGTATCCGCCTAAGTAGGTCTGAATTCTGCCACTACAGGAAATTGAAATAAAATGTCATAAGTGATAAATAAGTCACCCTTGCTACTGTGTAGGCAACAGAACACAGTGAGGATGTGTAAGGGGGGCACTGACAGCAGAAACAGGAAGACTGTTTTAAAGTCTCAGGAAAAGCCAGGCATGGTGGCACACATCGTCAATCTTAAGACTCAGGAGGCTGAGACAGGAGGATGCGAGGAGTTCAAGCAAGTCTGAACCACATAGTGAGTTCCAGGTCAGCCTGAGGCCTATGAGACCTTGTCAAAAACACCAACACACACTGCAGGAGGAAGACAGTAGCTACGTGGGCTGGGGTGAAGCAGTGTTTTTGGAGCCTGCATCCTGGTGTAGGCTGAAAGAGAAGACGAGCAGCTAGTCTTCGGTCTCTGTGAACTTGTCTCTGTTTCATTTCCTCTAGTTTTTTCCCTGGACCTTCTCCGTTTTTGTTGTTTTTAGCTTAACAGACTGCAGTGAGGATTTGAACTAATTTTTATGTATTTATTCAACTTATCAAAGAGGGTTTATGTATTCGTAGTGTTAAAGGGCCTCTTAAACATAACTTATTCAGAATTTGCAAGAAGGTGAGCTGGCTGATGCTCGGAGGTTTCTTTCCCTGAATGGCCAGGAGCCACATTGCTTCTCAGTGTCTCACTTCAACAGGCAGATATTAAAGAGATCTCATAGCTGCATTTTTTTTTTTCCAAGAGGGTTTCTCCGTGTAGTTTTGGTGCCTGTTCTGGATCTTGCTCTGTAGACCAGGCTGGCCTCGAACTCACAGAGATTCACCTGGCTCTGCCTCCCAAGTGCTGGGATTAAAGGCATGCGCCATCGTCGCCTGATTGATAGCTGCATTTTAAAGAAATATGCAGCCAGGCGGTGGCCATGCATGCCTTTAATCCCAGTACTCAGGAGGCAGAGACAGGTGGATCTCAGCCTGGTCTACAGAATGAGATCCAGAATAGACTCCAAAAGATACACCGAGAAACCCTGTCTCGAAAAACTAAAAACCAAAACCAAAACCAAAACAAAAATGTGCAGAAGCTGATTATTTACAGGTGTGGCATGAAATTTGTCATATTCAAGGCCAGTCTAGGCTACTCAGAACCTGTATCAAAATGAATGAATTTTTTAAAAAGGTCCAGAAGGCAATTTGAAGAGACACTCACTGGCAGTAACTGAACAACTGGAGCAATATGTGTTAATTACCACAGGCTACATGACAGTGAAGAGATTGTGTCAGTGAGAACACTCTGAACAAAACCAAAATTTTAAAACTGATGACCGTGGGAAGATGAGGATGCAGCCTAGTGTTCTGCAGACCAGTGAGCAAAGAGAAATAATACAGCGTTACAAAATGATAATTTTTTAAAAGCCCATGAAAAGTAGATTTAGTTCAGTGTGCTGACAGTGGGGATAGTTGTCCAGATGACCCACAGGATCCAGAGGGGGAATGCTTACAGACCTGCAGACAAGAGAATCAGCCAATGTGCCACCCATTGCAACAGCAATGACTTAAAGTCATGCATCATGGCCAGTGTCTTCCAGCAAGGAGTTCCTAGAGAGGCCTGCTGTCCTGTCTCCCTCTGGCATGGCTGTGTCAGAGCTGGGCCAGGTGGCTAGATGGGCATGTGTGGGGCGGGTGGAGCAGACCTGCTGAGCCAACTTAGATGAGGTACAGAGGATGGTAAAAAAAAAAAAAAGGGCAGGGGGCGGAGTGAACGGGAAGGAGCATGCTTTCTCCGTGTCATTTGGTTTCTCAGGGTGTTCATTTAATGAACCTAGAACAAGCCAGCCATTTCCACGTAGTCTGTAATTAAAAGAAACAATAACATGTTATTTCAAAAAGAACTGTGTAAGAAATTTACTTCATTAAGCCAATTAGACCATCTCCTCCCTGGGAAGGCCCCATGAAGAGACTTATGTAGATGTGGAAGGTGTGAAATCTATTAAGGCAATATTAAGTAGATTGATAAGAAGAAAATCTTCAAACTAGACTTTCACATTTACCCTCCACGCCTGCTGACTTCAAGCTCCCCCACCATCACAAAAGCATCCTTGGTAAAAAATAAATAATAAAAAAATAAATAAATAAATAAAGCAAAGGACAAGAGGCTGGGCCAAGAAAGCCCAGCCAGCACTTGGGATTCCATCTTAGGACACAAAACTTGCCCATAACAGTTAGAATGCATGAATAGCATCACCATGACCAGAGTTCCAACAGTTTAATTGGCCTTGGTCCTCATATTAGGTCTCTGCTCCTTGCCATCATATCTCCGAATCACATCATCCAATTTATTCCTAAAGTGCAGGACATTGAGGAATTTTCAGGAGAGTAATCACATGAAGAATGAACAGTTAAGGATTATCCTAAGTAAATGTTTTCATGTTGAGAAACAGAGTATTATCATGCCCAGAAACACCCGCTGTCCACTCATGCCCTCCTTCCAGAGGTTAGCAAGTCACAACGAGAAAAACGATAGCACACACTCTGTCCAGTGAAAGTACTTCCAGACCTCACAAATCAGCACCATGTCCACTCCACAGACGGCCACTATTCTTTTCCTAACCTAGAACTGAAAGAAAACAGAATCAAACATCCTGGATTTTTCACCCTGGGTTTCAACCTAACATTCTGAGATTTACCCATGTTTGTGAGTATATCTTTTAAAACTGTTAAATAGTATAAACATAGAAACATGCATAGACACACACACACACACACACACACACACACACACACACACACACACACACACACGTTCTGTGTTGGCTGCAGTGTGAGACCAGAGGAAGAACAGACAGACACTGGCTTCCCTGACACATTTGTTTTCCCATTCACTGGGTTCCCATTCACACTGAAAGTGCACTGCTGTCTGGATTCTAGGCATGATGTGAAAAGCTGCAGTTAACAAGCCTATTCTTATCAGTTTTACTTTTTGAGATAACAGTCTTACTATGTAGCCCAGGCTTGCCTGGAATTCACTATGTAGCACAGACTAGCCTCAAACTCATGACCACCATCCACTCTCAATGTCCTCAGTGCTGGGATTATAGGCATGTATTCCCATGGGGTCACTCACATATTGCCTTGGTACTGTGTTTCCCAAGTCCTGAGGTTTTAGGCTTGTGATACCAAACCTGACTAACTTGTATGTATATTAAATCATCTTTGTTTTGTCATTAAATTGGTTTTTACTTATGTATGATATTATTCTTATTCTTATGACAATGATGACGATGACACCAAGACAGGGACTCAATATAACTCTGGCTGACGATGACCTCGAACTCTTGATATTTCTGCCTCTACCTCCCAGGAGCTGGGATTAAAAGTGAGTGTCACCACTTGCCTATCTTCATTTTTGAGAGGTATTTTATACTGGCTATAGAATTATTGATTGACTTTGTTTGTTTTTTGAGACAGAGTTTCTCTGTGTAGTGTGGTGATATTTTATTTGTATTAAAATGTTATTTGTATGTTAATAAATAAAGTTGCCCGGGGGTCAGAGCTATTAGCAAGCCATAGGAAAGCAGGGCAGTGGTGGCGTACGCTTGTAATCCCAGCACTTGGTAGGTAGAGCTAGGTAAGTCTCTGTGTGTTCAGGGATACAGCCAGTATTGGATACACATGCCTTTAATCTCAATACCAATCATAGAAAACCTGGAGGTCTATACAGACAGGCCGTGATGAGGCAGGCCGTCATGTGGTTGGGTTTACAACCAATGAGAAGGCAGAACAGGAACTCTATATAAAGACTTTAACACAGGGGTAGCTCTGGTTCGGAGAGGTAGGACCACTGCAGGAGGAAGGGTAAGGTTTTAGCTCTTAGCTCTGACCTCTTGGCTTTCTTCTTTGCATTGGTTCTGTGTTTCTTATTTAATAAGAAGGTTGGTTACATCTACAGTGTAGCCCTGGCAGTCCCGAAACTTGCTCTGTAGACCAGGCTGGCCTCCAGCTCAGAGATCTGCCTGCCTCTGCCTCCCAAGTGCTGGGATTAAAGGCACCACTAATCACCCAGTGATTGACAAGGGGTATTTCTATCACCACTTTAAACATATCACTCCTTTCTCTTCTAGAAACTGCTCTCCCCTTTTTTTTTCAGTGAAAAGTAGCTAGATCTCTAGCCTTTGCCCCCATTCAGTGGGTCTGTTTTTCCTGTCTGCTTTCTAGGGTTTTTTTCCTTATTTTTTGACTTTCAGTAGTTGAACTTAAATGAGTCTATCTGTGTTTTCTTTTATCCATCCTGCCCAGAGTTTTCTGAGTTTCTTGAGAGTTTAGGGAAGCTTATGCTTTTACCATATGCTCCTGATTCCCTTCTAAGGCATGCATTTGTACCCTCCTGCTCACTCTACCCCCTCACACACATACATTAGACCATGGAATATTGTCTTACAAATGTTTTTCTCTCTGATATTCGGATTGAGTAATTTACATGCATACACACACATATACATATTTTGTATACATTTTTTGGCTTGCTTGTTTTTTGTGCTTTTATTTTTTTATTTTTTCTGATGGGAACAGGACACAGGGCCTCTATACATCCTATGCAAATGCTCTCCTGCTCAGTTATGTACCCAGTCCTGATAATATATATTCATCTCTTTGTTTACTGATAGTCTCTCATCATTTTTAATCTCCTGTTCAACCCACCCAAGTAACATTTTCATTTACTGCATAATTCTCTTCAGCTTTAAAAATCTCCATTTGCATTTTTTCATAGTTTCTATTTTCTTGCAGATATACTTTATTTTAAATTCACTGAGACCGTAGTTTTCTTTACATTTTAATATGTTTATAGTAGTTACTTAAAAATCCCCTGTCCTCTACATTTTAAACTTGAGTCATATAGGTTGACAACTTCCCCCTCCTATTCCTTCTCCTTCTCCTCTTTCTTCTTTTTCTCCTCTTTTCTTTGCTCTTTCTCTCCCTCTTCTGCTACCACACCTGGTTACAGAGGTTGGGTTCCAGTGTTTTGTCGTGTTTGGTTATGTCTTAACAGTACTTACCAGACTTTGTAGTGTCATATGATACTTTACTTGACATTGGTACGCAGAATCATCTTCTCTCTTTCTTTGAGACCTGTGTTTCACTCTGCAAGCACAGTTACTAAACTGTGGTTAGGACTGACTTGTTTTAGACTGACCGGACTACAATATTGTGGGTCTAGAATAGCCCCTCCTCTGATGGAGCTAGCTCTGCTTTTTGTCCATGCCCTACTTGGGATCTCTTTAGATTACTCAGGATGCTCAACCAGGGATTGAAGCTGCAACAGGTGAGTAGGAGGTACTGCATCTGTGGCACTCAGACCATTTCCAAGTCCCTGGAGTTTGTGTTTCCAGAGCAGCTTCGCAGCACCACATCTTGCACAGTGTCCACCTACGTGTGCTTGCTTACTTTGTAGCCAAAGACTTAGGGAGATGCTATGCAGAATTCTGAAGCTCCTTTGTGCAAGTTCTCTGTGTTTTCAGATTTTCCTGAAAGAGAGAATTTCAGAATACAGCTGCTTAAACAACTCTGAACTTCAAGCAATGCCTCTCTTAGAAGCAACCATGCTCCAAACGACCTGCTTCCAGTACCTCCAGCTACAGTTTGAAACAGCCTTCGGGTAGCAAACTGAGGCAGTCTGTTCTTGCTCCATCCATCCCTCCTCTGCCCAGAGTCTGAAGGTAATTCCTGTATATCTTTTCCCCTTGTTCATAATTATCTATGATAATGAGGCTGGCTAATCTGAAGAGAAGGCTTTCTCTGTCCTCACTGCAAAGACTTTCCTCCCCTAATTCGTACATCACTAAAAAGCAAATTTTCTATCTGTTTTGTATATCAAACAAGTCATTATTTATCCAAATGTGAATTCAGTGACTCTATAAGATAACATTGGATTGATGGGAGGGGCTACTAAGGACCAATCCCAGGACCTTGTACAGAGTAAGCACACACTCTACCAATGAGCTATATCCTCAGTCCATGTTCCTTCTTCCTCCTTTACTCTTATCCTTCTACACCCTGATCATAGCAAGCATTTACTCAACAAACCATTTAATTAACCTGCTGCTTCTTATTAGCTAAGTTTGTGCCCCTGAAGTCCTCCCTCTTAGTATCTCAGAATGTGACCTTATTTGGAAGTAGGTGTCTTGAAGATGAGTTTGGGTTACTTTTGCCGTGATAAAACACCATTCCCAAAAACAATTTGGGGAGGAAAGGCTTTATTTCAGCTTACAACTCCATCACTGAGGGAAGTCAGGACAGGCACTCACAGCATGATCAGAAGGCAAGAACTGAAGCAGAGGCCATGGAGAAGGGATGTTTACCAGCTTACACCTCATGGCTTGCTCAGTCTGCCTTTTTATACACCTCAGGACCACCTGCCCAGGGGTGGCATGACCTAACATGGGATGGTCCCACCACATAAACTATTAATCAAGAAAATGCCCCCCAGACCAACCTAGTGGAAGCATTTTCTCAGTGGAGGTTCTGTCTTCCAAAATGATTCTACCTTGTGTCAAGTTGACAAAAAACACCAGCCTGAACCCTGAAGAGATCCTGAATAGAAAGAATAACGTGGGAAGGATCATCATATCGGATTTCAAGTTATTCTACAGAGCAATACTAAACTGGCACAAAAGCAGACAACTATATCAAAGGGACAGGATAGAGGACCTGCATATAAATTTATAAAGCTATAGCCACCTAATCCTCAGTAAATGGTGCAAAGAAAACTGGATATTCATATGCAGAAGGATGAAACCAGATCCTTATCTTAAAAAAATCAGCTCTGCCATGCCAAGCAAGATGGACCCACTGGCGCAAGGGGGTAGGTAACTAGCTATTTTCTGATTGGATGTCTGTTACACGGGAGGGATTCAAGTCTGGTACTCGTCATAATGAAATGCCATAGTGAAACTCATTATTATGTATAAAGATGTGCTAATGCAAACACTAAAAAAATCAACTCTGAATGGACCAAAGATCTTAATGGAAGACCAGGAACTAAAACTGATAGAGGAAAAGCAGGGGAAATACTTTAAGAGATAAGCATAGGCAATGACTTTCTAAATAGGCCTCCTGGCATTTAAGAAACAAGGTCAATGATAGACAAAACTGTACCTCATAAAATTAAAAAGTCTTGGCCGGGCGGTGGTGGCGCATGCCTTTAATCCCAGCACTCGGGAGGCAGAGCCAGGCGGATCTCTGTGAGTTCGAGGCCAGCCTGGGCTACCAAGTGAGTCCCAGGAAAGGCGCAAAGCTGCACAGAGAAACCCTGTCTCGAAAAACCAAAAAAAAAAAAAAAAAAAAAAGAAATTAAAAAGTCTCTGTAGGGGAAAAGAAATAGTTAATGTCCAGTGGAGCGACAGTGTTCAGAGTGGGTTAAAAAAATCCTTGCTAGCTGTATATCTCACATCTAGATTATGCAAATCACTTGTTGTCTGGGGACCCTGCAAGTCCCCACTGGCAGGGAAACAATCCACTCGAGGTGAAGAATGAAACTCAAGTCAGCACCAATTTTGTAGGCGCTGTGTCAAAACTCCCAGAGTCTGACCGCAGGGTTTAGTCTTCTTACACATTTAAGCAGAGTAAACTTCAGAAAGAGGTTTCCATGTGACGATGATCACAACACAGCTTTAGGCATAGCTACATAGAAACTCCCCAGCAAAGTAGCAAAGCACGGATGACCTTTACAATGAGTTCTACTGACTGATAAGTAGTGCTCGGGGCAAGGTCTGAGGAGGAAGGATTTGTAATTAGCATAAGGATAGATTCTATCCATGGAGTATACAAAATACATTGGACCTCTTTCATAAAGAACGGATCCACTCACTGAGAGACAAAACTGGGGATTAGGGCCTAAACAATGCTCAGGATATTGAGGGATTCAGGAGGGCTGGCTTCACAGAGTAGTAAAAAGATCACTAGGTTGTTAGACAACATCCACTCCAGCCTTCCAGGTGACCAGGAGTCAGTCACTTCCTTCCTTTGAAGAAAAGAGGCCTGCTGTTTAACAAGCTGGGTTCCTCCCAGGCTTTCTGTGAGCTCTGACTTCTACAGTTTTAAAAGCTAAACAAGAAATCAAATAACCCAATAAATAAATGAGTTAATGAAATGAGCAGAAATGTCTCAACAGATGAAATAAAAATGGCCTATAAACATATGAACAATTTTCAACCCAACTAGCCAACAGAGAAATGCAAATCAAAACTATATCAAAATGCCTTCTCACCCCAGTCAGAATGACAGCCATTAAGGTAAAAAAAAAAAAAAGAAAAAATGTAACCAATACTGGCAAGGATGTGGACACAAGGGAACATTTACTCACTTGTGGGAATGTAAATTAGTCTGGTCACCATGGAAACCAGTATGGAGGTTTTTCAACAAACTATAGATAGATCTACCCTACAACGAAGCTATACCACTCTTAGGTATTTTCTTAAAGTTTCAAGTCAGGATCAGAGAGATTATGTGTCCATCAGTGTTTACTAGTGTTTGCTACTATTCACAATAACTGTGCTATGAAACCAAACAACAGAGAAATGGGTAAAGAAAAAATGGCTTATAAGAGAAGCTTTCAGCCATAAAGAAGGAAGACATTATGTCATTTGCAGCAAAATGGGTGCAACTGGAGACCATTACGTTAAGTGAATCATGCCAGTCTCAGAAAGACAAACATTCAGTGCTTTCTCTTGTTTGTGATTCTTACATGTTGTATAGATACATAAAATAAAGTCTGTATGTAGGAAAGTCAAAGTGAAGCTTCTAGGGAAAGAAAGGGAAGTTAGGAGGGGGCAGGGTGTCAGTAGCAAGCAATATATGCTTTATGAAAACACCTTTGTACCATGCAAGTGAGCATGAACAATGGTAAATTTTAAAATTACAAACTGAGATGGCATACATGTTCTTGATGCTTTTCATTTTAAAGAAAGTTGAATGTGGAAGAGGATTCTTGTAATCTACCGACATGGGATGCACAGGCAGAAACTGTCCTGAGTTGTTCCAGGTCAACCCTTTCTTATAAAAGGGGAGAGGGGAAGAGCAATGGCTCCCCAGTTAAGTGTTTGCTGCTCACAAAGAGGACAACGGAATTCAGTTCCCAGAAACTGTATCAGGCAGTTCACAGCTGCCAGTAACTCCAGCTCTAGGGGATCTGATTCTCTCTTCTAGTTTCCAAGGCTATTTCCACACATGTATACATATCCATACACAGACACACAGAAACACATAGACACACACACTGTCACACACAGAGACAGACATACACACACGTAACACACACATAAATAAAAAATAAAAATTTAAAAACTCACATTTCAATAACAAATACATCTGAAATGCAGAGTAATGATTTATTTACTTTCCTCTTGAAATGGTCAGTTTCCTAATGTCATAACCTATTATTTTTTTCCTTTTTAAAATTTATTCTTTAAGATCCAGAGATGTTCCTCAGGGAGATATGCTGTGGGATGGTCTGTATGTCAAATGTGTTGCTGATTGGTCAATAAATAAATCACTGATTGGCCCGTGGCCAGGCAGGAAGTATAGGCGGGACAAGGAGGAGAATAGAGCTGGGAAGTGGAAGGCTGAGGAGAGAGACACTGCCAGCCGCCATGATGAGAAACAGCATGTAAAGATGACGGTAAGCCATGAGCCATGTGGCAAGGTATAGATTAATGGAAATGGATTAATTTAAGATGTAAGAACAGTTAGCAAGAAGCCTGCCACGGCCATACAGTTTATAACCAATATAAGTCTCTGTGTTTACTTGATCGGGTTTGAGCAGCTTGGGACTGGCGGGTGAGAGAGATTTGTCCTGACTGTGGGCCAGGCAGGAAAACTCTAGCTACAGAGATATTCTTTCCTCTTTTACTTGGAACCACATTTAATGTAACTTCATTAAATGTAACTTTACACAATATTTATAAAATATATATATTTAAGTGATAACTAATGAAATCTATCAGCTTTATTTAGATGTCACCATTCACCCATATGTTTGTGTTTTGTAAATTTGTCATATACAGATTCCTGGAACGGCACCCCAGTTCTTACAATTAAATACAGAACAGCTCTATCACAAGGATGCTTTAAAGTAAGTATCTTTGTATAACCGCAGATGGGTCCATCCTACCCATCTCCGTAATCACTGGCAATCAGCATGTTACTCTAATCTTTATTCTTTGTTGTCTCAAGAATGAAATATTAATGAGATTACACAACGGGTTGCCTCTCGAGATGGGTTTTCTTCACTCAGTATCCTTCTCTTGAGACCCATCCAAGCTGTGTGCATCAATAGCTTGATTTTATAGCTGGCTAGTTAATTCCATGGCGTGCATACACTAGGATTTGCTGTCCATTAGCCCGCTGGAGGTATTTGATCTCTTCCTAGTTTCTGACTACCATGAATAGAACTATTATGCTTTATGTGTGTAAGTTTTCACTAATCTAGGATAAGTGCCCAAGAGTGCAGTGGTTCTATTCTACAGTAAGCACACTTTATAGGTCATGAGAAATGATCACATATGAATAAAAATATTCTTCTTAGTATTGCTAGCAATATCTGTGATCTCTATAACAGTAATGCCCTGCATGTAGGCTTTTGAGAATTGTTGTCATCTGATGCTGGGTTTCAAGATTCTTTCATGTTGCCGGGCGGTGGTGGCGCACGCCTTTAATCTCAGCACTTGGGAGGCAGAGGCAGGCGGATCTTTGTGAGTTCGAGGCCAGCCTGGTCTACAGAGCGAGATCCAGGAAAGGCACAAAGCTACACAGAGAAACCCTGTCTTGAAAAACCAAAAAAATAAAATAAAATAAAAAGATTCTTTCATGTTGTTGCCTGTAGTCCTAGTTAATTTTAGCTGTGCAGGTTTTTTTCTTTATTTTGTGAATACATTAACCACATCATTTTTATGAATAAAATGCACCACTTATGAATGTTTTATTTATGTGTAAAGTTCCTTTGTACATTTTCTTAGGAATGAGGATAATGAATTTTGAGAATTCAATTTTCAAATGAACTATATCAAATAGTAGCCAGGTAGTTCCAGCAATTTACACTCCCAGCAGCATTGTTTAAGAGTCCTTCTAACTCATATTCTCTCAAGCATTCAGTATCAGTTAGGTTCTTAGTTTTTGTCAATGAACTATAACGTTACTTTCCTGTTTCTAAATAATTGTTGCTCATTTACCCTTATTTGTCCTTTGTCTGCAGAGCTTTGCTTCCCTGGCTCCCTAGTTTGTGGATGAAGCATCATCATCTCAACCTCCAGAGTCCCGTTCTGGTTCCCTTCAGTCTTTTTTAATATCCTGATGTATTCTACTGGTTTTGTTTCTCTGGGGATTTTGGAAGGTTTTTCCATGTAATTGAGACCCGGTTTCTAACCCTATTCTCTTTTCTCTTCTTTTCTTTCTTTCTTCATTCCTTTCTTTTTTACTTGTTTTGAGTGGTTTTTGTTTGTTTGTTTTTCGAGACAGGGTTTCTCTGTGTAGTTTTGCGCCTTTCCTGGAACTCGCTTTGTAGACCAGGCTGGCCTTGAACTCACAGAGATCCGCCTGCCTCTGCCTCTCGAGTGCTGGGATTGTTTTGAGTGTGTAAAGATAGAGTCTCACAGTATAAGTCTTGAACTTGCTACAAATTGCCAATTAGCCCAAGCTGGCCTTGAACTGCTTGCTGGTTCTTCTATGTCCATTTAGTGCGGGGATTTCAGGCATGTACCACCATGCCTTCTCCTGCCCTCCAACTTGAAGTCCTGCTGCTGCCTCTCAAGTGCAGAGCTTATGGGTGTGTGACCTCTGTTCCTCACAGAAACGGTTCCTGAGGAACAGCAGTTGAAGGATGAGCTTCTCGAACTGTTTGGGGAGTTTCTACATTCACTCCCTAATCTATCAGAGGCAAAGATAGTAAGGCAGTGTTTCTCAAACTGTGGGTCTCAGTCCCTTTTTGAGGGGAGGCGGGGCTGAGTGACCCTTTCACAGGGTTTGCCTAAGACCATTGGAAAACACAAACATATTCACATTATGATTCATAACAGTAGCAAAATTACAGTTACGAAGTAACAACAAAAATAATTTTATGGTTGGGGTTTCCAAACATGAGAACTGTATTAAAGGGTCACAGGGTTACAAAGGTTGAGAACCACCATGCTAAGGACTCCATCACCAATTAATTATACAATAAGCATTGCTAGTTCATGTCATGAACTGTTTGCAGAGATAGAAAAACTATCTGCCCTGATACCAACTACTTATAAGAGGCAAGGAACTTAGTGACCCAGACACTTCCAAACATTTCTACTGCTCCTCATTTGTTCCTTTTCTTGTCAGCGTTGCTGACAAGGAGGAAAATCCCGCTTGCACGAATTTCTTCTATGCTGTCAGGTGTTCTTGAGAACCTGGTGATTTGACTGCAGTACAGGGTCATACTCACGACAGATAACAGAGCAGAAGTGACTAAACCTGGCAGGCAGCTCAAGACAATCACCCAAGACGTCTTTAAGAAACACGGCATTTGTGCCAGCAGGCTAGTGTGACAAATTGCTCTAGTAGTGAGCCTCAAAAGGTAATAGGGCAACAGTCGAAGCTCATTGGGTAACACTAATATGAAGCTGGTTTGGAGAGAAGCTACCTGTAATTCTCCAGCTTGGATACTGGCGATGCCTTTTCAGGATGCTGCAACTCAGTGGCCTCGTTATTTTCCCAGCTGCCCCAGAATAGCACAGGCCTACTTTCTCAAATTTTGAGCTTTCTCAAGGGACCGATTGGGAAAAAACAAAAAAACAAACCTGTGTGTATAAAAAGATCTCTGCTAACTTAACTCTATAATACATGGTCATCTTTCCCTATCTGTGGGATACTAGTTTTAGGATCTGTCCACCTTTATGCAGATACCAAAGCCACAGATACTCAAATCCCTCATATTCGAAATTGTCTAGTAGTTACTTAGAATCTATGCACACTCCCATATGCTAAATCATCCTTAGATTTTTTTCTAATACCCAATATAGTTGAAATGCTGTATAAATAGCTAGACTATATTGTTCAGAGAATAATAGCAAAGAAAAATACCTGTACATGTTCAATGCAAATGCACTTTCCCCCAAATAATTTCTAGCTGTGATTAGTTGAATCCTTGAATGTAAAAATCTGTTGACAGGGACAGGCTGGTATACTTCCAAACCAAATTGAAATTTATTGCCTTTCCCTGATCCCACTGTGCTTATATTCCATCCTATATCTATTAAAAGGAAAAATCAGGTCCTCTTGTCCCATCCTTCTGTCTTGGGGAATCCATGGCTCCTGTATGACTGCAGCAAATACAGAGATGGCTGCAGTTCTGTTACAACGGAAGCCTTGAATGCTGACAGCTCTGCCCTCTCTTACTCTTTCTTGGCTAACTGTCCTCCTTGACTTTGCCCTTCCTGTCCACTTCTGTTCCTGTGGCCTTGCCCTGTGGGAATGTGACAACCAGCCCTAACCCGATGGCACTGTGTTATTGCCTGGTCAGAAGTAAACTGCTCTATCCCAGTCATTAGGGACACTTCCCCCAGAGTGCTCAGCCTTGTGTAACCATTTATACATAATTCCCCGTGTGATGGCTAAAGAAACTTAATGTGGTACCTCAAGAGCCATTGGCCCTTGCCCTGGTGAGATCCTAGCAGTCTGCAGGAGAGAGAAGAATAGGATAATGGCCATCCTGCTGTGAGCTACTTAACCCTTTGTGTTTTGCTTTTGTAAACTCTCTTATTGCTGCAGGGCTGGGATGAAGTGACCTTTCCTGGCTATGTAACAGGAAAGAGAAACAATGGGGGAGTAAAACAATTGTCCTGCCTGGCTGTGGATTCCATAGATAATTGTAATGTGCACCTTTGATATCCACCTTTAGAAACTCTTCCTTTAACCCCCTTCCACACAGCATGTTTGGCCGTAAGGATGCCGTCCTTCTGCTAGCGGTAAAAATAAATTCATTTAGTCTAATTTG
Source organism: Peromyscus californicus insignis (assembly GCF_007827085.1). Taxonomy (NCBI): domain Eukaryota; kingdom Metazoa; phylum Chordata; class Mammalia; order Rodentia; family Cricetidae; genus Peromyscus; species Peromyscus californicus. The sequence goes on along the minus strand of NW_026294562.1, from coordinate 143,528,503 downwards.
AATTGATTCTAAGTCTTTGGTCTTTCCCAGTGGATTCGAACACCACAATAGCCCCAACCTGCCACATCAGTGGATGGCAGCTCCATTTTCAGCTGTTTGGTCATATGCAGGTCTTTCCTTTATGTCCTAACTAATAGTAAATCCTCTGGCTCTAAGCAGCCCCCTTTCCCCTCTACATAACCACTTGCCTAAGCCACTGTCCCCTCTGTGCACTGCAGTGGCATCTTATATACACTGCCTCCCTTGCTTCTACTCTGGCCCTCGAGTCATACAGCAAACGGAAAATTTGAAAACCTAAGTCCAATTCCATGATTCCTCAGAGCTCAACACCTACACCAGGACCCCCTTGGCATTCAGTATAAAAGTCAAAACCTCATGTTTCTGCTCCCTCACTTAGCTCTAAACATGCAGGTCTCTATGCTGAACCTAGACTCTTGTGGCCCCCTAAACTTGATGTCTGCATGGCTCGTAGCCTCCTGACTTACATCTGCAGAGGTAGTAGCTGCACACTCACCTGCCCTGTGCTCTGTGCCCCAGCATGTCCATGTCATTTTTGCAGGGATCACTACACTGGGATACGGTCATGTCCCGGGAGTACTCTCACTGACTCTAGCACAGGCTGAGTGTTGGGGAAGGACAGCAGGCTTCTGAATGAATGACAGGTAGAGCCCTACCTGTTTAGAGCTTACTTCCAGAGCTGTTCTGCTTTGGGGCTTTTGTGGAGACCGGTCATCCTCTTCTGCTGGCTCTTCCACACATTTTGCCTCATCCAGGTTTAATCCCCTGTTGACCCCCCCCCCCCTCACCTCTTCTTTCCCCCTACAGGGTTCCACCTATGACTCTTGGGAGGTTCTCAGGATTTCCTGTTGATTGCCTTCTCTTTCTACTAGGATGTCAGTGGCTACAAGTGTGTTTGTTGACCTGGACAGATTTTCTTTTCCCTTCTGCCGCCTACAACAATGCAGGGAGACAATGCCAGTGTTGAAAAGAGGCTTGCCGAACAAGATGGTTCCAGTGATCTGCCCAGGCCCCAGCAGCCTGGTGTCATTAAAAGTTCAGCCATATGGGTGCAAGCACAGGCTGTATCACAGCCTTGCCCATGTTTAGGCAGGCTGGAATCTAAGCATTAGTCTAGTGGGCTACACCTAAACTCAAAAGTCCTACAAAACCCATGATCCTGTGTGTGTGTGTGTGTGTGTGTGTGTGTGTGTGTGTGTGTAGAACTTATGAGAGATGAGATGAGCTAAGCCCAACTGGAAATACTGAACTTGGATTGGTGAAGAGCATGGGAGAGAAGATTCCAGACTGGTGGGGCAGTATGACTCACAGAATCTTGGAACGTTAGCATGGAATGTAGACAGGAGGGACACGGTCTGTTCTGAGAAGGGTAAGGAGACCTCTCACCCTGGGGTGGGCAGGGACTAGAAGGGACAGAGTCAAACCAGCTGGTGCCAGTTCCCCCAGGGCCTCAAGGGACCTTTGTCTGAAGAGTTAGCATTTGACTTTGAAAGCAACAGGGGATTCCTAGGAGTTCCAGGGTAAGGACATGGGATGAAGAGCTCAAGTAACTGCTTTGACAGTGTGAATTGGGTGAAGCAAGGTCTTTGGGAAGTGGTAAACCATCCTGAAGGCTTTGGGGGCAGTTCTGGAATACCTGTAGAGACAAGAGACAGCCAAGGAATGGGGGCAACAGGCAGGCCTTGAAATACCACTGAGTTAGATGATGATGTTGAAAACAAAGTCATAGGATTAAGGACTGGAAACCAGATAAAGGTGTCTGCTCACTCATTTGCTGCTAATCCTTAGCTTAGAATGCTACTGGTCTACTGTAAGAGGTCTTTTTGGGAAATGCAGACACTTTAGCCCAATGTTTTTCTGATCTTTTCTTTTCACCCTTAAAGTTGAACCTCTTACCGGAAGTGGGGGTGGGAGTATTTGATGGCAGGGATTTTTTTGGGGGGGGGTATCTGTTGCTTTATTTTCCTTATGCTGGATTCTAGTGAATAGTGTAGGTTATGGTAAGGATGAGACCCTCCTACAGCTGAGGAGGATGTAAATCAGGGAGCACAAAGTGGGGATCTTCCAAAGAGAGGGATAGGAGAAGATCTGAGTAAAGCCAGGGCAGTGAAGGGTCAGCAGATATTCAGAGGAAGCACCCAAGGCCAGCAAATGCTGAGGTAGATGATACAATGGATCAATGCAGGGAGAGAAAGGAGGGGCTAGCCTGTCACAGGAAGAGGTTAAGGGCCTCAAAACTGGACACTGAGTGCCCCAAAGTTATTTTTCATTTAGTCCCCCAGCCATGCCCCTCCCCCTCCCTCCAGACCACAGTTATCCGTATTTCTCATCTCCGTATCTGCAAAGAGCCACATAGAGTGCAAGCTGTAGCTCCTTACTTCACGTTTAGGGTACTTCCCAACTCCTCTCAAAGTCAACTCCAATCTCCCAGTATTCACATATACAAACTCCTCTCCTCCATCAGTAGGAAAGGAGTCCTTTGCTCACATTTTCTCAGCTGCCCACCAGCCTCCCTCACTGCTCAGTCTCTTTCTAATTCTCTAGATCAAAGCACACACCTCAGAGTTGCCCTAGGGGATCTCAGACCTTGTCCACCAGGCAGGGAAACAATGACTCAAATGACTCTCTTCCTCTGTACATTATAATCTTCCCGTCTTCGAAGAAAAAAAGAAAATGATCCTTATTTGGGGAGTAAAGAAAGCTGATGGTGTTTCTAGAAAAAGAAAATGTTTGATTCACCAAAAAATTATATCCGAAAGTAGGTGCGGGCTGGATAGTAGGGTAGGGAATTTTGTAAAAGGGCAGAAATAGTGACTTCATGGAGAGCTTTTAGGCGCCAATGCTCTCTTCAAAATAGAATTTGAAAACTGGAAAATTGGTATGCCTGGGACTCCTCTGGAGTTTAACTCCAAGTCCCAGACTCGAGGAGGTGCCTAAACCAGCTCTCCAGACACAATTTCCTGGTCCAGAATCAAGTCTCCCTGCTCCAAGGCAGAGCGCGCGAGGAGGGGATGGGGCATCGTGTCTCTCAATCCAGAAGTCTCCCTCTCCTCTCAGCCTCAGAGTGCGTTAGCAAAACCTCTGGGAGTGAACTGATGCTTCAAGGGAAACGAAAGTAAAGCTTTCTAAAGTTTCCAGCGCGGGCTCTTTTTGTTTCCCGCTATCCGCCCAATCTGAATCTGGGCGCTGAGCTAGGGCGGGGCGCAGGAGCCACCTCGGCGGAAACCGCCCCAGGCCGCCCGGGTGGCGGGAGGGGACTGCGGGGGCCAGAGTGCCGGGCCCGCCCGCTCCCTCCCGCCCGGCTGGGACTGCAGACCTCGAAGCCTGGACGGGGCGCGCGGGCTGGGCGGGGCGCGCGGGCTGGGCGGGGCGCGGCACGCTGACCGTGGTCTCTGTGCGTCCCGCAGGAGGGGAGCCCGCGCCGCCGCGCCCGGGCGGCGGGCGATGATCACCTAGGAGGCTGGCGCGAGCGGCAGAGGAGCCGGGCGCGGCGACACGCGGCCATGGAGCGGGAGCCCGCGGCGGCCGAGGAGCACGCACCCCCGAGACGGCGGCGGCGTTCTCGACGAAGGCGCTGGGAGGACAGGACGCGCACGGTGCGCTCCAACTTGCTGCCGCCCCTGGGCACAGAGGACCCGGCGACTGGAGCCCCCAAGGGGGGGCGGCTGCTAATACGCGGCTGCACCCAGCACCTGGCCGACAACCGCCTCAAGACCACCAAGTACACGCTGCTGTCCTTCTTGCCCAAGAACCTCTTCGAGCAGTTCCACCGCCTGGCCAACGTGTACTTCGTCTTCATCGCTCTGCTCAACTTTGTGCCAGCGGTGAACGCCTTCCAGCCGGGCCTGGCACTGGCGCCTGTTCTCTTCATCCTGGCGGTCACAGCCATCAAGGACCTGTGGGAGGACTATAGCCGCCACCGCTCGGACCACGAAATCAACCACCTGGGCTGCCTTGTCTTCAGCAGGTGAGCCTCACCGGTCCGCTTGGGGTCAAGCGCCTCCGGGGCAATTGGTGCTGTGTGTAATGTGCACGAGGCCAGGGTGGCCCCAAGGAGCAGCCAGGGAGCCCTGTGAAGTCCTTCAATCTCAAAAGGTGCCTCAGCGCCCTAGATGCAGGGGGCCACGTGGTGGGCCCTGTCCCAAACTGGCACTCCAACTTAGTTTCTAAGCCAGAACAAACCCATGGTTGGCGTCTGGCAGTACCTGGGCAGCCTCATCCCCAAGTGTTCCTACTTTATGCCTAGACGTGATCGTCTGAAGTTCTGGCCACCATGGCATTTAACACACAGGAATAATAGCTCGGTCTTAGATAAGAGTTGTCTTGGGAAGAAAAGTTCTGATACACCCGGCACAGAGCAGACTGAAGGGCAAGGGCACAAACAACAGTCCATCCACTTATGTGAACTGTGATCCGGCCACAAACTGGGTACTTAGTCTCCCGGCTCCCTGAAATTGCCCCTCCGGCTCCCCTCCCTCCTCTCTCTTTTCCTTTCTTGTCTACCACCTCTCCTTTTCCCCAGTGTTTCTGAGATAGGTCTCCATGTAGCTTCGCCTTTTACTGAACTGGTGATGATCTTCCTACCTCAGTGCTGGGCTTAACAGCCATTGAGCCACCACATTGGTCAGTCTTCTTTCCCTGGAACTCTGTAGACCAGGCTGGCCTCTAACTCAGAGAGCCCCATGCCTCTGCCTCCTCAGGGCTGGGATTAAAAGCATGTGCCACCACCACCAGGCTGTGGCCAGTGATCTTAATAAGAATTTTGTTTCCAGATGAAAAGAGGCCTTGGGGAACTGAGATGCTTCCAGGCTGGTGACAGAGAGTTACCTTCCAACGGAAGTCTCCCACTTTTCTGCTCTCAGAACCCTAAGGCTGGGATGGAAGCCAGGGTTTCCTGGTGATCCTTCACCCTTTATCCCCCACCTGGAAGTCCACATAGAGTTAGATCTTCTTGGATCATTCTGCTCAGCAGCTGGGCAACCCTGAGGAACGTGAGGTCATAGCCTCCTTCTAAAGCTTAGTTCATCATTTTCCTCTGGGTCACCTTGTTGGACATGACCTCCTAGTTGGTTGACATTCTCTATGCTCTGCTTCTACCATGCCTGAAGGCACCCAAAGAAGCCCCTGCCTTTCAGTAGCAAATTGTGCCCCACACATATGGGTGATATTGTTGAACCTGTCTTTTGGGATAACTTAGAAGACAGAGAATCAGCTGGGCAGTGGTGGCGCACGCCTTTAATCCCAGCACTAGGGAGGCAGAGGCAGGCGGATCTCTGTGAGTTCAAGACCAGCCTGGTCTCCAAAGCGACTTCCAGGAAAGGTGCAAAGCTACGCAGAGAAACCCGGTGGAGAGGGGGGGGAGAAGAAGACAGGGAATCTTTTTCTTTACACTTGAGTTTTGATTTTTGGTTTTGATAAGGTTCTTGCTGTGTTTCCTAGGCTGACTTGAATCTTTTGACTGCCTGGGCAGTGGTTGCCGTTCAGAGAAGTTAAGTAACTTGCAGCTACTGCAGAGTGGTGCTGGGTGCAAACAGGTTTCTCATATTTCTATGCTTGTGCTTCTCAAACTCTTTATAAGAACCACTGGGGAGTTTGTTAAAGTATCAGATATCAAATGTGTTAGACTCAGCAGGTCTGGGAAGAGGCCCAGGAATGAGTGTGAAATAGCAAAAAGGTGACTCTTACATGATGGCCCACATTTGAGTAACACCCCTGGAGAGGTGCTCGTTGGCCAGTTACCAGACATGGTTTCGTGGGTGGCAAGGGCTGTGGAATTTCCTGAGTCCTGCTCACCAGAAGCTTTAGCAAGGGAGTGTGGAATCCTTTATACAAAAGCCCTCAGTGTCTCCAGCGCCAGGCAACCATGTGTCTGTCCTCTGCGCATATGAGTTGGGGCTCTAGCAAGTCTCTGAGTCTGTGAACATGGACTTCCCACTTCCACCCAGCCTTTATCATGCCAGTAGCTTCCTTTTTAGAACTTAAGCTTTAGGAAGTAGTTTATCTTTAGTTGACAAAGTGCTGCCCATTTGTCATTTGGACCTCGAAAGCAGCCCTGTCTGATGGACGGGGGGAAAAAAACTGAGGCAGGGATTTGACACTGCGAAACACATCCACCTTCGTTTTAGGGTTCCAGTTTGTTCCTGAGTGTCTAGTATAGCCTCCAGAGAGGCCTATGATGTTCCCAGTACTCCCTGTCTCTCTAAGTTAAATTCTTGAATAGTTTCCCTTGGAATGAATAACCCTTCCACAGGGAAGGCCTCTGGGTAGTTAGTGGGTTTGAGAAAGATGATGGTTGTGTGTGGGGGTCTCACCCCATCTCTCACCTCCCTCTCTGACCTTGTCATCATCCCAGTGCAGCCATTGCCAGCGTTTTTTTTTGTTTTTTTTTTTTTTTTTTTTTTTTTAATCAATTCCCAACTATGAGGAGGGCAGTTAACCTTATGCCTCACTTGCTACCTTGTTATGGGAAGACAGGTCAAATTCTTCCATTCTCAGAAGCCTGGGATTGGTGTTATCAGGCCCTTGGGGTGAAAGGAGGCTGAAGCTGGGTTCCATCCAGGGCTGCTGTTAAGCCCCCAAGAAAGGCCCAAGGCTGGGCTCCTGGCCCTGGTTTATAGAGTGGTTGCCAGGAGACACCTCTTAGAGAAGGCAGATAAGAGTTTGGGGTTGCTCAGCACTCAGGAGGCAGAGGCAGGCAGATTGCTGTTGAGTTCAAGGCCAGCCTGGTCTACAAGGCTGGTTCTAGGACAGCTAAGGCTACACAAAGGAATCCTGTCTCAAAACACACACACACACACACACACACACACACACACACACACACACACACACACACACACACACAGAGTTTAGGGTTGCCATGTAAGGACCAAAGGGATGTGACCAGAGAGGTGCAGTGAGGGTGGGTACTGCAGGTCAGGCATGGTGGAGATGGGGTACATATGCTGGCCAGGACATAGAGAGGTCAGGAATGAGTTATAAGGCATATGGGGTGAGGATGGACATGGGCTTTGGCTCGTGGGTCACTGCACTGGGAGAGGCCAGGAAGTGACCTGTCAGGTCAGTCTGGCTAGAGCCTTTGTGAGCATAGAAAATCACAGGTTACTGTGAAATGTGGCAGTCTGGCCTGTCTTGTGCCTATTCCAGGTGCCGTTGCTTCAGTTACAGCACAAAGGGAGGTATTTATTCAATCAGAGTAGCTTTGCTTGTTTGTTTGTTTGTTTGAGATGGACAGTCTCAGTCTGGTGCCTAGACTGGCCATGACTTCTGGCCTCAAGTCACCAAGTAGCTGAGTTCAAAGCATGAGGGACCCTGTCCTCAAAGATGAATTAATGACATGTGACTCTTTATATGGCCTTTTTGGGGTTTGCTTCCCAGTCACAGGCTCTTGAGTTCTGTGCTCTGAGGATCCTCTGTGGCGCTTGTCGTGAGTGCAGCTTCCCAGGCAAAGCATTTGAAGCAGCCATTATCTGCCTATGATCCGAATACCTTTTATCCTCCAGTGGACTGCAGACTCTATTTAGGAAGCTCCCCTGAGCCACACTCAGTAGCTGGAGAAATATCTGTCTCTAGGCCAGGGGTTGAGAGTCCTGAGCTGGATAGCACCATCGTTAAGAGTGTGTTCTGGTAGGAGTCCAGGACAAGGGTCCCAGCACTGTACAGCTGATGGTAACCTACAGTAGGAAGTGTACAGTGGGGGTTATGTGGGTACCAGTAACCAGGCATGAAGCAGTCCCTTATGTGAAGTGAGGAGTCATTTGCCCCAAACCCTCACACGTTCTCCTGGGTACTTTAAATCAACTCCAGGTGATTTGATACCTATTATTGGAAATACTGTTCTTTTGTATTGTTTAGGCAACAAGGACAAGAAAGGGATACACAGACATACTTTACTTTTAGTTCAGTGTTGGTTGAGGCCTTGGGTGTAGAATCTGCCGGTATGGGGGGCCTGGGTGTGTCGAAGTGAGATGTGGTAAGCCGCAGAAGGACGTACCCTTTCACTATTGTCTGGAAGGTGCTCAGTGTTAGTTTATTAAAAAGGGGCAGATGAAGAGAGAGACCACAGTCAGAAAGAGAGAGAGGCTTTGTCTGACCTTAGGTAGGACCATGCTTATTCACAGAGAATGGGGCATCTTGTCACCCATGTGTGCAGATGGCCAAAGTGCCTACAGGGGAAGATGGGAGGTGCCTCTTTCTTATGGGGCAGAAATAACTTCTGTAGTCTGAAAGGGAAGCTGGGAAGTGTAGTCCTTCAGCAGGAAATGATCATTCCTATGAGAGGATATAAAAAATGCAGGACAGGGGTGTTATAGCTGTTTTCTGATGAGGAGGGTCTTTGTTGGAGTGAGTAGTTCTGGGTCTATTAAGAGGGTGCCCTCTGGTCATGTTGTTGTGGGAGAGTCTTAGCTTGATCAGCTGTAATAGATCAGGTGATTGCGGTCCTGCATTCCTGATGAGACTTGGGAAATAATTATTAGAGGGCTATAGGCGGATGATTTGCTTACAGAGTAAAACAGATTCCCCAGGAAGGAGGGATAGGGAGGAACAGAGGTGGGAGAAAGTGGGCATAGAGTTGATTCAGGGTAACGGTGACTCGTCCCATGGCCAGGATCGTTGCACCGAAGTTAGCTAACAGAAGTAGCAGGGAGCTCTAGAGCACCAGGGAAGGGACCAGGACTAAACAGAGGACTAATATAAAGAATTGTATCTGGCCCAGGGTAATAGGGATGAAGGTCTCTTTTAGGCAGAGTTTCTCCACAGCATCTGAAAGGTCTTTCTGCAGATGTATCAGGAATAAATGGAGTTGCTGTAGGGTGAGAGCTACTGGGAGAGCTAACATGAAACATTTTGTTTGGTATAGTCACCCTATATAGTTCAGTAAGTAAAATATTTAAAAGGCAGGGTAAAAACTAGGTATGAGGATAAGAAGGAAGAAAACCTAGGGGGAGGAGCCAGTGTAGGAGGGAACCAGAGGAATTTTTTTTGGTCTGTGTCTCTAGGCCCCATTTCAAACCAGTTAAGATTTGTTGGCCTGGCAGCAGCATTGTTCGAGGAGGGCATAGATCCCATTCTTGGCAGCAGTCGGATCTAGTCCTTTTTAATTTTGGAGCGCTGAAGGCAGCAGTCACCAAGTCGAGCTGGTGCAGAAGGATGTTAAGATGGTCGGAGCTGGTGAGACAGAGAGGCCAACTGATGCAAAGGAAGTTTTGGTCCAGCTGCTTCAGCAGCAATGTCCATAGTGGCAAGAAGAGGGATGACTTGGATGGACCATACCTCACTAGGCCCCTTTTAGACATCATTCAAATTGCTTTTAGGGCCTTGAGGGCATCGATCTCTTGGGAACTGCTTCAAGGCTGACAGAAGGGCAATGAAGGGAGCAGCGGTGAGGAGGGGAGCAGCGGTGAGGAGGGGGGCAGCAGTAAGAAGGAGAGGAGCAGCGGTGAGGAGGGGAGCAGCGGTAAGGTGGGGAGCAGCGGTGAGGAGGGGAGCAGCGGTGAGGAGGGGAGCAGCGGTGAGGTGGGGAGCAGCGATAAGGAGGGGGGCAGGGGGCAGCGGTGAGGAGGAGGGGAGCCACCCCAGGGGTAATGATAAGACTCAACAGTTGTAGATACAGAACGTAAGTCAGGAGGTAATCACTGTACATCTTCCAGGAGAATACGAGGAAAACATGTACTTCAAAATTAACATAAGTTAATTCAGTTGTACATGGACCACCTGGACCAGAGCTCTGTAGAAGGATAAGGTAACTGTCCTTAGCTGTTTGTTTACACCAGACTCCTGTGTAAGGAACAAGCACCTGGAATCTTTGTAAAAGAAGTCAGCTAAAGTCAGCATCCAAGGAGTGAATCTGAACAGAAAGTGTCTAAGTTGTAGTCCTTGCTTTCACATATGATGAACTTTGTATATTTGCTTTAAATATTATCAAATAGTAACAATACCAGCTATTATTTAGTGAACAAAACCAGAAACAATTTGATAAGCTAATTTTTTTTTTTAAATTTGGGACTGTTACCTTAAATGACCATATCTAGTATTTGAAAACATGACAGTACATATAATACTAACATCAAATTGTTATACCTATATCCCAAAGCTATATAGTAAATATAGTTTATGTGTCAGGCTATGTAAAGAGACAATTTCGTTCTAAGTTATATTCCCCCAAAAGAAATGATTGTCAATGTCCAGTTTAAAAGTATTCTCCCAGAGATAGTGACTACCTTTCTTCCTCAAGTCTCTTTTCTAGAATACCCTAAGTTTCTACCTAAGTCAATAACTGCCATGTCAAAAGTAAATGATTTATTTTACAGTGTTTTCTAAAATTAACCCTACTAACAGAATCTTTTAAAAATCTCTACATTCCCATTCCATACACTCAGCCAACAGATGACAGATGAGAGCAGTCAGTCATGTCAAATCAGTAATAAATAATTTACACTGTAGACTGAATTAACAGGGAAGGCCAAAGCCAACTCTTTTGTTCATGTGTCCATGTGACCCTTAGGTCACCACTTACTGACAGCAGTAAGCATATTTCTTAACTTCATTCTATTGCAAAAGAGACATAATTTGTAAAGCAAAAATAACAAAATTAAAGGAGCTTTAACAAGTATTGGCTTTTGGAATTTTTTTTAGAAAACATCTACAAGCATCACTGCCAAAGCCTGTGCACTCCTTGAATCATTTATTACTCTACAGATAAAACCAACTCTCAAAGACACTACTTGGATACTCTGAAAACCTTTCCAGAGCTGTGAGTGTGATGACCAAGTATCTGGCATCCTCCTTTAATGAGGGAACATGGATGGTTAGGGTGTAGTCCCTGAAATTAGCCTCAGCTAACAGGAAGAATCGAACGCCAGGGTAAATGGCATTACAAGTTGGTTGAACTGTCACGCAGGTCCCATACCGGTCAGGTGGTGGCTTAGGCACGACCCCTGTTCACAGCATCCTCATATGTCAGTTTGGGAGACACTGAGGGCGGAGTAATTGCTATTTGCCTGTCTGTAGTTTGAGAATTTAGGATGTGGGTGTAGATTCTAAGGTCCTTCATTGGACAAGAGAATCCATCCATCTGTCATATGAGACATGAGTAATTCATCTTTAGATAAGGAGGAGGTTTTGTTTTTTATTTTTTTCCTGGCTTGGCCTACATGGCCGGAGCTTGTCAGATCTACAAAACTAGAGCTGGTCAGGCCTATGCAGCCAGAGGCAGAAGCAGCAGACTTCTGGCAGGTCTTATTTCCCATGCATCCTTGTCCTGTAATGAGGCTATCAAGCAATGTACTCTGGTGGGATGGGGCTCCTTCTAAGATAACTTGTGCTGCATACAAGAGAACTGCATGAACCCACCCGAGAGTTTTCTGCCATGCAAGTGCATTGTAAATTTAACTCACTTTACTCAAGTATTTAATCTTTTATAAAGACTTTTTAAAATAGATATGATTTTGAATATTATTTTACACTAAACAAACTTTAAATTTACTTTAAATTTGTTTTGACTTCGTTGTTTCAGACTTGACTTTGACAATGTATACGGAATACTAAACGATGGGAGATAACAGAATACTATATAATGGGAATAAAAATTGGTCTCTCTCCTAGCTCATCTATCCTCCCAGAGTTAGGAACGATAATTTCCTGCTTAAGGACTACATTGCCCAGCTTCCCTTGATAAGGGACCACCTTCCATCTTTTCCATAGGCATTTTGACTGTCTGCACATGGGGGTGAAAAGATGTTCCCACATTGTGAATAAACATGGTCCTATCTAAGGTCAGACCAAGCCTCTCTTTCTTTTGTACTTCCATCCTCTTCAGCTGCCTTTTGAAATCAACCTGACACTCTGGAGACAGTGTTCTCATCCCTTCAGCTGTGGGCAACCAATATCGATAGGCCAACCTGGGGCAGACTGTATAGTAGATGGGCGTCACTGCACAGGGAACCCTGGTGCTGGGGCCCCATGTCTTCCTCATAACCTACCTGAATTAGGACATCCCTACACCCTACCTGAATTAACATTCATTCTCCTGTTACAGGGGATTAAACCAAGTCTCACAAATTCTAAGGGTTTGTTCCACAACTGAGATACACTTGTGTTTGATTTTGTCTTCAGTCTGCTGACTCTTCTGGGCTCCCTTTGTGGATCTGAGAATAGACTTGGGATGTCTTCCTATCATCAGTTGGGAAAACAGTTTGGAATTCTATCTATCTGTCTGTCTGTCTGTCTGTCTGCATCCATCCATCCATCCATCCATCCATCATCTATGTATCTATGTGTCTATCTATCTACTATCTATCTATCTATCTATCTATCTATCTATCTATCTATCTATCTATCTATCTATCTATCATCTATCTGTCTGTCTGTCTGTCTGTCTGTCTATTCATCCATCCCCCTATCTATCTAGGAATCGCTCTGCTCCAGTTCCTTTATTCTCTGTTGCTCCAGGGATCCAGGGTTACCTCTAACCTGTGCTCCCCCGTCTTCATGGTTTGTTCTTTCAGGAGAATTGAGAAGGCATACTCTCCTAACCAAAGCCTCTGATTCTTTTTCTTTCCTCCCGTGATGCCATGCCCTGTGTCTTGCCTTCCTGCTGCTCTTCTGCCTTTGTGTGCCTGCCTTTTCCTTTCCAGATGAGCCTGCCTCTTCCCCTCCAGAGCTTTGAGTCCCTGGGCCACAGTCCCCACCCCCCACCCCCAAGCATACCTGCCTGAATTTACATTTTAAAAAGGAGACCATAGTGTGTAGTTTGGGGGCGGTTTGAGGTAGAACTGGGATTGTATTCTTCTGACAGAGAGGAAGTAGCTTTGTCTTCATGGGCCTCCTTAAAGCCCGGATTCTCTTACCTTTTTTATGGTAATTGACTCCTAAGGAGTGGCGAAGCTGTTTACAGTGTTATCCAGGGGAATAGTGTCAACAGGGGAACAAGGGGTGTGGATCCAAAGCCTCTGTGGCCTCTGAAGCTGCTGTGGATATGGCCTAAGTTTGGTCTGTGTTCCCACCTACCCTTCTCAGTTTTCAGAGACGGGGTCTTTCTGTGTAGAGCAGTGTGGTCTCACAAGCATAATCCTCTGACCTCAGGTATGTAACACCATCCACTTATTTTGAAGCAACTCTCAGTCATTATGATATTTCAGCTGTAAATGCTTTTTTAAAAAAAAGTCTGACTGCTGTAAAAATGAAACTACAAATACCATTATCCTTAAAATTGTTATTATCATCTTTAAAATTGTTATTATTTAAGTTATCAAGTTGCCCTGTCTGTGTTGGAATATCCACAGGTCTTAGAAGTGGTTTCATTTTTTCAATTTGTATGTTTGAATCTGATCCATATGAAGTCTATTGATTGCAATTAGCTGATACATTTTTAAGTCTCTTTCAGTATGTAGATTTCTCTTATAGCCCCACCCCCATTCGTTTCTCTTGTTTTGACCTCAGGGTTTATTTTCAGCCGTTGGGCTATTTGTGTTTGTGCTGTAGGGCCTGTGGCTCGCACACTGCTGATGACACCTGTGGTTTACTTAGCATGTTTCTATCATAACATCTATGAAGTGGCAGGGTTGTTCTGGACACTTCCGCAGAGCTCCATCAGGCTCAGGTTTAAATTTGCTTTGGCCAAAACCACGTTCATAGGTGGTGTCTGCACTTCATTTAGAGACACATGCTGTTTGCCTGTTGCTGTGTGACAGGACGATGTGTGGGACCATGCCTGCACCTCCCGAGTTGCTGGAGGGTGGAAATGGTGGTCATGTGATTCTCACTTCCAGGGAGACCTTACTTTCTTTAACTGTACAGCTCAAATAGAAAAAAAGAGAGAGAGAAGTGCTTGGTGTTGTCCCTCTGTTCTCTTCCAATGAGAATCAATTTGCTTGTTAAAGTTTATTAACGTTACATTGAAATAATTTTAGACTCATAGGCAAGTTATAAAAATAGTGTAGAATTCTTGTATACCCTCATCTTACTCCTCCTCCTTCTTACTACCCTCCCTGTCTGTGTCCAGTCGGTGCCCCCCCCCCCCCCCCCCCCCCCCCGCCATGTGGTGCTGAGTATTGAACCCAGGGTTTACTGGGTTTGCTGGGCACCAGATTTGGCCTTACATGTATTAGGCAGGTCCTGTACCACTGAGTTAGAACTCTAGCTGTGGTTTTTATACAAACACACACACACACACACACACACACACACACACACACACACACACACACGCACACACACACACAAACACTCAACACACACATTCACTCAGAGGATTAAGCTTAAGGCCCTTTGCACACAGAGCTTTTGCTCCACTATTGAGCTACACTCCCAGCCCCCAAAGCCCTTTTTCAATATTCATAGTGGGAATATAAGGGAACTTCTGCAACATGATAAACAGCATATATAAAACCTGTGTCATACACACATTCACACACACATATACACACACACACACATATACACACAAGTACGGCACCGGAATGGGGGTGGTGGGTGTTGGATTTTTCTGTTTCTGTTGAGAAGATCATGCAGGCTTGTCATTTATTCAATTAATATGATTTGTAGGTCAAATTGCAAAAATATTTGCATACAAATGACCATGTATATTAATACACTGTCATTCTCCCTGTGCCCAAAATGTTTAAGACACAATTAGACAGTCCAGTCCTCTGCCCATCTGTATTAAGAATAGTTCATTTTAGCTGGGTGTTGGTGGTGCACACCTTTAATCCCAGCACTTGGGAGGCAGAGGCAGGCAGATCTCTCTGAGTCCAAGGCCAGCCTGGTCTACAGAGTGAGTTCCAGGATAGCCAAGGCTACATAGAGAAACCCTGTTTCCAAAAAACAAAAGGAACCAACCAAGCAACCAACCAAACAGAAACAATAACAACAAAAAAGAATAGTTCATTTTATGAAGTCCATGATGGAAGAACCCTGTCTTTGCACAGCTCTGAGGCTTGGTGGGCTGCCTGTAATTTCTCAGCTGAGGGTCCACCTGAGACTTCAAGCTGACTGTGGTTGCACAGTGTGTGCTTCATGGTGTGAACCGTTCTGAGGATCACACTTTTGCAATACAGACATTCCCAAGCATTTTCTTTATCCACAGGGATAAAGCGCTAATGTCTCAGTCTTCTTCAGCATGATTCATTAGGAATAAAACACATCCTGAGCCATCAATAACCACACATTTGACGTTCTTGCTTACAGGTCTGGGCACAGTGGCTTCCACCTTCTGGCTGCTCATCTGGAACCCCAGGCCAGACACACACTAGAGTCTCCAATTTCCAGTAGCTGTGGGTGTCCTGGGACCTCTGCCCCAGCACTGCTTCTCTGCCTGGTGGCCTTTTCAACCCTGACATCCTAGGGAGATGTCACCTCCCTCTGCACTTGGGCTTTTCTTCATGGGGATTTTTTTTTTTTTTTTTGGTTTTTCGAGACAGGGTTTCTCTGTGTAGTTTTGGTGCCAGTCCTGGATCTCGCTCTGTAGACCAGGCTGGCCTCGAACTCACAGAGATTAGCCTGCCTCTGCCTCCCGAGTGCTGGGATTAAAGGCGTATGCCACCACCGCTGGGCCTTCATGGGAATTTTAAAACTGCTAATTCAATCTTTTCTCAGACCATTCAGACTTTGTATTTCTCTCTGGAGGTTTGTTCATTGCGCCTAACTCTTATTTGTGTAGACTTGTTCATAATATTTCCTTTTCCCCGATAGTTTGAAAGTGATGTGTCTTCTCTTAGGAATTTTAGGTTTGTTAAATTTTGTTTTAGAATGTAAAATAGTGGTTCCTTTGTGACCTTTTAGAGACATATAGGATTAAACTTTGCCCTTACTTGTTCCCTGCCTCATGTCCTCCCCGTCCTTTTGCTGGTCTCTCTCCTTTCCCCAAATAGTCCCCGCTGCCATTCATGCCTTGCATGGATTCCATAACCCGCTTGTTCCCCCATCACCCTCGCCTGCAGGTCTATCCTTTCCACCATTCCAGTTTCCTTCTTCTTTACAGCTAAAGAATACTTAACTTCCCGCCTTTTCTTTCTCCATTCATCTATTGGTGAACATCTAGGCTCCCATGTTTTATTTTTTGTGAATAGAGCAGCAATAACATGGATGTGCTGGTTTCTGTCTGCTGACTTAGGATTCTTTGGATGTATATGTAACATGAATTGTAAAGATACTTATTAATAAAAACAAACCCAAGGCCAGTTATTGGGGTGAATGCTGGAAGATCAGAGAAGCAGAACAAGCCACAGCCACCTCACCTTGCCAATTCCTCTGCTGATCCTGTTTCCTCAGACTGGAAGCCTCTGTGTCCTTATCCAAATGGATCTCAGCTGAACTGCTTCTTGAAAGTCTTGAAGCTTAACTTGCCTAGTTCCTGTTTTTCACTCCTTATATACATTTCTGCTTTCTGCCATCACTTCCTGGGATTAAAGGCTCTTGTTACCATGCCTGGCTGTTTCCAGTGTGGCCTTGAACTCACAGATATCCAGGCAGATCTCTGCCTCTGGAATGCTAGGATTAAAGGCGTGTGGGCCACCGTTTTCTGGCCTCTATTTCTAGTGGCTGTTCTGTTCTCTGATCCCAGATAAGTTTATGAGGGTGCACAATATTTTGGGGAACACAGTATCACTACATGTACTACCCACCTAAGAGTGGGTAGCTGGATAGTGCAGGAGCTGTATTTGTCAGCCTTTTGTGGGACCTGCCTGTTGGTGTCCGTGATGGCTGCATAGTTAACATCCCCCCAGCAGCATGTAAAGTTCCTTTTATCCCACATGCTCGGCAGCATTTGAAGTCATCCCTTTTGTTGATAGCTGACATTCTGACCTGGTGAGATCGACTCTCACAGCAGCTTTAATGTGTTATCTCCCTGCTTACTAAAGACATGGAGCGCTTTTCAAATATCTATTGATCTTTTGTATGTCTTTCTTTGAGATATGATTATTCAGTTCACTAGCCCTTTCCTGAATGGACAATTTGGGGAAGGAAGGGATATTAGTACTTAATTTTTTAAAATTCTTTATAGATTCTTAGTATGTATTAGTCACTTTTCTGTTGCTGTGATAAAACACCGGAACTAAGATAATGTTTATTTTAGCTTGTGGTTCCAGAGCAAAGAGAGACCATCATGGCGTAGGGTAGAGGCATGGCAGCAAGCAGAAGGTATGGTGGCAGGAACTGGAATCTGGGAGATCACATCTTTAACTGTAAGAATGAGCAAGGACAGCCAACTGGAAGTGGGTTACACTATAAACTCAGAGCTTACCTCTTGTGAAGTACTTCCTTCCAGCAATGCCAGACCTCCCTAACAAGCAAGACAAGGCACTTTTTTTACCCCCCAGACAGGGTTTCTCTGTGTAGCTTTGCGCCTTTCCTGGAACTCACTCTGTAGCCCAGGCTGGCCTTAAACTCACAGAGATCCACTTGTCTCTGCCTCCCAAGTGCTGGGATTAAAGGCGTGCGCCACCACCGCCCGGTGACAAGGCACTTTTTACATCATGTTTTGGTTTTATTTTATTAAATGAGAATTCCATGCAAGCATATAATGTGCTTAAATCAAATCCCTACCCCATTTCCTCTCCTCCAACTCCTTCCCTATTTCCTACCATTACTCCCATAGGATCCACTTACTGCTACCAGTGTAGTGCCGTTTGCTAGACTCTGGGCAGCCTCTCAGGGGACGGATCCCTGAAGAAAATTGATTCTGCCTCTCCCAACAGCCATCACTTGCCAACAGCTCCTCATCTAAGGGTGCGACTCCTTGCCTCTTTCCATGCTGGGAGTTTTGTCTGGCTTAATCTTGTTGTGTGCTGCCACAACTGTTGTCAATTAGAATGCATAATTGCCCTGTGTGAATGGAAAACAGAATTTCCATATAGTCATCCACTGCCTTTGGCAGTTACAGTCATTCTGTCCTCCTCAGTGAGATGATCACCGAGCCTTGAGAGGAGCAGTATGTTGTACATACGTCTCGTTTGCTGCTGAGCACTCTGCAATCTCTTTTTCTCTGTATTTTGACCATTTGGGGCCTCTGTGTGAATCACCATCTCTTGAAGCAAGAAGTTTCTCTGATGACTGTTGAGAGATGCACTAATATATTGATATAACAAGTCATTAGCAGTCTGTTTAAGACTATGTCTCTTTAGCAGAGTAATAGCATTAGGTTCTCTCTTAAGGTCTATGATATGCCTGGCCTCAGATTCTTGGTCCCATTAGTAGTGGCAGGCATAAGTTCCGCCTTGTGGAGCGGGCCTTAAATCCAATTATAAAGTTGTTGGTCAGTTTCATAATATTCATGCCGCTGTTGCACCAGAGAGCATGTCTTGCCAGATTGGTCATTATTATACTTACAGGTAGGTAAGTGAGCCTAATACTGTCTAGCACTATGAAAGCTAGCCTGTAGGCATGAAGCTTCCAGTTCAGTACCAGCCTGATTTCTCCACATTCTATGGCTTTGAATGTGTGGTGTTTTCACAGTAGGGTCTTACCATCAACTCCAAAAGAAGTAACCCATTCCTGACATTTGGCTTTTTATTTGCTAGCCCATGGTGTCTCAGAGCGTGAACCCCCCAAATAATAGGGTAACTTCACTTTAAACCCTTTTAAAATGTGTGTTTCTCTCTCTGTGTGTGTATGTCTGTATGCAAATATATATTTGGAAGATTCTTATACTAGTAGGTTTCCATTTGGGTTTTTTAAGTCTTCAGTGTTAAGTTTTCTGGCCCCATCTTTCCTCCACACTGCCCTCCCATCCTCCATCCTACTCAACCCTGTCTACTCTATTATTCCCCATTGCCATGCCAGCTGCCTTCTATCAACCCTCTCTTTAAAGCTCCCTACCTACCATTTCTTACTGGTTTCCTGACTTCCATGGGTACTCCTAATTTAAACACACATATCCAAAGGTTCAAAGCTAGCATACATATACGAGAGAGAACATACAATATCAGTCTTTCTGGATCAGGGGTACCTCATTCAGAATCATTATTTCCAGTTCCATCCATTCATCTCTGAATTTCATAACATCATTTTTCTTAACAACTAAATAATATTAAATTGTGTCTATATACTACACTTTGATTATCATTCATCAGTTGATGAACATCTAGGCTGTTTCCATTCCCTGGCTACTGTGAACAGAGAAGCCATGAACATGGTGGATGAGGAGAATAGTAGAATATAGAGTCTTGGCAGTATATAGCTGAATCATAAGGAAGACCTACTTCTAGCTTTCAGAAAACTCCACATTGATTTCCGTAATCACTGGAGCAGTTTGGACTCTTCACCAACAATGCCTGCTCTAGGATGCAGTCAGCCGCTCTTCTTGGAACTATTTCATTTAAACAGAATTCATAGATTTAAAATAGTTGGTGTGAGTTAAATATATATTTATTCATTCAGTCATTTGTTGATTTATTTATGTACTTATGTTTTAAGTTAAGCCCAGGGCTTTGTACCTGGTAGGCAAGCACCCTGCTACCTAGCTATACGCCTTCCCCGCCTTATAGGTATTTTTGTAGCTGATATTCTTGAGTCAATAGAAAACATTTGAGTTGACTTCAGAGTTCTTTTGGTATAATCCCCAGTCATTTCTTTTGGTCCTTATTTCAGACTCATCTTACATATTTCCTACTTCATGACTGGATTAATAGATGGCCCTGTTATTTCTAATGCTTTTGTGGCTGAAGTTCCCATAGCCTAGCTTGATCCCATCATTCATTATGGTGACCACCACCTCTGCAGATTCTGCTTTTCCTGATGAGAATGGTTAGGTGTTCTAGAAGGGCAACACTATCAGGTGTGTGGCCAGTATTTAGTAATCACAGTGACTTCCTAGTTCCTGGGACTTGCGGCTCATTAGCCATGACTGCTGAATGTGCTACTCTTGTTGTTCTTGTGACAGTCCCACCCTCAAAGACCATTCGGGCAGATGTTGAAAAGTATTTGTAGAAGAACGTGTGGAGACAAAGCTTACTCACACATCTGGATTTCTTGGCTAGGGGAGATTGAGATGGTAGAACCTGCAGATTCTTGCCCTTCCCAGTTTGGTGGCCAGCTTCTTCCTGTTGAGTTCGGGAACAGGGGAGCCCAGAAGACTTATTTGTCTATTTGTCCAAGACCTCCTTGCTATATATAGCAGAGTGGAATAACTTACAGGAAGAAATGCAGATGCTATTTTTAGTTCTACATTTTTAGAACACCATAGCCTTCTGTGTTTACTTGTTTTGCATTTTGCTGAAGTACAGTTCTTATACATTGCCCCCCAAAAATCCTCTGGCCACTCTTCCACTGGAGATAATATATTTTGGAATACTTTAAAGGTCAAATTGGTTTTTCATGGTAACGAGGAGTTATTTTACTTCTTTTAAGTTCACCAGTAATAATTAAAATCTCTATGAAGCAGAACCCTTACCCAAAGGTAGGTGCTGGGCAGCTGCTGCTTAACACAGCCACTCTCCTCATTTAAACCTGAGGAGTGATACTGTCTCATCATAGTGCAGATA
This sequence comes from Peromyscus californicus insignis, assembly GCF_007827085.1. Classification (NCBI taxonomy): domain Eukaryota; kingdom Metazoa; phylum Chordata; class Mammalia; order Rodentia; family Cricetidae; genus Peromyscus; species Peromyscus californicus. Next base: position 143,508,005 of record NW_026294562.1, on the reverse strand, counting down.
GAAGTCCCTCCAGGTACTGTGAGGAATAAGGGCTTGAACACGGAAAGGGTAGAGAAAGGGTAGAGAAGATCACCTGACAGGTAGTTGGGCGTTTGAAGAGGCCAGTGTATCTCATTATAGCGACACTGCAATTTCCTTATCACTAAGACCTTTACACCACAGTGTGACCGGTCTTCAACTCTTCAACACGATGTAGATGTTCTTCCATCCAAGACGAAGCTATCATCATTAGCTTATGTAGCTTTATCATGAGTGCAGTACAGAGTGTGGATAGCACACGGTGCCAAGATGACCCTGGGGACTGCATGCAATCCCAGGATGACCGTGGGGACGGCACACAAAACCTTTTCAAAAAAATAAAATTAAGGCATTATTTGGATTAACAAGTTAACGGTGTTGTGCATAGGATAACTTAGTAAATACACCTTTTTTTGTTGTTGGTTCTTGCTTTTTTTTTTTTTTTTTTTTTTTTAACAATCTCACTTTTATAGTCCTGGAGGATTCAGAACTCACTATGTAGTCCAGGCTGGCCTGGAACTCATAGTAGTCTGTCTGCCTCAGCCTAATTGCTTTTGTTTTAAAAACATGACGTGATTTTAATTTACTGACCCACTAATTTGAGATGGTCTTTTTAAACATTTATTTACGTGTGTGTGTGTGTGTGTGTGTGTGTGTGTGTGTGTGTGTGTGTGAGAGAGAGAGAGAGAGAGAGAGAGAGAGAGGAGAGGACAGCTTGCCTGTTGGTTTTCTCCTACCTCTTTCTATCATGTGAAATCTGTGGACTCTGGCACTGAATTCAGGTTGCCAGGCTCAGTGGCTGCTGCCTGTATCAGCTGAGACATCTTCTGGCTCTGAAAAATAATATTTTTTTTCCTATGAACAATTACAAAATTCAAAACCCTAAAATAGGTCTCTGGTTTCCTAAAGGATTATAAATCAGGACCAGCCTTGCAGGGAGAGAGCTTCCTCACAAAGATGCTTTGGGAAGCCTCAGAGAAGACATGCCTACTCTGGGGACCTGCAGCCTTTTCTGTAGTAAGGAGATGCCGGCAGCTCAGAGACTGGCCTTATTTGTACTTCAGTATTAGGCTTGAAGCATGTGTGAACTGGAGGGCTTTCCTAGAAAGTCCTTGGGGTAAGAACAGTTTTGGAAGGGCGAGCTGAGTGCCCAAGCCCCACAGGGAAACTCCCCAGCCCGCTTTTCTTCCCTGAGCAGTATTCCTCAGGGAGAAATCACAGCCTGTAAAGGAATTCAGCACTAGAGGAGTTAATGAGATGGCGGGAATCCCACAGTGTCACATTTTGAATGGAGTCATTTGTAAGGTTTTAAACATAACACTTGTTTGTTTGTTTTGTCTTTTTTTGAGACAAGGTCTCGCTCTGTCGACTTGGCTGTCCTGGAACTCCCCTGCACTTTTGTTTGCTTGGAACAGGGTCTCACCATGTTGTGCTGGCGGCCTCTTGATTCTTTTTCTCCACCTCCTGGGCGGGTTTACAGATGTGTGTGACGAGGTCCAGTTATTCCTATTTGTTTGTTTGTTTGTTGGTTTTCCTCCTTGCTGTACAGGGGACTAAACCCAGGGCCTGGTCCATACCCTGCACGTGCTCTAGCAGCTGAGCTCCATGCCCGCCCTGATTTCACTACTGTCAGCCATTTTGTGTTTGTGTGCCTCTAATGACTGTCAGGAACAGCACATTCAGGAGTTACATTTCGGTTCCTGGTCAGAGTCTTTGTCACATGGCCTGATGGACCTTGGTGGCAAACTGTGTGTCTCACTGATGCTGAGAGGTGAGCTTGACCGTTGTATCCCGGCTCTCCTTCCACATGCCTCTCCCATGACTGTCCACATTAAGCAAGCTGGCCAGCTGGCCAAGTGAGCCACAGTGACTCAGGAGGGAGGGGGACAGAAGCCTTCTGGTCGGCTTCAGCCCAGACCCCAGCATTTGTTCTGCAGCCCAGTTCTCCAAACTCCTGAGTACATGGAAGAACAGTTTGGAGACTTCTAACTATTGCCAAGTCAGAAGGCGTGGCCGCATCCTTCTCTGGACTTTTCTCTCCATGGCGCAGTCAGAGATTGTACCAGACACTGCTAGGGTCTTTTCCTGTTGGAAAAAAAAAAAAAAATCAATGTCGCTTCACTGACAAACTCCCAGACCTATACCTCAGTCGTCTACAACACACAGTGGCTCAAAAAAAAAAAAAAAAAAATCTACTGACTCAGGTAATTAAAAACAGTCTGAGGGAGAGAGTACAGGAAGAGAGTGGTCTATGCAGAGGAGTCTGCTGCTCCCAGGGGCCTCCCTGGGATGTACCCTGAACAAACTTGGTATTTTGCACAGAGGGGACCTTTTCTCCAAATGTCTTATGCAGATAATACACAGAGGAAACATTTCAGGATGTGGGTTTGGGCAAAGATCTTTTGGTAATGGCTCCCAAAGCGGGGCAACAAAAGTAAAAATGGACAAATAGGGTTGTATGAAGTTCGAAAGCTTCTACACAGCAGAATAGCAGTGGACGGAGTGAAAAGGCCATGCATAGAACGGGAGAAAACCACTGCATAATCGTTCTCCACTGAACAGTCTTCAAGATTACATATGAGGCATTCATTTAGTAAACAATAGTGCTTTTATTAAACTGTGATTGTATTGCATATATCTTGTCCCTCAGATCTGTTTTGAAGAAACATAAGTAATAACATTTCGTATTATAATGATTATTGCTCTCATTTTATTTACTTTTTTTCCATGACAGTGTGAGGTTTTTGTTTTTTTGGTTCTTTTGGCTTATATTTCTCATTATTACTCTCACTGAACAATTTTTTACTTATAATTTGTTTTATGGGGGAGTATACTGGGAATTGAACTCAGAGTCTCAAATGTGTGTTAGGTAAACACTCTGCCTAGACCTATAATCTATCTACCTCCCTCCCTCCCTCCCTCCCTCTCTTCCTTCCTTCTCTCCCTCCATCACCTCCCTCCCTCCTTCCCTCTCTCCTTCCTTTCTTTCTCCTTTCCTTATTTCCCCCTCTCCCTTTTCAACCATTGCTTTTGCATAGAAAAGTCTGATTCATGCTAGGGATCTGATCACTTCAGTTTGTAATTGGTTGGTGTGTGCGCGCGCCAGCAAGTTTCTCCTATACAGGCTGTGTGTAGTTGGTGATGTGTGCTGAGGGCCAGCATGCTCCCCCTCTACAGCATGCAGTTGGAGGTATGTGCTCAGGGCCAGGAAGTTGCTCTTTTTATTTTTGGTTTTTTGAGACAGGGTTTCTCTGTGTAGCTTTGCGCCTTTCCTGGAACTCCCTCTGTAGTCCAGGCTGGCCTCGAACTCACAGAGATCCGCCTGACTCTGCCTCCCGAGTGCTGGGATTAAAGGCCACCACCGCCCGGCAGGAAGTTGCTCTTGTACAGGCTGTAATTGGTGTGTGCTGGGCCCTGTAGAGATGGGTGTTTCCTTACACAGGAGGAGAGAACCCTGGCTGTGTTTACACTCACCACTTAAACTGTCAACCCCCCTGTTTTCTATTTTCCCTATCCAGCTTCCACTTCTGGTGATTTCTCAGTGAAGTGCCTGCTCCTGCACAGCAGCAAATGCTTCCTAATGCACCAAGGGAGTTAGAGAAAAGAGCTCTGAGTGGAAGCACATGTCTGTAATACCCAGCTCTATTCCCAGCTCCTGCCTGCAGTGACATCTTAAATCAGCTCCTTTGTACCGGCCCCGCATTAACCATGTCTTTCTTTTCGCCACTGATGCTGTGACATCTGGGACATTGCTGGCCTTGATAGGACTGCCCCTCCCAGGGCTCACGAGTTACTAGAGAGCAAACAGCTCTTTTGAGAACATGCTTTAGGGATGCAGACATAGGATCTGAGTTCATCCCTGGCCACCTTTGTCAGGCTCTCTTTACTACCCCAGGTCAGGCACTACAAAATTAGATATGGGCCACATGCCTGGAGCCTGCTGGCATACAGGCTACCCCTAGACTCATTTGTCCTGCCTCTCTTGTCTGTTTACAGGGAAGTGACAACAGTGCCTCCCTCTCTGACCACCATGGTATGGGGGAGTGGGCCTCCTCCTCTTCAGAGTCAACCTGAGTTAAAAACTGTTTAACCTCACGGTTGATTGATTGATTGATTTCGCAGTGCTGGAAATCAAATCCAGAGACTTTCTTATGCTAGGCAAGTGCTTTACCTCCTGTGTTCTCAGTGGCAGTTGCCTCCTTTCTGTCGAATCACCACACTTGAAAAATAAAGAATGTATGTGTTAAAAGTGATTCTGGGGCCTGGCGGTGGTAGCACGCGCCTTTAATCCCAGCACTTGGGAGGCAGAGGAGACGGATCTCTGTGAGTTGGAGGCCAACCTGGGCTACAGAGTGAGTTCCAGGAAAGGCACAAAGCTACACAGAGAAACCCTGTATAAAAAAAAAAAAAAAAAAAAAAAAAAAGATTCTGGGCTAGAGAGATGGCTCAACAAGTACTTGACCAGCTGACCAGCGAGTGTGAGGACTAGAGTTCACATCCTTAGAATGCACCTGTAAAAGATGCCTGTAATCCCAGGATGTCGGAGGGGGAGACAGAGTCTCAGGAGCAAGCTGGCTAGCTGCTCAAACTGAGCCCTGAATTAAGTGAGAAACTCTGCTTCAATGTATAAGGAAGAGATCAGCTGAAATCTCAACCTTGATCCTCTACATACTCAAATAACATGCATTTATGCCACACAGGCATGCAAACACACAAAAACAAAATAACAACAACAACCAAATGATCATTCTTTCTTTTAAAGTTTTACGTGTGTGTGTGTGTGTGTGTGTGTGTGTGTGTGTGTGTGTGTGTGTTGTTCGTGCTCGCGCACTGTGGTGCATGTATGGAGGTCAGTGGAGGAAGAACCTTTCTTAAAGCAGGAAGTTCAGCTACGATGAGGTCCGATGGATAAGTGCTCACTCTGGAGGAGGAGCTTGCTCCTCAGTAAATCCCTCCAGGAGGTACCCTCTCAGACCCTCCTGCCCCGAGGCCTGTCTAGTAGTTGATTCCAGAGCCAATCAAATTGATAGCCAAGATTAAGCATCACACCCTCTCATCCTATAGCACATAATGTACACACACAGGACTTGTCATTGTCACCGAGAGTCTGAGTCCTTTGAGCATGCTCATTATTGTGCTTTCCTTTAAAAGTTAATTCACTACAGAAAATACATAAACCGCATTTACTGTTTTATTATTTTTAGTGGAAGTATATTCACATTGCTGTGTGACATCACCACTGTCCATCTCCAGAACATTTTCCAACTGAAACCCTGTACCCATTAAATGCTGGCAGCTCATTTCCACCTCTCCTGGTCCCTGGTAACTACTTTATATCTACTTTATATCTTTGTGAATATTGTGTAGGTGAAATCATACAGTGTCTGTGTTTTTGTTACTGGATTATTTCATTTATTTAGCATAATGTCTGTGTTGTACATGTGTTAGCATTTGATTCCTTAAGGCCAAATAGTATTTCATTTTATGGATATACCACATTGTTTGTCTACTTAGCTATGAGTTGAGTGAAGTTGCTACTGACTTTTGACTGTTGTTATCAGTGCTGCTGTGTACATGGCTATGCAAGCACCTCCTTGATTATCTATGCTTTTCATGCATGCAGACATTTTGCTTGGATTTGGTTTTTGATGCTGTTTTCAGGGGTCGTATCTAAGATGGTTTGAGCAAGGAGCTTGTCAATACCAAGGGGACAGAGACACAGCTTCACACTGCCACCCTTATTGGTCTGAAGTGTCTTCTAATCTTTTAGGGACCTTGACTCAGGCCAAACTGGGGCATATGGCTTTCATGCTGGAAGGAGTTTAAGGATTAACCAATTATGATGAGACAGAATTGGAAATTTTACATCAGTATGTGCTTAAGCACAAGGATTAAGAGGAAGAGAGACACTTGGAAGAAGTGAGGCACACTCAGGTTTGGGGTATGTGCTTACTAAGGGAGAACAGGTGGGGAGATCTAGCCAGTTGTGAGTACAAGCTTCTGCAAGAAGAGGAAGCCATAATAGTCTTTCCATTGGTGACTCTCAGGTTGTGTCTCAAAGGGTTGTTAAAAAACCCTTTTTCCCTCTGTCACACACACACACACACACACACACACACACACACACACACACACACACAGAGAGAGAGAGAGAGAGAGAGAGAGAGAGAGAGAGAGAGAGAGAGAGAGAATCTTAGAACCAGGCGGCTAAGGTACTCTTTCCTCCAAGATGCCAGTAGGAGGGATGAGCATACTCAGAGGGAATGACAATGCTCAGTGTCACAGCTTATGCATGCATTACTTTGTATGGATAAACAGAGGAGGTGGAGATGCGTGGGGTGAGGGCTTTTAGAGGAATGTTGGAAGCAGCTGTGTAACTAGGAGTCTGGAGGGATCACAGGCTTTAGGAATGTGCTATTCCTGGGATGCAGGATGCATATGGCAGATCAATGCACAGAGAGGCATACCCACCTGGTGTCCCAAGAGCCTCCATCTGTCTACATGGAGCTAATTGTGAGCCACCATGTGACTGCTGGGAATTGAACTCAGGACCTCTGGAAGAGCAGCCAGTGCTCTTAACCTCTGAGCCATCTCTCCAGCCCCATAATTCATTAAAAAAAATTTTATTTTTAATTTTGTGTGTGTGTATGTGTGAAAACTAGTGCCCACAGAGGTTAGCTGTTTAGGATACCCCTGGAGCTGGAACTGCAGGTGATTGTGAGCCACCCTTAGGCCCAAGGTGGACTTTGTTGTCTTCTTTTCTCACTCTCCTCCTTGCTTCTTGAGACAGAGTCGGTCATTAAACCTAGAGTTCTCTGATTGGCCAGAGTGGCTGGCCAGCAATCCCTAAGGATCCAGCAGTGTGGTGGTTTAAATGAGAATGGTCCACTGTAGGATCAAATGTTTGACTCCTTGGTCCTCAGTTGATGAGACTGTTTGGGAATGATTAGCAGCTGTGGCCTTCTTGGAGTCACTGGAGGAGAGGTTTGAAGTTTCAAAAGCCCAGGCCATTCTCAATTAGCTCTGTCTGCCTTGTGCTTGTGTCTCAAGATGTGATCTCTCAGCTACTACCTGCTGCAGTGCTCCTCACTGTGATGGTCATGGACTCGAACCCTCTAAAACCGTAAGCCCCAAACAAACTCTTCTGTAAGTTGCCTTGGTCATAGTGGTTGATCACACCAACAGAAGAGAGTAACTGAGACAACCAGTCTTCTGCCCCGCCATGCTGAGGTGACAGGTACATATCATCATGGTTCCATGGGTGCTGGGGATCTGAACCCAGGTTCTCCTGCTCTCATAGCAAGTGCTGAGCCGTTTCTCCAGGCCAAGTCTCCACCCCTCTTAAGTTGCAGTCTTGAACGGAGGAGTTTCCTCCAGTCTCTGAATCTTAACATCTGTGGAGCGGCAGTCCTTGGAAGCTTCCACAGCACACCCCAGTGTGGCTGGGGTGGTGATACTTGGAATACAACTGACTCACCCCAGACTGAGGTAGATAGCCGAGGGCTGGACCTGTTATTGCTGTCAGTTCACCACAGAAAAATATGAAAACAGAGACTTTTGGTGCTAGAACAAGATGGTATCAATTCACTTTAACCCGCCCCTCCCTGTAAATACAACTTGACCTTGGAAGTAATTCAACAGTCTACAATAAAAAGCCAAGGGATGTCAGGGCTGCTGTAGGACCTGGGGACAACTGTCCAGGCTTCTGTTCTCACTCCAGGTGTATCCAACCTGGGCACAGGAGGTCAGACAGAACCACTTGCTGGTGTAGACAAAAGCTTTCACAGTACATCTTACAGAAGGATCCAGTGGTGGCCCCATGGAGATACAGGGCACTTCATGTCACATTCCACAGCCAGGGCACCAGCTGGGTAGGATCACACCCTTGACCTTCCTTGTCCCACCCTTGTCTTCTTCAGGGAACTGTCTCACGTCTTGGCTGTTTTCAAATTGTATTCTTCGTTTTGTTAATGTTGAATTTTGAGTAGCTGTCACTATCTTCTTGTGTTTTACTGTTTTTAATTTTTTTTTTTTTTTTGGTTTTTCGAGACAGGGTTTCTCTGTGTAGCTTTGCGCCTTTCCTGGAACTCACTTGGTAGCCTAGGCTGGCCTCGAACTCACAGCAATCTGCCTGGCTCTGCCTCCCGAGTGCTGGGATTAAAGGTGTGTGCTACCACCGCCCGGCTGTTTTTAAATTTTTAAACTACATTTTTAGAGAGAGAGAGTGAGAGTGAGAGTGTGTGTGTGTGTGTGTGTGTGTGTGTGTGTGTGTGTGTGTGTGTGTGTGTATGAATGAATGTTCTTGCTCCTGCATACTCTACAGAGGTCAAAGGACAACTTGTTCATTCCTGTGGATTCCAGGGTTCAAAATCAGCTTTCGGGCAGCTCCATAACCCCTGAGCCATCCCACAGACTCCAGTATGTTACCTTTATGAACAAGTCAAATCACTAGAGTCTTGAGAAATGTGCTAATGCGCACATTCAACACTGCTTATTATCCCTGTGTTGATTTAGGAATGGCACAGCCCTGTGCTTTGGATACTGGAGTTGTAACTACAAATAAGGGAGGGCGATATGAACCACCGCTGGCACCACGTAAACATGTTACACACTTACTAGGAGACACAGAACTCGAGAAATACTACCGTGTTATGGGATATTGCTGAAATGTAAAGCTTATGGATAGACAGACCTACACTTGCAGATGGATGTGTACACTGCACACAGGGCAGGGTGAGGAAGTTCTCAGTGTGGGATGTTTCTGAAACAATGCTGATAACAAGGGTGAGAAAGGCTGCTTTAGTTGGGGCAGTAGCACTCTGTAGTAATTCCCGTCCTTCGCTTGTTTGTTCAGGGAAACAGTTCAAGGACGTTCCACAGACAGTACTATTATCAAGATCCACAATTCTTAGAGAGGTGCCTCTTCCCCAAACCACCAAGGGCCTTTACTGCAAAGTGACTTTAAAGATGCAAGACATCAAGTTAACAGCCATAATAACGCTGTGAACTTGCCAGATCTTGGAACTTGCCTGATTAGTACTTGAATGAGAGGAATTCAAAACTTTTTCTGAAGTTGAATAATAGCAGGCGTTCAATTAATTAAAAAAAAAAAATCCATCCTGAACTGGAGATGAAACTGGGAGAACTAAGCCAAGCCCTGTGGTTGTAATTTGGACACTATACAGCCAGGTGAGGAGAGGCCTCTTGGATTTTTACACTAATATGTGGCTAGGTGGTCATATAAGAGCGTGGCTTTTAGGTGTATGACTGTCACCATCACTTGGCTGGATAAGGACCCCTTTCCATGTCACAGTCCAGCACCTATACCCCATTGACCTGAGGAAACTGATGGCTAGGCAGATGACTAATGTTCCAGTGTCTTCTTCCTGGGTTTGTAGGCAGGGTGATGAGCAGTATATTCCCCAAGCCTCTTGGATTCTTTCATAGAGTAATGCGTACTTTGATTTTTGAGTATGTGAGTTGTGAATTGCAAAAAAGTCCAACTGTAGTTGAATCTCCTTAGTCCAAAAATCCCAAAGCATAACCCCAAACCCCTTTCCCCCTGAGATGCTGACGATGCAGGAGGCTAGTCTCAATCCTGAGCTCAAATGCTTTTCCTCTCAACCACACCAGTGCTGTGATTGCAAGCATGGGCTCTGGGTCCAGTTGTTGGAAATGCCGGGAATAGACAATTTTTTGGTTTTTCAAGACAGGGTTTCTCTGTGTAACTTTTGGAGCCTGTCCTGGAACTTGCTCTGTAGACCAGGCTGGCCTCGAACTCACGGAGATCTTCCTGCCTCTGTCTCCTGAGTGCTGAGATTAAAGGCGTGTGCCACTACCACCTGGCGGGCGTAGACAATTTACAGTTGACCTCATTTGACAGACTCATGGTCAAAGTGAAGGTGACTAAAATATTGAATAAAATAACCTCCAGGTTGTGTGTTTTTGGGGAATTAGAAATACATTTGGAGTTAAGACTTGGGTGCTATGCAGGTTAGTTTTGTTTGTAAACTTGAAACAACCCAGAATCACCCCAAAAGAGCAACTTCATTTTTTGAAGATATACCTCAATTCTATTGGTCTGTTGCCATCCATGTCCATGACAGGCTGATGTGGGAGGGCCTGGCCCACTGTTGGTAGCACCATCCCTTGGGCCTAGGTTGTGTATGAAAGCTAGCTGAGGGGATGGAGAGGTGGCTCAGCGGTTAAGAGCACTGGCTATTGGTTGTAGTATTAAGGCAACTCCATGTAGTTAAAAGGGAGGTTTATTTTGTGGGGTAACTTACAAGTAAAGGGATAGGTTACAGGGTCTGGGAAAGGTGTAGTGCAGTCCAGCGGTGTCCTCTGGAGAACTCTGCTCCGTCTACCTCCAGCGTCCAGGTTCCAGGAACCAAGAGAGCCGGCACATCCAGATCTCGGGTCTTAAGGGCTCCTGTCCTGGCCCTGCCTGGTAGGCGTGACAGTTACCGAAGCCTCAATGGGTGTAGTACTTCCAGGTCAAAGCTGGAACAGCTACCCACTGCATCTGGCTGCTCTTCCATAGGTCCCTGGTTCCATTCCCAGCATCTATATGGCAGCTCACAACTGTAACTCTAGTTCTAGGGCATCTGTTGCCTTCTTCTGGATTCTGCAGGCACTGCATGCATATTCTGCACAGACTTACTTCCAGGTAAAATACCCATACACAGAAAGTAAACTAAAGAAATAGACTTTCTAAAAAAGAAAGAAAACTCGCTGGGTATGAGCCAGTAAGCAAGCCAGGAGGCAGCTTCCTCCACGGTTTCTGCTTCAGTTTCTGCCCTGATTTTCCTCAGTGACAAATTGACATGGAAGTATAAGCTAAATGAACCCTTTCCTCCTCATGTTGCTTTTGGTCAGAGTGTTTACCACACCCATAGAAATCAAACTAGGATGGGTGGCATTCCCAAGATACGGCACAATAGTGTAGTGGCTACACACACATAAATATTCCCAAATCGGAACCTTTTAAATGTGAGCCACTTCTGGTTCCAAGCATTCTGGGTAAAGGATACTGCCTGTATCACAGTTTCTGTTAGGTGAATCAGGTCCAGTGAGTTAACCTCTGGAAAACCTGTGTGAATGGGTACACGTGTAAAGTGCTTTTTCTTGTGGTTAGCTGCTTCTGTCAAACAAGGTAGACTCCTGGTAGCTCTAGATGAGGAGGACAGTAGGTCTGCACTCTTACATGTACAAATCATAGTGATGCCTGCCTCTGTGGCCTTTGGTATCCTTTCCTTGGCTTTCTCTTTCTGTGGTTACCTACTGCAGGTTCTTAGTACCCTTTTCTTATTTCCCTGGACCACCTTTCTGCTATTTCTGTATATTTGCGTTTGGATTATTTTTTAAATTCTACTTAGGAGTGAAATTATATGGTATTTGTCTTCCTGTGTCTGGCTTAATTCACAGGCTCATCTATTTTGTAAGAAATATCAGGATTTCCTTCTTTTTTTGATAGTAGATACATATCTATAGGATACCATGTGATGTTTTGACATAACATTTTCTATCTTTTGAAAGGCTGAGTAGTAGTTCACTATGCACAGAAGCCACACTTTCTCTCTTACCAATTGATGTTCACTTAGGTTCTTTGCATATTTTGGCTACCGTGGATGGTGCTGCGTTGAAATGGGGGAGATCAGAATGTATAATAGACAACATGTGGGGTTATAGTCAATATTTTAATAATATTGAATTGTATTCCGGAAATTTGTTAAAAGATTATATTTGGGGGAACAAAGCATAACAGTAACAAAATGGGAATGCTGGATATGTTAATCTGCCTGTTGCTAGTGAAATCTTCTTACTGTGTAGATGCATTATGTTGGGTACTTTAGATATATATTTTGAGGTATTGGTGATTGAACCCTGGGCCTTACACATGCTAAGGCAAGTTCTCTATCATTGAGGCACACTTCCAACCCCCTTTTTACTTTATTCCAATATAGTTTCTCTGAGTTGCTCAGCTTGGCCTTGAATTTACAATCTTCCTCTTTGAGTCTGCTCAGTACCTGGAATTGTAGACATCCACCACTGTACCTGATGTATTATAATAATAATATTTAAGGGAATAAAAGGAAGCTCCATGTTCCTTGCTTCACGGGCTTATATAAAGGCTAGTCCCTGGCCTTTGTCATTGAGAATCTTAGAGACTGAGAGGGTGACAAATGTATGCGTTGATCACCTTACCAGACAGGTGGGCCCTGCTCTCCTCTGATTCTAAGTTTGCAGCATTACCTCTGTTCCAGGGTTGCTGAGGAGAATAGCACCCATGAGCCAGTGCTTGGAAAGTGCTAGGACAATCCTGATATTGAGATGGCATTATGTTCATATCTGCTCAGTAGATAGGCATAGATAAGACTGTGAGAACAGGAGGCCAGTAATTTTGGCTACTCTGCTGAGGAAGATGTCCTGGGGAAGGGGGTGGTCTGTGCTGGGCCTTGGAGAATTTTCAGTGCCTGAATAGGTAGGCGGGTCATGGTTGCAGTCCATCCACATGTGATGGCCTGACGTCTTTGTTCCCACAATTGGTGCCTTAATTATGCCTTATTTTGATGCTGGTCCTGTTTCTTGTGTGTTCAGGAGCTTTGTATTTGCCAGCTGAGACCCATTAAGTACAAAATGGTCCAGACAACCAAAAGGAAGTTCAAAAGGGAAGAGAACTGACAAAGAGAAAGGGTACACTAAGAGGTCACAAGGAGATCTACCTGGGACAGAGAGACCAGGAGTAGGACGGGAAATGGGAAGGGTGTTAAAGTGGAGTACGGAAGCCCCCTTCTATTTGCAGGCACGTGTTCCAAGGCTCATTGCTGATACGTGAAGTACAGGTAGTACACAACGCTGTGTGTCCTGCCTTTCTCCTGTACACATATAGCTATGATAAGCTTTCACCATTTCATGTAACGGAACATGCCACAGCTTGTCAGTCAGAGCTTTCAAGAGGACACAAGCGCTGTGATGTCACAAGCATATGATCTGATGACTGACCCAACCTCTAAGTGACTAACATGGGTCAGCTCTGTAGAATGGACATGTGGAGTGGGGCAATTGTTAGATATCATTTTACTCAGAATGGCGTCTGATTTGAAATTTGGGAATTATTACTATAATTTTTATTAATTTTTTTTGGGCTGCAGTTGATGGGTAATAAGACAGGAGCAGATGAGATTTAATTTCTGCATGTACTTGCTAATGCTTACCCGACTTCCTGACTATAGGTATCCTATGAGATATGAATTAATTCTTTATTGTGACTGGTTTTTGCCACGTTTCCTCAATGCTGATGATATTGAGCACCCCATTTTTTACAAGTCTGGCTGCTGCTGACTTGTATACTTTGGAGGAATACCTATTCATTTCCCCCTTTTAATTTACTTAGTTGTAATTTTATTTTAGTAAATATAAATCCCAGTTTAGATTTGACTTGAAGAAATGCTTTCCTGGACTAATGGTGTAGCTCAGTTGGTAGAGTGCCAGCCTAACATGCTGCTAGCCTGGGTTCAATCCCCAGTACTGAAGAAACGAGGCATAGTGGCACAGGCTTGGAATCCAGCACTTGGGAATTGAAGTCAGGAAAACCAAAAGTTCAAGGTCCTCCTTGTCTACATAACAAGTCAAAGTCAACTTAGGATACTAAGATGGAGTCTCAAAAAAATAAAGAAAATAAAACCTTTCATATTGCATGAACTGTCTTTTTTTTTTTTTCCTTTCTTGGAATCTCATGAATTGCTGTGTAGCCTAGGCTGCCCACTTTCAGCCTCCAGAATGCTGGGATTCCAGACAACACACCTTCATGTCTGGCAGATAGTGTACAATTTTAAAATATTTTTATTAATTGATTTTTTAGTGAATGAAGATGATGTGCAGCTTGACATTTTGTAGTAGGTATACATTGTGTGATAGTTAACATCACATAATTGGTAACTTTTTTTTACATTGAAATTGCTAATAATAGAGTTTAAGTGTTTGCTCTACCCTAAAATAATCTGAATTAGCCAGTCAACAGCATATATATTTTTTCTCAACTTCAAGGGAAGATGAAAGTTTGGCAGATGTGGTCTTTTGTCAAATGACTGATTCTGTCCAGTTCGTTTCTAGTACTGTGCTTCCCTGGCTGGTTGCTGAGTGATATCACTGCAGCATCTCAGTGGTCCCATCTTTTGCTCATTTGCTTTTCTCCCTTAGGTACGTGGGTAACGTCACTTGTGAAGGATCTGCAGCTTCAAACTTTGTTGTGCTGTGCCTCAGCAAGGTGTGATCCAGGGCTTCTGCTGGAGTGAGGCCTGTGGTCTGGGTAGGGAAGAGTAGCACAGAGATTCTCATCTACTGAAGAATGTGAGTCCTAGGGATGCCTTACAGCCACAGAAATTGTCTCTGTTCTGGAGGCTGCAGGTCTGCAAGCCATTGTTGGAAGGACCCTGCTCCCAGAAGGCATTCAGAAGAAACTGTCTCTGTCTATTGGATGTATCACTATAGTTTAAGTTTCTCTCATACATGGCTGTTTTCTTTCTATGGGAATCCCTGTGTCTACATTATTCTTCTCATTGGATTAAGGCTGACCTTAATCCATTATGACCTCATCTTAGAAGCGCACATCTGCAGAGGCCTTGTTTCCAAATAAGGTCACATTCTGATGTTCCAGATGAACATCAGTTATTGAGGGGCCATAATCAGCACAGCACAGTCACCATAGACTGTTATTGACACTTGAGAATCTCTACCGTGGGTCTTTTCTTTCTTTTCCTTCCTTCCTTCCTTCCTTCCTTCCTTCCTTCCTTCCTTCCTTCCTTCCTTCCTTCCTTCCTTCCTTCCTTCCTTCCTCTCCTCCCTCTCCTCCTTTGTCTTTCAGTGTTCTTCTTTGGTAGCAGATAATGAATTATTAACGGCAGGTGCTTGGATGGTTATTTAGAAATACATGGCATTGCTATTTTCTATACATATACAAGGATTTGTGAGTGCAGGCTAGCTGGACCCAACCACTGGCACATCCTGAGAGTTCCAGAAACTCAGAAAAATGTTGGGTGGTGGTGACGCACACCTTTAATCCCATCACTCAGGAGGCAGAGCCAGGTGGATCTCTGTGAATTTGAGGCCAGCCTGGTCTACAGAGCCAGATCCAGGACAGGCACCAAAACTACATAGAGAAACCCTGTTTCAGGGGCAAAAAAAAAAAAACAACCACTCAGAAACTCAGAAATGGTATATTCATTCAGTAGAGTTTATAAAGACTATCCTTGAAGTATTTTGAGGATCTTGCACAGCACGTATGAGTCATTTAAACTTGATGGAAAACTTTCATATCTGCACACAGCATGCTGTTTTGGATTGCTCCAATGTGGCCCCTCCCATTAGAAGTTGCTTTCCCTGAACATATTTATTGAGTAGATTAACTGTGCATGGATAAAGTCATCATTTAGTTCTGGGCAAGTATAAACACACAGAACCCATTACAGTTATAGTAATTGTCCAACAATGTCCAACTGCAGTGTGGAGAAAGAACCTTGTAAGGGAGGAGTCCCTCAAAGTCCTGAATGCCCCAAACCACACACAGCTTTGGAATTAGAGAGGGCGTGTGCAGATGATCCAGATGGCTAGACACAGTGGAGGGGCTGCTGAGCCCAGTGTACAGTCAGCTGAATGTATGCTGTGGAAGGCGGGGTGGGTGTTTGGTGTTTGGTATGCATTTCTTTGCAGATTCCTTCCTCATCACAAATATAACTTTGGTTTTGAATAATGTAGATGAAGTACAATCTGGTTCAACTCTAGGCTGTATTCTGGAAAGTACTGAGAGCTTCCTCAGAGCACTATTAGCTCATCTAACTGCGTCTCTGGTTTTATTGATTGTTCTAGGATATGAATATTCTTATGTTTGAAGTATTGATTCTTGAGGTCTCATTAGATAACATACTTACTTAAAGCTATTTGTGTCTGTTAAAAGGGTGTGATGGCAAAAATGGAAAGGAGTAAGCCAAGCTGAGGTGCCATTCCTTCACGGCACAGCGCAGATGTAGGAAAATGGTTGTAAGGTTAGAACTGGGACGAAAGACTCCAGGATCAAGTGAGAGAAGAAAGGGAGGAGGGATCCTGTAGGCTGCTTCCTAGAGATGATGTGAGAGAAGAAAGGAAAGAATCCTGTAGGTCGCTTCTTAGAGATGATGTCACAGGGAGGAAAACACGAGAGTGTGAACAAGCATTCCTGGAAAGAAGAAGTTGTGTCTGCAGAGCTGATTGATTAGAACTGCAGTGATGTGGAAGGGTTGGAATGTTGCAGGTCCAGCAAGTGACACCTCATCATGAGCTGTTCTTAACCCCCTCCCCCCAAAGATGTTCTTTACTTACCTCCATGTTGGACCTAACCCTTCTGTGACTAACAGATACAAATCTTTTGTAATGCATAAACAGATCCCTAGTTTCTACCAAACAAAGGGTAAAGAATGCTGTCAGGTACCATCTAAGGGTTTTTCTCTGCTTTGCTATAACCCACCCACCCAATATACCCACCAAATTATTTAAAATGTATCTTGATTTATGGCTGTCTTTGTTCCAAAAAACTTGTTTCTATATAAACTTCATTAAACTGCTTCCATGCTGGAACACGAAATTTGGAATGATCCAAATCTGTGTTCCCTGGCCATGGTTACTCATATTTGGCTCCAGAATAAACTATCTCTTATTCCCTTTGAGGTGAGAGTTGTGTTTTTATATAGACTGGAGGGGTCCTTCAGGGCAGTTCTTAGAGGAATCCCAAGGGCCAGTTCTGAAATCTCTAAGATTTTCAACTCAGTATGGTTTTCTTTAGAATTATAAATAATTATTACCCAAGCCAGGTTCTGACACTGGAAATGACGTAGTGCTGGGTAGTATTTTGTTTGTTTGTTTGTTTTCGAGACAGGGTTTCTCTGTAGCTTTGGAGCCTGTCCTGGAACTCACTTTGTAGACCAGGCTGACCTTGAACTCACAGAGATCTGCCTGCCCCTGCCTCCTGAATGCTGGGATTCAAGGTGTGAGCCACCACCGCCCACTCTCTAGCAAACCATGTCGTTTTGGAAGGTTTGTGACACTAAAGGGACAGCCAGAACTTTCCCTGAGCACCTCGTCGGACAACTAGGTGTACTGTATGTGAGGCGCAGGAGAGGAGGACAGGAGGGCCTCAGGCTGCACACACACTCTTGCTGAGGTCCCCCGTCTGTCTGCCTCAAGCCTCATCTCTGTTGACCCAGCTGTGCTTCTGGCTTTTCCAGTCCTGCCCAAGCAGCCTTTCACCTTCCACTTTCCTGGACTCCGGTACCACTGTCTTGTTCCTAACTGTGGTAAGGCCTCTTGTTGGCCTCTAATCTGTTCTCACTGCTCCTACCACCACAATGGAGGCCAACACACACGGCCCTTCAGCCAGGGTGAGGGCTGGAAACAGAAAACTCATCCCAGTACTCCTAGGAAGCTGCCAGGCCCATCTCATCTCCCTGGAATGAGACCCAAGCTTTTGTTTGGTCTACAGGACTCTGAACTGGACTGCCTGCTGCCTCGCTCCTTGCTGCTCACCCCACCACACTGAGTCCTCTTTATTGTGCATGGTACTCTGATCCCAGCTCCATTTTAGAGCCCCGTGTGGCTATTCTTGCTGGAACCTTCCCCCAGCTCTTGCTTGGCTCCCACTGCGTTTCCATATATCCCAATGTCTTGTCCTCAGAGGGACCTTCCTTTCTTACATAATCTCTGCCTTACTCTGTTTTATTTATCTTTATAGCACATACCACTACCCTGCCCTTTTACAGATTTGTGCACTTGGCTGGTTCCCAAATCTCTCTCAGTATAAGAATGTAAACTCACAGGAGCAAGAACTTTGTTTTGTGTGTGACTGCATGCCTGGTTGCTATAATAGAGAAACACCTGCCACATAAAAGATGGTGTGTTTGTGTGTGTGTGTGTGTGTGTGTGTGTGTATATTTGAAAAACTAATAATAGTGTGCTCAGTATTTATTCGTTCCTATATTTAATAATTAAAAAAATTGTGTATGTACAAGGTGTGTGTGTGTGTGTGCGTGTGTGTGTGTGTGTGTGTGTGTGTGTGTGTGTGGTGTATGCATGCTATATATCGTGTGAAGAGCAGAGGATAGCTTTAGGGAGTTAGTTCTCTCAATTAACCATTTGGGTCCCAGGGATCCAACTTAGGTCATTAGGCTTAGCTGCAGGTGTCTATACCCCCTGGGCCATCTTGCTGGCCTCCATATTTGTTTTTTGATGGGTTTCCTGTTTCGGTTCATATTTAAGCTCTAGCTGATGCTATGTGCCTAATGAAAGTTTACGGGTACTGAGTGCGCAGTCCTGCTAGTCACTGATCTGTCTGTGAACACTGGTAGAGGTGTCATCATCGTTAGTGGCATTACTCCGTTGCCATGAGGACCTATGAACCAGCATCTCTCCTTCCCATCAACAGATTTGATCCGATGTCATAATTTTTCTCTTCCGTGGAAAGGCACATTTCACCGTGTCTTCTTGTAGTACAACAAGCAAAACTGGAAAGGCAAGAATGCACTAGGCTCCATCTTTCCCTTTCCTATGCCTGTTTCTTCAGGCACATTGGAGTTGCCGTACCCTCCCCTCCATCCTCTTTTACAGGGATCACCAGAATGGTCTGTGTTGATCATAGCTTTGCAGTCGGGGTTGCTTGCTACAACCAGGCATAGGAAGATCTACTTTCCTTATTATTTGTTTTTTGAGATAGAGTCTGGACATGCAGCTGAAGTTGATCCTGAATTCACAATGCTCCTGCCTCAGCCCTTTAAGTACTGGGATCATAGATATTCTACCACATCCTATAAGCCCTACCTTTTGACTAAACAATTCCATTACCAATCTATCTTTGGAAAATAATTTTTAATGTAATCAAATATTCAAGTATCAAAATAGCTCATTTTTAAAGCAGCAGAAAATAGATGCTATGGAGCATTCATTTGTTGGGATGTCTTCTCATTATTAAATTACATTTAAATACTTTTTAATTACAAGGAGATGGCTTAAGATTGAATATGATAATACAAGTGATATTAAATACAGGATATTAATTTCTCTAGGCACTGCTTTTGGCTGCATCCTGTTCATTCTGGGTATCACATTTTGCGTTCATCTTAACGTATCCAAATTTCTTTTGTTGGTTCCCCTCTGATTCATTGGTTATTTAGTAATGCCTATATATTAATGCTTTCCGCAAAGTTGCTATTGCTCTTGCTGTCTTTTATAAATCCATTGCAATAAAGAAGGCACAGGTGTGGCATTTGCCTGTTAAACTTAATGAGGCTGCTTTAATGCTCAGCATGTACTGTGGCCTGCAGTGCTGTGTGTGCACTTGCGTGAAATGCGAATCCGCTGCTGTTGGGAGGAGCAGTCTACAGCCGTATCAGGCTGATTGGTTTATAATACTGGTCACTCTGTTTCCTTGTTGAGTTCCTGCCGATTGGTCATTTTTAAAATTGAAAGTGGAGGCATGAGAACTTCAGTTATTGTTGAAGTACTCCCCTGTTGATTTTGCCATTTGTTTCATGTCTTGGAGTCTCTTTGGTGCATTTGGTCTGTAATTACCATGACCTCCTAATAGAGTGGCTCCTTTATCATTACAGAGAGGCCTTTGTCTCCACTATCAGTTTTCAATTTCACATAGCCGGTGTGGCTAACTTTGTGCATGTTGTATATATTTTCAATCATGTGCCTTTAATTTATTTGATTTTGAAATATAATCTGTTTTTTATACTGAACATATAGATGCATGATTTTTTTTGTTTTTTGTTTTTTGTTTTTTTCAAGACAGGGTTTCTCTGTATAGCTTAGCTTTGGAGCCTGTCCTGGAACTCTCTGTAGACCAGGCTGGCCTCGAACTCACAGAGATCCGCCTGCCTCTGCCTCCCGAGTGCTGGGATTAAAGGTGTGCGCCACCACCGCCTGGTGCATGATGTTTTTGAACAACCTACTCTCTGCTTTTTATCAGAGTTTGATCCATTTATACTAAATGTGTGTATTAAAAATGTGGAATTTAGGTGTGCTGCCATTTAAGCCTTTGGCTTCCATTTTGCCATGTATTTCTGCTCATTTATTTCCCTTTTCCTGCCTCATTTCGCTAAACACATGATTCCTAGAATACCATTTTAACCCCTTGTTATTTATTTTTTGAGTAATTTTCTTAGTGATGACTTAGAGAATTATAACCTCCATCTTCATGTGTAGCAATCTAGTTGAGATTGGTGCTGTTTGGATTGCAGTTCTGTGAAAGGCTTTGCTCCTGGAAGCTCTGCGTGCCGGTCCTCCGATTTGTCTGTCTTGTCATACACATCTTTACACCTCTAAGCCTGCTGGCATGGACTTCTAAGTATTGCTTCATGCTGTTCTTAAGAGCTACATTTCTAGTCTTCTGTTTATGTAGCAAACAGTTCCTGGTGGTCAGTAGCTCTTTATGTTCATGTTACTGTCCTGTAAGCTTTCATTTTATTCTGAGAACCTTCTTTCCTACTGCTTGAAGCAAAGGTCTACCAGTGGTGATTTCTCAATTTTTCTTTTATCCTTCAGTAGTTGTATCTGGATATAGACTTAGTATCTGACAGTGCTTCTTTCAGTACTTTGAAAATGCCACTCAGTTCCCTTTTGTCTTCCATTATTTCTGATCAGAAATCTGTTGTTACGCTTCTTGGTGCCCCTTGAAGAGGAAGATAGATTTCTCATGCTTTTAAAAGATTCTGGTACTTAAAGAGCACGGCACTGAGGTGTGATGTACATCAATTCAGATGTTTTATTTTTTACTTTCTCTTAGGTTTTCCACTGAGCTGTGAGAATTGCACATTTTCATTCATTCAGACCTGTGTTCCTTCCAGAACTCTAAAGTGTTCGTGCATCTGTATGCACGATGGTATCACATATACTTTCAGGGTTCTGTAGATGGATGGATTGCTTTCTGCATCCTCAGCCGATGGAATCTGCTGCTTTTCAACTCTAGAACTTCCCCTTGGTTCCTTTCTATATTTTTGTCTCTTCACTGATACATTCTATTTCAGGAGATGTGACTCTCATGCTTCTTTTTAGCTCCTTAGACCTTTAGTTCTTTAAACATAATTGTTTTGCCTGGTAAATCCAGCTCTGAGCTTGCCCATAGACTGTTTTTCCTATATGAGTTATACTTTCTTGTTTATTTTCATATCTTATTATTGTTTTATTTTCCTTCCTTTTTTTGTCGGGGGAAAGACAGGGTCTCGTTATCTAGCCCAGCCTAATAGTGAATCCAGGCTTCTCAACCTCTGGAATTGTGGGAATTACAACAGTAGGCCACAATACCTGGTTTCATGATTTTTCTTTGTGGAAAATAACATTTAGGGCCAGTCGGTGTGATGTATGCTTTTAATGCCAGCATACTCGAAAGCAGAGGCAGGTGAGTTTGAGGCCAACCTGGTTTACATAATAAGTTCCAGGCCAGTCAGTGCTACACAGTACATCTGTCTCTCTCTCAAAAAAAAAAAAAAAAAAAAAAAAAAAAAGAAGGAAAGAAAGAACATTTAAATAAAGTGATATTTTGATTCTGGATACAGATTCTGGAAAGAGAACTCTTCTCTTTCCTGGGGGTTTGCTGTTCCTTTGTTGTCAGTCTATTGACTTTTCTGAACAAGTGGTAAGGATTCTGTATTCTCTCTCCTGTTACCCAGCCACTGTGCTTAGTTAGCACAGTGGTCCTAAAGTAACTGCCCTCCGAAAGACAAACGAGAAAAAACAGTTGAGATTTAAGAAAGGGGGACAGCTGAGGAGTTTTTCACTTACATGGTTTAGTGAGCCTTTCTCTTTGAAAGCAGGAAGTGCTGGCTTTGGAGCCTGTGTGCACATACAAATCAATTTGCTTTGCTGCAAGGCTTTGGTTATTGGTGGGTGCCAACAAACTGCAGTCCTTGTTTTTATCCATGAACTTTCGTTGGAATGTGCCTTTGCCTCTTCCTTCTGCAGAGACAGTGATGAACAGGTGCACTAGAAAGGCTTGAGCTCCTTACAGAAAAGTCTGTTAATCCCTCATACACAACGGAGTGAGTTGGTGTTTAAATTACTTTTGTTTATGTGGGTTTTTTTTTTTTTTTTCTGATACAGGGTCTTGTGTAGCCCAGGCTGGCTTCAGAACCTCTCTGCATCCCTTGAATTGGTGATCATCCTGCCTCATCCCTGCCTTAGCCTCTGAGAATGGGAATTACAGATGTGCACAGTCACTCCCACTGTTTGTTCTGTAGAGGAATGAATGGGAAATGTGTTAACTTAATTTGCATATTGTTACATTCAAGAATGAATTCATCAGAACATTTTTGATATGGAAATGTTTTGTTTTCCTTATGGAAATTAAGATCAACAGAAGCTGAATTAATTTGAGTAATGTTTTCTATGCTCTGCATATATTACATTTTTTTTTTTGAAAGCTCATGTGTGGAAACAAGTTGGTTTAGCAATATAAATTTTAACGTTTGAACTACAATATGGTAGATTTCGAATCTTAAAGCAGGAGGAATGCCTAGTTAGAGACCTCAATCCCACGGAAAGGTGCCAGTTTATAGGGGGCATGAAGAGGCTCAAACTTTCTGTCATCAATTATGTGAACTTAAGCAGGCAACTCTACCTTCTGACCTTCATTTTCTCTTTTATTAGATTGGTATAATACAACTC
The DNA here is from genome assembly GCF_007827085.1 of Peromyscus californicus insignis. NCBI lineage: Eukaryota > Metazoa > Chordata > Mammalia > Rodentia > Cricetidae > Peromyscus > Peromyscus californicus. Next base: position 143,485,298 of record NW_026294562.1, on the reverse strand, counting down.
TTGTGAAAAAATAGGAATCAGGGCCTGTGGAGATAACCTGATCATTAAAAGCACTTGCTACAGGCTGGGAGAGATGGCTCAGAGGTTAAGTACACTGGCTGCTCTTCCAGAGGTCCTGAGTTTTAATTCCCAGCAACCCACATGGTAGCTCACAACCACCTGTAATGAGATCTGGCTCCCTCTTCTGGCAGAACATTGTATACATAAAATACCCAAATCTTTTTTTTTTTTTTTTTTTTTAAAGGACTTGTTGCTGTCTTAGAAGATGGGCGTTTGGTTCCTACACTAAGTACCCTTGTGGAGTGGTTCACAAGTGCCTGTAACTCCAGCTCCAGGGGAATCACGCTCCTTCTTCTGGTCTCTCAGGACACCTGCACATACACTTATGTACCCACGGACACATACATACACATAAATAAAAATGAATCTTATTTTAAAAAAATGTGAATTAAATGAGGTCATGTATGTGACTATCCCTCATAAACTGTAAGAGTTTAAAAATTTCTTGTTACTCTTATTACTAATAATACTTTTATGTATGTAAAGAAGATGCAAAGGGAATTCTTTCTGTTGCCAGTGCCTATACTATTTTACTTTTTAAATTGGATTATTAACATGTATTAATAGTGATATTAATGAGGTTCCTGCATGCACACATCCTGCCCTCCCCTTCCAATTTCTAACAATCCACCCTCCATCTTTCTTTTAGTCTCCCCACAGGAGAGAAGGTGGGTACTGCTCCTTGCTTTGTGTCTGGCTTATTTCATTGAGACTAATGTCCCCTGTCCTGTCCGCTGTGCTATAGGTAACAGGCTTTCATTCTTTATGGCTGAGTGAAATTTCACTGTGTGTACATACTCTCCACTTTCCTTATTCATTCATCTGCCACGGACAGCTTGGTTAGTTCTGTATCTTGGCACTTGTGAGTAGTATTGGAGTGAACATGGGAAGGCAGGTGTCTCTTTGATATGCAGATTTCATTTCTTTTGGACATATGCCCAGAAATGGGATTGTGGGATCATATGGCAAATCTATTTTGAGTGGTTTTATTGGGGAGGGGCACCCATACTTTTCTCCATTGTGGTTACGCTAATGTACATTCTCAACAACAGTATATAAGAGATCTTTCTCACCTCCTCCCCAGCATTTATTTATGTACTTGTTTATTTTAATAATAGCCATTTTGACTGGACTCAGATGACATCACTTTCTGGTTTGATTTGCATTTACTGGGTGGCTAATAATATTGAACATTTTTTCATCTCCGTTGGCTATTTGTACTTCAGGGAAGTTCAGATCACTTGCCTATATTTTTGGTTAGATTACTTGTTTTGCTAAATTCTTTGAGCTCCTTTAGAATCCTGGATATTAACCCTTTGTCAAGTGGGAGTTGGTAGGACTCTGCCCATCCTGTCGGTGTCTTTTCGGCCTCTCCTCCCTCGCCTGTGTAGGAGTATTTCAGTCTGATGGAATCTCATTTGCCAGTTTTTTTTACTGTTGTTTACTGTGCTCTAGGATCCTACCCAAAAAATGTGAGCCTACATCAAGGTGTTGAATTCTTTCACCCTATTTTTTTTTTTTATAAAGAATTTTAGGTTTTGCATTTAGGTCTTTGAAGACATTCATATACATATAAATGTATTAATGAATACTATTAACTCAAAATCAATACAGGATTTCTGAACTAGGCCCTATTTTTAAGGTTTTGGAATTTAAAAACTGTGCTCTAATATGTTAAAAATATTATTTCCATAAATAGCTGGTTTACGTCTTTACGTTTGCACATTGCAGAAACATCAGGAATGCCCATGGAGGCTCAATAGTTCATAACTTCATGGATGTGGAGTTTGTGACCATAGATGGAAAGTTAAGTGCAGGAAAAGGATTTCATAGGAACCTAACTTGTTTTTACTTAACTTGAAGTAGCAATTCAGTTTGATTAGCATTGATTTACCACAGTCAAACATCTATCAGCCTGTAATCTCAGGGGCTGGGAGCTGTAGGGCAGCCTAGGCTAGAGTGAGCCGATATCAGAATTACCAGAACAAACACAATGTATTCAGCGGTGAGCTGGTGATATACCATAGAAAGCTTAAAGGGTGTGTGTGGAAGGCAGCAAGAGTGAAGAGAAAAAAATGTCAGTGAGAGCGTGAGAGAGCACTGTGCTTCGCATTTGATGGGAGGCAGACCTGGGATTTGTTTCCAGGGCTGCTTTAGGTGACCATTGTCATTGTCCATTGGGTATGAAACTTCACCCCTGGGTTCCTCTAGAAGTTGGAATATTGTATACCGCTCACAGCCTTATTGTGTGATAGACAAAGATCATTCTGGCACTCTGATCCTTAGGTCAGCAAGGACAGGGCAGAACACAGGTCATGTAAATAAAATTCACACAGTCTCCCACAGTTATAATACAGGTTAAAGTTATAATGTATTACTGAAGTCAGTACAGGTTATTATTGATGGTGACTTGTTTTGGCAGCCGTTCCCAGCTGAAGACTTAGCATCACACAATATGAATTATAGTGTATGATTATTCCATGAAATAATCCCTGCCGTTGACTCCACCCCTGTCTTGGTGTGGATATAGTTTTGTATCCCTCTCAATTCACTATGAGTGTATTTCCTATGTTATAAAATATTCTGCAGAAATGTGATTTTTTTTCCTCCTGAGACAAGAGTTTCTTTGTATAACCCTGGATGTTCTGTCACTTGCTCTGTAGACCAGGCTGGCCTTGAACTCAGAGATCTGCCTGCCTCTGCCTCCCCAGTGCTAAGATTAAAGGTGTGTGCCATTACAGTGAGCTAGAAATGTAATTTTTAAAAAAAGACTACAAAGTTTTTGTTTACAAGACTTTCACCATTACTTCACTACTGGCTAAGTGTAGTCATGGTGGCCATACTTCGATGACAGATTTGTGTAATGTGTGTGTGTGTGCGCGCGCGTGTGCATGTGTATGCGTGCGTGCCTGTGTATGTGTCCATGTGTTCCAATGTGGGTATGTTTGTGTGTGCATATGTATGTGCCTGTGCATGTGAGTGTGTGTGCCTGTGCACTATGGCACATGTGGAGGCATATGGCACATGTCTGAAGACAACTTCCAGGAAGTCAGCCCTCTTCTGCCTTGCTGAGGTAGGGTCTCTTGTTTTTGCTGCTGCCTTGCATCCTGAAAGCTTCTAAATTTGATCATCTGTCTCTGACCCTCACCATAGTAGTGCTGGGATTACAGGTACATGCCACTGTACCCAGATTTTTATGTGGGTTCCAGGGATCAAGTCTGGCTTGTCAGGCTTGCATGGCTAGTGCTGAGCCATCTACCTGGCCTTAAAAGCTTCATGCTTTCTTGTTTAGTCCAAGCAAAGCTTGCTCCCTTCAATATTCAATGTCTGATATAGAAGGCCCCTCCACCTCGGGACCTTTCACTAGCCTCTGAATCAAGTCTTTGCCTCCAAGACAAACAAGGTATTGTCTTATATTTGGCTGTGTCTCCAGGCAGGGAGAGTGAACACTGCTCCTTTAAGGTTATTAGTCCATATTTTGTTTTGCTTTTTTTCTTTTAAAACACAACTGTATGTTTGTCTTCTTAAAAACTTCATGAATTAAACATTTTGGAAGGTGGTAATGATCAAACCTAAAGCCTTGTGCATGCTGGGCAAGCACTAAGCCACACCTCCAGTTCTGGGTTTTCAAACATGTTCCTTTTTGTTGTTGTTGTGTTTTAATATGTAAGTGGTGTAAATGTGTGGACAAAATACATCCAAGTTTCCCACTTCATCATTACCACCACTAAGTATATTTTTGACACATAAATATGAAAAATTGATTATGCTCAAGCCTTCTATTCCTTCCCTTTTTTTACCTAGAAAAACAAAAACTTGAAATATTCTTTGAAACTCTGAGGGATCCTTTTGTAGTTTGCTTTCTGTTGCTGTGATAAAAACACTCTGACCAAAGACAGCTTAGCAGAGGAAAGGGCTTATCTGGCTCAGACTTCCAGGAACTCTGGCCCTCATTAGCTTCTTCTCAGCTTTCTTTATGGCCGGGGACCACCTGCCTAGGGGCAGTACTGCCTGCAGCATTCCGCCCCTCCTACATCAATTAGCAATCAGGAAAATACTGCACAGATGTGCCCATGGGCCAGTATTATCCTGGCAATCCCCAGACTAAGGTTCTCTGAGATAACTTTGGGCTGTGTCAAACTGACAGACACTCACTAGGAGAGATCCTATATCCATCCCCCTGATCCTTACAGGAGAGTGAACACAGGACACGTGAACTCATGCATTCGAGGGACGGACGTTCTCTGTATTCCTAGCACTACCCACTTCTTTCTGTCTCATTATTTCATGTCTTAATTTCCCACCTTTTTTTGATGGTACTAGTAATTGAACCTAGGACTTTGAACATGCTAAGCAAGGACTCTACCAATGAGGTACACGCCAACTCTGAACATCCCTCTCTCCCGTTCTGAAATAGAGAAATAGGGTCTGTAGTCTAGACTAACCTAGGCTAGTCTGGATTTCTCTGATCCTCAAGCTTCAACCTCTTGAGTGCTGGGATTGCAGACATGAGCCATTGGCCTGGGTCTCATCACACACACACCATTTAAAGTTATATTTCCCCTTTCATGTAATGAATTATTCCAGGAAGCATTTATTAAACTTTCTCTGCTGCATCAGTTAAAAATTCTTACCTTCTATTGTCTTAATCACTGCACATAAGTTTGTAAAGCTTTTTTTAAAACGCTAGCTACTGATGTTGTCACACCCAACTTGAAAATACATTTATAAACTTTGTAACGCATGATGGTAAAAATTTTATCACTGAGATTGGGTCTATCTATTTTGAAGTATTGATTTTCCCACATAAAATAGCTACTGTCAAGTTTCCCTCCAGGTCTGATTTGATTCTCTCACAGGAGGAGAACTGCCATCAACCTGGTAGAGGGAAGTGAGTGTTTCCACTCAGGCCGTCCTCAGGTTTTGTATTCTCCCACCCATTTAAGCCATTCCGAAAGCACCTCCATTTTCTTCTTGTGGTCTTACGATTGTACCTTGTGAATTTCCTCACACTTATTTTCCTGTTCAGGCCATAAGCATGCTAGGTGAACACATTTCTTTATCTGCAACAGAGTTGTGTTATGTAGCACGGGTTATGGTCATTTTCTCAGTGTGGATACTGCACATAAATCTTACTTTGATTGGTGTTATTTTGTTGTGAATGGATCACAGTCCTTGGACCCCATCAGAACCCTCTCCTGAAGTTTTGAGCTACTTGTGCTGATGCATAAGAAGTTAGTCTGTGAATCAGGCTGTTTTTTTTTTTTTTTTTTTTTTTTTAAATTATGATCATGGTTCTACTTGGTATACTTTAAAATTTTGCCTCTATAATTTGGTTTATTCCTTAACTGTCTTCTATTTTTAACTTTTTAACATTAATTATGGCTTTTTATTAATATTTTCTCCTATATAAGACTAGGGCTGGAGAGATGGCTCAGCGGTTAAGAGCACTGACTGCTCTTCCAGAGATCTTGAGTTCAATTCCCAGCAACCACATGGTGGCTCACAACCATCTGTAATGAGATCTGGCGCCCTCTTCTGACCTCCAGGCAAACATGCTGTATACATAATAAATAAATCTTTAAAAAAAAAAAAAAAAAGAAAAAAAAAGACTAATAATATATTTCTCAAGTTTAGAAATTGGTTTGAGTTTGCTGTAGCCCCATCTCTCATAGAGATTATTTTATGTATATTTTTTACAAAGTTAGGTTAAGTTGGGCGTTTAGAATTATCCTTAGAGGCACTGGGGATGTGGCCTAGCTGCTAAAATACTTGCCTAGTTTGAACAAAGCCATAAGCTAATCCCAACTTACCATAAACCAGGAATGACAGCACATGCCTGTAATATCAGCACTTGGGAGGCAGAGGCAGAAGATCCAGTAGCTCCAGGTCATCATGGGCTGGCTACGCAAAGACCTCACCTTCAACCTAGGATGTATGTGACCTTATGTAATGTTGTTCTCTTAAAGATGGCTTTTATGGCCAGGCGGTGGTGGCGCACGCCTTTAATCCCAGCACTCGGGAAGCAGAGCCAGGCGGATCTCTGTGAGTTCGAGGCCAGCCTGGGCTAACAAGTGAGTCCCAGGAAAGGCGCAAAGCTACACAGAGAAACCCTGTCTCGAAAAACCAAAAAAAAAAAAAGATGGCTTTTATGAAATTAAAGAGCCAGTTGGTGGTGTAATGTATGGGTTATTTGTTCTTCAAGGCAGCTGTTAGGTCTGGGATCTAGAGTGTTCCTCATGGGCCCGTGTTTTGAAAGCTTGTTCCCCAGTGGGTGCCACTGTTTTGGGATGTTGTGGAGATTTTAGGAGGTGGGGCCTGGCTGGTAGAAATAGGCCACTAATGGAAGCCTTTGTAAGATAATAGTCCTGCCTCTGACTTCCTCGGTGCTCAGGGATATGAGGAACTTCTATGCTTCTGCCGAGTCTTAACTTTCCCACCATGATAGACTGAAGTCTTCCCAAAACCGTGAGCCAAAATTAATCATTTCTCCTTTAAAATGTTTGAGATTAGATCACAATAACATAGCAGTAAATAATACAATGTGTGTGGTGTGTAGTGTTTGTATGCATACATGTGCTCAGGGACATGTGTCTCCCAGGTCTTTAAATAGATATTTGGTTAACTAGAACAATGAAATTACTTTCTAGTGGGAAAGAGAAGTGAATACAACTTTGTGTGTGCTATCTGTAGGAATGTACTGTACAAGTAGAATGTCAGCTCACAGTCATCACCACAGCACAAGATAACCTTGAGATTTGTGGGCACATTCAGTTTTAACGAGAGTCTTATCTCAGAGATGAGAAGTCTGACCATAGGAAAGCTAAAAAACTGTGTACCGGTTGTAAAGGTTGAGCTGATTGTGAACGTCATTGTCTTCTTAAATCTAGTGGTGGCTGCTATCCTGCAGCTATGAAGTGGGCAGGCAGGCAGTTCAGAGAAAGGAAGTGTAAGCAGCTGTGTGCATCTGGCCAGCTGTTGTCTGTTCTCACATGTAGGTTACTGTAATCAGTCCATAGATGCCTTTGTTGTTGTTGTTTTTTTATTTGGTTTTTCAAGACAGGGTTTCTCTGTGTAGTTTTGGTGCCTGTGGTGGATCTCGCTCTGTAGACCAGGCTGGCCTTGAACTCACAGAGATCCACCTGGCTCTGCCTCCCTAGTGCTGGGATCAAAGGCGTGCGCAACCACTGCCCGGTCCATAGATACTTTTGTAACATGAAGTAGGCTAGGTGAAATTTTATTTCCATCCATTGGTAGTGTATTTTTTTCTCTTTTTCCATTCAGAAAGCTAGTATATTCTTTGAGCAATCTTCCTAATGGTGGAATTTGATTTTTCCAATTTATTTTAATTGATTATGGATCAGTTTATGAGACAGGTCCTCATGTAACACAGGCTGGTCTCTAACTTGCTATGTAGCCAGTGATGACCTTGAACTCTTGACCAGTGTGCCTTCACTTCCCCATTGCTGGGATTGTAGGATTATAGTACCATGCCTGGCTTTTAAATTTGTTACAGACTGCTGTACAAACACTTGTGGTATCATGTAATGTTTCAGTACACATGCACATTGGATAATGTTGACTTAGTTTCCAGTTGTGTGCAGACTTGCATGGTTAAAGAAAAGAGTAGAGGGGGCTGGAGAGATGGCTCAGAGGTTAAGAGCAGTGGCTGTTCTTTCAGAGGTCCTGAGTTCAATTCCCAGCAACCACATGGTGGCTCACAACCAGCTGTAATGAAATGTGGTCTGAAGGTACACATGCAGGAAGAACACTGTATACATAATAAATAAATAAATCTTTTTTAAAAAAGAAAAGAGTAGAGGAAAAATCAGATTATAGGGAGTGCATTGTGTAGATGAAGTAAATTATAAATTTCAGGCAGATTTTTTTTAAAATCAAATTCTGTTATCAAATTCTAGCAATGGCACATACTTTGAGTATTCTGAAACATGAACAGCAGGAGGAATTCAACATTCATTCTTCTACCAGGCCTTTGGGGTTCGCTCGCCCCCAGTGAGACGTCTTCAAGTGTGGCAATCTTAGGTATGTTGAGATTGAATATAGGACACAGCTTTGAAATCATTGAGGGTTTTGGGTTCTTGTTCAATGGTAAAGGACCTGCCAAGCACATAGGTTTTGGGTTCAATTATCAACACAGCAAAAATAATTAAAAGAATTAACATAGTTTTAAAAAGTAAGACACCCATTGTTGTCTCACCTGTTAATTTCTTGTGAGACCATTTGTACTATCTTAAATTGTTGTTGGTTGTTTTTGCTCTTTTTGCTCTTTGGGGGGCCCACCACACAGCTCCCAAATACACACACACACACACACACACACACACACACACACACACACACACACACACACAGACATAGAGGCTTATTCTTAATTATGAATAATGTAATGCCCGGCCTTAGCTTGGCTATTTCTAGCCAGCTTTTCTTAAATTATCCGGTCTGTCTTTTGCCTTTGGGCCTTTATCTTTCTCTATTTCTGTGTACCTTTCATTATTTCTTTCTCTGTTGCTGGTTGTGTAGCTGGGTAGCTGGCCCCTGGAGTCCTCCTTCTCTGGCTATTTATTCCTTCCTTCCTCCATCTCTTTTCTTTCTTCTCCCAGATTTCTCCTATATATTCTTTCTGCCTGCCAGCCCCACCTATCCTTTCTCCTGCCTTGCATTGGCTATTCAGTTCTTGATTATACCATCGGGTGTTTTAGACAGGCACAGTAACACAGCTTCACAGAGTTAAACAAATACAGCATAAACAAAAGTAACATACCTTAAAATAATATTCTACAATGTTAGATCTGTGACCTGTTGATACTAAGGAACTAGAAAATCAACTGTGACCATGGTTAGTCTTTACTTTTTCAAAGTGTACTAGCAGACTTGCAGCATTTTGAGAAAATGTTAAATAAATTTTTACTGTTTTAAAAAAATACACAGGTTTTGAATGCTCTGTTTTTGTTATTCTCTCTATCGTTAACAGAAATTTGATTTTTTGCTTCCTGTGTAACCTGCTTTATTCGCTAGGAAATATGCGAAGGGAACATCAAAGCCTGCGGCTTTGTTTAGGTTTTCATACTTTTCCACTTTTATTTTAAAAGCAAAGTTAGAAAGCAGTATGAGTTTTATTTCATTCACAATTTTCATTGCTCTGCAAATTCTCACCAACTACAGATATTTCAAACCCTCAAATTTAAATATACCGCTAGTAAAAGAAACCAGTAGATGTTGCTTGAGTCATTTTTCTGATTTTCCTATAAATAAAATTTTAAAGGTAGTCCAGGTTGTCTGCCATGAACTTATTTTTTAACAGCATCATTTTTTCCCTTTTCTGAAAACTTTTCCACAATACATGATTCTAAATTAAGTCTTGGATTCTCCTCCTGGAAAGGTAAAATTTCCATATATGTTCACTCAAGTTGGAACTAATACAAGCCAAAACAAAAGGTATTACTCCATTTAAAGCAGAAGTATATCAGCCTAAGCCAGCCAGCCAGTTCCTATTTCCCCTAAAATGGCTAGGAAATGAAAGAAGTCTGCTGTTTAACATGTCTGACAATTTTTATTTTCTTGGGAAAAGCCATTTTTTCATATATGCACTTTACTCACTTAAAATAAACTCAACAATGTTCCTTTTTTTTCTTTTTTCAAAATACATTCAAGTTTGCTTTTAGCATGTATTCCTGTAATAACCAGTAGAAATAATCCAATGTTTGGGGCATGATCTTTGTCTTTGATGAAGCTGATATACTTAAATTCAAGTCCCTGGGGCATACCAGACAAGCACTCTAGAACTGAGCCACACCCTCAATCCAAAATGTTCTCTCTTACTGACTGGTTATGGAAAGTTTTGAACTGGTGGGAGGTTCTGAGGGAAATAAGGACCCAGGAGGGGATGGGACCTTGAGAGTCCAGCTGGTAGTACAGGAGCCCTGGCTCCTTGGTGGAAACACTGTATGTTTACAAAAGCCAGTTTACCCTGGGAGATGGGCCTATGTAGTGGCAGTAATGGCTCAGTTTCCCAACAAATTAGACAACTGGATATGGAGATTTTCGCAAGTGTCTTTTTGATAACCATTTTTAGATGATTTTGTCCTGTGTCGACAGCTTGTCATTGTGCTCCAGAGCCCCATGGGATAGACGCTCTATGGGTTCGTGGGTCAGAACCTCAGACGAGTTAGTGCCACATTGACCCTTGTGTAGAATGAGAAAGCTGTGTACTTACACAGAGAGAAATTAGCCTGGAACATGTAGATACCCTGCCTGTGGTAAAAACTCTTGCACAGTCACCTGATCCGATCTGATCTGAGGTTGGAAGTCATAATAATTGTCTAGGGCACTGCTAGTCTCCCTAAGTCAGTCCCCTAAAACTAGCCAGACTCTGTGGTGGGCATCTACCTCTGGCCTTGATGTTTGTACTGGAGAATTGGGTTTTATGGCATCAAACCTCTGTGTACCCTGTGGATAGGTAAGGGAGTGCTAGAGGGTAAAGAGAGTGGAGGACATTCTGTCCAATTAAGCAGAACGGAACCATATGGAACTCAGTTGTAGCATCATTTTCTTTAAAAGGACATTCTGGTCCCTGGAGAGAACTTCCTTACAAACTCATTGTTCACAAGCCAGATGCATATTTCCAGTTTCAAAGGCACATTGTGTACATGCAAAAGAAATACAAATAGTCATGCATACTGTCATTTGTTTTCAACATTGGTCCCAGACTAAGACAGACTTCATAGTACTGTGTGATATGGCAGACTCTGTCCTTATCTCCTCAGCTGGAAAATGAAAAGGAATTTTTTCACCTGTAGACACAAAATAAGTTCGCAAACTAGAAAGAATAGTGCTGAAGGCGGTGTGCAGTAGCCTGTTTGAACTAACTGGCTCCTGTCAAGCCAGATTTACAACTTGGAAATCCCCAGGGATCACAAGGAAATGGATACTTCACAGAGTCCCACTTTACCACAGATAGCCGTGGTGAAGGACAAATGGGTTTGTTGATCATCGGCCATTGTCAGGGAAACTAGGTAGATGGCACCCTCTCCAGCCTGGTACTCTCTGTTCCCTGGCACCTGCAGATTCTCTCAGAGGTCTTTTAATCCTGCTTGAAAGGATTAACTTTACTATTTTCCTTCTTGCAGGTTTGCCCTTAATAAGTTATTTCCCTTTTTGTAAGTCTAGAAATGTCTTTGTCTCTCTCTTGTTTTTAAAATACATTTTCCTTAGGTGAATTATAGAATTGGTCTTTTTTTTCATTAAAATTTTTTTCATTCTGTTTTTTTGCTTCATGGTTTCTCATGACGTTTGGTCATCGCCTTTATCTCTACTTCCTTGTACGTCATTATTTGCTTGTTTGTTTACAATTTAGTTGTCAATTTTTGGCAGTTTTGTGAGCCTGGTCTAGTCCTCTGCTCCCTCCCTCCTCCTACCTGGGACTCATTGGACATTCTGAATTTGCGGATGTAAGTTTTTCATCTTACTTGGGAAAATTTGAAACTGATTTTATTTAGCCCCACCCTGGTTTCTATTTACAGCTGCATTGCCCCACAGTTTACTGATGCTCTTTTCTCAGTCTGTTTCATATGGGATCTCATGTTGCTTCTTCAGGTTCAGGAACTCTCTCTTTCTCACAGGTTATATAATCTGTTAATCTCATTCATCTTTATCGTTCTCAAATCTACACATTTGGTCTAAAAGTTGTTGTTGTTTTTAAGTCCATTCCCTCCATGTCTCTACATGCTCAAATCTTTCCTCTGACTTTTTGGACATGTGGACACACCAGCTGTTTTGTTAGTTCATTCTTACCATCTGTGTCATTTGGGGGTCTTTCTCTCACGTGATTCTTACTCTCTTTATAGAATGTGCATTTTCCTGCTTCTTTGCATGCCTGACTTTTTTTTTTTTTTTTTTTTTTAAAGAGTCTCCCATGGTGGATTGTACCTTACAGAATTGTGGCCATATATGTTCCTATACAGGGTCCTGAGTGGTTTTAGATGGGATTGTGTGCATTCAAGGTGGTATGGCTGTAGACTTCCAAGTGGTTTTAGGATCAGTTCATTTGCTCAGTTTGGTGTAGCTAGAGTTTTCCAGTCCTGCCTGGCCCACGGTCAGGACAAATCTCTCTCACCCGCCAGTCCCACAGCCGCTCAGACCCAACCGAGTAAACACACAGAGACTTACATTGCTTACAAACTGTATGACCATATCAGGCTTCTTGTTATCTAATTCTTATATCTTAAATTAACCCATTTCTATTAAATCTATAAGTTGCCACATGGCTTGTGGCTTACCGGTATCTTTTACATGTTGCTTGTCATGGCAGCGGCTGGCAGTGTCTCCAACTCAGCCTTCTACTTCCCAGAATTCTCTTCTCTGCTTGTCCTGCCTATACTTCCTGCCTGGCTACTGACCAATCAGCATTTTATTTATAGAGAGCAATATCCACAGCAGTTTGGTTCTGTGGAGACCTTTTCACTTATCCTAGGTGGGATCCAAGTATCCCTTTCCCAAAGGCTTACTTTTCCCCACTGCTGAGATAATATCCACCTGAGCACCTGTTAACCTGGGAACTGAGAGGTTTTTCTCCTCTGGCTGCTTGAGAACGAGGCCTGTTTTTGCGGTGCTGAACTCGGGCAGTGGTCTCTAACTCCTGCTCTTCTCTCTGGCTGTGGCTGCTCCTCTCTTCCTTCCCCCGTGTTTCCTCATAAAGACGTGGCCAACGCTCCAGCAGGACCCTCAGAAGACTCCCAGACTGTACTTTCTGAGGCTCCACCCTGCAAATTCTGGCTCCCTTGCTCTCTCTGAACCAGCAGCTCTGTAGTTTCCACACTGGGGATCAGGGCACTGTCAGGCCCCTTGTCTAATGCTACATACAGCATGGAAACTGTAAGCAATGAATCCGGCCCAACATTGCTGTGCCCTTGCCCTTACCGTAGGATCATTGTCTATGTTTCTACAGTTCAGTGTCTGAAACTCATTAAAATGTGTCACTTGTTTGATGTAGGTAGGTAGATCCCGAGTTTTAATGTCATCTTAGTCAGAAGTAGAGCTATTGTCACTGTTGAAAAAGAATTCATGCTGAGTTGGGGATGTCACTCACTTTTTAGAGTTCTTGCAGCATGTTTGAACCCCTAGCTTTAATCCCTAGATTAAGTAAAACCTACATTGGTGCACATACCAGTAATCCTATCACTCTGAAGTAGAAGTAGGAGGATCAGAAGTTCAAGGTCATCCTCAGCTAGTAATGAGTTGGAGGAGATCCCGTCATGGAAAAAAAGTGGAGAGAATTATGCTTTGTTTTTTTCCAAAATAAAAAAAAAATCAAGTTCAGAGATTAATAATGTGTTTGGCTGCCAAGAGAAAATAATACTAAGTAGTGTGTTCCTCTATGTTGAAAGAAAAATAAAGACAACCACTGAAGTAAACTAAATAAATAAATGAATGAATCTTACTTTGATTTAGAGTGGAACAAATTGAGTATTTTTTTCCTCTGTTCTTGAATCAGGTTGATTGTAGATAATTAGGACTTTGATACCATCAGCAAAACATTCTTACAGGCTCAGGAACAAATGTAAAGTATTCCAGGGAAAGGCTTGTGGGTGTGCTCAGGGCACCCTGGCTATTTTCCCTCACTTTGAATAAAAAGAGAAATGTATTTATTTTTATAGTAATATTTCCTTCAAGTGATTGTACAGCAGTAGAACACAGCGCTGCCCATTACAAAGTAGAAGCAAACAGTTTTGTTCCAGGTACAAAGCGTGATATCAAACTACAGAAGTTCTCTGTGGCAGGCGAGAAGCTGAGTGCTGGTTCCTGTTTCCTGCTTTGTTGTTTTTGAGTGTGATTGATACCCCGGTCTTCGCCAGAGAATACTCAGAAACTAAGAAAGCAGCTTTAAAAAAGACACTAGCATGAAACATGATTTTGGTTTTAACTCCTAGCTTTCACTTGTGTAGAGAGCCAAGCCCAGGCCATAGTTTCCAGCCTTGCTCTTATGAAACATTCACTCTGCCTCCTAATTGCATTGCTATAATACTAATATATGCATGTTTAAAAATATTTTACTAATTATTTGATTATTTCATAGGATGTGTTTGATCAGATTCACCCCAACTCCTGCCTGTTTCTTTTTCCTGAGCCACCCTTTATGCACCCCTCATTTTTGCATGCTCTCTTTTAAAAAAGTAAATTAATATCCCACTGATTACAATTGGTGCTGTCCATATATATACTTATGGATGTGGGACCATCCACTGAGATTGCTAAATAAATAAATAAATAAATACATAAATCTGACTCTCATTCCCCTAGATGCCATCAAATGTCCGTAACTCCTCCATTAGGGGCTGAAGCTCCTGGAACCTTGTTTTGTTTCATGCTAGAATATTGACCGGCTTGATCTTATGAAGGTCTTGTGTAGGTTAACTGCAGCTGCTGTAAATTAATGAGGGTAATGGTTTTGTCATATGCAGAAGACACTTTTTCATTCTGGTCCTCCTCAGCCCCTTGCCCTTACAATTTTTTTTTTGCCTCCTCCTTCGTGATGGTCTTTGAGTCATTGAGCTGAGGGTGTGATAGAGATGCACCGTTTGTGGCTGACACTTACTCTTTTCTCTTTGACTAGGGTATTTCTGGGCTAACCACTGTTGACTGCATCGATAAACTTCTCTGATGCAGTTTGAGAGCTGCACTAGTCTGTGGACAGAGAGATAGGACTTTAGCGAACAGTTTAATATTAGGACCATTTAGCTAAATTCTAGTAGAGGAGGGTTCATCCCTGGACCCGTGAGCTCCAAAATTATGTGTTATTGGCCAGACTTGCAGTACCAGGTATGTGTTCCCCCCCTGTAGAGTAGGCTCTAAATTCAATCAGGAAGTGATTTGTTACTCCAATAACATTTGTTCCACTATTATACCCACAGACACTGCTTGCCATGCTGGGGTGAGACTGTGGGTGATCCCCGCCCACAGCATAGCACCTTCCTAATTATGTTCTGATTCATTTCAGAGGGGAACAAGTGCTAAAGGAGGCTATGAGAATAAGTGCTGAGTGAGACTCTAGCATCCGTGTGAGGCTGTGTGTCCACTGGGGCTACAGCACTCAGCCTGCCTACAACTTCCAGTAGCAGGCCTGTGTTTCCTCTGGCACTGGGGCATTCCGCGCTGTCTCATTGCTTATGTAGTCATTGAAAGCAGGCCAGGTCCAGCCAGGCATGGCAGGTGGGGTGTGGAAACCCTGGGAGGTCAGGTGGGTTAGAGTGTTCTGTGTGTGTTGGGTTGTCAGGTCCAACCACCACAGGTCACGGATGGTATCTTCCCCATGGTCTCACGAGTGCCTTTTTATTTCCTTTCTTGTAAGTTTTCACATTGCTTTCCACTTATAGCTCTGCCACAAATGCTTTAAATATAGCAGAAGTCCCAGGCCAGCAAGGGCTTCATAGTGAGACTGTCTGTAAATAAAGAAATAAGTAAAAATAATAGAGTGTACACCATCTCCAAGGGATGCTTATTTTCTGCTGGGCCAGAGAGAGCCAATGTGTAAAGCCAGAGGAGTTCCTGAAGTGTGGCGTCTCCACAGTGATAGAGGTACTGGAGGTCTCCCAGCATGCCTCACAATGCTCCTTTATGTTTTTTTCTCATCATTACCTCAGGTTTCTTTCTTAGTTCCGTCTTCTCCTTTCTTCTTCCAACTGTGTCTTTTGCTTTGAGGAATTCTCTATTTTTGGTGGCAAGTTCTGGTCTGTAAGCAAAGAGTGTTCCCATCTCAGAGGTTCCCTTACATTTTACAGGCAGTGATAATTTTTAGAATGTCTCTTTCTACCTAGGAGAATGTTCTGGGTTTGGACAGAGTAGCCTCCTTAAGCTGGTCTACTCACACCTGTTTCCCTTTGGCTTCTGTTTGCCATATTCCTATTGTAAAGGTAACTTCTAAGTATTTTATGGGCTTTAATAAATACTGTGACATAAAGTCTTCCTAAGGCATCCTCCAGGCAGGATGGCAGATTATGTGCTTTGCTGGTGGTACCATTCCAGACGCCATTAAAAGGTACAGCTTGGGGCTCAGTGAGTAAAGGTGCTTGCCATCATAACTGATGAACAGAATTTGATCCCTGGGGCACAGTGGGAAGGAGAGAATTTACTCCTGCAATGTGTACTCTGACCTCCACATGCACATTGTAGCACATCCATGCCCTTCTCCCCATATAAATAAATAAAATGTAATAAAACCATTTTTTAAAGGCACAGCTTACTGGGCTTGTGAATGTGGCCCAAGTGACATGCCAGGCCTGTACGAGGCCTGGGGTTCCTTTCCCAGCCCTGCCATGAATAAATAAGTAAATATGGGCAACTTAGTTACAATACGGTATGGCTAGCTGACATTGTGACTGGGTCAGATGAGCATTGCACCATCTGCATAGTGAGGCGGTGGGTAGCAGGGAAGATGTAGGATGCCGTCTGCTTAGCATTCATGGAATTCACTGTTTCTTCACACTCTCACCTCCCTGACTTCCACGGTCACCACTGGACTTCCAGAGATTCGGAATCAGGTCATGCCTAGCCTTGTTCATGTGCTCTGAACTGCTTTCTCTGTGTTCTGTGCGGTATAAACACATCCAATTGATTCTGTGGCTATTGTAGGCAGCTATGAGGAAAACACGGTTGGACACAGGATCTGAGTTTGGTTTGGCCACTGTTTGCTTTAGCCAGCTTCCACCAATGTATATTTTTAGCATTTGCAGAGCAGCCAGTGTACCCAGGACCCTATGGGCCATCACTATGTTTTGAAAAACAAGTACACAAGAATTATTTCTTAGAACATCTCAGATTTAAAGAAATGATGTAAGAGGCAGGTATAACCATCAGACCACGCCCTGGACCTCAGACTGTGTTCAGTGTACGTGCTGAGCATTGCGGGCACCTCAGGTTCCCTTGGAAGTTCGAAGCTCCCATGAGCCGGGGGGACTCCTCCTGCGGAACCCACCCTCAGCAACTCCATTGTTTCTTATAACAGCTGTATATGGAGTGACCAGGATCTAGGTCCTTGGGTCTTCTGGCAGCAG
Organism: Peromyscus californicus insignis; assembly: GCF_007827085.1. Taxonomy (NCBI): domain Eukaryota; kingdom Metazoa; phylum Chordata; class Mammalia; order Rodentia; family Cricetidae; genus Peromyscus; species Peromyscus californicus. The sequence goes on along the minus strand of NW_026294562.1, from coordinate 143,468,172 downwards.
ATCATAGAAGAAGGTGTGGAAGATCTTTGAGGATTCCGTCCTTTTCTGTCACCGTCTCCTCCCTCACAGTGCTGTGGATGGACCACAGAGAGTGACAGAGGAACTCTCAGCCATCTTCTCTCATCTGATGACGCGACTTCTATATTTGTATATCCTAAGAATTGAACTCAGGGCCTAGCAGATGCTAAGCACTAATTCTACTATTTTGTTACAGTCCCTGCAGATAATACTGACTTTTTGAAGACACGTTTTCAAAATAAATGGCACCCTTGCTGTTGTTATTAAAAAAGGGGAATAAAAAGCCTCAGGATTAATTTTTCTGCTCCATACTTTGCCTGCCGTGTCCCGATGCAGCTAAAGTGCTTGTCTTCTCTCGCGTGGGTGATTTGTCACAGCTTCCCATGGTGGCGGAGCCCACTTCCTCTTTGGGTGACGAGCCTGATCTTATCACCGGGCTGGCTGCAGTGTAGAGGTGAAACTAAGAAAGGCCACAGGAAAGAGGGCCACCTGCTTCTTTCCCGTATCTCATTGGGCCTCTGAGTGGGAACTTTGGGGCAGGAAGCCTGCCTTCTTCAGTTGCATGGTGTGGTTCCAGATGAGAAGCTTACAGATGGAATGTGGGGCGGAGGCCCCTCCCGACCAGCCTTCCTTGCTGGAAAGCCTGTTCACAGGCACAAGCTGTACATATAGAATGTGAAGGACTTCGGAGTTTTCCCCAGAAGAAAACGAAAATGAGTAAAAACGAAGCATTTAAAGCACAAATATCATTCTTGTATTCCTTTAAATGAACTTTATTGCACACACAGAAAAGAAAAACTTGATTCTTGTCTAAATTTTCCACATGTTCCTTCTTGAAAGCGCACAGCAACTTTCTGGTGAAGTGCATGGATTTCTTCGGTTAATCTTTGACACTTCTTGTGAGTTTCTTCTTCGGTTTTAAAAGGAAATGCATTCCTGAGGAAAATAAGAATGAAAAGTATGCTTTGCATCTCCTCCCACACCAAGTCTCCCTGAAGCTTTTACCCCTAGACACATGCTCTCTTTTGTGCCCATCTCTCCAGCTCTTCTCCACCTGGTACGTTTTAGGCCCTTCATCGCCCTACACATGGCTAACTTTTCTAACTTCTCTCCATCCCCACCATCCAACATGCAGCATGGAAGCCTCTGCAGAACACAGGGGACACTTGCAGCCACCAAGTGCCCTCTTCCCATGGTCGCCTAGCTTTAGTTTGGGCCTTACGGTTTCTTGTTTTCTATTAGGGTTTTACTGCCCACTCAAGATCTTCACTTCTTCATAGTTAATTTGGGGCCCTTTTCAAAACCTGAGAGATTATGTCGTGACTGGAGTACTGAGGTCAAGCTTAACCCTCCACATTCAGGAAGTTTCTTTGAATTTCCCCCAAAGTTGCACAATATTTGTCATATAATTGGAGTAAAGATTCAGGCTGGTCACCGAGTGGGTGAAAACAGTGATGTAATAACACATGAGTCGAGAGCCAGTGGTCACTTATGTGGACTCAACCGGAGGAGAGCTGTGGATGTGTTGAAGCAATCCTTTCTTGCTCTTTAAACTATCGGCCACTCCACTACGCCTTGCAGGGTAGCAAAGCCACTGAACCTGACAGAAGCAAATGCCACATGGAGAATGAGCCTCAGGACTGGATGGCACTTTTGATGTGCAGGGAGGTGGCATGTTGCGGTCATTTGCATAATTAAGAGCTGTACTTATTGTGCGTGGGGACAGAGTTAAATCGGAGGGAGCATGTCCTCAGTCTCCTGATGTGTTTGGCATATGTGACAGTAAGATGATATGCTTTACATACTTTTCCTTTAAAAAATTAATAATGTTCCACCATGGAACAGTGCCTTCTGTACACTGTAAGGGGCTGTTTGTAACAATTGGGGAAACTGCTTCAGCAAATAGGAACTGGGCCTGCCATCATGGCCTCTAGTTCCCAGCCTCCAGTCTAGAGAGATTGTGGAGGTTATAGGTTTGCTCTCCTTCTGTCTTTTACTTTTCTATTTTTTTTTTTTTCTGAACTGGTAGTCCAGGTGGGCTTGGAACTTGCCATGTAGCTCATGCTTGTCTTAAAACTCAAAACCTACCTTCCTCAGCTCATGAGTACTGGGATTATAGATATGATCTGTCACATTCTGAATGTGTCCTCTCTTCTCTCTGTTTTTCTAAGTAAAGGTAGGTCCTTGTTTGAATGAAACAAACTGTGAAGTGTTCAATAATCTCCAGGTTTAAATGCATTTGAGACAGAAATTTGTCTGGCCTTCATTTGTAAAACTTAAGTATTTTTCTTTTAAGACAGCGGTTTCCTAGTATCTGCAGGGTTTCATTCAAGGACCTTGGTCCAAACCCCAGGTACCCAAATCCACAGATGCTGAAATTGTTTCTGTGTATATTAAAATATTTATAGGAGACTTATAACAAGAGCTAATGCAATATGTCATAACACCAGGTAAAAACTTGGTCTGCGAAAACGCACTAACTCAATGCCTTCCAGTAGGCATCAGCCATGTCTTCTCAAGTGTACAGTATAGATTTACCTAAATTGTGCTTATGGTTCATTTTAGGCACAATAATGGCTCCCACGATGTGCAATCCAGGTCTTTAGGAGCTGTGAGTGTCCTGGTTTGCATGGCAGAGAGAAGGAAGATATTAATGTGATAGCTATGTGTAAGAAGATGGTTTTCGATGTCCTGGTTAGGCCAGTGTAGTAGCAGTGGTCCTTAAAGCACAGAAGAGGGAAGCAGCTCAAGGAGAGACCTGACACTGGTGAATGTTAGGGAGCAGAGGTGTCCTACAGAAAAGGGGAGAGACACAGAAACTCTGCCTGAGCACCCAGAACCCTGTTGGGATCTTGAATTCACTCATCTGTTGCGATTCTGGCTTATAGAGCTATAGGTCATTTGTATGGTTTTGACTACTAAGTTTGTGGAAATCTGGTACGGCAGCAAAGAAGGCCAATGGTAAATCTTGAAGAGCTCCTTCCCGGGATTCAAGCAGCAGATCAAGGGTGCACAGCCCAGCAGCACGCTCCCTGTAGCATGGAGCAGCCCCAAGAGCCCTAGAAGATGGGGCCATGCCATTTTCAGAGTGTGCTTCGTAGTTTCTGTACTGTTTTCCAAGAAGGAACGTATCCAGATGGAGAGGTCCCAAACAATTCTGGCCCAAGCAACGTTTTGCTAACTTAACACAGGAAAATAGTTTTACCAAGCCTTCCAAGTGAACAAGAGCAGTTTTGTGTTTTCTGTTGAACCTTGTGGACCATATGACCTAGTCATGTGGAGCACATGTCCTCTTTGTTCGTAAGAGTTCTGATGAGACCCTTGCCTTTGGAGTACCAGCAAGTGTCCAGCCTTCTGCCCAGTGCTGGCAACCAGCTATTTAGTGACCTGGATTGATTTTGTGCCATCCATTAGGTAAGCAAAATTGGGTTCAGAAGTAAGTATGGGGCTTTTATCTGGTGAGCTATGACTCCCCTCTTGGCCTATTGTGTGAAGTGCAGACAGAACAGACCAGCCTAGTTGAAGATGCAGTAACCTCAGGGAGCTGCAGAGAACAGAAAGGTGTGTTTTCCCCAGAAGCAGTTGTTCCCAACCAGATTGGACAAGTATCACTATGGGTAAATTTATGTCTGATAAATAGAAGCTCAGATGTTGGCATTGCTGCCTGGGAGTTGAACAGGAGTGGGCCTGTTCAGAGTGGGATTGTGCACCTCAGATGCTCACAAACTTCTGCATGCTCCACAACATACACCAAGCCATATTATCTGTGATGCAGACATGGAACTATCTTCATTACCTGTTTTGCATTTGAGGATGCTTAGTCCAAGACCTAGTGGGCTGTGCAGCTCATGCCTTCCCACGCCAGGCTTTAACCATAACTTCTATGTACTGTGACTCTGGTTTCTGCTTTACAGTCTTTACTTGGGGCATGGGTTGCTGTCAAATGAATGCCCCGCTCGTTAGAGGCATGCATTTAAATTCCATAATGTACTGGGCACAGTGTGGATTAATGCATACTTTTATGAAGACCCTGCATGTAGTCCTATCTCCCTGGGGGCACCTAACTGTTCTCTCTTTTAAGGTTAGTTATTTAAATTGGGACAAGTTTCCTTCCACCCAGTGCAGACTCAAGTCCATGGTCACTATGAATAGATCTCCCTAGGCGGGCAGGACCAGTAACTCACTTTCCCATTACTTATTCAAGTCGGTTCAGGAATACTCTCATTTGTTAGCACACTTTCCCATGACCTTAGGTCCCACTGCCATCCAGTGTGTGTGTGTGTGTGTGTGTGTGTGTGTGTGTGTGTGTGTAGAATCGCACACACTGTCGGTGGCAATGTAGATTAGACTCTAGAGAACAGCATGGCTATTCCTCAAAGGCTTACAACCGTGCTCTCTCTGGTATAACATATTCCAAAATTAGAACAATGCAGGGAAGAATAGGATGACCTAAGTGCAAGGATGATACACCTTTTTAAGAATGTATACATATTATGTCTCATCTTAACTTAAAAAGTAAATACGAATAAAATAAGACAAAATAGAATTATAATATGACCCAGTCATCTCACTTTGGGGTGTATGTTCAAAACATGGAAATCAGTGTAGGCAAGAGACATCTGCAATACCCTGTTAGGGCACCATTGACAAGAACCAAGGTATGGAATCTGTCAGCAGCACATGAGTGGGTGAAGAAATATGCTAGATATACGTAATGTAATATTATTTTACTTTAAAAGGTCCTGTTCTTTGCAGCAACAAGCAAGGATGGGCCCAGAGGAGAATGTGCTAAGTGAAATAAGTAAGACACAGAAGGAAAATTCCCTACTCGTACAATCTCATGTACATGGAATCCAAAACAATGGGGCTCATAGCAGCAGAGAGTTGTGTGAAAATTAATAGAAGCTGAGGGCTGAGGGAGAGATAGTGGACAAAACTGGTAGAAAGAATCCGTTATTACTATTATGGTGACGGATATGTCAATTAGCTTGATCCTTTTGTTCCACATGGCACACATATATCACATCATTGCATACTCTATAATTAAATTAATAAGTTGGAGAAGTGGTGATAGAGGGGAGGACAGAGAGAGAGGGGAGAGAGATAAAGGAAGAGTTGTCTGGGTGTTAAGTTGCTGGAGGTCTGGGTAAGCACAGAAAGAGTTCATGTGTCCAGGACTTCAAAAGTCTGTGAAGTTTATAGGAGCCCAAGACTCCATAGAAACTGCAGTGATGATCTGGTCTGTAAAATTTCAGTGTTTTCTCGTCAGGGTTCTTTTTACATATACTTACAATTTTTTTTTTTATTAAAAACTTTCACTCAGTAATGTAATTGTTGCGCCTTTGAGTGCCTTTGCATTTTTTTCCCCCTGTAATGGTCTGGTCTTCCCTACTCAGGCCCCAGGGAGCTCAATGTCTTACTGACAAGAATTTTTTTTTTTAAATCTCTACAAAATATTAGAGGTGATTTATTTAGTAAGTGTCCCAATTTAAAGATTTCTCAATGCAAATCTTTATGGAAACATTACATTAAACTGTAAATGGGTAGGATGCCTTGTCAGGTAAACCTGTCAAACTGGCTGGATTCTCAGCAGCATGGCTGAGCATCATCAGTCCTTGAGCATGAAGAAGTGTTGCTGATCTTTCTGTGGTTGACTTGTGTGTTGGGAGAGGGTCAGAAAGTGAGGAACTAGGGCTCAGAACTCAGAGTTTGTTTGTGAACCTGCCTTTCCAGTTGTTCTGGATCAAACCCACTCACATTGCTGCTCCTGAGCCATGTCTCTTCGGGACTTTTATTTCCTTACAGAGCCTGTTGAAGTCACTTAGTTGAATGTTTTGTTTTGTTCTTGTTTTAAACAAAAGTTTTCTAAACTTCTGTGGTTCATCTCAAGTTGCTGGCTACCTAAGACTTGCTCAGCTCTCCCTCTGTAAAGGATGGGAACATTTTTCTTTGGGTGAAGCCGGCTGAAGGTGAGGCAACTTGCTGGTCCAAATGTAGCTTCCAGGTGGGATTGTTCTTTCTGGCTTGTAGATCTAAGGGGACATGCCAGATCTAAGGGAGGGGATTTGGCAGGCTGTCAGGATGTCCTGGGGGCTGGACTGGGCCCCCACACTGCTGAGCGTGTTCTCTGGCCATAGGAACCTGGAAGCTCTTGAGCCAGATTGTAATCTAGCACTTCACAGGCAGAAAAGGCTCCTTTTTCTGCTGGTGATTTGAAGCTCCCCTTTGTTTTGATGTGCCCTGGTCATTCTGTCTGTAGACTGTCCAGACAGGCTGTGGAAGGCCATCTGATACCCCCACCCTCCATACCTTTTGATACTCAAGTGTCTTCCTGTGACATGTCACTCATATGGGCCTTTTTTTCTACAGCAGATGACCTATACAGCTATCTTGAAGGGTCTTGGGAGACCCTCCAGACTTCTGGCCAGAGGTAGAGCGCTGGCAGTGCCTGCTGCACTTCTCTCCACAGGAGGACACGGGCTTGATCTGGGTGTGGCCCTTACTGGGACTTGAGCCTTGAAGCAGGAAGGACACATTGTTCCAGGTACTTCCAGCGTACAGTTTGCCCCAGAGAGACTGGAATTTTTTTTATTGGCTTTGGGGTTCAGTTCTTCCACTAGGCAGGACTGTTGTGGCCAAACGCACCCGCTGTGGGTGCCATAGACAAGTTCTGTCATTAGGTTATGTGTTGTCTGTCAGTGACAAGAGGGAGGCAGCCCACTAGGGGCCTTCCCTTGCCCTGTTAAGAACCCCAAATTTGTGGTCCAACAGACTTTCTAGGGGACAGAGGTCAAGCACATCATAGTAAAGTCTCATATTTATTCTCCATAGAAACCTGTTGTGGCAGAGGGTGATCTTTCTGGACAGCAGACTTTCAGTTTGATAAAAGTCACTGGAGAGTGTGACCTAGACATGGAACTAATGCCCAGCATGAAATGTGAGGCCTGGCTATGCTGTATAGTACAGAAGGGGTTTCTTTAGGCCCCTGTTTTCCACCACAAGACAGGAGCTACTTGTTACAGGTGCCAAGTACTTGTGGGCAGGAAGCCTCTTGGGGTCATCTGCCCTAGGCACCGTACCTTGGTAGAGCCTAAAGTCCCACTTCCAGTTGTCAAATGCTGATGAGTCAGGTGCTAGACCAGACTGAAGACATCTCAATTCTGTAAAAGAGTCTTTAAAATAGTAATTTAAAATAAAAATAATAGCACAAACTTGAAAAGTGGGAGAGAAGTGAAAGAGGGACTTGAGTTGAGGATAACAGAATCTTTGAAAGTTGTGTGTGGAAGGGTCCAGAGCCTGGATCCCAACAGGGATGCTTAGGGCTCCTCTCCAGGGCTGGTTAGGACTCCTCCTCCAGGGCTGGTTAGGACTCCTCTCCAGGGCTGGTTAGGGCTCCTCTCCAGGGCTGGTTAGGACTCCTCTTCAGGGCTGGTTAGGACTCCTCTCCAGGGCTGGTTAGGACTCCTCTCCAGGGCTGGTTAGGGCTCCTCTCCAGGGCTGGTTAGGACTCCTCTTCAGGGCTGGTTAGGACTCCTCCAGGGCTGGTTAGGACTCCTCCTCCAGGGCTGGTTAGGACTCCTCCTCCAGGGCTGGTTAGGACTCCTCTCCAGGGCTGGTTAGGACTCCTCTCCAGGGCTGGTTAGGGCTCCTCTTCAGGGCTGGTTAGGACTCCTCCAGGGCTGGTTAGGACTCCTCCTCCAGGGCTGGTTAGGACTCCTCCTCCAGGGCTGGTTAGGACTCCTCCTCCAGGGCTGGTTAGGACTCCTCCTCCAGGGCTGGTTAGGACTCCTCTCCAGGGCTGGTTAGGGCTCCTCCTCCAGGGCTGGTTAGGACTCCTCTCCAGGGCTGGTTAGGACTCCTCCTCCAGGGCTGGTTAGGACTCCTCTCCAGGGCTGGTTAGGACTCCTCTCCAGGGCTGGTTAGGACTCCTCCTCCAGGGCTGGTTAGGGCTCCTCTTCAGGGCTGGTTAGGGCTCCTCTCCAGAGCTGGTTAGGGCTCCTCTCCAGGGCTGGTTAGGACTCCTCCTCCAGGGCTGGTCTAGTGGTACAAGGAGTCCAGAGACTTGTATTTTCTGAATCTTTTTCTGAAAACAAAACAACAACAAAAAACCCTCCAATGTTCTATAATGCACACGAATCTAGAGGACATGTGTGAGGTAATCTAACTATAGACAAACACTGCTTATATAGACTGGCTGAAGATCTATTCTCTGAAATTCTTAGGACCAAAATTTTTCATATTTTTTCCCAGACTTGGATGTTTACATATATGTAATGAATTGCCTTGGGCTAGAACACAAGTTTAAGCAGGGATGTCATTATCATTTGTCTCTCTTGTATGCACCGTGTACACAGCACAAAGGTAATTTCATGCAATGTTCTCAGCATACTTTCATTTTGACTGCACCATGTCACAGGAGACCTGGTAAGAACAGTTCTCTTGTAGCATCTGCTGGACACCCAACCCCTTTTTTATGTTCTGATTAAGGTAACTAGTATCAATGTAGAACATAAAAAACCTGCACAGGGATAGGCACAATGGGGTGGCCAGGGACTGGAGGTAGCAGGGAGAATAACTATCCTTAGGGCTGTCTAGGGTAAAGGTGCTTGCCTCCAAGACTGAGGACTATAGTTCAATTCTAGGGAGAACCCACATGGTAGAGAGATCTGACTTCACACACACACATACACACACACACACACACACACACACACACACACACACACACAAAATAAATAAATGTATAATAAACAAATAATAAAAGTGATTGCAGATTTGAGACTATCTAGCTGCTGGTCAAGGTATGCAAGGTTTCAAACAGACTGCATGAATAAAGTTTGGTTATCTGTTGCACAGCATGGTGGGTAACTACAGTTAATATCTATTTCAAGATTGCTGAGTAGATTTTAAATGTCCCCCCCAATAGAGACACGAAGATGTGTGGTAGTGGATATGTTAAATAGCTTGATCTGATCATTGCACTGTGTATATAAAAATGTCACATGATTAATGTTATTCATCATTTAAAAATCTGAAACATAAACAGCTAAAGAATGTTTCTCAAGCTGTAGGTAGAGGGAAAACTGTCCAGTAGGAACTCAGATTCCTGCTGACACTGCCTTCTTCAGCTCCAAATTGTCCCTCTGCCTGGCTAGTCAGTGCCAGGGGAAGCAGGTAGGTTTGGGTTAGAGCATACCTGTCCAGTATGCTTGTGGCTATAGCCATCTGTTAATGCCCTTCTGACTGTGAGGGTCACTTGTAGATGGATCCCTTAGTACAGGCCATGTCCCCCAGTGCCCATGGGGTGACTCCTTCCTAGTGACTCATCTGCAAGGCATTTGTGCATATATAAAAGCATCACAGGCCCCCTGTGGAGCCTTCCAGGTTCCACACATAGCGTACACACAGAGTCACGGCGAGATCTATGACTTAACACTGAGGGACAGATGCTGAGCCCATGTGGATGAGCTCTGAAGCACTATTGTCACGTGCCCAGGTCTCCCCAGGGCACATTATCAACCAGAGCTCTGGAATGAAGGACTAGAATAATAGCTGAAAAATATTTCCAGCTAAAAATTCTAGCGGTAGTACCTATCCCAGCACATTGTGGGAACGAAGCTCCTGGCAGTAAGAGAGGAGAGTAACACGGTGCTAAAACTGGATTTAGAAATCTAGCTCAGTGGCCATTCATGGTGATAAAAAACAGCCAGAAATCCCAGAACACCAAGGCAATTCCTACTCCTGTTTACAAGTCTTCAATTCTAAGTCACTGGGGAGAATTGAGAGGGGAATCTGTCTGCACAGCAGTCTGCAGTGAAGGCCCCAAAAGTCGGCATGATTATATTTTCAAATAGACTGAGAGAGAGTAAGGAGAGGTTGAGTATGGGCCCCAAACTGAGGTCAGATAGAAGGAATAGGTCTGTGTTGTACTCTACCTAAGGGAATATAGCTAGTAAGAGTGCATTACAGATTTCCAAGGAGCTGAGAGAGGGGCTTTTGAACATATTCACCATAAAGAAATGATTGTTTTTGAGGTTACAGATAAGCTATTTTTCCCAATTGGATCGTTACAAATGCATACATAAATTAGAATATTACATTGTGGCTCGTAAATTGGAGCCATACTATAAGCCATTCAAAATATTAAAATTAATAAAAAAAAAACTGAGCTGAAGGTGACTGGCAAGGCCATGTGGCCCCCTCTGTGGAAATGTGATAGTCATTTAACAAGCATTGTCCTGTGGAGTCCCAGGTACCAGGCAAGGCTCTGTTGTGTAGGTCCCATGTGTTTTGACATAGTAGGAGGCTCCTGGCTGAGTCATTCGCTCAGAAGAGCCCAGGAGGAGGCATAGCTTGTCTTTTTGTTTTGGGGGACAGGGTTGTGCTATGTAGCCCAGACTGACTTTGAACTCATGATCTGTCAGCCTTGTCTCCTGAGTGCTACAATTACAGGTGGGTACCCTCACACCTGACTTGTCTTTGCATTTCTGAGTGGTGACCTAAAACACTGATACCTAACCACTGCTAACCCACCTGCTGTCTCCAAGGAAGGGGAAATGTAGTTTTCCAAAGTTAAAGGCAAGAAGAGCAGCTTAGCCCCATGCATTTCTCAGCATCCTTTTGAGCCAGGTAACCTAAAATTAGAAGATGGGAGTTAATTTATTTGGGGGCTTTCAATTGACTCCTAGCTGGGTGCTGAATTAGTCTCCTTTGACTTTCAGTGTCTTTGTCTTTGGAAGGACAACACCACTTTCGAGGGGATACAGTGAGGATGAAGTAGGAACCATAAATCTGCAGTAGCCGTTTTGGGGTTCCCAGCTCATGGCCCCCAGTTTTAGAAGGTGGACACCAGCAGAGAGAGAACACAAAGTTTGTTGTGAATTCCAGTACCATTGCTTATTCTCTGCATATAATTGATGGGCTCAATTTCTCTAGGTTGCTGTCACTTCCCTTACTTACTGAGGAAAGCTGGGAGGTGACCTCAAGCTTAAATCACAGGGGTGTCTTGTCACCCCACAAGTGGTATCAGAAGGAATTGCATCCTAGTAGCCCGTTCCAAGTCATATGTAACAACGCTTCTGCTCCAGTGCCTGCACCCACCAACATGCTCTGTGTTTATTTATGGTCCCAGAGTGATCGTAATTGTGTAGCTTGCCTTGATTTAGCACATTTTCAGTAAATATATTACCAGGAGATAGTGCTGTGGTGGCATTTTTAGAAAGCCTTTTTTGTTAAAAGAGGTTGTGTTTATGATGTCTAATTCTGCATTGTGGTGAGAAGGTAGAACCTAGGCTGGTGTTCTTTGGGGTGGGTTGAAAGGGGTGTTTTCTGTTGAGAGACAGCAGGAAGCCTCAGAAAAGCACCTCCATCACTGATCCAGGCTGCTCCCCTTTGTGTGTGAGAAAGCCCATTTTCCCTCTGGCTGGCAGACTTCTCCTAAGGCAGAGGAGAGGAAGGGTCCCTGTTATGAAGTCCTGTAACATAAAGTTCTGGTTTGGAGGAAGCAGGGTCTCTGGGGAAAATGGTGGTGTAAACTAACCATTCTCCCCCTTCCACTGCACACCTGGGTCCCATGTGTCCAAGCATCTGGGGCAGACCTTGCCTTCGTGCAGGTGTGTGGGCAGCACCAGTCAGATTTATTGGTTGTAGACACTCGGGACAAACACACGTGGGGGAGCCCTGGTTTCACCCCTGAGAAGTAGAGCCTGCAGAGGTTAGGGGATCCTCACTGGGACAGATACCAGGAAGGGTGGATAACCCACTCTGTACCTGGATTGATTCCACTACTTGTCGTGGCAGAGTCTGCCCGAAAAACCTAGAGGAAGCTCTAGCTGTGTGTTCTTGGGAAGCCACTTCATCTTGCTTTGGGAAAGAACCTGGCATCGTGTTAGAACGCAGCCAGAGCCTGGACATGATAAGCAAGAACAATAACTGTTGACACATGGCTCCTGGCAGCTTCAGGAGAGTGTGGAGTCAGACAATGGAACTCACATCTAGAGAAGCCAAAGCTCCTGAGAATGTTTACAAAAATGCAGGGAGCACTTAGAAGGGGAAGCGGTGAAAGTGCTTTGGACAGAAAGGAACAAAAACAGTACTAAAGGAATAAATGCAACAGTTACAGTGCTGGACCCATGTAAGGAGAGGAAGAGGCCTTGAGTGAGCTCAGTCCTGAGTGAGTGTGCATTGTTGACACGGGCACAGCCATGTCCAGGACTTGAGAGCCTCAGACCCATGGAGAAAAAATGGCAACACCTTCTCCCTGTGGGTGAGGCTCAGAGGGCAATGGCAAAGCCTTCCTATCTGGCCCAAGTGTGGATGTTGTAGTGCATGCAGAAAATGCCCACCATAGCTTTCTCCTCCTGGGATGTTTATGGCCTGCACAACGCTTCTCCCCAGAGACTGCTTTTACTGAGACTAGCTAAACCTGCCTCCTTGAGCCCCCTGTATGTAGTAACCCTGCTTCCTTGTTTTTCTGTATGTAATAACCCTGCCTCCTTGATCTACCTGTATGTAATAATCCTGCTTCCATGTTTTTCTATATGTAATAACTCTGCCTTCTTGTTCTGCTGTGTGCAATAACCCAGCCTCCCTTGTTCAACTCTATAAGAAACACACCAAGTTTCCAGCGAGCTATGGTTTCTCCAGCAGAGAACACAGACCATCCAATCCCAGCTTTTCTTTTTCAATCTCTTCACTCTCTCACTGCCCCAGTCTGGTCCAAGCCTCTGGAAGCAGCACAAGGACTCAGCAGACATCTATAAAGAAAAACTACATTTGTTTTCTTACAGTATTAAGAATCCAGCCCAGGAAGTTGTGCATCCTGAGGAGATTACAACCCCATTCCAAACTATATTCAGCCACATCCCATTCAACGACAAAGTGTATTTTAAGGAGTGAAGAAGTTTAAGACCATGTAGCATTTTCCTTGGCCCTGAATTGGAATCCACAGAGATGGCTTGTCGCCCCAGAAATGGCATCAGAAGGAACTGTATCCTAGTAGCACATTTCAGTTGACCTGTGACAACCCTTTTATTGGATCCAGTGTCTGTACCCAGCAAGATATGATAGTGTTTCTTTATGGACCCTGAGTGATCATGATTTAGGACATTTGTAATAAATACATTACCAGGAAATATTGCTGTGGTGACATTTTTAGAAAGCGTTTATTGTTGTTGTTGAAGAGAGGTTGCATTTATGATGTCTAATTCTTGATTGTGGGGAGAAGGTAGCACGTAGATTGTGGTTGGTGGATTGGAAGTGGGTGCTTTCGGTGAGGAACAGCATCAAGCCTGCACATATGCTATGTGGTTCCAGCTGGAGGGTTGTATTACTAAACATTTATTATTAAATATTAATTATTTATTAAAATATAAAATAATAAAATAAAATTATTATTTATTATAAAATATTAATTATATATTAAAACACAAAGAACATTTTTTTCACCAGATATTGGAACCACTGTGACTCACAAATATTCCAAAGCAAGCAACATAGAAGCTTATCCATCACATGCTCCGACTCTCAAGGGCACAACCCTGGGGCTTCTCTTACCCAGAGAGGTAGCGGTGGGGGGGGGGAAGGGCACCTCAGTCAGTTTGCAGGAAAGTTCTTCCCAATTCCCAGGGTAGTGGTGGAGCTGATCAGATAGCCTGTTTGGACAAACAAGTGTGGTGTTGACATGAAAACACAGAGAAACTACTAGAACACTGTAGACAGACAAGCCCACATCATTCTATACAGAGCAGAGGGACATTTCCATTCACTAGGGGAAAGGATGGCTTCATAACTAGCATTAAACCGACTGATTGGCCAGGAGAAATGTGTTGGGCATTGTGGTTTCAGTGTGAAATGTCCTCCATAGGTTTGAGTGTTGGAACACCTGGTCCTCAGCTGATGGTGCCGCTTTGGAACCTTTACTAGGTGGACCCTCATTGGAGAAAGTGAGCTGCTGTGGGGCAGGCCCTGAAGGTTCTTAGTTCAGCCCCACATTCTGTCTGCCCTCCCTCTGCACCCAGACTGTGGATACAACGTGCCCCGTCACCTTACACATCTCAGGCCCCAGCTGCCTGTCTTTCCCCACCATCATGACCACACCCCTTTTCAAACCATGGGTCAGAGGAAAAACAAAAACCAAAACCTTTCTTCCTTTAGTTACTTCCTGTCAGGTATTTGGTCACGACAAGAGGAAAAGTAATGAGACTGTTGTTCACGTTGTAACATAAAAGTATCAGATGGTTTGAACATTTAAATGTGTTTAAGGAAAATACTCTGTACTCACCTCACAATAAAGGAAACTAGGAACCACCATGAACAAACAGTCCACTTGGCAGCAGATGCTTCCAGAGTTGGACCCAGAGACATCAGCTGTATTTAATGATTTACCAATGTAAGACTATGAGTCATGCCACAAGTGCAAATTACAAGAGAAGAGTGTGGGGTGTGCAGGGAGAGAGGCAGGGGAGAGATCATAGTTTGATAGAAAAATATCCACAAGGGAAAAAACAGAGAAAGATGTCTAGTTCATATGTAAATGCCCCCACAGGTCAGCTGGTCAAAAAGAGAAGAAAGCAAAAAAGAGGTAAAGAGAAAGTGTGTGGGTGAACTCACAGGACACGTAGATTTGGGCATCCAAGCGAGGTCCTGGCCCAGTCCCTGTGGGTACCAAGGAATGAGTGTGTGTTTTTAGAATTTCTGTCTTCCTCAAGAACAACCACATTAGACACAACTGTCCAAAAAGTGTTTTAAAACTCAGAGTTTGTAGGCAATCTTGATTTAGGTGTCATTTCTCTTTCCTGGGCTGGCATATTTCCTAGGAAGTAGTCATTCAACCTGGGTGTTCAATTGTAGCTAGAAGATTTCCTGTGTTCCAGCCTGCTGGTTGGTCAGGACAAATCTCTCTCACCCGCCACGCCAGTCCCGCAGCCGCTTGGACCCAAATAAACACACACACACACACACACACACACACACACACACACACACACACACGGAGGTTTATATTATTTACGAACTGTATGGCCATTAGCTCAAGCTTATTACTGACTAGCTCTTACACTTAAATTAACCCATAATTCTTATTTATGTTTAGTCACGTGGCTTGGTACCTTTTTCAGTTCTGCCTTCACATCTTGCTTCCTCTGTGTCTGGCTGGACACTCCTCTGTGGTTTGGAACAATCACAGTCTGATAAATGTCTGTCTCTCAGAACCATGAATGTTCTTCCCTAGAAGAGAAAATCTTCACAGCAATTTCTCCCCACCATTTGTCTTGCCAAACTTTTCCAAACTGACCTTTGCCGATGCTTTCTTGTAACACGATGGTCCTGGCAATTCTTCTCTGAACCAGCAGCAGTAAACCCGTTGTCTCCCTCAGCAGCATCACCGCAGTCACTAACATGATGAGAAGAAGCAGCTTGTAGCTCAGAGCAGAAGCCACCACCTCCACGGTCCTGCTGCCACTGTTTGTAGATCGGCCCCGGCCGCAGCTTCTCCTCAGCAAGCCTCCTAGGCTGGTCTCAAACTGAGATCCTCCTGCCTCCATATCCTTCAGTAAATCCAACCACACAACCGGCCAAATGTAGCTCGGGCCTGAGTTGGGCTATGCAAGGCCACAGGCAAGCGGCTTTTTCGTGAATTCGTACCACGATCGTTGGGTGCCAGATGTAGATGAATTTCTAAACATTCTTATTAATAAAACAAACCCAGTGCCAGGTATTGGGGTGAATGCTGGAAGATCAGAGAAGCAGAACAAGCCATAGCCACCTCACCTCTCCAATTCCTCAACTGATCCTGTTTCCTCAGACTGGAAGCCTCTGAATCCTCATCTGAATGAATCTCAGCTGAACTGCTGCTCAAAAGCCTAAAAGCTTAACAAGACTCTAGTTCCTGTTTTTCACTCCTTATATACCTTTCTGCTTCCTGCCATAATTTCCTGGGATTAAAGGCATGTGTCACCATGCCTGGCTATTTCCAGTGTGGCTTTGAACTCCCAGAGATCCAGATGGATCTCTGCCTCCAGAATGCTAGGATTAAAGGTGTGTGTGCCACCATTTTCTGGCCTCTATGTCTATCTAGTGGCTGTTCTGTTCTCTGACCATAGATAAATTTATTAAGGTGCACAATATATTGGGGGACACAATATCACCACATTTCTTTTTTTTTGTCTAAAATTAAAAAAAGCTTATAACTAATACAAGAAAAACTATATCCAATAAGTATATACAATATAAGAATTACATTAACAATGTCTAGTCCATTAGCATTTGACAGATTCAGACAAAAACTCCATTATATATATTAACATAGCGACAGTGAGGTGGTAAGCTAAGGCTAGTCGTGGCTATTAACTCTTTCTCTGATCTCTTCGGCTATTACCCCTGTATTTGGCTCTGTGTTTCCTATTTAATAGGATTGTTTAGAAATTCATCTATATTCAGTGTCACATTGGAGTGCCCAACTGTGTTCTTTACGCAATTCTGACTGCCCTCTTCTTGGACTGGGAGACTTGGCCTCCTAGCTTGCTCCCCAAGAAGCCAAGGACTCTCACGTCTGCTCAAGCTTTGCTGTGACATTGCATAGAGCTTTCTGCCTTCCCCTGGAGTAGCCAGTATTTCCCATTATTTTGTTTTATTTTGTTCTTTGAGTCATGGTCTTGCCCTGTAGATTAAGCTGGGCTCAGACTCAGTAGTCTCCTGCCTCAGTTTCTCCATTGACTGTAGATGTGTGCTTCCATGCTCAGCTTTTCCATTCATCTTGGTGTATTGCTTTTATAACACATGCAATAGAAAATAATTTAGGAAATGTGGTTTTCTTCTCTATTTTTATTTATTTATCTTTAATTGGCATGTAAAAGTTGTATCTATTTGTGGGGTACCATCTGATGTTTTGATAATGAATATATTGTGTTCATAGAGATTATATGGGTCTCCTTATTAACTTATCACTTCTTTGTGGTGAAAAGTTCAGTTCATTCTCCTAGCATTCTTTTTTTTTTTTTTTTTTTTTTGGTTTTTCGAGACAGGGTTTCTCTGTGTAGCTTTGCGCCTTTCCTGGATCTCGCTCTGTAGACCAGGCTGGCCTTGAACTCACAGAGATCCGCCTGCCTCTGCCTCCCGAGTGCTGAGATTAAAGGCGTGCGCCACCACCGCCCGGCTCTCCTAGCATTCTTGAAGTATGCGTCACTGTTATCCAGAGCCATGCAGCTATGCAGTGGAAGATGGAATTTATTTCTCTTGTCTAACTGTAGCTTAGCACGTATCTACCAAACTCTCCCTCCTCCAACCTCCCCACCGACTTGGGTCCACTGCTCTCCTCTCTGCCTCTCTGAGCTCCCTACCTTTCTCACCTGGTGGTGGCCAATTTTTCCTCCTCTCCACCTCTGTGAGATCAACTTTTAAAGATTCCATGGGAGATCAGAAAGTACTTTTCATGCTGACGGTTTAAACGATGGTATTTTTAGCAGTTTTGGAAGGCTCTGTTCTAAAGAGCTACCCCAAGCATTGTCTTTGACTGCCTCTGAGCTCATGTTGGATTCTGAATCAGTTAGTGCCTGGTGCTGAAAGAGCAGATGTTTGAGCTGTGGTAGAAGGAAGAGCCATCCTGGGTGTTACACAACACATTTGGCTCAGGTTTTTGCTTTGGCATTTGCCCATTCTGTTTCAGTGATGAGTTCTCACCTACATGATTTTTAAAATATGTTGCTCCTGTAAATATTTACTTAATAATTCATTTTCCAGAATGTTTGTGTTGGGTGGTTCAGTGCAAGACCTCTCACCCAGGGCTGATTCTGATGCCCAGGGGACATTTGGCGAGTTCTACAGTTGGCTTCTCTAGTTAGAGGGAAGGGTGCTGGCATCTCTTAAATGCTTGGGTGCTACTCAGTGTCCTGGGATGTGCAGACAGACAACTTTCTGCAGTCAATTACTATCTGGCTCCCAGCTACTGGGGAGGTCAAGGCAGGACCATAGCAAGTTCAAAGCTAGCCTGGGTAATTTAGTGAAACTCTGTTACAAAATAAAAAGCAGAAAGACAGGCTACATCTCAGCAGTAGACTACCAGTCGAGGATGTGTGAGTCCTGAGGGAGTCAGGGCCGGGGTGTGTGGGGTGTGTGGGTGAAGGTGGGTGAGGGTGGGGTAGGGTGGGAGCAGAACTACCTGGCTCAGAACATCAGCAGTGCTGGAGCTATGGAGCCCTTTAAAGCTGTTATCTCTTATTCTGGGCTTCCTATTTCCCCGTCTGTTGAGGAATGAGAATATATAGCATTTAGGCAATTTTAATAGTGTAAATTTCTGTTTCTTTCTGACTCTATCTCTTTATTTCTGCTTCTTTGTTTCTTGGTTTTTCTCTCTTAAACACAGGTCTACATGCACATAGACACACTTGTTTATTTGCCCGTCATCTGAAAATAAATCCCATGAAAGGATTTTCTACTCCAAACACAGGAGGCCTGTTCACTAGTTACTGCATGAGGCTCTGTAAACCAAGAGAGCACAGACAAGGTTGAAACAGAGCAAAGACAATTTTATTTGGGAGCAGATTAAGGTTGCAAATTGGGAGCACAATTTCAAGGAGACCAAACCAGCATCCACTTAGAGGTGTCGTGGGTATGGGCTTCATCGGGTCTGCAGGCAGAGCTGCATGCTGATGGGGTGGTTGTACCTTCTGTAGATCTATGAGAACTCAGCATCCAGGATGGACTGCACTTGGCCGCCATTCTCACACCCTGTACTGCATTGTCAGGCTCTGGAAGATTGCTCCCTGTGATCTGAATTCCATTTCTGACATATCTGATGTCTTCTGTCAGTAAATCTCTATGACAGTAATGGCTTTTTGTAAGTATTTATCCCCACACGCATTCTTCAGTCATTTGGCTTTCTTTCTTTTTTTTTTTTTAACTTTTACGTGTGTGTGTGTGTGTGTGTGTGTGTGTGTGTGTGTGTGTGTGTGTCAAAGACTTGTTTTGTTTGCTTAAAAAGGACTATGCAATGCCCTGTCAGTGAGCTGAAGGACCAATCTGTTTCAGGGTGCTTGGGAGGCCTCAGGGCAGCTGGTTTGCCTGGTGAGCTCAGTTCTGTGGGCTTTCCCTTTTCTTAAGTGCATCTTCTGTGGGTCTTACGAGATCCCCCCTCTTTTTTAACTTCTAAATTTGCATGTGTGTGATACACTTTGGAGACTGTAAAATGCATCTGCCTGCTTATAAAACAGGACACATCCAGGTATGTGTGGCCAACTGCATTTTTGTTGGTTTAATGAATGTAACCACTTTAATGGTAATGCCCAACTTAACCCTGGATGTCTTAGCAGGAAATACAAGCTGACAGAGACCAGAACCCTAGGTGATGTCTATAAGTTATCCCTGCTTTTACATGGATTGTGATGAAAGAGAATAAAGAAAAGACACTAGTCATGTAGTCATATGATTATGTTGAAATTGTACTTGTGTGCTTTATTTCACTGAACCTTGTGAGCAACTGTAGTGTCTTTCTCATAAACAGTGTGCTAGCTAACTTTTGTTTTAATTCCATACTAGAAGTCAAATGTAAGATGTAACTCATGGCTCATTTGTGGTGTTTCTGACTTTATTAGCTAAAATGAAACTCTTACTTCAAAGGCAGTATTGGGGAAAAGTCACACACAAAGCAGCCTGCAAGGTGAAGCCCAGCATGACTATGGCCTATTTAGTTTCCCGGTGGTGCCAAGAGAGAGTAAAGTGTGCTGGGTGGGAGTAAAGAGTTCTGGGGAGCCTGGTGTGAGGGGGCAGGCTTGCTGGGAGACTGAACTAGCTCAGGAAGCTGAGGCATTCAGAACCTAGGGCCTGGCTTGGCATTAGTCACCAGCTCAGAGGAGAATGTGTGTACACCTGGGCTTTGTGACCTTAAGTAATAGCATGGGGCAGATGGGAGGCATCGTTAGCAATAATTGATCACTCCAAAGTCAGAGGCTTAGTAGGTTTATAAATATATCCCACAAAAGGATTGTGTGAGACTATGTAAAGTGGCTTCATGCCACACAGGACACGAACCTGTCTGTGGCTTCTTCCTGCAGTGAGATGTGATTTGTCTTAGGAGGGAACAGTGCTCAGAGCTGCCACTCAGCCTAAAGCCAGGAAAAA
Organism: Peromyscus californicus insignis; assembly: GCF_007827085.1. Taxonomy (NCBI): domain Eukaryota; kingdom Metazoa; phylum Chordata; class Mammalia; order Rodentia; family Cricetidae; genus Peromyscus; species Peromyscus californicus. The sequence goes on along the minus strand of NW_026294562.1, from coordinate 143,448,042 downwards.
ACCCAGCTTTCCACCTCAGTGAGAATAACACCAGAGGGAAGTGCCCAGAATCAGAGGCCACAGCAGAGCACCATCCTTCTGTAACCACGGCTCAGATGGTTCTGGACACATGTGGTCCCAGGAATCACGGCTAATCTCTCAGTCTGCTCAGGCCTATTTAGGGCACATGTGCCAGTTCATAGCACAAGCTATAATTTGGTGTCTTTTAACCTTGGACGAGGTCCCTCTGATTGTTTACAAATTTTGGCAGAAGGACTAGAGGCTGCTGTTCTGTGCCTCCCGAACACTGCAGTGTCTGCTGCAGCTGCCTTTGTTTCTTTAGCATGCATAACAAAATGTATTCTCAGACCACACCAGTCTCTGGTGGCACAATTTCAAAGGGACAGGAGACTTAGCGGTTCTTGCTTAGCATTTTCCAAAGTCTTTGTGAGATGTCCCTTTTTTAGGCCACCAGATCAGATGTGCTTTCAAGGTCAAACCTCCTTTGCCATTGTGGATCCCAATGTAACATGGGCTTTTAATATTGGACTGCTCAGTCTCTTTAGGATCCATTTCTCTAACCGAAAGTGGGAATTTACTGGTAAGACCAAGAGAGGGCTTCCCAAGATGCAGGCTGGAGAGTACACTGTGTGGTGACTTCCTCATGGTGTGGAGGGAGCTGTGTTCGCCTTTTGCTTGTAATTCCTGCCAGTACTGAGATAATGGAGTCTCAACGCCAAGAGAAACTACTATATAAACCATCTAGACCAGCTGGTGCTGGCTGTAGACCACAAATAAAAGCATTGGTTGCTCTGGAGTACCCATGACCCTTGCACAGAGGGCTGTTTCTGAGGAACAGTTGTGTCTTTCCAGAGACTAAACAGGCTGAGGCATTTGAGTGCTGAGTAAGTCTCTGGGGAGATGAATGCATGCCAGGAATGTTTACAAAGATGACCCTCTGTGTCCATGGGTGAGCCGCTGGGAGTTACAGTTTCCAAAAGCGAGAGGATGTGGCAATTCCATGTACACATTCCAAAACTGTTTTCCATCTGTGTTCCCTCAGCAGGGTTTGCAGGCAGAAAGCACAGCACTAGAGTCCCTTGCTTTTAGTGGCCACCAAGCATGGGTGGGTACCATAGAACCCTATGCTCACCTTCCAAATGTGGTCTTATCCCTCACCCGTTGGGCTTCATTTGATAGTGTAGTGCCTCCCAGCTGCCCACAACCCTGGCCTCAGTGTGAACTTGCCTTTGGCCTTTCATTGCTCTGGTCTGGGGCTGTCTGTCCTCTCAGCACTCCCCAACCCTGTGCTCAAGGCTCACCTCTGCCTGTCTTCCCCTGGCATCCTGACAGTCTTCACGTACACGCCCGGATATTTGTAACCCCATGCAGTATTTATGGGCATTCTCGGAAGTGTGGACAGCATCCCATTGCAAAAGCTCAGGGCTCTTTGTGCTGAGAGCAGCATCACAAAACTTGAATGACTGTCATGTTATGAATGCAGACAGAAGTGAGTGTGCTTTTTATTCTTACATCTTCCCATGTAGCCTAGAAAGACACTTAGAGATGAAGCCATTATATCCGTAAATGCAGAGACCAGGTTAAATACAGGGATAGTGACAAGTCAAATAATTATGACTATTAGTTTACACACAACAGCAATAGGCCACCAAGGTATTAATTGGTTGTGAGAGACACCAGAGTCTGTCTCTCCCCTCCCCACCCCCTAAAAAACCCAACCAAACTAAAAACCAAAACCAAAACCAAAACTTTATCCTTTGCTCAGAGAGCAAAGTATGAGCCAATAGCCTAAATGTAAATCTCCCGTTGAGAGCAATCTATTGAAGTAGAAGGATAGTCGGGTAGTGTCTCATTTTCTGTATTAGTTACTTCTCTCGTTTCGGTAATGGACACCCGATGGGAACACTATGAGGGAGAAGGAGTTTATTTTGGCGCCCAGTTTGAGAGTATAGTCTACCATGGCAGCAAAAGCACAGCATCAGGAGCAGGGCAGCTGGTCACATTGTGTCCACAGTCAGGAAGCACGGACAGGTGAATGCTGGGGCCGCTTTCTGCCTTTCTCCTCTTACTCAGGCTGTGACTGCAGTCCATGGCTACCCACTCCACCATGGTATGGTGCCAGCCACACTCAAGGAGGGTCTTCCCACCCCAGTTAAACATCTCTGTAGTGGCCCCACAGACATCCAGGGCTGTGTCTCCTAGGTAATTCTAAATCCAGTCATGTTGACGATGGAGATGAGCCATCTCTCTTTTTTTCTTATAGTTTCCTCTGTGTTCCCTTCTAGAAGTAGAACTTCTCTACTTTAGAGAGATGAATAAATGCTCAGTAGAGATCCCTCTCACCATGAAGACACTGGAGAGCCATGAGAATCACACACTGGATGGAAATCCTGATGTATACATTTCTAATCAATACTTAAACCTGTAATTTATAAAGAACTACAAAGCAGTAATAGGAATTTTCTGGCCTAAAGTAAAAGTGCTTTGTAGCTGGATAGAGCAATTACTATAAATTCTGTACTAAATAGTCTTAAAAGCATGATTTCTATGAATAAAGTAGTTTTAACCAAGCTTAAACCAATGATCAAAATGATGAATTAGGAGACCGTGTTCTATTTTTCCTTTAATGAAATTGGTCATCCTAATTCTTACACCGTTTTCCTTCACTCCAGAGTGTCTCAAGTTAGACAAGTAATGTTCAGATGAGAAGAGTAAGGTAGCATGTGCCGGATTATAAAGGGTTAACAAATGTTCTCCAGAAGAAAACTGCAGAAGCCTCAGATTCCCTCATATCTGTTTAACACCCTCTCTTTCCAGCTGAGCAAACAGAGGCTGGGAAGTGTCGTTGCAGGGACACAGGTGATTTGTGTGTGGCTTGCTGGCCAGCCAGGCTGCTACCCTATTCTTAGGGTTGCTGTGCATTTGCCTGTGACCTTAGGCCTGGCTCTTTTGAGCATAAGACACTCTTTTACTATTTTCTTCTTTGTTTCCTATTTTTTTCTTTCTTTTTTTTTTTTTTTTTTTTTTTTGGTTTTTCGAGACAGTGTTTCTCTGTGTAGTTTTTGCGCCTTTCCTGAAACTCACGTTGTAGACCAGGCTGGCCTCGAACTCACAGAGATCCACCTGCCTCTGCCTCCTGAGTGCTGGGATTAAAGGCATGCGCCACCACCGCCCGGCTTGTTTCCTATTTTTATTCCTATTTCTCTTATTTAGTTTTTCCTTAGAATTTCATACATGAGTACTACATTTACTTCATTTCCACCCCTCCCTCTCTTCCTCCAACTCCTCCTGTGCCCCCTCAAATGCATGACCTCCTCTTCATTATTGTCACATCTATACATGCACACAAACACAAAACAAAAACAAAACACTGAACAACAAAACCCCTACTGAGTCCATTCAGCCTTGTTCCTATGTGCATGTGTGTAGGGATGACCACTTGGGATTGAATAACCTATCAGGGAGCTCACCACTGAAGAAAATTGATTCTCTTTCAGCTGTCACTGATTGCTTGTTGCTCTTCATCTTCGGGTGAGGTCTCATAAGATTTCTCTTCATTGGCATGTCCAGTGGTGTTGTCATCATGCAGGTCCTGTTTAGGCATTCATATTGTTGAGATGTAATGGGTGCAACTCCCTTGTCATGCCTAGAAGACCCTGTTTTGCAGCAGGTGTCTTGGCCCTCTGGCTTACAGTCTTCCCCCCCTCTCTTTTCCACTTTCCCGTGAACCTTATGTGTAAGGATTGCATTGCAGATATATCATCTGGGGCTGAACACCCCACAGTCACTTATTCTCTGCAATTTGATGAGTTGCTGTCTCTGTAATAGTCTCCATTTGTTGCAAAAAGAAGCTTCTTGGATTAGGAGTGATTTATCCATGGATACAAGAGGAAGTATTTAGAATAGCTAGAAATTGTATTGGATTAGAAAAGTGTCAAGGGTTATCATCTAGTGTCTATGGCCTCTCCAGCTACTGGTAGTTGATGAGTCTCAAGACCCAGACACACACATTTTCTCTTCCTAAGTGCTCTCTGAACTCTTCTTGGGTTGATGGTCTCAGGCTAGTTCCTTCATGAATTCTGAGTTGAGAACTCAGCTAAGGGAAGAGCTGGTTATCATCCTCTAGAGTGACCATGATTTATGATGTGTGACTGTATCCCAGCTCACACTCCAAGGGTGTGTACTGTCAAAGCCTTTTGTTTGTATGTCATTTCACCCTCTGGTGGACCACACTCCCTTTTCATGAGGTAGATCTTTCTCAGGCGTAGATATTGTAGAACAAAGTGCTGGGGAGATTTCTTGTTTACTGCTTGGTTTATATAGACTATGGGGTTGCCAGGGAGAGAAGATGGGAGAAGAAAGAGGAAGCAAATAGAGAAGAAAGAGGAGGGGGGACTAGAGGGCCCTGGCCTTTGGTGGAGGAATTAGAGATGATGTGTTGTTTTTTATGACTGTGTAATAAATGTCACACATATAAGCTGCTAAACACTACACAAACATGATATCACACTTTCTACGGCCTGCAGGGATTAGCTGGATCCTCTGCTCTGAGTCTTGCCAGGCAGAAAGTATTAACTGTCTTCACATAGAAGGTTCCAAGGCTTCTGTGTTTAGGAGAAGGTATTCTTGTCTACCTCTTCCCATGGAGTAGGTCTGGGCTATAATTTGAATGATCCCACAAAAACTTACAAGGAAATTTAATCCTCATTGTTAGTGACAAAGAAGTGGAACACCGAATTCTCCTACAGATGAAGGAACTACTGGGTTATCTCAAGATCATCTCTGTCACAAAAGCCAGTTTGGATCCCCCTCCCATGATACTCTGTGCTGCCTTGTATGTCTGCAGATTTCCTACTTGTTTTTCACCAGATACTGCCTGTTGGCCTTGAACTTCCTACTTTCCACAACTATGAGCTGAATAAGCCTTTGGGGTTTATATATATCATCCAGTCTGTGGTATTCACTCATAACAACAACAAAAAAAACTGATTAAGACAGTCTAAGGTATCCGATTGTCATGCTGGCTGATGGGTGAGAGCTTCATCCGCAGGTCCTGGCCATTGGCCCCTGCTTGTCCTTCATATACATCCTTGTCTCTGATACCAGGCATGGATTCACAATACTCATGTCTAGGTCCACCTCCCATTGGAAGTTGTCCCATGGGTCAACTTACAGCACAAGGATTGATCACCTGGCTTCCATGGGTATATCTGACTCCAACCCATTCACAGAAGCCATGCATGATCCTGTGTACCAGTGTTACCAGTCTTAGGGTCATCTTGTAATCTACTGCCACATAGGGGTAGAATCTGTCCTTAAAAAGAATTCAATATGTTATACTTTTTTTAAAAAAGTATCACTTCTAAAATTACTATGAGCTCATCTGCTATGTTGAGGACTATGGTTGCTGTAAACCCTCTCTATTTAGCTTTCTTCTTTTATTTTTTTGTGGGTTAGGATCAAACCCAGGACTTCATGCATGCTTGACACATTCTTTACCACTGAGCTACGTCACCAGTCCAGCTCTGTAGCTGTAGAAAGTGCAATCCATGCATCTCAGGTGATCCTGGTTCCTGGAAAGAGTGGCTTTCTGTGGGTGGGCTAGACTGAAGTCATCTGCAGACATGGAGTACTATGGCCCCAGGATGTATGCTGTGGAGGAAACTGGTTGAACATGTAACCACTTGAGCACTGAGCAGAAGTGTGAGGAAAGTGGAGGTAGACCTAAGTAGGTCACCTGGCCACAGCCTCAAGAAGAGTGCTTCTAAGAGTTCCCTGGGCATCAGATGGATTTATTTCTGCCTTCTCTGCAGTACTTTTCCTGTGCCCTAGTGTGGCGCCGTTGAGCACAAGCATGTGGGTAAATCACACACTGTGTTGTCCCCACCAATCTGCTTCTTCTGCTCACCCTTTTTGGCAATTGAGCCTGTGAACTGTTCCTAACAAGAGACATAAGACTCAAGGTCGTAGTCATGCAATGCTGAACTGTGGGAGTGCTTTCCCACACAGGCATCATCAGGCCCTCTTGTTCTTGTGGGACCATCGTGGTTCTCCACACATAATTACACAACTTGGGCTAGTCACACCATGTGGTATCTTTTTGCACACAGAGTTACACAACTTGGGCTAGTCACACCATGTGGTATCTTTTTGCACACATAGTTACACAACTTGGGCTAGTCACACCATGTGGTATCTTGATGCATTCAAGAGACACAGTGACCATGGGTGTGTGAATCTGCTGCCAGAGGAACCAGCTTTACTGTAAACATTATTTATAACCAATGTGTGCTCTAAAATTATCACAAAGAGGTCGGAGGTTTAGCTCAGTAGTAGAGCAGCTGTGGGCTTGGTTTCCCAGCACTAGGGTAAGAAGATAAAAACACATAACATGCAGTGGAGAAAGTACACAGGCCAGTGATGTCATCACCTACCATCTAATATCGTATCCTGTATATGGTTGTCTGTGGTGTGCTAAATGCAGCTTGCAGCACAGCGGCTTTGTTTGTGGCAGCATCACTGCAGACCTGAAGTTTTGCATTACACCCTGGTGCTACAACAGCTATCATGTCGTTATGTGATGGTGTCTGTTTAGCTCACTGTTGCAGAGGGCTGGCATTGAGCTGACCTTGTTGAAATAGTTCTGTGCTGTGTTGATCTATGTGGGCTGCCAAAGCCAAGTATTCACAGCTGAGTCCTTAGGAGGCATATATCCTTGATCTGCAGACATGGAGTACTATGGCCCCGGGATGTATGCTGTGGAGGAAACTGGTTGAACATGTAACCACTTGAGCACTGAGCAGAAGTGTGAGGAAAGTGGAGGTAGACCTAAGTAGGTCACCTGGCCACAGCCTCAAGAAGAGTGCTTCTAAGAGATCCAGTGTTCTCATATTGTCTTGTGTGGATGTATCTGCTCCCTCTTCCCTTGTTCTAAGGACACAACTTAGACTAGAATAGTACCTCACCACACCCTCTTTACTCAGTTCCGTCTAGATAGAAACACCCTATCTCCAAATGTAGTCGGAGGTAGTAGGGGTTAGGACTTCAACACACAAATTCAGTGGAACACAGTTCAGTCCATAATACTAGGAAAGACTGATAAGAAATATGCAGCATCTCTTATTCTTCCCATAAATGGAGGTTTGTATGCTTAAGTATGTAGACATTTACATGAAAAGAATACAACTTAAATTTTATGAGGGATGCTTGGTCTAAGACATCAATATGATGTCTTGTGTACTGTACTGTTCATTTACCAATGATTTCCAACATTGAGTTTCTCAGGGTCTGCTCAAGACAAGAATTCCTGCACCTGCAGGGCTTTTTCCTTGGAGCCTTATTCTTTTAGGCATCTTGAAGAGGGGCTGCTGTTCTTGCTTACAGCCTGTCCTGTGCCTCATTGAAGACTGGCCTTAGGCTTCTTCATGGTGCCCCTGTCAGCTAGTTCTGTTGGGGAACCTCCTTCAGATGCACGTGCCCTTCTCTTCTTCTGTTCTAAATAAAAGTGATCTCTAATGGGAGGCCAAGCTAAGCTTTCTGAGTTTTGATACTGTGTACAAACTCATCAAAGATGGTGCTGCTGAGCTTCTCTGCCTCCTGTCATCACTGTCCTGGAATGGGTCCCAAGACCATCCCATCTGAGAGTCCCATTGGATCAAAGCCTTGCCCGTGGACCAGAGAATATCTACTGCGATGGAGAATGTTTTTCAAAGGGACTGGCTCTTTAAATTGCTTTGCACTTTCTGTAGAAACCCAGGAATGATGTTGATGAAGAAGAGAAATTAAAGGCAGATGCTTCTAATGATATAAGCTCAGGGTCTGACCTTTGGAAAATCATTGTAAATACGCTTAACATATTAAATCTGTTTGATAACAGAAGGTCATATTTCTCCAAGTTTGGAAGCAGTCAGACTGGTAATTAGCAAGCAAGATAGGTGATAGAGTGTCACTTCTGTGCCTTCTCTCAGAGCTACCCACCTCTGGGGGTTGGGAGGGGAATCTTAGAGTTACCAGTGGGCCATATAGTTCCCTGGGCTAAAACATAATAGGTCTACATGATCATTACAGTGGATCTAGATGGGATCCCCTTTTGCTGTGTGGGGTGTATGGCCAACTACATGGGCTTGAATGCCACAGCCCACAGGGTACTCTCCAGTGCTTCTGTCTTTCTCTTAGCATTTATATTCAATGACAGAGGCTGCATTTAGGTCTTGTTTTATGACCGCCAGTGCTGTGCTTTGTACATATTTGGTTTGGTGGATCTTGAATTAGTAAAACACAAGAAAATAGAGGCTTCAAATGGAAGAAGTCTCAGGAGGGTGGTGTGTACCCACAGTTCCAGTTACTTGAGTTTCTGAAGTAGGGTCCTTTGAGCTGAGAAGTTTAGGGCCAGCTTGTGCAAAACAGCCTCTGTATCAAAAGACAGAGACACAGACAAACAGACAGACAGACAGATGAGAGGACAGAAAGGAAAGTGAACCAGGGAAGAAGCTGAAGGTGGTACTGGTAGCAGGCAGCCCTTGAAATTTGTGGGGATTTCCTCCAATCCAGTGTAGAATCTAAGACAGTTGAAAATATCCAGTCAGTGCTCCACACTCTATTCTTAATGTCCAAATGGCTCAAACCGCCTTCAAGAAACTGTTAAAAGCAACCTTTGTGTTGCATTAGTGGGTTTGTTTTTCCAGTGGCCATGTGAATGACCTAACCGGCAGGTTCCGAAGGCTGCTGAGGTTGGGGACCGTAGCTTGTGTCTTGGGCTTCTTCGTGATGAGGTGGGGAGGATGAATCTGGTCTCATATCCATTTTGCAGACCCAACAATGAAATGTGGCATTGCTTAGCAGTCATTCCCGGGCCCTGCAGGAGCTCGAGTGCCAGCACTTGTCACCCACCACCCATGGCAGTATTCTAGTTTCACCAGGTTTAAAGTTTTTAAATTATGTTCTTTTTATTTCAGGCAAATAAACACAAAGATTAGCATTTTAATTAAGTTACACTTTTGAAATAAAAAAATTGTGATGCACAACAAAACCTGCCATTGTAAGTATTTTAAGTATGTAATTTGGTAGCAATTTTGATACTTTTGATACAATTAATGATACTGTATAGTTCAACCATCATTACTATTTCCTAAACTTTGCCATCACCAGGTAGAAACCGTATCCGTGAAGACATTTGTTTTGTTTTTCCTCCTCTATTCTTCCATAACTTGAATCTCTTCCTCTGTACATGGACCTACTCTTGGTCCTTCTTGAGTGGAGGCATTGCATAGTCTGTCTGTGAATCTTCACTTAGCACATCTTCAAGGTTCACCTGCGTTCTAGCTTTCTTTCTTAAGGACTGGGTAATATTCCACTGTGTGTGTACTGTATTTGTCCACCTGTCTATCTGTGGGAGGAGGGGTTGATTCCACTGTTGTAGCTGATGACATACATAATGAACATAGATGATCTGTTTGAATCCTTACTTTCTGTTCTTTGGGAGCACAGGTCTGGGAGTGGTCATTTTAACCACTTTCAAGTGATGAAGCCATTGGCATTTATGGTATCCACAGTGTTGAGTGCCTACACTATTGTCTAGCTCCTGAACATTTTGTGGGCCCAGAAACAGCCCCCTTGCTCATTAAGCAGTCAGTTTTCATCTTCCCACTTCCAGCCACAGTTGCCTTGAGTACATATTCTGTTCCTATAGTTCTATCTATTCTGGCCATTTCAAATAGAGTTATATGCATATATAGCCTTAATCTTGTTTTTGAAAATAACTTTTTATTGTGATAAAGTAGAAATAACTTTTAATTGACACTTAGATACTCATCAGCCAAATTCAGCCTGATTGGATCTTGGCAACCATGTTAATCAAAATCTCTTACCAGGGAAGAAAAGAAGTATGTGATTCGATACTGGAAACAAATCAGAGTGGGTGACTTCGTTCGTCTTCACTGCAATGAGATCATACCTGCGGACATTCTGCTGCTGTCCTCCAGTGACCCTGATGGGTTGTGCCACATCGAGACTGCTAACCTGGATGGAGAGACCAACCTGAAGCGACGGCAAGTGGTCCGTGGCTTCTCGGAGCTTGTAAGTGATCTGCATTCCCAGAGCACCCTGGTGTCTGTCTCCCCTGCAAGCCTCCGTCTTTGGGCTGGGCCACTTTGCCTAGTAGACAGAAACTGAGGGTCTGACAGCTCCTCTGTGCCTACGCCCATATGGATGGGGCTCTTTCTGACTGTGATTTCTGTTGTACACTTAATAAGTTTCTCAGAATGCTATTTAGTCTTTGAAGAATTGTGAGTGAACATTCTGAAACAGTCAACCTTTACTGAGTCATTTTGCTAGGTCACCACATAGCAGCATAGCAGAGTCACAGTCTGTTCCCAGTAGGTTGGGAACATTATCTCCTCAAGTGACTTTCTCAGTTCAGCCTCAGGGCTTCCAGAGTTGAGTTTTGTCTCAGATGTGTGAACCAACAACGAAGAGTAGGGTTGAGTGAAGAGTAGGTAGAGAGGTTTTACCCATAAACAGGCTAGGAAATGCAGAGTCCTCAAGGAGCTTTCCCACAGGTCTTCTTAAAAACAAAAAACAAATAAGTTTCCTCTTCTACATCTGCCCCGGCCAGCGGGGTATCAACGGGGGCGACCCACCTGTGGGAGAGAATGAGAGGGACGGGGGAGACACGAGAGAAGACAGCAAGACAGTGTGTTCTGATCAAGCTGCAAATTTTATTCTCCTCAGCAAGGCTTATATAGCATGAGAGGGGCCGGAAGGACGGAAGGAGTGCACGACGTGCCGTACGTGCAGGTGAAGGGGGACGTGCAGGTGAGGGGCTACGTGCAAGTCGTGAGGCTGCTAGGTGGTAAGGTCACTGGTCAGGGCCCATTGTTCTGTTGCTATGCTACCTGACCTGCCTGACCTGTTCTTTATCTTCAGGGGCATCCGGTTTAGGGTAGGGGCTTGTTCTCTGGCTTAGCTAGTACTTTTCCATGGTCCATGTTTGGTCTCTGACATACGTCTGTGTTCTACATCTACATTCAGTGCTAACACCAGGTGAAATAATGAAACACAGTCCCCAGACATCAGGAAATGTCTAAAAGGAAGTGGGGAAGCCTCCTCCTGACCCTACCTACTCTATCCTGCATTGCTTGTCTGAGTCATTCCTTCAGGTCTGGACATTTCATGTACAGAGGATGCTTTGAAAAGTGACCCAAGGAAGTGAGTCCCTGCATTTGAGGGAGGATGTCATTGGGGATTTCTTCTGCCACTTTGGGTCATCCCACCACTTACCAATAGAGTTCTTTGGGGCCTAGGATCAGGGCCATGGGGCTGGCTTTAGCTTTGACTTGGTTATATAGTCAATGGATCCACATGAAGGTCCTGATCAGGATCACTGAGGGGCGAGGAGCCCTGCCTCCTACTCTTGCCATGTCCTGCAACTCACATCACTCACCGTCACAGGCGGAGATGCCTCTTCACACTCCCAGAAGGCCACAAAGGGAGATGGTAAGACCTGTGGCTGGAGGTTTTGAGGTAGCTGCCTCCACGGATGCCCTTTGTGACAAGCCTTTGCCTTACTGTCTTGCCCTTTCTTATTTCCACTGCAATTTCCTCATTTATCTTCGACCAGGAAAAAACAAACACAGAACACAAAACAACAACAACAAAAAAACCACCTGATTTTTCTACCAAATATATTTTGTGGAACAATAAACTTAAACATTACTTGTATGTAGGGGTGCATGCTTATAATCCAAGCGGCTCTAGAAACCGAGGCAGAAGGTGGAAAGCTCAAAGCCCAGGTGGGCTATGTAAAGAGACATTGCTAAAAACAAAACAACAGCAGCAACAACAACAACAGCAACAAAACTGGAACAAAGAACGTAATACAGACGTACAAACACAGGCAAAGTACTACATATGTGTGTATATTTACATATATGTGTACATTTGTTTGTTTAAAATGGAGCACTCTCATCCCAGGCCAGGAAAGCAGCAGGGCTTGTTTGTTAGGGGCTCCATGCAATTCCTGACCTTGCCTGATGATTATGCCTTCCTGAATTTGGTAGTTGTGTGGGTCCATGTGCAGGACAGTCTTGGCAGTAAGTCGGCCTTAAAGCTAGGTTTCCCCACCTGGCCCACTGTGTCCCAGAACATGACACCTCTGCCTTCCTTCCAAGAGACAAGGAGGTGGGTGGGGGAACTAACATTGCAACATTGACAGCTGCAAGAGACACGAGTTCCCTTCCAATTTTCACAGTCTCACCAGGAGGCAAGAAGAGGCGGGGTGGGATACAAAGACCAATGTTGAAGTACAGCAATGTGTAGAGGATGAGGCAGACCTAAGTGAGCATGTGTGAGTATCTGAGGTTGAGGGAAAGATGATGCTATGCAGAGTCATGGGTAGAGTGTTCATGTTTGGCAGGGTGGGAGGGATCGTCACAAGACTGACTCCTTAGTTAACTCCCAAGAATTTATTCATTTCGTATTGTTTACTCTTCAACTTCTGAACTCACCTAACCCCCCTTCTCAAACAGCCACTGTGACACTTCATAGCTTCATCATACTTTGTGTAGACAAGTCAGGTGTAAGTGGGATGCTTAAGATTCAAAGATGGTGTGATGGATAATCTCGTTAATTTGATGGGATTTAGATTCACTATAGAAACCAATCTCTGGGGGATGTTTGTGAGGGATTATGTGGTTCATTGAGGTGGGAGACTCACCTTAACTGTGGCCAATACCGTCCCATGGCCTGGGATTCTGGACTGAATAAGGAGGAGAACGCAAACTGAGCACAGGTGTCCATCATGCTCCACTTCCTGACTGTGTATACAGCACGACCAGCTGCCTCATATGTGTGCTGTTGTGAGTTCCGTGACTGTCATGGTAGACTGTATCTGTAGAAGTGCAGAAATAAAACCCCCAAGCTGCTTTCTGTCAGTCAGGTGATTTGTCTCAGCAGGAAAACTAACAAATACAAATGGCTGTTCTCTATCACCCTCTAGGGCAGTGGTTCTCAACTTGTGGGTTGGGACCCTTTTGGCAAACCTCTATCTCCAAAACTTTTGTCGCAAAACTACAGTTATGAAGTAGCAACAAAAATAATTTTGTGGTTGGGGGTCACCACAACATGAGGAACTGTACTAAAGGGTCACAGCGTTAGGAAGGTTGAGAACCGTTGTTCTCAGACCTGAGGAAGCAAATAGAATTGAGTCATAATTTAGTGAAATTGGATCAGACTAACAACTAAATAACTCTGACTTTTTAGTAACAGCTTCTTTGATAACAATGAAGTTCTTCAAGATGTATGCACATTTTGATTGTCATATTGATGTATTTTTGCACTTTCAGAATTACTGCTTATATAGTATACTAATGAAATTTATGTATTTATTTCCCATATGGAAAGTAAAAAGCCATAAGTCTTTGGCTTTTAAATGCCCAATAGCTGACAAACCAAGCCTCTCATGGCAGCATTACAATGTAAATTCTCATTTAAGTGTCTTTTTTTTTCCTGTTAAGTTTTAGAAAGATGAAGAATGGACCATGGTCTGGATCCTGATTCATGTAAGCTTCAAAGCAATATTTTACCAGCTTTATAGATGGTCAAGTGCAGGAAGCAGACTGCAGGAAAACTTAGAAGGGATTTTATATTTGTATTTCTTTAAGAATAACAGATGACGGGGGATGACTATGTCATCAGTCCAGTCAGGAGATAAATCATACCACGATGACATCAGAGAAAGTCTCTCAAGGATTTTCATGTGTTCTTGTGGTGCTAGTAATGGAGCACAGGGTGCCCACTCACTGGGCAGATATTCTGCCTTGGACCTGCACCTCCAGTACAGATGTGAAGCAACCTTAATGTGAGATTAGGTAGTAAAGATTGAGCCGTAGCTGCTGTAAGTCTGAGATAGACACAGTCTTCTGCTCAGGAGACGGCCATAGCTTATGGGAGGGGGCTGTAATTTTGGAAGTTGCTGTACGTCTACCACAGAGGATCACTGAGAGCTGCCAAGCTTGGGAATTTGCTGGATACCAGGGTAGTCCCTGATCCTTGGCCACTGGGGATGCTATACTCGACAGCCCTGGCAGCTGCAGTGGGCTGTAATGAAGATGGGTAGATACCTTCGAGACAGTTGCCCCAAGGAGCCCTAGCCTTTGAGTATGAGAGGCTAGGTGAGGTTGTAGGGAGAAGCAGCCTAACCTGGGACAAAGCCTACTAAGTTTTTGCTTTTCATTACCCTGAACTCACTCACTCACTCACTCGCAGGCAGTCCTTTACTCCTCCACCTTCCACCAGCGCCCTCTACTGACAAAATAGAAGTTAGCACCTCTCCGACACATTCTCATACATCTTGGATAAAGTGTTCATGTGTTTAGATACGAGCGGTTCATGCCCTGTCAGGCCTAGTAATTTAACAAAACGGGACTAACCCATGCCCACCAGCTGATGCTCCTGTTAGAGTCTAAGGTTGGAAAGTGCCCATCCTCAGCTGTCAAGGGATGCTTCCAAAAAGAGGGACTTGAACCTAATCTGAAGGCAAGAGTGAAGGTTAAGATACTAGTTCTTTGGTGCAGTCACACAGACCTACACACTCCCTGAGTGGTGGAAATGTGTTTATTTAATGGAGAGTATTGGATAAAACTGTACATGGTTGAAGGGATATAAGACAGGCAGGAGGTGATGGGCATGTCCCACTCAGACCTCAGATAAAGATCCAGACTGGGTGGGTGGCTGCACTATCAAGCCTCTGTGAAAGGAAACTTAGAGTCTTTGACTTAAAAAGAAAGGTTTGCTTTAAAGCTTGGGGTTGAATAATAGCAACCAAGAATTCAGGAAGGAATCCCAGTGCTAAACATTGCATTCAGAGTTGTGAGTCACATTTATTCTGCTCTTTTAGGTGCCAGACCTTAACATGCCTTTGCAGTTGAGGTACAGTAAACATTATTTAAAAAATTTACATATTTTAAAAAGAATCCTATGAAACAATGATTATCTCACCATGTTTCCAGCACAAACTAGATAAGGCAAAGGCAGATGTTCTGCCTGCCTGCCATCTTCCAACCTGCTAGTCTCGCTGGAGCTGGAGCAAGGGGGTTCTGTCTGAACTGTCAGGGAGAGGTCAAAAGCATCCAGATTTTACCTATGTTCACAATAAACATTCACAGACCTGCAGGTGTGGCCTTGAAGCTGTGTCCGCCCTACCATGGCTCAGGGAAGAAGTTCTAACTCACCTGTAATATTTGCATGGACAGCTCTGTAGAACCAGGCATTTTCTAAGCATCTCAACTGATATACAACGCTCCCCTTTGCAAATTTTGATTCCTTCACCAGATATTTATTAAGCATCTGTTAGTCATCAAAGCTGCATTAATCAAAACTGGGAGCTTTTTCTTCTCCTGGTGCTCATATCATCTCTGTAAATAAGTGAACTGTGTGGAAGGTTGAAGTGGGAAGTGGTAGGTGTAAATAACAAAACAGAAGTAGGGTCACGAAACACCAGGTGGGTGCTGGAGTTGAGGGGAGGCCAGTATTCCCCAAGGCAGTCCAGAGGCTGAGTTTCTGTTGGAGAAGGGCCCTCCATGTGTGGTTTCTTTGTCAGTTGATTTACTGAAGGAATGTGTTCTGATGGTTCTTGAGTGGATCTGTCCCTGTTGACACTTAGCTGCTACTCATGAATGGGTGTGAGTGCATATGTTTTTGTGTGTGTCTGTACACAAGAATATGTGTACATAGGGATGTACAAATATGAGTGCATAGTACAAGTAATATCTTGCTTCGTTGGTATACAATTTTGCATTATTTGGTATTTTATTTCAATTAATTTTTTAGAGACAAGATCTGGCTGTGTAGCTCAGATAGACTTCAAGCTTGTCTTCTTTCTGCTTTAGCTTTTTGTAGTGCTGGGATTACAAGCACGCACCAGCACACCTGACTTGTGATACTTTTAAGTTTACAGAATTGAATTTCTGTAATTTTCTGTACTGATAACATTGTGTTCCAGAAGCAGCAGATTTCTCAGATAATGTTCTGAGGAACGGTGCCTCCAGTCTTGTCATTGACATGGCTGTGAGTACAGGCCTCAGGTCAACGTGCCCAGATTGTTCATCCACTACAGAGTGGACTAAAGAACACTCTGTTCCTTGTTGAAGGGCCTTGTCTCCTGGTTGTTTTGTGAGCAGAGTGCCCAATGGGCTGCAGCTTCCCGGTGTCCACAGAACCCAGCAG
This sequence comes from Peromyscus californicus insignis, assembly GCF_007827085.1. Classification (NCBI taxonomy): domain Eukaryota; kingdom Metazoa; phylum Chordata; class Mammalia; order Rodentia; family Cricetidae; genus Peromyscus; species Peromyscus californicus. The sequence goes on along the minus strand of NW_026294562.1, from coordinate 143,431,821 downwards.
AGAGCAGCTCACTGTTTTTTAGCGATAGCCATTCTGTTTCTGAGTTCTCCAAGCCCGCCTCTGCATTTCACCGTGTTTAGTTTGCGAGCGGCCTCCAAAAGGAATGCTGTGTTTCAGCTGTCATTAGTGATAGCCATTCTGTTTCGGAGTTCTCCAAGCCTGCCTCTGTGTTTCACTGTGTTTAGTTTGCATGTGGCCTCCAGAAGGAACGCTGTGTGTCAGCTCTCATATTGGTGACGGTGCATCCTGGAGTCTCACCCATCCAAAGGTAGAGGAGATGGAAGCGATGAGAGGCAAGGGCACATTTATCTTTCCTGATGATGGGAATGTAAACCAGACCTTACAAGCTATGAGACTGACTTCAGAAAACACTGTCACTGACTAGAGTGTGGACAGAACCATGATTTCTAAGATCAAAATTGGATTTAATAGTGAGAATTTAATAAGTTCTGAACCTTTCACTTTATGTATGCTAATGAGTGACTCATGTGCTGAAAAGTGACTTAAGACCCCCTTGAGAGACTTAACTGAGCTGAGAATGGGACAAAACCAAGCTTCTCTAGCTTGTTATATCCAGTAAAACAATTTCAGTCCCTCAGTGTACATGTCAGAATGCCTTACCCCCCACTGGGCCTCACCTAAAAAAGGCCAAGAGAGGTGGGTGTCACTGACTGTGATGGGAACTGTCCTCCCCCAGGCTCCAAAGATCAGTTACTTAGGGACATCAAGGCAAAGGCCCATCAGTCAGGAACTGGCCCAGAGCCATTTAAAGATACTCGGTCTCTGTCTCTCTCTCTTTCTCTCTGTCTCTGTCCCTCTGTTTGTCTCTCTGTCCCTCAGTCCCTCCATTCCTCCACTCCCCCCTCCCACTGTCTTTGCTAGTGGGTACTTAGCGTGCATGAAGCCCTGAGATCAACAGCCAATAATCCAATGAGCCTCCCACCCCAAAGATTCAACTAGGCAAACATGTCTAATTGAAACTTGGTCTTTGAGTTGAAAGAACAAATAATTCTTATTCACCTAGATTGACTGACTTTCATCAGTGGCACCTGTCATGGGTGGAAAGTAAGCCTTTCATTTGCGTAGTAAGAAGGGCTAACTTAGGTCAACTTCAAAGCATTACAGATCTAGGTTTGTTTTGGACAAAACCTCAAATAGTTGGTTGGTTTGCTCATCCGGCCTTTATCAAGCATGAGAAGCCTTGACCACCAGGCAGGAAATTCTCCAGGGCAGACGCTGAAGCCTGTCTGTGCCTTGGCTCATGGAGACCCTGTGGACTGTGGACTATTGTCATTTCACTTGGAAAGGCTGGGAAGGGGTTATGCAGGGTCAGGTTCTGAGGCTAAAGTCAGACTGTCTGTCCCAGCATCAAAATCAGAAGGTCCTCCACTTTTTGGGGGTGGGGAGAGAATCTGGAGTTCAATGCCATCCTCAGTTACACAGTGAATCTGAGGCTAGCCTGGGCTCCTTTACTTTCCCTGGAACAAATGTTTCAGATAACCAGCTGATGAGACAAACTGGCCTATTTTGATTCATAGCTCGGCAGGGGGCCATGCATCTGGGGGGTTCAGTGGATGTGGTAGGAGCACAGACTGAACAAAATCACTCACCTGTGGCCAGGAAGGAAAGAGGAGAGGAAGGGGTTGGTAGTCCTACTGTTCCCCTGTGACCTAACTCCTTCCCATTGGCCCGGAGTCTTAGAGATGCTATCAGGTCCCAATGGCACAATGCAGGAGACCAAGCTGGTCCCATTTAGGGGTACTTACTGTCTACACTGTGGCATCTTCATGTGAAGTGACAGGACGCCTTCACCCTCTAGCAGTGTCAGCTGTACTACCCTCACCCACTGTGTGCTGCATCCTTCTTCAATAGAAGAATATAGATTTAGGGGATCCTGCAGAAGAGGAGGAGCGGGGATTGTGGGAGCCAGAGGGGTCAAGGACACCACAGGAAAGCTCATAGAGCCAACTAGCCTGAGCTCATGGTGACTTGCAGAGACTGATCAGATAGCCCAGGGAGACTGCATGGGACTGACCTAAGCTCTCTGCATATATGTTGCAGCTTGGTCTTCTTGTGGGACTCCTGGTGGTGGGAATAGGGGCTGTCCCCGACCCTTTTACAGGCTTTTGGGACCCTACCCTTTATGCTGGGTCACCTTGCCCAGCTTTGATGCATGAGGAGGTGGTTAGTCTTGCTGCAGCTTGATATGCCATGTTTTGTTGATACTCATGGGAGACCTGCCCTTTCCTGAGCAGAAATGCAGGAGGAGTTGATTGGAGGGTGGGAACAGAGGAGGGTGCGGTGGGAATGGGAGGAGAGGAGGTGGGGGAGCTGGGGCTGGGATGTAAAAATAATTAAATAAATAATTAAATAAATAAATGTATTAAAAATAAAATTATAAAAAAGAAGATAGAAAATACATTTTTCATTTAATATATTGTGATTATGGTTCCCCCTCCTCCTATTCCTCTCCGTTCCTTCCCACCTCCCCTCTCACCCAGACCCACACCCTTTCTGTCTCTTTGTAGAAAAAAAAACAGGAATCTACAGAACAATACTAAAATACAATAAGCTAAAACAAAACCAAGCAAATTTGGATAGGACAAAACAAACAGAAGAAAAAGATCCAAAGGAAAAGAACCACATACAGACGTAGAGACACATGTTTGTACACACAGGAATCCCATACAAACACAAAACGGGAAGCCATAATCTATAAAGGCAAATATATAGATATGTAAGGTGTCGATGATCCTCTGGACGCACACCTCAGCTTCCAGACCTCGGGGCCCAGCACTGCTCAGTCATCTGCTCATTTTCAGTTTCAGTCTGGAGGAGCCCAGGAGTAAAGACACCTGCCGACATCTGCCAGCTGCAAGCTCTAAGAGCTGTCCCAGCTGTAGCCATGGGTGGAGTGGCTGAAATCGCCCACACGTAATTGCTTAGACAACTAAAAGCAAGAGTTACACATTCTGGAACTCAAACCCGAATTTCTTTTTCACAGCTTTGGAGACCGGAAGTCAGGGGTCAAAATCCATACTTGGTAGGATTGGCTCATGCTTGTGGGTAGCCACTTCCTTACTGTGTCTTCATGGGGTCTTTCCTCTGTGACCTCATCTCCTCTCTATATAAGGACAACAGTCACAGTGGGTCTGGGCCCATTCTAACACTTCATTTTAACTCATTCACATTGTCAAAACCTTATTCCATATCATGGTTATAGGTTCTGCATAGGAATTTGAAAGAGGCGGAACTCAACTGTCACAGTGCATTTTGAGAGAGAACTTTACTCTTTGTCATTTACACTGGTCATTCCTGTAAACTCTCAGAGCTAGTTCCAGTTTGCTCTGCTCTCAGAGGAGCAAAGTTCTTTTTCTTGATGAGTTTCTGGCTGGAAATTTCAGTAGTAGTAGAGGAGAATCTTGGCACAATAATAGATGGCTGCAGCCTCCCAGGAAGCTGATTGTCAGTGTACAGTGCTATTTCCAAAATCCATGACAGGGCATCAGAAGGAACCAGGATTTTACTGTAGGGCAACTTTCAGAACTTCTGATGTGTGTGTGTGTGTGTGTGTGTGTGTGTGTGTGTGTGTGTGTGTGTGTGTGTACGTGTACATATATATGTGTGTGTATACATGTATATATGTGTGTGTATATACATACATATATATGTATATACACACATACATGTGTGTCAGATGTATAAGTAAAGCTATTAGTAGCCAGGACAGATACTCTTTTTAATCACATATTTTCTGTAGAAATGATGAGAGAAAGCCTTTCAAACCCTGGCTAAAATCTGCTATTCATTGTAGAATTCCCTTGAAGGAAGACTAATTTCCATCGGAAGAGATACCTTGTGTTTTCCTAGTTGATGTTTGTTTTATGTCATAAAAAGAGCCAGGCCTTGGTTTGCTTTGTTCCCACAGTTAATGAAAAAATAGCAAACAAAGATCTGCTGAGAGTCAGTAGAATCCTGACCTGGTATTGGAGGTAGGCCAGGTGCTGCTGGGCTCAAGGAGTGGGCACATCTGTGTCTTAGACCCCATTGCCCAGTTATAAGCCTGTGTTTATAAGCCCACATTTGTGAAATAAGAGCATTAGGAAACATGAGCATTGTTTTAAACAAAGGAAACAATTTTCCTCTGATTATACTATTCACCCAGTGTCCACATTTAACTGTGTCATGAGCAGCTGGGAAGGGTTTAGTGCTTACATTACACTGGGCTGTTTCTTGACTGACAGCATTCTATTAATGGCCTGGTCACTTCACAGTCAGGCTAGCTCCCGCATGGAGAGTCTCACTTGACCCTCTTGAGCTCAGGGTCATCTTGCCTGTAATAGTGGCCACTGTTTGCTGGTACACACCAGCTCCTGCTAGTGAGATCAGAACTTGTCTGCCCCAGGGAGCTCCTTGATTATGTGTAGGAGCCCTCTAGCTCTTTATAAGTCAACAGGAAGAGACCTCCCATGCACTGCTCTGAGGTGGGTTATGTCCTGGGTTCTAAAGTGTCCATTCTTGAGGCTGTTTGGGGTTGCTTCCTTGTCTTACAGGCAAGGGACTAGGTTTACAGAGGTTAAGTGGCACTCATTAGTCATATAGCAAGCCCAGGCTTAGTCACATAGTAAACTTGGAGGCTTCAAAGACTTTTCACCACATGTGCTTTCTGCTTGCTCTCTGTGTCGTTTCTTTATACATACATATTTGCCGTCTCTGTCCTGCACTTTGAACACAGAGAGCCTGGCCTGGCTCCTCAGCTGCCATCTCAAGAGTGCTACATCATGCCACGCAGCCTCAGCCTCTGCAGTCAGTCCATGCTTTGCAGCAGCTGCTGCCAGACTGTCATGTTCAGATAATAGCTCTGACCTTGGAACTCTGGCTCAAGAGCTTCAGTGGAAAGAGCTCTCTGGTGAAGTAGAAGAATGACTCTCTAGACCAGAACAGGTGGAAGGTGATTTGATTACTATGCGCAAATCTGACTGCAATACGCCGCAGAGCAGAACAGCCTGTCTAAGGGAGCTGTGCATGCCAAGAATCCAGGAAGAGCCAAGTGTCTATGCATATACATATCTTTACACACAAACACAACACGTACAGGGCTCACGTAGGGGCCACTGATTTGTAGGAGGAGTTTCACTAGGTTATTTCTAAAATATTTTCTATGGTCAATGCATTGTGACTTGGTGCCTCACTAAATGACGGTTCTGGTCCCCAACCTGACTGTGCTCCAGTGGTTTGGCAGAGGCAGTGTGAGCCTTTTGCAGTTGATCACACATAGTGAGCTCCAGGGTTGCAGAGTAATGAGGCCTGGGTTCCAGGAGTCTGCTTCCCTGATGGATGTGGGGAGTGGGCCTCTGTTTATCCTCCTGTTAAGATAAACAGAGTTATCTGATAAACAGGGTTACCCCATGGGAGCCATAAGGGAACCAACCCCCTGAAGTTGAAGGGTGTTGGATGGTTGAGGTGCACCATGTGACCTGTTCACAGCACACTACATATTCAGGAATGGTGGATGTAGGTGTCCGTTGGGCAGACCAGGATGGTAAATAGCTGCCTCTCAGACAAGGCCCACAGAGCACCTGGGCCTCACAGTGAGCCATGATATGCGGTGGGGCTCTTAGGGCTGTAATGTGCTATGTCACCAGTAGAGATGTGGCCATGGTGTGGATGATGACCCCTGCTGTGTGTTTCACTTCCCACCTTTCATCTCCAGCTAGCCTGAGGAGTGGACAGAACAGAGGAGGGTGGTGGCAAGTAGAAGCCTCTGGAAGCAGGCCAGAGTATCCACAGGTAGCTCCAAGAGGCTTCTTCACTCTCTCAGATTCATGGAACACTTTGGAGTGTCAGGCCCTGTAATTGAAACTGGAAAAACAGAAACCAAAGGGCAAACCCTTTTTTTTTCTTGAGGTATGAAACCTGAGTTGTCAGGCAGAACTGATTCTGACCAAAGCCTGCTTATGTTGCTGAGACCAGAAGAGCAGGAAACAAAGGACTTTGGGCTCCTGGCCTCCCCATATACCACAGGGTTTCCTTCTGGGCAGAGGGAATGTCTGTGCCTTCAGCGCTTGGCACTGGGCACTCGACTCCCCCTTTCAGAGCTGTCAGAAGAAAACCCCTTGTTCTCAGGACAGAGGAGCTGGGCCAGTGGACTGGAGCTGCTGCAGCCCCAGTCTTTACGATGTGCATGTAAGGCTACATCTTCTGTGGCTCCTGGCTGTCTGTCTTTCCGCCTCTTCCTTTGGGCTCACTGGAAGAGCATGGTGTTGGCAGAGCTTAAGGAGGGGCCTCGCTGAATGGCACTTGAAGACAGGTGGGCTGGTTTAGCCATCAGAGTAAACTGTGAGATTTGTCTCCATGCACCAGCTATGTTTTAATCTCTCTGGGCCTCTGTTTTAATACCTGCAAAATGGGGGTGTCATGGTTTTGCCTCCAACCCTTAACATGGTACCTGCGGGCATTGAGCACTTGTGTCATGGAAAGGCTTTTTACAAAGGACCTGCCCACTGACTGCTGCAAGGAGAGCGAATCTGCACGCGCAGATGAAGTGACACAGAAGTAAAGAAGAATCCACCCTGTCAGCAAACATCACTGTGTGGGGCAGGTTGTGGTGCTTGTGACAAAGGGACTCAGTTCAAGGAGCAAAAGCCGAATCCCGAAAATCCAGGCAATGAGGGAGACCCGGCCAGGGCTGTGGATCCCGCTCAGCAGGACTCCTGAGCAGGGGATGGTTGAATCGCACTGGACCCACCGTTGCTTAGGAAGAATCCAAGCGCGTCCTGGCTCTTGTGCATAGGGCGGGACAGAATCTTTGCAGCGAGGGTCATGTTGACAGAAGTGGGTTCCACCTGGACATAAAGGTGCATGTCTATTGTCCTGTTTGCCAGACACTAGTGAAACAGCAGCCCCTCTGTCCTTGCCTTCCTGCTCTTCCCATTATTCACTTAGACATTTTTGTTAAAATACACACACACACCCCTAAATCATCTTTTACAAAAATGTGCTTTGGAAAAGCTTTGTATAAATACGTTTTAAAAGCTGTCTTTCTATACAAGCGTCTTTAGGGGTGATTTATTCATGTTTCTTATTAATTGATGCATGTAGGAAGAGCTCATTGCTGTCTGACTATATTCTATGAAGTCAGAGGAGCCTGTTTGCTGGGGTGAATCATCTCACAGCTGATGGTGCAGAATCAGTGTTTGCTGTGTCGCTCTGTCCTGGTCACTAGCCCGGAGCCAACATTCCATCCAGTTTCCTTCGGGAGGACTGGCACACACAGCGGCGGTGTTTGACTTGGGCATCCACTCAAGTGCACTCAATGCGCTTAACCCTCACGTGCATGTCGCTGGTGTCCAGTGGTGTTTTTCTTGGAGACACTCTGCGAAGTTAAAGGGGGGAAGGAGTTCTGAAACTCTAGCTGAGGGCCCTAGTAGAAGGACCATTCTGCCTCAGATGCCTTCAGAGGGCCACCGGGGTCCCACTAGTCCTCCCACGCTGACCCCAAATGGCTCAGGAGTGAAAAGGGGCAGGATGGCGCACTGACGAGGGGGAATTGGAGCTAGGCAGCAAGCCTCGTGGGTGGCTACAACATGGCTCTGAGATTGTGGCCAAGTCAGTTCCAGTCATCCTGATCCAGGACTTTTGGCATGAACGGACAAGGTCTCCCGAGGCCCCTCCCGCCCTCCTCTACTGTATTGTGTGAAAAAAGGCAGTGGATGGTGCGAGGTCGGAAGAAACAGAATGAGTGCAGCTGTGCCCCACTTGCCACAACCTTCCAACCTCTGCGATCACTATGTGCTACATATATATGAATATTATATTCATATAATATATATTTATATATATAAAATGAGTATAATGTCTACTTGTGAGAGAGACACAGCCAAAGGCATGTTCCTTTCCTCACCCCACATTCACAGATCCAACTTCCTCAGGAAAGGAGAGACTCAGACTCCAGAAGGTGAAGGTTTCAGTTGAACCTAGGCCATATTGTTACAATACAACGAACGTATCCAGTCCTTCTGTAGGAAGGCACTAGAATTCTCTGGGATAGGAGATGATCCTCTTTTCCTACTGCTGTGATAAAATACTCGGGCAAAAGAAACTTAAGGGAGAAATTTATTCAGCTCATAGTTCCAAGTCAATCCATCCCGACAGGGAAGTCGTATTAGGTCTCCAGTCAGAAGAAATCAATGTGTGCGTGCATGCTAGTGCTCAGTTCACATTCTCCATTCTTTAATGACCCTGGATCTACTGCCTTGGGAACGGTGCCAGTCACAGTGGGCAGGTCTCCTGACTTCAGTTAATAAGATAATTCCACACAGACACGGTCAGAGCCCCATCTCTGTCTAGTGGACAGTTTACCCTAACTCAGCTACCTTGGGTCTGGATGGGGCTCCTGGTGCTACTGCAATGCTGTTAAGTGGCTGCGGGAGGGTGACTGAGCATGTTTTCAGGAGAAAGCGCCAGGTCCACTCTCACCCCATAGAAAATGCATGGAAACATTGGGAGCAGTGAGAGCCTAGACTGTGTGGAGTTGATTCTGATCCCCTTGTAACAAAGAGCTTTTCTTTCATTTGCTCATTTTAATCCTCACAAGGCTTAGGAATTTGGCAAGAATGAGTGTGGCTAGCCAGGTGAGCTCTGTTTTAATCATCTTGTGCAGGAAAAGCCACTGTCACCTGCTTGTCTCAAGTGCTGATCTTAGCAGTGTGTGTTCTGTTGGCTCTGGCTGAAAGATGCAGACCAGTGGCTGAAGACACCAGCCCAGACAGTGAGCCCTCTTCCTGCACTTCCCAAATGGGGCACTGAAGGGCATGAAAAAGATAAGGAAGCAGAATGATGAAATGGGTGGGGGGGCAGGTGGTGAGGGGTGGGAGTGGTGGGGGGTGTTATCTTCCTGCTTGTCTCAAAGTGGGTCCAGTTACATGTTCTCTGTGGCCCAGTTGCCTTGTCTGTACAACATGCTTCCTGTGCTGTCCTCAGGATCAGAGGCAGATTATGGTACAATTTGCTGTAGTTGATTATCTCTCCAGAATGTTCTGCTGAAAAACCTGCCCAGTTTGATATATTGATGCTGTTTGGAGGTGGGGCCTCTAGGAAGTAATCAGAACTAGAGGAGGTCATAAGGTGGAAGCCCCCATGTGACATTAGGGGCTTTATAAAAAGAGGGAGTTTCAGTTCCAAGTTCTTATCTTTAAAGCTGTTTTATTGAGGTGAGGTTGATACATAGCAGACTGCCTGTAGTGAAAGTCTTGGCACATAATGTCCCGTAGCATATTATGAAGTAGTAAGAAGGTTCTCATCAGATATGGGTGCTGTGATGTAGGACTTTCCAGTCTCTTACCCAGTGTGTGGTGTTTTGTTATAGCAATAGACAGGGGCATTGCTTTTGCTCAGTAAAAAAGCAGTACGGTTATTAATAGTTAGTCGCCAGCTAGGTGTTATGTATTATGGATGTTTCTAAGGACAGAACGGGAACTAAACAGACAAAGACTGGAAGATGGGGAGTTTACATGGCTTGGGAGGAAGAATGAGTCAATGAAAGCAGACTAAAGGAGGAAATGGGACTTTGATTAGATAGCTCAGGAATAAGGAAAGATGGAGTGTTCCAGACGTGGGTCCTGGAAGTGAAGTGTGTTGTCCCCAAACCCTAACCTAGCCATCTGCTGTCACCTGGAATAAGTCAGCTTTACCAGTTGCTAATATTCTGAACCTAACAATCAGATGTTATATTTATTAACTAGAATAAAAAAAGATACCTAGTTCCACTGAAAATAATTTAGTTCAAAATTATATACACATGCAGTTTAGACTTTGGAGAAGTAAACCAGGACTCTAAGCAGATAATTTTTCTCCACTGTGCACTATGTAGAATTGAAAAGAAACTGTGTTCTTATAAACACAATCTCTCTAAGATGAAGCTAGCCTCCATCAGTCAGATGGCAGCATCACTCCTCTTAGCCAGCCCTTTTAGTTTTCTGTTAAGAATTTCTCACTAAAATAAAAGGAAAACTAGTGTATCACTAGGTAACACACACACCCACTCACACAGACATACACACACATACCACTAGTTTCAAGTTCTTATCTTTAAACCTGTTTTACTGTGGTAAGGTTGACACATAGCAGACTACCCAGAGTGAAAGTGTGCCGGTGCATGAATGAGCCTCTGCAAAAGTGGGAAACCCCACAGCAGCCAGACACTCATCACCCTAAAGTGAGGTGAAACACTCTCCTCTCCTTCTCGAGTCCCCAAACCATTAGTCTTCTTTCAGTTACGTGAGATTGTTAGGGGTATTCGAGAGAGTTATAAAATAAATGCACTTTGTAAACTTTGGGCCTGGCTTTTTTTTCCACTCAGTGCTTATGTACTTGGCATGGAGAAATGGTCTGTCAGTGTTTGTGCTTGAATTGTGGTGGCACAGATAATGTCTGATTTGTGACATTGTCATTTTACAGTTTAATGATGAAAATTTGTACAGTTTAATGATGAAAATTTCCTTCAAGGTATGGTGCAGTGTTACCACATTTTTTTCCCCTAAAACGTATTGTATTGGTAAGTCTTAAACAGGAACTGTCTGTCTCGCCATCCTCTATCCCCTGGTAATCTATACCTTTACCTGGGATAAACAGTGATAGGAAAGAGGGTTCTCTTAGCTTTTTCAGTCTCCCTTGTTTCACTTAGGACAGTATTCTTCAAGCAGCTTTCCTGTCATAGCAGGTCAGAATCTTTATCCTTTTATGGTTTAGTGACATTCTGTTACATGAATATACGTATTTTGTTTCCTGTATCCTCTTGATGGTTGCCTATTCTTTTTTTGTTTGTTTTTTGGAGACAGGGTTTTTCTGCATAGCCCTGGCTTCCCTGGAACTCGCCCTGTAGACCAGGCTGGCCTCGAACTCAGAGACCCGCTTGCCTTTGCCTCTGCTGGGATTAAAGGAGTATGTCACCACCACCTAGCCCTTTGGCTCTTCTTAATGGTGCTACAATGATTGCTGGTGTACAGACATCTTTTTGAGTTCCTCTTTTCAATAACTTTTGGTTTATTAGGAGTGGAAGAGCTAAGTCACCTGTGATTCTATGTTTAGTTTTTAACAACTCCCTGTTTACTCTCATTTGTGATGCCCAGAAGCTCCAGTTTCTCTACGTCCTTGCTGACACTGACAACTCTTGTGGTAGCTGTTCTCATAGATGAGAGATTTCACCAGTGATTTTTATTTTCCCAATGCTGGATACAACCAGTTGATTTTTGTCTATTTGCTCATTCCAATTCTTTACTTGGTTTGCTTTTTTTTTTTTTTTTTTTTAAAGCAGGCTTTTATTATGCAGCTTGCAATAGTCTGTAAGTGACGATGTTACCAGACTGGTCTTGAGTTTACAGCTATCTTCCTGCCTTCTCAGTGCTAGAGTTAAAGGTATGAGCATTCAGATTCTCACTGACATTTTTTTTGGTTTTGGTTTTATTTGTCTATTCTCACATTAAATTCTCACCAGACATATGACTATAGTCTTCGGAAGGCTACCCCCAGATGTTGTCCTGAACAATTCTCTTCATTCTAATGACAACATCTCTTCAAGTACCAGTGTTCTTATTTACAAAGTTCTTTTGCCCATTTGTTGTTTGTGCATTTGCTGTTATATTTTAAAGACCATCATAACATGCTTCAGGAATATTTAACATCCATTCTACTAATAGTTCTATGGTTTTAACTCACATTTAGGTCACTGATCCATATTGAATTATCTTTTATGTGTATGTGATGTAAGGCCCCAAATGCGTTGTTTTTGTGTGTAGTATAGGTGTGTGTTCATGCTGATGTGTATTCCTGTGTGCACTAGAGGTAAATACTGTGTATCTCCTAAATCACTCTGCATCTTATTATTTTTTTTTTTTTGAGACAAGGTCATCTCCCCAGTTCTTTGATTTCTTTTGTTTGAGATAGGGTGTCACTGTGTGGCACTGGCTGGTCCAGAACTCATTGCATATCTGGATGGCATTGAATTTATAGTGATCTATGCCTCTGCCTCCTGAGTGTGGGGGTAAATATTCTTTCACATGTAGAAACTCAGTTGACCTGGCAGCATTTTGTGGAACACTCTTTTTTTCCCATTTACAGACCTGATACCGATCTCAAATAACATTTGACTATGAGGTCATGCTAGTTGGTTTGGTTTGCTGGTCTATATTCTGGCCTTGTGGCAATACCACAGTGCTTTGATTATTATGGTTCTTTGGAGTAAATTTTGAAATCAACTCCTCCCTTCTCTCTGAGAATCATTTTGGCTGTTTGTGATCCCTGCAATTCTACATAAATGTGAGGATAGGCTTTTGTTTCTGGAAAAAACAAAACAAAAAACCTGCTGACATCATAACATGTTGCACTGTATCTGCAGATCTATTTGAGTAGTGCCTTAGTTACTTTTCCTGTTGTGGGGGAAAAATGCCCCAATAGAAGCATTAAGGGAGTGGGGTTTTATTTTGGCTTACAGTTCAAAAGGACAGTCCAGCATGGCAGGGAAGTCCCAGCAGCAGGAGCCTGAGGTAGCTGGTCACGTTGCATCTATAGTCAGAAGGAGATTGGTGGGTTCCAGCGCTCACATGCTTGCTCTTTTTATCAGTCCAGGAATCCAGCCTTTGGAATGGTGTGCCCACAGCTAGGGTGGGTCTTCTCACCTCCATTATTTGTGTTTTCACACAAGTGACTTCTGTCTTTTCTTCCACTGATATTTGTGGTCTTCAGTATTCAACCATTTCACTCCCTTGACTCAATTTATTCTCAGTTATGTCACTCTTTTAATGTTATTTTAAATGGGATACCTTGTCTTCATTTCCAGATTGTTTGTTTCTGGTGCATAGAAAGTTCTAAGCAGTCTAGCTGAGTGCATTTAATGGCAAGTGTAACATCCACGAGAAAACCATCTTCTGTCGGGAGGGGGATCTTGAAACTTATGGCACAGACTCCTGCTAGTCCGGTTAGTGACAGGAAGCAGGCTGACCCTTAAGTCTGAGATGACGAACGTCAGACAACATGTAGATGCTTCTCAGCTTCTGATGGTGTTATGTTCTAATAAGTACATCGCATAATACACCTAATACAGAGAACATCATAGCTTACCCTGGCCTATCTCAATTGTACTCAGAATATCACCTTGACTTTGATTGGGCAAACTGAGGCTTATTTTTAAATACATTGTTGAATGTATTGTTCTGAAAGTGAAAAGCATAACTGCTGTGTGGGTATGTTTTCACATGTTACAGCTGAAAATCTGAAGTTGAATTTTCAAAGGGAAACTGAACTTTGTACAGTGGCATTGAGATTGAATTGGGATCCTGGTGAATTAACAATCCCTTTTGTTCTTATTCTGATAACAGATGTCATGAATTGGTGTTGAATCCTATCCTTCAATTTTTATATTTTCTGCTTCAACTGAGATGATAAGGATTTCTTTCCCGTGTCAATGAAGCTACATTGATTTAGCTAATGCTAAGATGACACTGATCTCCTGGAATGTGCCTCCTTCCTAGTATAATATATATATTATATGTATAATATATAATATAATATACATTAGGAAATAGATATAGAAAATAATATACCTGTTATTTATATCTTTGCATCTGAGCTGGGCTCAGCATGTTTACATTTTATAAAGGATTTTTTTTTAATAATTAAAAAGGCATGTGTGGTGGTTTGAAAGAAAATGGCCCCCAAAGGGAGTGGCAATAGTAGGAGATATGGCCTTGTTGGAGTAGGTGTGGTCTTGTTGGAGGAAGTTAGTCACTGTGTAGGTGGGCTTTGAGGTCTCATATATGCTCAAGCCATACCCAGTGAAATAGACCACTTCCTGCACGTGATGTAGAACTCTCAGCTCCAGCACCATGTCCGCCTGCATCATGATGATAATGGACTGAATCTCTTAACTGTAAGCCACCACAATTAAATGTTTTCCTTTGTAAGAGTTGCCATGGTCATGGTGTCTCTTCACATCAGTAGAAACCCTGAGACAGCATGTCACTTTCAATTTATATAGTGTGCAAGCAGGTGTTAGCGTCATGAAGTGTTCTCATTGGAAGGAGTATGGTCCCTCCTTCACATTCTGTGGTGACTCCACTGGTGAAGCCATCTGAGTCCGAACTGTTGTTTGTGGACTGGTTTACACTGCCCTTTGGTTTCCTTTGTGTGAAACGGGTATTGAGGATGTATGATTTTCCTTACTTCGTGTAAATCTAGAACTTTATTGTCCTAACAGAGCGAGCTGTTGCCATCTCAGATACATACTTTGTATTATATGTGGAAATGTCTTTTGATTCTGAATAGTATCTGATATTGGTACAGTTACATTAGCTTTCTCTATGCTACCCTGTACCAGTTATTTTTCATTTATTTATTTACTTATTATTCTTTATTTATGCCTTTCACCTTTTTTAAAAATTTTGTATCTGTGTGCATTTGATTTTTTTTTTTAAATAAAAATCATACTATTGGGTTTTCAAAACAAATTTCAGTCTGACAATCTTGGTGTTTCCATGAAAAGATTTTAATTTCCCTAGTTTAAAACTTATTATTGATTTTTTTTTTAAAAAACTAAAACATAATTTATATTTGTGGGGTGCCCTCAGAAGGCCAGAAGAGGGTGTTAGATCCCCTGAAACTCTTTGTGGTTGCAAATCTGCCGAGTAGGTGCTGGGAGTTGAACCTGGGTCTCCCATGAGAGCAGCCAGCTGTCTTACCTGTTGAACTGCCTCTCCAGTCCTTTATTACCGATAGGTTGTGGTTTTGTTTGTTTATTTCTTTCTTTTACATGTGGAGTGGAGGGAGCAACTTCTGTGTGTCCTGCCTGATGTATTTTCCCTTCCTTTGACTGAGCGCTTTATCATTCTTTCTTCAGATGCTACTTACATGCTCTCACTACAGCTTATAGTCGTCCTCCTTGCCCAGCATCAGCGTGGATTTATTTCTGTACTCTACCAGACAGAGCAAGAGTGCTCTAATTCCTCTTATCTCCCTGTTCTCTCTGAGCCCGCACATTCATGCCTTGTGGTCGTATCTGTCTGTAAGCCCCCAAGCCACCATCGCTAGTCCACTCAAGACACCCTCATGACCCACAGTTCCCGTTTTCTGTTGGATTCACTTTCAGTGTCTTAGCTCTCTCACGGAGATGGATTTTCCTTTCCTCTGAACACCTTTGTTTAGTATTTTTGGTCATGAACCGCAGTAGCAATTTTTCTCAGATCTGTTGTACGTTTATGTAATATTATTATTACTACGTGTGAATGATGTGAGGAGGCGTGTGTCACAGCCCATGTGTGGAAATCGGAGGATGACGTTTGGAGCTGTTTTCTCCTTCCACCTCTCCGGCGGCTCCAGGGATCGAGCTTGGGTTCCCAGGCCTGTGCTGCAAGTGACTTGGTCCACTGAGCCAGGTTCCCAGCCCTGTTTCCTTTTCTAGTTATTTGGTTTCTTTTCCTTGGTTCTCAGGATTTTGTTGTTTTATTACTATTTTGAGATGGAGTCTCAAAGTGCTGTTCCTCGTTTCAATGGCTCCTCCCATTTTCAGCCGTGTATCCTGGAGGCACAGGCATGAGCTGCAGACTTGACCCGCATTTTGCTGTCGTATGCCCGGGAACAGTCTCCGTCCATTTATCTTTATTCAATGTTGCATCTCCTGTGCCTGATAATCGTCATGCTTCATCCTTGGTGTTTTAAATTGGAACTTGGGAACTCTCAAACTGCTTGGCCACATTTTAGCTTCTGGCACTTCTGAAATTTCAATTTATCGTATTGAATTTGATGGAGGAGCTAGCATTGATAAAGATGGAGGAGCTAGCATTGACAATAATGAACATAGCAAATGAGCTTATTTGAAAGTGTCATGTTCCTGTTTCTATCCCAGTTTTCACTGATTGTGTGTGTGTGTGTGTGTGTGTGTGTGTGTGTGTGTTGGTTTACCTACTTTTCTGTACTCTTATCTTTGATTATGTATCTGAGTTGTACTTGGAAGTTTGATTTCTACAATAATTTGAGGACTTGGACAGCATGCATATATGTACATATGTGAGCATGTTTATTTATTTACCTGGGAAGGGACTCTGCTCTTTCCAGGTGCTCTAACTATGTATGTGGAATCACCATAATCTGATTTTAGGTTTGAGATTTCTTTTTTTTTTTTTGAAAGATTTTATTTATTTATTATGTATACAGTGCTCTGTCTGCATGTATGCCTGCAGGCCAGAAGAGGGCGCCAGATCTCATTACAGATGGTTGTGAGCCACCATGTGGTTGCTGGGAATTGAACTCAGGACCTCCGGAAGAACAGCTAGCGCTCTTAACCCCTCAGCCATCTCTCCTGCCCCGGTTTGAGATTTTTTTTTCTAGCCTCCCAGTTGACTCTCAGGTGGGTAGCAATTTGCACTAAGTTAACTCAGTGCTGTGAGGTACCTGTTGTACAGCCTCCATACTGGGAATCTTCCTTTCAGTTCCCTCATTCTCTGGGGGTGTAGTTCTTCATGGCCTCATGAAAACCATGGCTATTCATCAGGTCCTTCTCTTTATAGGTCGAGGCAAAATAGGAGTTATTTTAATCTCTGAACCTTTTAATATTTCAAGTTGATGACAGGGAAAATAGAGGTTGCAAATGAGATTAAATGATGAACTTCCTCCAGGATGCAGAGATGGTCCCAGATTATCCCTGTGAACACAGTGTAGCCACACAAGTGAAAGGAGCACGTTATCAAAGTCACAGCACATGAGAAAGGTTCAAGCTTCTCAGTGTTGATTTGAAAATGCATGGAGGCCAGAAACCAGGGATGGTGGCTTCTTAAAGCTGGGAAAATCTAGAATGGATTCTCTGCTGAAACCTCCTCTGCCTTAGAGTCTGTACCTTGACTTCAGCCTGCAGAGCATCAAGGTACTAGACTTGTGTTGTTTTCTGGGGTCCAGTCTGTGGTTATTTGTTACATTGACAGAAAAAGTGAGTACAAGCCCCCTAGGCTATAGCATTTGCTCTGCTAGTCATACTCAAGGTTTTATCCTCTACTTTCAGAATGTGTAAACCTCTAAGATGAGGAGCCTTGGAAAGCCCAGACCTCAGCTCTTGAGTCTGCCTTTTGTGGGTCCTGGCTTGATGCCTGTTTGCCTTTTGTTAAAGTTGGTCTTTGGGATATGCGACTTTCGCACTCTGTCCCAGCATGTCCTTGTGTGGAGCGGGAGCTCTGCTCTCCACGGCCCAGGCCTGCAGTGCTAATCTGCCTTGAATTTGATGGAGGAGCTAGTCTGGTTGTGGTTTAGAATGTCACGTTCCAGCTGCCATTTAGTCATGCAGTCATTCTCCAGGTGAGAAAAAGAATGCCTTAGCTGGCCTTCGCTTTGTTTTCCTCATGCTAATTTTCCTCAGAAAGCATGCAAGAGGAGTGCCCTCCTATTGCTTTCTTATGAGTAAACCCGAGGCCTGAGTTGCTTTCTACTTCAAGGTATCTGTCACTCTGTCTCTGTGCTGGAAATCTTCCCTTCAGTTCACTTATTCTCTTGGGTACAGTTCTTCACGGTCTCATTCAAAAGAAAACAAAACAAAAACCATAGGTGTTTATCAGGTCCATCCCAGCAGGATGGCCTTTTCTCTCAGCAGGCTGTGTGCTCAGTGGTCTCTAAGACACCCAGCTCCCAGCGAGGGCTCATGTCATCCCTCCCACTATCAGCGACCGAAAAGGCACAAAGTAGTTGGTGGCTGTGAGACAGACACCAAAGTAGAGCCTGGACTTGTGCCCTGGCTGTGCAGATTAGCTCAGCAGCGCCACTGCTGCAGCATGCATCCTATGGTGGAATAAGTACAGATTCTTTCAAGCTAGCTATCTTAAAGAATAGCCCTTATTTCAGTGCCCTGTGAAGCAGCATTCATTACCTGCTTTCTAAAAGCACAATCAGTCTTCGATGCACTTAAACATATTTGATAAAAGGTAATGTGGGGTTTGGCTGATGACTGGCCCACTAAAGCAGCATGAAGTATTTGTGGCCAAGAGGAAAAGAAAGACTTTGATTTTGAGAATTCAGGCTCAAGCACAGCACTCGGAGCCTTTTGCATTTTGCCACCATCTAAATGAAGCTTCTAGGGTTCTGGGCTGTGAACCAGACGGGAGGCAAGCGAACAAAGGATGAAAAGGTGGGAGGAGAGGGGAGGGAAAGGCTCTTACACACTCAGAGCCGAATTAGGGAGGGAAAATCTGGCTTTCTACTCTCAAAGAAATGGCCCTTTAGTCGCTAATGCTTGGGTTTATGCCAAGAAAATTTGCAGTTAGAAGAGAAATGTGCAACAACCCAGACTGCCTTCCCCAATACCTGCCAGAGAAGTGTTGGGCTTCTTGGACGGCACCTATGCTCTGGATATGTGTGAAGTCGTTCCTGAAGAAGGACCATGGGTGTCCTGAGCTGTGCTCATAGTCTCTGCTTTGTTACCCTGGAAATAATGATAACAGAAAATGGTGAGACGCGCATGGAACTAACATATAGCGGGTTACCTGCCAGCTTTGTTAGACTGCTGTGCCAGCCTACTTATGTATGAGTGTATTCAAGGACCTTACATAGCACGATTCCAACAACTGTTGTTGTACATTAAATTTAAATGGGTCCTGTTTAATATTTGTATCTGGGCATAAACTGTTAGTGTAAACACTTAATCTGTGGGTTGGAGAATGATCACTGACTTTTTTCCTTATATATTTGAAGTAGTCTACGCCCAGCAAAATTTATGCTATTTGAACATGTATTTATTTAACAAACGGGCTTGAACCCCCACTGCGTGCCAGAGGTACCACAGTGACCTGGACTGATGACTTCATTAACAAGTTGAAGATTTTGACTTGTCAAAACAATGCTGGCATAGAAGTTCACTCACTCATCTGTATTGGACCACTGGCCTCCTGTGAATTCCCACAACACTGCCAGGCTTGTGTGGAGCACAGATTGGATTCCAAGTGCAGAACTAGAGTGGGGGTAATTACTCCATCAGTTTGGGTTAAAATGCTCGCCTAAATTAGTTCTGTAGTTTTCACACACTGTCAAGAGATACAGAACGAGATTAGAGGCTGCGGAGAAATCATCTTACATTTTTGTGAGATGAAACATGCTTGGTCTTGTAAAAGAAAAGACTGTTATTTGGAACTATGGGGAAGCTCTCATAGCCTCTTAGCACTCATACCTTCTCCAGCGCCAGGTGAAGCCTGTCTGCTGTTTGCAAACAGCAGTCAACAGGCATTCTAGCTCGCTGAACCCCCTGAGCCCCACACAGAACTTTAGAATAACGCAGAAGCGTATGGTACATGAGTTCTTTCTAGAATAAGCAGGCATTACCTCTTGACCATGTCTGAGCATCAGCTTCTGTGCTGGCTCACAGGGTACAGAGTTCCTGTTCTCGGGGAACCTGCAGTCTAGTGAAGGAGACACAGGTCTTCTCAGCCTTTCCCAGTGAAGCAGGAGGCTGATGGTGTCTCCGTCTCTCTCCATGTGTGTATGTCTGGGGTGGGGAGTGTTGTGCAAGCTCCAAACAGTGGCACTTGCCTGCTGTCTTCAGGATGCTATTAGGGGCTTCTTAAAAGACAGCATCCTGAGTGCCAGAGCAGCTAGCCATTTAGTAGAGGGAGGGCAAAGAAAGCCACACAGGCAGACTTGAACCTCAGCAGGGCTATCCTTATCCCCGAGGCAGGAGCGAGGGCCTGGTAGATGGTCAGGACAATGACTCTGGCAGAGCCTCGCCACTGTGTTGGAAGGTAGTTTGGTGTCTGTAAGATAGTAGACAAATTCTGTATTCAGCCTAGCCTGGCCCAAGCCTGTGGCAAGTGGTATAACCTAATAATACAGGAAGTCGGGCAGAGGCACTACACCAGGAGAGAACATTTGGGACTGATGTCCTGAGGTGGCATTAAGACTGGTGGTGGAGGGAGAACCCAGAGTTCCTTTAGGCTAGGAGTATGTGACAGATGACACAGAGGGCATTTTTAGGATAGGGCCCAGATGCAGCAGGTGGAAGGCTTTTCCACGTGCCAATGCAGAGATAGGCATGGCTCTGGCTAGCTCAAAAGTAGTGCTGCTCACAGCATGTCCTCTTATCAGGCCCTGAAGGGCCAATGTCATGAAAAAACCATGACAGGAGGCCTCACTCTGGGAGCTAGGCAGGATTCCTATAGGCAGCACAGTAGCAGAAGCCCACAGCGTGCAGCTGTGTGGTCCACTTACCTCATCAGCTGAAACAGTAGACTGGCCCATTAGACTTCCATGAACTGGAAATGTCTTTTCAGATGCTACTGCTACTGTTGTAAGATGCAGGAAATTTGCTTTGCTTTAATTGAATGATTACGAGTAATTTGATTAATGCAAGTGTGAAATGCCTTCTTACTTTGGTGTCTGTGGGGAATTAGTTCCAAGGTTCCCCAGCCCAACCTTGAGGTTAAAAAATTCTGCAGGTGCTCAGGTCCCTTGTGAGAATTAGCACACGTTTGCATAGTGCATATATAGCTCCTGCTGAATACTTTAAATCATCTCTAGGTAACTTATAAGTCTTAATAAAGTGTAAGCATTATATAAGTGGTTATGCTGTATTGATTAAGGAACAGTGGCAGAAAGGGACTATCCAAATGTAGTTTTTTTCTGTATATTTTCAGTCCTGTCTTGGCTGTGGTTGGTTGACTGTGTGTGAATGGAGGCCTGAGGGATACACCCACCCCCTCCCACTCCCGCCATTTCCACTGCAAGGCTGGTAACAGATTCACATCTGTAAGGAGTAGAATTCATTCAACTAATTCCTGGAGTAATGCCCACAGTGATGTGCCTCCTTGTGTGGATGAGAGGGGCCAAGGCATCTGTACAGACACCTGTTCCACCTGAGGGGAGGTGGATGGAGTATTGGGAGGACACCCTGCTTTGGGGCTTTGGGTGTCACCTCTTTTGGTGTCTTTGCTCCCAAGGCTCATGCAGTTTGCAGAACTGCAAGTTAAAGAGAAGAGCTGGCAGGCTTTCAGCTGTATCACCATGCTGCCTCTTCCTTTCCAAATAATAAGGTCCACCTATGTTTTCTGATGTATTGAAACTTCAGAGCTAGCTGAAGAACAACAGACACTTGGAGCATTACACAGCCAGTGAGATACGTAGCAACTGCTATGCAATGAGGGGAGCTCTCCCTGTAGTCAGCTGCACTTAATCCCAGAATATTGACCAACTGCTGAAGGCTGCAGCTTCGGTCCGAGGCTGGTCTGCACATGTGAGCATCAATCACTCTTGTAGATATTACTGCTTCTGTAATAGCAAGGCACTATCACAAGTAGCATCCTTCCTTTAGGGAAATGTTATAGAATCTACTGCACAGCTTCTGGTGTATCAGATGTGGCATGGTCTCATGGTATGGCAGCATCAGTGTTCCATGAGTATCCATCTCTGGCAAAGTTGGGTGTCTCAGAAGCCAAGGTAGCTTCAGTTACTGCAAGGCCTCTATGACCTTTGTCATCACACTTAAGGATCACAAATTCTAAGTAGTGTAAAAAACTGTGGGGGATGGAGAGATGGCTTAGCAGTTTAGAACATGCACTGCTCTTATAGAAGATCCAAGTCCAGTTCTCAACACCCACATCAGGCTGTAACTCTTAACTCCAAGAGATCTGAAGCTCTCTTCTGGCATGGGAAGGTATCTGTACTCCTGAGTACACACCCACACAGACACATAATTAAAAGTAAAATATACTTAAAAAGAATTCTTCCCCAGCAGAGTTCTGAAAGAGTGATGCCCATAGCACAATACCTGACATTTGTGTGTTATCAAACACTTGTTGCTGGGCTGATCATCATGACCTTGATGTTAGATGATGGGACTTTCAAAATTAATTTTTCCTGACTGTGAGTGTAGCTCTGGACAGAGCAGGTACTTAGTGTAATCAAGGCTTTAGGCTCACTCCCTAGAACCAAATTGAAAGCAAACAAAACTAATTAAAAACTAAAAGCAAAAGATGTAGATCCAGACAAAAATACCTACATACGCATCTGCTGGCTGGATAGGCATGTAGGGTCTCAGAGGCTGGACAATTGCCTAGATTCTCTCATAGGCTAGATAGGCATGCTAGGGTCTCACAGAGGCCGGGCAGGTGCTCTAGGGTCTCACAGAGGCGGGGCAGGTGCTTTAGGGTTTCACAGAGGCTGGGCAGGTGCTCTAGGGTCTCACAGAGGCGGGGCAGGTCCTCTAGGGTCTCACAGAAGCCAGGCAGGTGCTCTAGGTCTCACAGAGGCTGGGCAGGTGCTTTAGGGTTTTACAGAGGCCAGGCAGGTGCTCTAGGGTCTCACAGAGGCTGGGCGGGTGCTCTAGGGTCTCACAGAGGCTGGGCAGGTGCTCTAGGGTCTCACAGAGGCGTGGCAGGTCCTCTAGGGTCTCACAGAGGCCAGGCAGGTGCTCTAGGTCTCACAGAGGCTGGGCAGGTGCTCTAGGGTCTCACAGAGGCTGGGCAGATGCCCTGCCACTGAGCTCAATCTCCAGGGTGAAACACATTTTAAATGAGAAACTGGAAGTGGCCTTAGTGTGGTTTGGTGAGGCTGCCACAGACTGTGGATTGAACCAACAAACACTTATTTTCTCATAGTTCTGGAAACTTAAAGTCTGAGTTGAAACTATCAGCTGCTTTCTGTCTTCTGAGACCTCTCTCTTGGCCATATTCTCCCTGTAGACCCATGGCTACCCTCCCCACCCTCACCACATGTGCCTATATCATACCTGCTTCTCATTATAAGGACAACAGTTGTGTTGGATTAGCCCTATCCTCATGACCTCATTTTAGCTTAATTAGTTCTCTAAAGGTACTGTCTCTAAACACAAGCACATTCTTTATTCTTGGAGGTTATGACCCCAACATAGGCATTCTGTGCAATAGAGAAGTACAGTTCAGCCTGTAACAGACTCTAAAGGTTTCTCCAGTTCTAAAATTCTTCCTCAGTTCCAGATGAAGTCAGACATCTGTGCCCTGGGCATGCCTGTTTCCCAAGGCATGCAGCTGGGGCAGAACATTACAGATGCAGTGATGAAGCCCAAGGGATGGAATAGCCTACTGTTTCCAAGCTGTGCATATTATATTTTTTCTTGGTGAGAATGAATAATAAACAGAGATGGGATATTTTAAGTCATACCTTCCTTGGATGCCAGAAATCATCCTGGCATTTTGCAGAGGCCACTTCCTTCCTGGCCATCTTGTATGCTGTATCTGCCACTGTTTGCTATGGAAAAGGCAGTCCACTGGTGAGATAATTCACACAGCTTTAAAGAAACACTGGACACTGAAGCAGAGCCCCACTGCTATTTCGGTCAAGGAGAGAGACTTATGGTAACTAAGAGACTTTAAGGAAAGCCTTTGTAAATGGCATTCCAATGACTGAAGGCAGAGCTCAGTGTCAGAACACCCTTGGAGCACATGCGAGGCCAGAGGTTCCAGCCCCAGCATTGCAAAATGAATAAAAATTTAAGTATTTCGAAATCAGCTATTGTAATAGTATTGCCAGGTGAGTCCTCCTTACTGTACACAAGACATACTGGGAAACTGTAAGGTGTGACTTCTGAGTGGTTACCTCTATGGCTATATTGTGTGCAGGGAGATACATTGTTGTGATAGAATACAAGTTACCTGGACTGATGCCAACAGTGTCTATACCCTGTGATGTCTCAGCCTGCTTTTCCCGTGATGTATGAGAGCAAAAGCAGCTCAATGGTTTATTGTTTTGTGACACTTGACAGAGAAAATCCAATAAACCTGACCAGAAGGCTGATTTTAAAAAAAAGAAAGAAAGAAAAGGAAAACAAAAAAGAAATTCCTTGGTTTCACTGGGCTCTTTAAAGCTTTTTTACTCCATTTTTCTCCTTTATTGGCTTGTCCCTTCCTCTCCTTCTGACCTCTTGAAAGGAGCTAGGCATCGTTACATCCATCTAAATATCTCCTTTACAGTGAACTGTCATTTCTTTCTGAGCAGAATCATAATGCAGTTGCTGAACTATGGGCCCATACTTGGCTATTGAAATTCTTTCCAGCATAGGTTAATGAAGACTCTTTAAAGAACATCAGGGAAATGGGATTTTAGCATAAATTCCTATTTTCAAAGAGGAATTGCATCTTTAAATTGCTATGGAGATGTAGAAAGGAGCTTATGTGTGTCAAGAAACCCCACTCATCCCTTTTCCTTAGCTGGTGCCTCCTTTGCTTTTATCTCAGTCTTTAATTTAGCATTAGAACTAACTAATCATTTCATCTCACTAATCACAACAAGTCTGCTAGTTAAAACAATTAGTTATTGTTCATTATAAAATAAGAGAGCACACATTAAGTACTGGAATATGGCATTCTGCAGAGACTCATAGCCAGAATCTATGATGGTTGCCCTACCATGAGTGCAAGACAGACGGACAAGAGCCTTTAGACTTGAATGACCAGAGCCTAGGTTTCTCTAATGCAAAAGAGTTGCATTTCTCAAGCTGTTGGTCGTTATCCCTTTGGGGATCAAATGACCCTTTTCACAGGGGTCACCTAAGACCATTGGAAAACAGAGATATTGACATTAAGAATCCTAACAGTAGCAAAGTTGCAATTATGAAGTAGCACCAAACATAATTTTATGGTTGAAGCATCACCGTAACATGAGGAACTGTATTAAAGGGTCCCAGTATTAGAAAGGTTAAGAACCATGCTCTAATGTGTGTGTGCTATTATTTTAGGTCTCTGAATTCAATCCTTTGACGTTCACCAGTGTAATCGAGTGTGAGAAGCCAAACAATGACCTGAGTCGGTTTCGTGGCTGCATGTGAGTATCTTGTATTTTGAGAGTTTTTTTATTTTTCTTTTGTTAAAACACAAGCACACACAGAAACACAAATTCATAACATGCTCTTGGATATTCTTTGCCACATACATTGTTTTTTGGCTGATCTTGGAATTAGTTTGTAAGATCAGTGGGAACTTGTCAAAAGCACTGGATTATTAAGGAGTGACTGATTTTTCCCTCTGAGAGATTGTGAAGCATGACAAGGGACAAGAGGCTTATGGCTGTTATACATGGCCTCAGAACAATGGAAGTCAGAGGCCAGAGGCCAGGCAGAAAGAGCTTGGATAGAATGTATTCCATCTTGTTCATTCAGTCATTGAACACACTTGCTGTGTGCTGGTCCTAGCCAGTTCACTGACTATAAAGCATTAAGTTATTGCCTTCATGTTTATTTCTTCTAATTAGGATAAAAGAGATTGGTGTGTGCAGTAGCTCAGCTGCCTTCTTTGTTCCTAAGCAGAAAGACCAAAGGTAGATAAATGGCCTACGAGTTGTGATACTTGGTGAAGCTGGGTCATTGGTATGTGGAGCACATGAGGTCACGATGCCATTCTGTCTGCTTTTATGTTTGTTTGGAAATGTTCATGATAATAGCAAGATTGTTAGTGTGGGGAAAGCAATGAGTGAGAGCAGCATGTGCATGGAATTGCTGAACTGCATGGTGGAGCTGTGAGAAATGGTTTCATGCAGAAGGAAGCAGGTGATAAGGATCAAACGACACTAGGTTCAGGCTACCATGGCACGCCAGTGGACCCTTTCTGTGAGAGCAGAACTCACAGACTTAGCTTTTTGAGCATCCATGTGATGGCACTGTCCAGTGCAGAGCAGTTTCTCCTCATAAATGGACTCCTGAAAATGGGCATTATCTCTAAGATTGCTGTGCAAGTCCCTGACTTGCTGATAGTATCCAGCACTACAGCCTATGCCCAACCCAGACACACAGGGGCACTGGAGTGTAGTAGCAAAAGCTTTACAGTAAAACATGAAGTGCATTTGTGACCTGGAGATGAAGCAGCTACTCGCTGGACTTGCCCTGATGATAAGAACTTGGAAGTCGTTAGATCACCTCTTTAAAAAAAAATGAGGTTAAACTCCTAAAGGGAAGTGTTAGTGCTCAACTACCACGCACCCAGTCTGCTGTGGGTTTTCTGGTCTTCATTGACTTCTAGCCCATCTTCTTCTTCTTCTGGTCTCCTTAACCAGCTGCTAGTAGTTCTATGAATTCCCAGGCCAAGTCAGCTGCAAGAGCAGGTACCAGGTGGTTAAGGAGTCTTGACATTCAGTGATGCTAAAGGAGATGAAAGCAATCTCTAGGGAACATGTTCTTTGTGCTTCCTTTCCATGGGGTAATTTCTTTTTTTTTTCTTATGTGTTCTTGAATTTGGTTTGTATTTTATTGAGTATTTTTGCATCAATGTTCATGAGGGAAATTTATCTATAATTCTCTTTCTTTCTTGAGTCTTTGTGTGGGTTGGTTTTCAGGATGACTGTAGCCTCATAAAATGAATTTGGCAATGTTCCTTCTGTTTCTATTTTGTGGAATAATTTGAATATTGATATTCATTCTTTTTTTTTAAAGTCTGATAGAATTTTAGCTAAACCCCTCTGGCCCAGGGCATGTTTTGGTTCTAAAAATTTAATGACTTTATGTTTTTATTTAATGTTTTTATTTCCCTATATAAATTATCTGATTGTGATTTAACTTCGGTAAATGGTATCCATCAAGAAAATTGTCCATTTCTTTTAGATTTTATAGAGTATAGGTTTTTGAAGTAAGACCTAATTATTCTCTGACAGTCCTCAGTGTCTGTTATTATGTCCTTCTTTTCATTTCTGATTTTGTTAATTTGGAAATTATCTCTCTGCCTTCCATGGGGTAATTTCATGTTGCCAACTCAATAAAGAACGAATAGAGGTTAGATCCTTTCCCAAAGGCTTTTGCCCTTTTGCCCTGTTCCCTTTGCCTCCTGCTGAGTCCTGAAGGAGGCATCTGAGTGATACAGTACTCACACGCACAGATACATTCATTGCCTGCTATAGGGCTAGGTTCATGTTAAAGAAGACTGAATCCTTCATCAGCTACTTTCCATCCCTTTCCTGAGTCCTTTCAGGAAATAAACTACCTTTTGAGTCCTCATAGCAGTGAAGTTGACAGGTTCCAGAGATCATACTTTCTAGATAACCCTGGGTCCCGGGTGTAGTGGGCATAATCTTAGGACAGCCCTCAGGTCATTGTGGGAAGCTCATTTAATGCAAAGAAGGTTTTCAGAATGGTTAGTGCCTGCTAAATATTGACGACTGTCATTCTGGCAACTGCTGTTAATATCATTACCACAGGGCAACAGGTGAGACGGGTCAGGAGATCGGAGATGGACCCTAGGAGAGAGATTAGTTCACAAAGTGGCTAGAACTGTCTGTCTTTGTCGTGTGTCTCAGAAAGAACTATAGGTGACAGGAAGGTGGGTTTGAGTTTTTCTGAGTTGGAGGCAATGGCACATGCGTAAAGCAGAATGACTGATTGATAGGAGAATGTGGGTCAGAATTGTGTTATCCCGTTCTTGGTTACTCTACTGTAATGAAATAACTGAGGCTGGGTGCTTATAAAGATGCTTATGTAAGTAATAGTTTTGAAGGTTGAAAGTACAACATGGTTCACACTCTGAGGAGGAACCCCAGCTACATGTCTCCATGGTAGATGGACTCTCGTGGGGCAAAATGGACCCCTCCACCAGTGATCACTTTGGGTGGTTCTTTGGAGGTGGGCTGTAGGCAGCAGCATCCTAGAATTTTTCCTGCAACTCTGAGATACTACAGAGTGAGAAGCTCTACCTTAGCCAGTCAGACTGAAGCTGCTCTTGGGAATAATAAAAAGGAGGGTATGGATACAGGTAAGGGGATATCACCAGGTTGAGGGGTGTACCTTCCACAGGAGCAGGCCTGATTGTGCTGAATTCCTGATCCTTCCCCAGAGAAGGGAAGCCTGAGCCTATCTTGGTCCTAATCCTTGTATCAGTGGCTACCTCACAAAGTACATTAGCTTCAGGACCGGTTCCTTGATCCAGGACTCAGGTGTTCCTGTTATCTTTCCAGGGTGGCCTCACTTCAGCATCTATGAGACTGAAGCTACTATCCAGGGAGCCATGGGTTACCTCCAATCCCATTGCCATACATACCTGCAGATTTTGCCCTTTTATGGACCAGCTAATCTAAACTCGGATCTATAGCCATTATCACTCAGAAAATGTTTCTCAGGGTTTTAGCTCCCGAACCCTTGTCAGAGCTGGTAGTTGTAGGAACATTATCCTGCGTTTCTGAGCTCTGATCTAATTCTGTAGGTAGTGTGACTGCTCCTTCAGCCTCAGGTTGACTTGAGAAGCAAGTTAAAGAACCACATGGTTTAGAAGCCATTGTGTAGAGAGGGTGGTATTTGCCTCAGTGTGTGATTCCATTGATCGGAAATACAGGACTATCTGTAGTGACAGAACGGGAATCAGAGATTATCAGGGCTCGGGGAAAGCAGTATAGCCTAGAGAGGGGAATGACTGGCCATGGTACAGGTTTTTTTTTTTGTGGGTGGAGGAAACATTTTTGAATTAGTTGCTGGTGATTTGACAGCTCTGAATATTAAAGACAGAGCTTTGTACTTTAAATGAATGGATGTTGCAGTACATGAAGTACTTTGCAAGTTAAGCATTAGAGGCTTCATAATTCAAGTGCACTTCACTGCACTGTGTTCTTTAAATCTGTCCTTACAGTTAAGCTCTAATGAGATCCTCAGAAGCTGAAAATATCAGCATTCTCCACCATTTTCAGCTATTTCCAATGTTCTCTCACTAGCGTAGGTCTAAGCCTTGCCTATCCCTATGAACAGAGAGAAAGCTGGCTCTGGTAGCCTCTGTTTAGCTATGTCAGTCAACTTCACAGTATGTGGCTTTTATCTGTCTATCTATCTATCTATCTATCTATCTATCTATCTATCTATCTATCTATCTATCTATCTATCTATCCATCCATCCATCCATCCATCCATCCATCCATCCATCCATCCATCCATCCATCCGCCGGCTCGCCCGCCCGCCCGCCCGCCCGCCCGCCCGCCCGCCCGTCCGTCCATCCATCCATCTTTCTATCTATCTATCTATCTGTCTGTCTGTCTGTCTGTCCGTCCGTCCGTCTATCTATCTATCCATCTATCTATCTATCCATCTGTATGTGTGTGGGTCCCACAGAGCCCAAATGTGTCAGGTCCCTTGGAGCAGGAATTACAGGTAGTTTTGAGCAGCCTTGACATGTGCGCTGAGGAACAAACTCAGGTTCCCTAGAAAAGTAGTAAGCAGGCTTGACCACTGAACCACCTCCTCAGTCCCACATGTCTTTGAGACCATATTGTCATGTTTCCATAAAAGATAAAGACAGGGTGTCTGGTTAGTTGTCTGATATAAAATTCATTTCACATTGTAAAGCCAGTTGCTTACTCCTCCATTCAAATCTTTCAGTATCTGCTTCTATATTTGGGTGCTTTGGTGCTGGATGCATTTATAATTGCTATATCTTCTTATTATGTTGCTTTAAAAATATAATAGAGTTTTTGTTTGTTTTTTGTGTGTCTTGGGCAGTTTTTTGCCTCAAGCCTATTTGTCCCCTGCAAGTGTAGCTAGCTACTCTGCTCTCTCAGTTACCATTCTTGCCCCCAAGTAAGCATCCACAGAGCTGTCCTGCCTGCATGTCATAGAGATGGATATAATATCACAGCATCTGGCTGGCTGCTGGATGCCCCTGGGAAGTGCAGCCTGCTTACTAGGGTAGCCACCTCACCCTCATGGATGAGCAGTGCAGGGACTGTTGTTTCCTCATGTCTTAGTTACTGTTCTATTGCTGTAAGAGACAGCATGACCAAGGCAGCTTGTAAGAAATCATTTCACTGGGACTTGATTACAGTCTTAGAAGGTTGTCCATTTTCATCCTGGTGGGGGAGTATGGTGGCATGCAGGCCGGCAGTCACTGGGGCAGTAGCTAAGAGCTCACATCCTGATCCTCAGGCAAGAGGAAGAAAGAGAGTGAGAGCACATACTTCTTCCAACCAGGTCCTGGCTCCTAAACCTTCCTGAACAGTCCACCAACTGAGACTAAGCATTCAAATATATGAGCCTACAGAAGCCATTCTCATTCAAACCACCACACGCCGCTATGAGATAGAGCAGCAGGGTCATTCCTAACTATTGAAATGTTTCAGTTCCTTATCCTCCCCCAGCTAGTGTTGAGAGTGAGATTTGTGTGAAATATGTCCAAGAGCTTCAGTGGCAATGAGGAAACTTTAAGGTGAACTGCAATCATATTAACTAGACTCATCAATGTTTGGGGTGCTTTCATTTACCTTAATGGGCATAATCATCCCTTCAGAAAATGGAACATTGGCACAAAGCAGTTTGGTAATTTTCACATGTATTTGAGTTAGACAAACAAAAACCTGAACAATGTACTATATCAAAGGAAAGTCTGCCTGTGGTTCAGCAATTACAGACATTATCTATCATTTACCTGTCATTATATCCTTCTTGCCAGTGCTAGTCATTGTGCTTGTAGGTGCAGATGGAGTTCTCAGACTTATGGAAGTAAGAGTATAGATCTGCACAAGGATGGAGGGGCCTAGGAGCCTGTAAGGCATGGTATAGATACTGGATCAAAGCAGTTGTGATTTATGGAAGTAAGAGTACAGTTATCTGCACAGGGATCTGTCAGGCATGGTATAGATACTGAATCAAAAGCAGTTATGTTATCACTGTGACAAGGCCCATGAACTCAAGGGCAGGAATAGCCACTAGGTAGAATTCTGTTTGATCAAGGGACAAAGGCAATCAGTGCTCCCTGACCAAGAAGGTGCAGGAAGTTGACTCCCTACCCTCTGTTGCTTCCATCTACTCCTCTGGCATAGATAGATAGTCCCTCCTAATAGATCCAACCAAAAGCCAATATTGGGGCAGCAGTCAGAATTTACCAAGTACTGAGGGGGACAACAGGGTACAAAATGTAATAAAACATGAGGATCCTGGCTTGGGGCCTAGAAGCTTAGCAGAGAGGATGTACATGGAGGCTGTAAAACTGAACCCACCCTGTAAAGGAGACCTCCTCTATGCTAAAACCAACATAAGGAGGGAAGGACATTTCTGTGGTGTGGTGCCCAGAGCAGAAAGCCTGCAAAGGAAGTACATAGCCTGCAAAGCTTACTCCCAGAGGAGCACAGTGCTCATGCATACACATAGGTGTGTACATGTCCTGAGATGAGGATGACAAGGCCAGCAAGGCTGGCCTGTAGGCTCCTGCAGAGAAATTTGCAAAACCTGAATCAGGGCAGCGCTTTACACATGGTGGAAAAAATGCTTTGAGTTACAAAATTTATAGTATTTTGTAATAAGTTATAATATTGAGGTCTGATCACTGAGATGATACAAAAGCAAGACAGGAGTTCAAATCACACATTTGTGGACAGGTTGTTATAGAGCCACAACAGGCCAGAATAGATTGAGGGCCCTGGTGTCTGAGTGCTATAGATTAGCTACCCTGGGGAAGCAGTTGACTTGAAGTCTATGCAAGCTGCTGCTCCTTGCACTGCAGGGCTCAGTGGGCATTACCTAAGCATCAAAGCCTTGTCCCATTGTGTCTGTGCAGCTGGATGGCTTTCTACCTCTATACCTGGCCCATGTCTGCATGTATGTGGTAGCCAGTACTCACCTTTCCTCATACACTACACTCAGATGAATGTTCCCAACAGCAAATGAGTTAGAGAGAGTTAGAGTTGGATAGAAAAAGGCTGAATCAGACATTTATCTGCTGAGCACTGCTGTTTCTCAGGGTCACTAGATCTTATCACTCAGCTCTTCATAAAGTTTTGCTTCCAGAGTTTTCATTTAGAAGAGCATATTTAGACAAGTCATGAAACCCTAGGACTAGAACTAGAAGAGTGCATTCAAGTAGCCTAGATTAAACATTAAAAGATGCGCTTGATTGCCAAGGACGAGTACTACGGAAGGACAGGATTGAAGACAGAGGTTTATCTGTTCAGTCTGGAGCCTGGAAGGCTGAGGCCAAGGTGTTGGTGGGCTGATATCTTTCAATCTTTCTCTGTTTGGCTTGTGGCTGGTCAGCTTGTCCCCGTGTCTTCCCGTTGCCATCCCTCTGTGTGTGTGTGTGTGTGTCCTAATCTATTCTTAGAAGGTCACCAGTTAGATTGTGTAGGAGACCATCTTTTTTTTTTTTTTTTTTTTTTTTTTTTTGGTTTTTCGAGACAGGGTTTCTCTGTGTAGCTTTGCGCCTTTTCCTGGAACTCACTTGGTAGCCCAGGCTGGCCTCGAACTCACAGAGATCCGCCTGGCTCTGCCTCCCGAGTGCTGGGATTAAAGGCATGCGCCACCAACGCCTGGCTTTAGAAGACCATCTTAATGACCTCATTTAACCTAATTTCTTTCTTTCTTTCTTTTTTTTTTTTTTTTTGTTTATTTGAGACAGGGTTTCTCTGTGCAGCTTTGCGCCTTTCCTGGAACTCACTTGGTAGCCCAGGCTGGCCTCGAACTCACAGAGATCCACCTGGCTCTGCCTCCCGAGTGCTGGGATTAAAGGCGTGCGCCACCACCGCCTGGCCTAATTTCTTTCTTAAAGACCCTGTCATATCTTGAGGTCCTGGAGATTGAGACTTCAACACATGGATGCTAGGGACCATGGTTGGGCTTATAACCAAGAAGCAGGTGCCGATGGCAACTTGGTGGGCTCTCCTTCTCTTGAGCATCCTTGTAACTGAGTCACATGCCTGTGTCTGTTCTACTGTTGATGAGAGCATGCAGCCTCCGAAGTTCAGGGCAGCCCAGCAGCTACTGAGTACTGGGCCCGCTGGGTAAGTCTCTTCTCCAGTCTTCCTTCCACCTTTGATATGGGAGTGTGTCTGTGCTCCCACATCGACTGCCTGTTCATGCAGCTATGGTCCTTACATAGGCCGGTACAACCTCTAGTGATAAGTTCTCTTCCCAGTTAGTTTGATTTGAAGACCTAAGTCTAGGAGTCAGGAGTATTGCTCACAAGTTGCACTTGCCTAGCATTTTGAAGACTCGGCTTTAATCCCCAGTACAACACACACAGAGATATACACACAGAAAGTGAGAGAGAGAGAGAGATAGGCAGAGACAGAGAGAGTGAAGGACAGTCCTTAGATTCTCAGTACCATGGAAGTTATTATAGAAGTCTTCACTGTGAATACCATCAATATTTAAGTCCCTTATATAAAAAAAATGACATAATGTTTGCATATTAACTATAGTAACTCTAAGTGATGTGACTTATAAGAACAGTTCAGCGTAAATAGTTGTATATTGTATTTTACAGGAGATAACAAGAAAAACAAATCTATCTGTTCACTACAGACACTTTGTCACCCCCAGTGTCACCCACCTATAAGCTGGCTGAATCTGCAGGTGCAAAGCTCACAGATGTGGAGGGCTGGAGGAAGTTGCATGTCATATCAAAGAAGGTTAAATCTGAAATACTGTTCTTGTTTTTGCTGAGTTCATCTTGTTCCTAGAAAGCATGACGGGTGATTATTCTTCACAGCTGCCCAGAGAAGTCTTTTCCATGTCCACCTGTCCCTAGAGAAACAGCCACATGAGAGATGCAGCATGGGAATTCTCTCCCTGGGACAGTAATGGGGCAGGGTTTCGTATATAGCTGCCCAATCTCTTGATGTTTAGCTTCAGTCTTGAGCCTCTGTGTTGGGTTTGCTGGTGTGAGCCGTCAGCACAGGGATGATTGGATAGTCCCTTGAGTGTCCCTTTCTACAAGCTCTGCAGAAAAACTGGCACTGTGGTGATTTATGTTAATTACCATAAATTTAAATGCAGCGAGCATTTTAGTCTTGATTTTGTTTAGAGTCTCTTCTTCAATGGAAAATGTATTTATGTCTGCAGCTCATGTGTGTCTCTCTGTAAGAGCACTGCCAAGCAGAAGCATTTGGAGTGAGGGTAGGGACAAGGATGCCTGTGGTGGGTATGGGAAGATGGCAGGTGGCCTGTATATTGGGCTTCTGAGTCTGTCCCAGCATAGTGCTAGTGTAAATTCAGTTGGCCAGCACTGGTCATTGGGCCAAGAGGACACGTTTTAAAGTAAATGGCTTAAACTTGGACATTACTTCTGGATCAATACAGCACTGAAACAATTTGTACCACTCACAGGTTTAAACATACCTCAAATTGAATATATTAATATCTTAATAACTTTATAAAAATAGATGTAAAATGACACCAAAATTAGGGTTGAAGAGGTGGCTCAGTGGATAAGGGAACTTGTAAACATGAGGACCTGAGTTCAAATCTCTAGTACCCATGGAAAAATCAGGTGTGACCACACATAGCTGTGACACTAGTGCTGGAGGCAGAAGCTGAGAACAGAAATAGTATGAGAGCTGCATTTGCTGAAAGACAAGCTCTAGGTTCAGTGACGGACCCTGTCTCAAGGAAATAAGACTGAGTGGTAGAGCAGGATACCTGATGTCCTCCTCTGGCCTCTGTGTTGGTACCTATATACACATGTTGGCATATACGCATATATCACAAGCACAGACACAGACACACATGGATACACACACAATGTTGTCAAAATTCATGCCATCCTTTCTCAAGGCCTTTGTGTTTTGTGATAACACAAGGCACTGAACAGAGTTAGCATTTCTGGCAGAGTAGATGTGAGAGCAATCACCCAGCAAGACTATCCTTATCAGCTTACCTCTGCAGTCAATCCCCAGTTAGTCCCATGCAAAGTAGATAAAAAGCAGCATGCTGGGGCTTCTTCTGTGTGCCCAGTTGCTAATCGAGCAGCTTCCTCTCAGCTGCTGTGGAGACCCACAAGGACAAGAACCCATGCTGGAGCCTTCTGGACCCTTCCCTGTCCAGCAGCCATGTTTCCCTGGGTCCTTCTGGAAGTGCTTGTGCAGCCATGTGACATGCAATGATCCATGTTCCTCCACAGCATCCACAGCAATGGGGAGAAGGCTGGACTGCATAAGGAAAACCTGCTGCTTCGAGGGTGCACCATCAGGAACACAGAAGCGGTGGCTGGCATTGTCATCTACGCAGGTAGGCACAGGCTAAACCTTAGACTGTGTACCACCGCACTGTGCTGGATGCTCCCCAACATTTCTTCCTAACTTCTACCTGATCCCGAGAGTTGTCTATACCCATTGTAGAAAATTGGGAAATTTAGGAAAACAGAAAAGTGTAAAAACAGGGATTGTTATAACAGTACCTCAACCCAATAGAGTTTTTAGTGGTTTTTTTTGTTTGTTTTAGCATATTTCTTTCCATTCATTTCACAGTTGTTATAATGGCCTATTCATTCTGCATCCTATTTTGACCAAAGTTCTTAGAGAGCTGTAATCCAGCACAATTGCTTGGTGGGATCCAGTCATTGACCCCTGTCTTTAAGAGACTGGTACTCCATACCCCTCCATCCTCCTCTCCAGGACATGAAACCAAAGCCCTGCTGAACAATAGTGGGCCCCGCTACAAGCGCAGCCAGCTTGAGAGGCAGATGAACTGTGATGTCCTCTGGTGTGTCCTTCTCCTCGTTTGTATGTCTCTATTTTCAGCGGTTGGTAAGTCTCCTAAGATGAGTCCCCAGTGAAGTAGGCTGCTGAAAAGTCTACAGGCAACCTGGGGGAGGCTATCCTGACTCCACTAGACCTAACACCTTAAAGGTCAAATACATCCTTTTCACTGACTTGGATTCCAGGAGTGTCTGCATCAGCATCAGTGTGGCCACATTGAAGTGAAGGAGCTTGGCAGAGTAATGCTCCTTTCCAAATGAAAGACTGCTTGGATGGGAGGATGAATCCATCATAGCAGAAGTAATGAATCCAGTGATGAGTCAGCAATAGTGATGAACCAAGCTAACAACAGCCGAGGCACACATATACCAATGTGGCTGTACAAAAAGAGGAAACAACTATTTGTGTTCTAAAAAGGGGTCAAAAAGTTTACATAAGCCTTGCAAGAATGTGTTTTGAGGCTCCATCACTTGACTTCCACCTTGTCCCCGCTCAGCTGCCAGCATGTACCAGACAGGTATAACATGGTCTTGAAACATGATCTCAGGAGATTAAAGACAGAGCCACAGGGAACACCAAAAGGTGTCTGTAACCAGATAGGTGTGGGACTTCGTTCAGGAAGAAACATACGTAACCCTTGACTTCTTAGACTCTGTTACCCTAGAAAGCTCCATCTCCAAGAAGGAACCGTGTTGGCAGTATTGAGGTCCTACTGCTTTTTTACCAAGCAGCTCATGACTCTGTTTTTTTGTGGCACCCAAATGGTGAAATCCTTCTCCCAACACACAGGCAGTTTCTATATCATGACCAGTGTGGTGCCCTTTAGCATCATCAACAGGAAACCTTGAGGTGTGGTTGGTGGCTTGCTAAATTGTTCAGGATGGCCTAGAATGTTTGATCCTCCTACCATAGCTTCCCAAGTGATGTGATTACAGGTGTGTGGTACCACACACAGTTTAAGACACTCTCAGTGTGAGCAAAACATGAAGCGTGCACTCCTCCCAGCCTATGTACCCGCGGGTCCAAGAATACTATGCGCTATGCTTTCTTCTACGGCAAAGAAAGCTGGTAAACCAAACATGCCATGTACAGTGACAGTCTTAAATTTGTCTTAATTTTCCCAAGCAGCACTTTCTTTCCTGTCAGATGAATGATGCCTCTCTTTGAACACGCACAGGACATGGATTGTGGGTACGGCGCTATCAAGAGAAAAAAGCACTGTTTGATGTTCCTGAGTCTGATGGCAGCTCCCTATCCCCAGCCACAGCTGCAGTTTACTCATTTTTGACAATGATAATAGTTCTGCAGGTAACAGTACTAAGTATTATGTGGTAATTACTTTACTTTCCTCTCGGGAACTCAAAAGTCTTGATAAGAATTTCCTGTAGACTTTGCATCTTGAAGAATCACAAATACATGTTACCTTTTATTCTCTATTTGTAGGTTATTTCTTTGGTGATTTTTCAAGTTGATGCTCTCCTTTGCTTTTCTTAAAGTGATGCTTGAGCATTGAGTTTTTGCTAATGTTTCCTTGTTTTATTATTGGTATTATTATCATTATCATTAATATTAGCCTGTGATGGAAGAAAGGACCTCACACATGCTAGGGAAAGTGTCTAACCATTGGACTATACCCTTAGTTCTGTTTACTGTTTTAAAAAAGAAATTTTATCTGGGAGTAATTTTTAGATTTACAGAAAAATTTCAGACACCAATGGAGAACATCCACATGTATCCCTCACCAGTGTCCCAGACACAAGTGTGTTATATTGATGTTGTACTCCATAAAAACTAGGAAACCAACATGAACACTTTGCTATGAGCCAAACCCCAAGCTACTTCATTCACAGCATCTCTGCAGATGAGACTCTCTCCCAGGATTGATCACGATGCTGCTGCATGTATCAGCATTGGTTTTCAGTAGCAGTAGTGTGCATTCATGCACCTCCCTGTCTGCAACTGAGAGGCAGCACCCAGGAAGGTCTGTTAAAGAGTAAGGATAACCCCAGAGCTCTAAGGGGCAGTGAGGGTCACTGCTAACCCCTCTCAGAACAGAGTAACCAGAGGATATGTTGAGCCTTGCCTGAGAAATCCCTGCCTCTTATCACAAGTGCTTCCTACAGTGGGAAAACGGTCTCATTTAACATTCCAGAGTAGTCTTTTTTGTAAATGCAAATTTTGTTCTAGCCTTGAGTTAGGATAATATTTGATGTCTTATTAGCATAATTAATTTACCAAGAGACCCCAGTTAGTCATAATATAATATTCTGGGCTCATAAATGTTAGTTCAGTGCTGTGATTCTACAAATAAACATTCATTTCCAGAAGGTTGGTCTTGCTTGAATGATCAAACCATAACTGGGTATTTTTCTCAAGCCATCTTCCCTTTGTTCTCTATTGCACGAGATCACAAAAATTGTCCTGCAACGTAAAACCAGCCACTGAAACAACTGTTTTCATTTCATGGCTGCCCCCTAGACGGGACACATCCCTGGGTGATAGATAGCTCCTGTCACCAGGGCCCAGGGGACACCTGAGGGAGAGTGCTGCTATGGTTAGAGGTCACTTTGCTCATGAGTACTCTGACTGTGCCTGTTTTCTTCTCTTCTCTCTTCCTTTCCTAGCCCCTCTCAAGCACAACTTAGTCTCCAGGCCATCGTTGTCCTTCCAGACATAGGAGTGGATTTCCGCTCTGCAATTGCACCAGCCTAGGCTATTCTAGTTTAAGCTCTTTGCCAGTACTCTAATCCTTTTCCAATAGTGACTTTAAGCCAACCTATTTAAGCTCTTAAAGGTACAGTACAGCTCCTGCTTCCTTGGTCATTTGTCCTTTGATTTGAGTCAATTGGATTAACTCCACTGCTCCCTGATTCTCCTAGTCATTCATTCTGTGTGCCTTTGTCTTCTAGGTTTTGATCCCGATTTCCTTATATGTTTCCATTGAAATTGTTAAGGTGTGCCAAGTATACTTCATTAACCAAGATATAGAACTGTATGATGAAGAGACAGATTCGCAGCTGCAATGCCGAGCTCTGAACATCACGGAAGACTTAGGGCAGATACAATACATCTTCTCAGACAAGACTGGCACTTTAACTGAGAATAAGATGGTTTTTCGAAGATGCACTGTATCTGGCGTAGAATATTCTCATGATGCCAATGGTGAGTGTGAGGACAGAGGCCTCCAGTCTAGGCTGGATAAGAAAGCTGCCCTCTCCGATGCTGCATGGGCAGGAAGGAGGAGAAACCGTCCACAAGTTACAGGACTTGCTGGCTTTCAAGGAAGGATAAATCCTTGGCGATCACTTGGGAGCCTGGTGCTATTTATAGAGTGAGCTGACATTGCCCTGCTCGATGCTGTGTCTGGAATGATACACATCTGTTTTGGCTCATTTTTCTGTCAGGCAAGCGCAGCAGCCAGGCAGAGTACCCTTGAAGTGCTAGTTTCTGCAGTGGCTTTACTTTGTCCCACAGAGGGACAGAGAGATTTTTCTGTGGTCACTCAGCTATCTTCCAGCTATCAGCTGAGAATTCTCAGATGGGCATTATGTACTTTACGCTGCATTCTTAGCCTTGGAACACAATGTCCATTGCAGCCTGAGAGAAATGAGTCTCTTCACTTCTGGTTACTCAGGCAGCCCCGCCTCTTGTCTCTCCTTTCCTTATCCTTTGCTGCCTCCTTCTTTGCTAAAGGAAGGCTCAGGGAAAGCCGTCAGCTTTCTAAGCCCCTTGACCAGAGAAAAAACATGATAAGGATACTTGCAAAACAGCCATATTTCTAGAGTAATAGCAGCGTTAAAGCCCCCTTGCTTTGCAAACAGAATTCCCTTCTTTCCGATAAGAATAACAAAGAAACACACACTGCCAAAGAGAATGAAGGGTGAAAGGAGGAGTCAGTGAATGACCACATCTGTAGTTGCTGAGCTATCTCTCCAGCACCTAAGAATTACCTTGATGGCCAGTGTCTTCTTCTGCATACAGTATAACAGAAGGCTTAGGAATCTGCCTGCTCTTTAACATTTTATTTGCACCCCAAATAAAGTGCTACTGGTGTTTTCCATGCCTTTACCTATCTGCCCTATCTATTTTCCTAACCCCATTCCCCTGTCACTCTACCTCACACTCTAACCCTCTTGCCTACCCATCCCCTTCCCAACTGCTCAGCTTTGTGACTGGAGTCTTCTCCCAGGCATTGTATTTACAGTAGCTTGAAAGCTGGAACTCAGTTTCAGATAGACAAGAGCAGGTTTGAGATCTCTTGCACAGCAGTGCCTTGAATCGATGCTGATGTTTCCTCTTGGTGAGGTGATGGATATATTAATTAGCTTCATGTGCATGTATAGTACATGTTATTCATATATGAGAACAAAACATCTATACCCTGTAGATATGTACAGTTCTGATTTGTCAATCAAAGATAATATTAATAGCACAATGAACAAAATAAAGTTGGGATCGGAGACTCCATAGGAAAGAATCATAGAAGTCACCTCCAGAGGACACAGTAAAGCATGTGAGGAATGAAACAGTCTTCATGTATCTTCATGACATGAAGTGCAGAAGTGCCAGCACTGGATACATATCATCTTCAGTTGGTTCAGCCCATGGGTTGACACTCACTGTGAATACAAATCTGAACAGTGGGCCCCAGCTCACATTGCCAGAGCCAGCCACAGAGACTACGGCATATTCTCCTCTCGCTTCATGGCCTGATAACCTATAGCTAGCTGGCTGCAGGCCTAGGTCTGGGCTTCTCTGAGGCTTCTAAAGTCACAAACAGCCTCAGTCCACAGTACAATAGCAGTGGCTCCTGCCTGGCTCCACAGCCTCAGAGGGAAGGAGGAGGCCTGAGGGTTACAGGTTGTCCCTCTCCAAGCTGGAGCCAACTCAATACACAGTGCCAGGAAGTGGGCACAATTACATGCCCAGATTTTGCTCCTCCCTGCCATCCAGCTAGCACACTGGGACTTACGTCACCAGAAAACAGATGGGATATTGGCATCCTGCTGTGGAGAAGTATTTAGCCTGATGATAGTGGGCAGGTGACTTCTTCCTTATCCCTGTTTTTCTCATCGCTGAAGGAAGGCCTGATGATTAATAGAAAAGAATTGCTCATACGGCTGACTGTAGGGGACCCGCCCCCACCTTTTTCCTCAGGGGTAAGAGATTTAGATAGAAATATAGAGGGGAGAGAGAGAGATAGAAACACAGAATAGTCTTGGGAGGGCCTGGATCCTAATCCACCAGCTCCTTCTGATTCTTCTAAAGGGCTTTTTAAAGGAATGGCAAGGGGTGGAGAAAAAGACCTCCCATTAGTACAGCCAAGTGCAGACCCTTCCAAACACCTGGTAAATATGCTCATAGTCAATCCATCCCCTTTATGCAGCCCTGCTGGGTAAAGCAAGCTCAGATCTCACTAGGAAACCTCTTTGGGCTCCCACAGCTGACTAATCCCATGGGCACACTCTTCTTTGGGCATGTCTCAGAAGTCCACTGATATTAGGCTGCCCTAATGCTTCTGCTGAGTGCTGTGGTGGCACTTGAACTTCTGGTTAAATACTTGGTTTGAAGGAGTAATCCTGAAGAGGTTCCTTGTTGCTCACCCATGACTCAGACTGGCAAACCTGGGAAGATTTGTTGAGAGCCACTGGCAAGAAACCGTGGCGTGAGCTCCTCTTCATGCCATTTTTTCAAGCACCCATGTGTATTGTGGGGTTCCTAACTTGGCAGTGGCTCCCAGTGACTGAAGCTTAGGACCATAGTCAAGATCCTTGTGGACAGAGCCTTATTGGCTGGGTCCAGTCCTAGCTACATGTAGCCATCTGTGCAGTCTCAAGAGAGTGCACCTTGCTGATCAGTAGCACTTCACAGTCCAGTGGTACATGTAGAGAGCTCCCTCACCCACATGGCCATGTGCAAGACATCTACAGTGGTGCATAGCCTCCATTTCACATGGAGAATGCCCCGGCCACCCCAGGGCAGGGAATCTTTCAGGAACCCTGTTGTGTTGGCAGACCTGCAGTCTGCCCTGCCTTTTACCAGACCAAAACATATCTAAGCTATATTGGAAGTGAAGACCGGTTGGGAGTCCAAGTCTGGTTGAGTATGGCAGTGTAGCCACTGTGCCAGGCTTCGGAACCCCTTGGACCTGGGTGCCACCTTCGTCTTCCTTCTCCAGTGTTGTAGAACCTTAATAAATTCCTTAAATTTTCTGACATGGGACTTGGTATTCTTACCTGTGAAAGATTCTGACTGTCATTAAAAACTACAATAAAGCCAAAAAGTTCCACTGTCTTCGGGTGTGCCCACTCAGTAAGTTCGTGGAGAGTGCAGGTAAGTAGGGATGTGGCAGGAACTTTCTAAAGCCCCTCGTCAGTGAAACAGTCACTAAGTACATACCTTACCATTAGAGAGTGAGGATGGGGTGTCCCCTGGGACAGAGGATTGTAGAACCTCCAACACCCTGAATTGATGAAGTCTGCCCCCATGATGTCTTACACTGTGTTCCTGTCCCCATAGCCCAGCGACTGGCCAGGTACCAAGAGGTGGACTCAGAAGAGGAGGAAGTGGTGCCCAAGGTGGGCACAGTAACCCACCGTGGCAGCACTGGGAGCCATCAGAGCATCCGAATGAATCACAAGAGCCAAAGTATCAAATCCCACCGACGCTCGGGCAGTCGGGTTGAGGCCAAGAGAGCCAGCATGCGGTCTAAGCACACTGCCTTCAGCAGCCCCATCGTGAGTGCAGGCCGTGTGTGGCCCTCCCGGAGGGATGGCAGCCTGTCATCCTGCATTTTTCCCACTGTCCGTTGTCTCTGATAATCAAAATTCTTTCTTTTTAATCACACAAATAAGCTCAGGCTTGGCTGTGCTCCACGAGCAGAAGCTCTCTGGCCAACCCCTCTCTCTACCATTGTGTCTTTCTTGAAACACTTATTCTGCCTCTTTGCCATGGCGTCTGCTGCTGGATGGTTGCCAAGTGAGCCACCTAAAGAGGGTGACAAAGAGGAAGCCTAGCCAAATGAAATGAACAAAACATCAGAACAAGATGACATGTGTGAAAAGGCAGAGCCGATTACCTGCCCCATAAAGTTTTAATTAGATGAGCACAAAGCAGATTTCTCTCTTGTCTTGTCAGTAGTGAATGTGTTTATGGACCACTGTCCTTAGGCAGAGAAATTTCTAGAAGTGAGTAACAGGCTCTGACAAGATCCTTTGACTTCTGCAATGTTTTAAGAACAGAGAGAAAATCATTTGTGCTCACTTTGGATTGTCTCATTCTTTTAACACTTTCTAGACCCATATAGAAGCTACCATTTAAGTACAGGTATCTCGAGTTGTGGCTGTTAATCTTTGGGTTCATACCTGTCACGAGGAAAGAAAGGAAGGCCCTGGGAGGGGAGAGGAAGACTTCATTGGCACATGTTTTCCTTCCAGCATTCTGCAGTATATATCAAGAGCACATGCATATGCAAGCTTTCTGAACTAGCAGTCTAGTCCCTCAGTCAACAGTTACTATAACAAGTCTACCAATATGTTACTCATACCCAGCAGAATGATGAAAGTTAAATATCTAGGGAGAAAGGGTACGCAGATAATTACAGTATGTCCATCCACTGTAGCTAGAGTTCTCCTGCCTGGCCCACAGTCAGGACAAATCTCTCTCACCTGCCAGTCCCACAGCCGCTCAGACCCGACCAAGTAAACACAGAGACTTATATTGGTTACAAACTGTATGGCCGTGGCAGGCTTCTTGCTAACTGTTCTTACAGCTTAAATTAATCCATTTCTATTAATCTATACCTTGCCACATGGCTCGTGGCTTACCGGCATCTTCACATGCTGTTTCTCATCGTGGCGGCTGGCAGTGTCTCTCTGACTCAGCCTTCCACTTCCCAGCTTTATTCTCCTCCTTGTCCCGCCTA
Source organism: Peromyscus californicus insignis (assembly GCF_007827085.1). Taxonomy (NCBI): domain Eukaryota; kingdom Metazoa; phylum Chordata; class Mammalia; order Rodentia; family Cricetidae; genus Peromyscus; species Peromyscus californicus. The sequence goes on along the minus strand of NW_026294562.1, from coordinate 143,388,484 downwards.
CACTTCCTGCCCAGCCAATGGCCAATCAGTGTTTTATTTATTGACTAATCAGCAACACATTTGCCATACAGAACATCCCACAGCCTATCCACTTTGAGGATTTTTTCCCCTCAAGATAGGGTTTCTCCATGCAGTTTTGGTGCCTGTTCTGGATCTTGCTCTGTAGACCAGGCTGGGCTCGAACTCCCAGAGATGCAGAGATCCGCCTGGCTCTGCCTCCCAAGTGCTGGGATTAAAGGCGTGTGTGCCACCGCCACCCAGCTTTTGAGGATGGTTTTTAAAATGTGTTCTCGTATAATCTTAAGCTGTAGAAACGTTCATATGATGGGCTTTGAGAGAAAACTGTCAATTTTCATATAAAACATATTGATTATGTAAAATATTTTAATTAGTTAAATGTAAAGAGGTGATATCTCAAAGACATGTAGAAACACGATTTTCAAAAGGTAGATGTTATCTTGTGGGGCACTGAGATAAACAGACTGCTTGAGTTTTTCTAGATTAATAGTATATCTCATTTTTAATCTCCTAAGAAGTATATTCACATATAATAATAATATATCCATTTATTTCACTATGTAAGTATTTTATACAATTGAAGTTACATACAATGTACAATTGCAAAATGACATGTCTATAATGCAATAAAATTCTATTCATACCTTATACTAAATTCAAGTGTACTTAAACAGTTAAGTACCAAAGCACTTAGCAGGTTCCTGGGTCGAACTCACTGTACAGCTCTATTTTCTTCCCAGGAGAAAGACATTACTCCTGACCCCAAGCTGTTGGAGAAGGTGAGTGAGTGTGACAGGAGCCTCGCCGTTTCAAGGCACCAGGAGCACCCTCTGGCCCACCTCTCACCCGAGCTCTCTGATGTTTTTGACTTCTTCATCGCACTAACCATCTGCAACACAGTAGTTGTCACGTCTCCAGATCAGCCACGACAAAAGGCAAGTTCTGCAATATCCACGAGACCCCAAGGGTCCTTGACGCTCTCTGAGGCCTGCATTGTGACTCTTGGCTGAAGGTAGTAAGCATGGTTCACCTTCCCGCAGGAAGCTGCTCATGGGGGTGGTGCCTCAGGCTTACTGGGATTCAACAGGGACAAAGTGGCCAGCAAGCTGCAGTAGGTGCAAGGACAGAGCCCAGAATGGAAGGGTGTACACAGAGGCCATGCGTAGACACATGACTTCGAGAAGCCCCACTTCCCCTGGTTCTTTGGAACCTGCTGGCCTTGGGCAGGGTCAGAAGGATGGTTACCCAGTGACTTACCCAGAGAGCCTCAGGCTTCCAGAATCATATAAAAGGGATGATAAAGATGGCTAGGGGACAGATTCTGGGACAAGATTTATGAACTTTCAATCCTCACTCGAAGCCTTAGACATGTTATTCTCATCACTGTGCTTGGATATGTCATCTGGGCCATAGAGCAGTGGTGAGGATTTATGGGAAGGTCTCAGAGTCAAGTTTGGGTACACAGAAGAAATAAGGTGATAGTAATAAATACATTTATCATTGTTCCCCAAGGTGAAGGGAATGAGAGTGATTCCGTCAGAGATTATTTAGGGTTTTGGAATCAGCAGTACCCAAGTTGCGGTTTGCTTTGGTCTAACATTAAGATTCTTTTTGGGGAGAGGTTTATATGAATAGGGCTCCTATGTAACACAAGTGTTCCTCCGAGAATTGTCCTCATGAGTCAGGCTGCCTAATGGATGCCTGTGAGCCTCGTTGTTCGTAGCAAGAAATGGATGGAAATGTTGTTCATGGCTGAGTGTGTGCCTTAGACCTTTCCTCCACTAGCCTTCTGACTCAGCTCTTCCAGCAGCTTCTACTGGTGTGTTAATGTGGGGTGAGCAAGATGTGAACCAATGCTCCTACTCTGGCAGTATATCAGAAAGCATTTGCTACTTAGCTATGCTCTTAATTCTCACTGCTTCAATCTGGTGAGGCCCCAAAGGGACCTGAAAGATCTCAAATGGGCAGTTCCGTACAGTCCAGACCACAAGTGTGTACTGCCTGCCAGCTCTGAGCAGAAGCTTATTCCTACTGTGGTACAAGCTTCCTAAGCATCCCTCACCTGGCCTTGTGAACTTTTATCACAAAGCAATAAAGCCCTCTGCCATGTACATCCCTGGAGGGCTGAGTGTTTCCTAGGTTACCCTCTGCCTAAGAGATAAAAGCAATATAGCAGTTGTTAAATAAGCAAGAGACTCCGAGGTAACTAAGGTGTGTTTTGAAAGTTGTCACATGTGCTGTCAGTTCCACAGAGGGAACAGAATATTTAATCACCCACCTTTGGACTGAAAACGAACATGTTTCTAGATACATTTCTGTTCCTGCATCTGGGGTGGGGGCAGGAAATGGCACCGTCAGGTGCCTTTGGAGTTACCAAGTGCTGCACGGTGAAGCCTATCCCCCATTCAGACATATAGTATATTTAGTCATTCTAATGGACATGGAGTGTGGTTCCAAGGAAGAAAGTAGGCTTAGCATGTGTGAGGTCCTGGACTCAGTTCCCAGAACCAAAAGAATCAAATAAAAACAGAGACACTATAGGACAGAAGGAAAAATGCTCTTGTCATAATTTAGGCCAGTGTCTCACTTTTCCTAATGCCTGGTTTAGCTGGAAATTATTATGGCAATTCACAGCTTTGGTCCTCAAGGATCAGTTACAGAGGTTTTTTTTTGTTTTTTTGTTTTTTGTTGTTGTTGTTTTTGGTTTTTCGAGACAGGGTTTCTCTGTGTAGCTTTGCGCCTTTCCTGGATCTTGCTCTGTAGACCAGGCTGGCCTCGAACTCACAAAGATCCACCTGGCTCTACCTCCCAAGTGCTGGGATTAAAGGCGTGCGCCACCACCGCCCGTCCATAGAGTTTTAAGAATCCTTACAATTTAGTTTTGGGTTGTTTCAACATTAGCTTTTTTCCCCCATCTTGTTTTCCTTGTCTTTTCTCCTTCTTCTTTCTTTGAGAATTTCTTACAATGAATTTTTATTATGGTAATCCCTTCCTCCAGCTCCTTCCATAGCCACTCCACTTCCCTACCCACTCAATTTTTGGATGTCTTTCCCCTACCCCATTTTAAAACTGATTAAGTACAATTTGTGCTGCCCATATACTGATGGGGGTAGAGCCATCACTGGAGCCTGGTCAACTTAGCAGGGGCCACACCTTTAAAAGTGACTTTCCCCCCACTCTCTGGGAAGCTGTCAATTGCAGCTCCTTAACTAGGGGTAGGACTTCATGCAGCCTCCCTTCATGATGGAATTTGGTCTGACTGGAGCGCCTGTGTATTTCAGTTTTCTGTTGTTTCAACATTTGCTCTTTAAATAAAGTGTGGCTTCATTGCTCCGTTGTGAACCTTTTGAATCTTTAACAATATTATGTGCACGACTCCTTTTTCTTTTCTTATTCTTGTTAAGACTTTTTAGTGATTTGGATCATGAATCAGTCTATTATTTGCTGAGAAAGATTCTTTTGGGTTTAGACGTATGACTTGTGTATAAACATTTTTTTTTTTTTTGGTTTTTCGAGACAGGGTTTCTCTGTGTAGCTTTGCGCCTTTCCTGGAACTCACTTGGTAGTCCAGGCTGGCCTCGAACTCACAGAGATCCACCTGGCTCTGCCTCCCGAGTGCTGGGATTAAAGGCGTGAGCCACCACCGCCCGGCGTGTATAAACATTTTTATGGATACAAGTCAGAAGAATAATCTCTTAAGTAGCCAAGACTGTGAATTTGTGGTTCTCCTGCCTTAGCCTCCTGAATACTGGGATTACAGGTTGGGCCCATCATGCTAGTCCTGGAGTGGCTTTCTAATTGGAGCATGGGTGGAGGAGACAGACCCAGTTTTATGCCAGGCATCAGTGAGCCACTTGCTCCTCTGAGGCTCTTATGAAGAGTGAGGGATCAGTGGGATTTTTCTCACTTGACTGGACTGCTTGCCCTACAGGTGAGGGTGAGGTTTGAGCTGAAGTCCCCAGTGAAGACCATAGAAGATTTCCTTCGGAGGTTCACACCCAGCCGCCTGGCTTCCGGCTGCAGCAGTATCGGGAGCCTGACCACCAGTAAGTCCAGCCACAAAACTGGATCTGGTTTCCTGCCCAGCCTGTCTCAGGACAACATGATCCTCAGGCTGGAGGAGAAGCTAGACCAAGTGGCACCAGCCATTGCCAGCAATGGCTATAGCAGCCAGGCGGCCCAGGCAGAAGGTTGGACCCCAGAATGCACTCCAGAGAAGTGCCCTGGGGAGCAGGCGAAGCAGCAGGAACGGGAGCTGCGCTATGAGGCCGAGAGCCCGGATGAGGCTGCACTGGTGTATGCAGCCAGAGCCTACAGCTGCACGCTGGTGGACCGACTTCACGACCAGGTGTCCGTGGAGCTGCCTCACCTAGGCAGGCTGACCTTCGAGCTGCTGCACACGCTTGGATTCGACTCCACCCGCAAAAGGATGTCAGTGGTGATCCGACACCCGCTGACTGACGAGATCAACGTCTACACCAAGGGGGCCGATTCAGTGGTCATGGACCTTTTGCTGCCATGCTCCTCAGGTAAACCAGTCTCCTCCTCTCCCACAGAACCCCAGAGTCAGGAAGGGCATTTTGAGAAATCCACCCAGTTGAGTAAAGGAAGTTTCATTAATCTTTTCTGGAGTTCAGGCCCTTTGAGAGAATCCCAGGGTTCTAAGTACCAAGGTTTTACACTGGTATGCATTTAGGGGGCTTTTGCACTTTGACCCAGCCCTCTTATGCCCTCTAGCATAGTAGAGTTGGAGATCACTTGGGAAGCATCACACTTTAAATATAAGCAAAGAAGACCGGGACACTTTAGATGAGAAGTTCTGGAAGTTTCCTTCCTACTGTAGATCTGGGGCAGCTTTGAGTTCTAGGCCACAGTGGTTAGCCTATTATAAGGTGTAAGAGTAGACTGTGGTCACACGAAATGGGCCTGCCAGCCTCTTTCCTCCACTCTCAGTGGGTCAAGCAGCCTCTTGTCAGTCTCTCTCCATTGCTTATGAGTTAAAATGTGGTTTTAAAATCACAGTGCAACTGCCCATCAAAAGAGGTTGCAACTGTGTCCAGCTAGAAGTGCCCCTGACCTTCAGAAGGAAAGCAAAAGCCACATTGTAAAGCCAACTTGGTTTTCCCCCTGCCAGCACACCAGTGAGGACCAAGGAGTGAGATCACCTCTGGGAGTCAGGAGGAAGGTGGGGGCTGAATGCTGCTTGTGGTCCAAGGGTTCGAGCCCAGGCTCGGCTGCTTTACCCCTGTAGTCTTCCTGACTGTCATAGCTTGCAATCAGCTTGAGTACTACCTGCCGTGAGACTCTGTTTAAAGAGTTCTTGATGCCCTTAACAGCAAACTTGGGGCAGAATGCTATTAGTGAAGTGGCTTTTCTATTCCCAGATAAACTTCATTCTTATTCTTGACTCTGATTTACATCTACATGAAAGAAAGCACAGAGAAGGCAGTTATCTGAGCAGATTTCCTTCTACTCCCATGATCACCTCTGCCCTTTTTATAATGGCAGTAATTAAAGGCAGGGTGATGGACTACCAGGCTTCAGCCTCTAACACAAGTAAAGTGTCATATCACAAGGAAAAGGGACTGTATGGAGAAAGGCTTGTGGTGGGAGTGGGAGGGGGATTAGAGAGGCAGGGGGACAGTGATCGGGATGCACTTTATATATGCATGGATTTGTCAAAGACTGAACTCATTGGCGTGTGGGGTGGGGAAAAAGTCAGCCAAAGCAGCCTGTCCTGTCCTAGATGGAGGGCAGTAAGCCCTGCCAAGCTGTTCAAGGAAACATACTCCATGGAGGAGGCCACAGCCATGCCACATGTATGCTCTGGGCCAGTACGTGCGTATTTTAAGATGTTTAAGAACATCTCAACTGTATAGACAGACCATGAAGAAACTCTGAATACTAGCTCTTGTAACACCGCCTGTTAGTCAACTTTATATCACTACAACAAAACACTTGAGAAAATCAGTCTATAAAGAGAAGGGTTATTTCAGCTCACAGTTTAGAGGTTTCAGTACATGGTTGATCTTCTCACTCTTAAGGTAGTGATGAGGGTGTCATTGTAGGCTCAACTTAGTTGAACAAACCTCTTATCTCATGGCTGGGAAGCAAAAGTGGAAGGGGGTGCAGTCCAGATCCTACTGACCTCTTTGAAAGCATATCCCTGGTGATCTAGTGACCTTCCATCAAGCTTCGGTCTGTGGACAACATCCACCCTGCTCCAAAATAGTGGGACCACGCCTTTAACACATGGCCCTTTGGAGCATTCAAACTGCGTCACCATTGTTTCGCTTTAAAAAGACATTTTAATGCCCACCAATACTAAAGATATCTCAGAAAGAGATGTCATTAAATAAACACTGTGGACTGCTTGCTGTCTTATTCCTCCTTTTCTCCTAATACGCCACAGGGAAAGGAGCATTTTCTGGGGCACTGTCAGGACATTCATTAGTGGGTGAGGAGGGAACAGGCAGAGGACCAGGGATGGTGGCTGCTAAGTGTGCCCAAGGATTTTCTTATGCAGCATTGCAAGGCAGGAGAATATTTACCCTTTACAAGACCTATCCAGAACCAACTTTAAGGTCAAGGTTGGGGAGCCTACACTCTCCTTTGGGGAGACTTAACAGCCCTTTCCACTCAGTCATGTAGCCCTAACACAGGGTTGGGTACACCCGCATGCCTTGTTTCTGTCTGCTCCCTATTGTGGGCCTCAGGAAGAAACTTGCCATCTCTGGTTAGCTGCAGATATGAAGAGCAGAGCTCAAATCTCTTTACCTCCTGGAAGGCCCGGGTAACGACAATTATATCTCATATTCTCAAGTGGCGCATAGCAAGTAGGGCAAATAAAAATAATTTGTTAGTGTGCATTTGCACCTTCCTCTGGGAAATATTGCAGTTGGTTTGGATGGGAAAGATGTATAAGTGTAATGGGCAAGTTAAGACTGAGACAGTGTAGACACCGGGAAAAGCAGCTGGAGCATAGTACTGGGTAGGGGGGGCACTGTGAACTCACCCACCTGGACATGTGGCCATGAAAAAGTGAGGCAGGTGTGGAGAAGAGCAGACTGGGTATAAATGGCTAGGTGCAATCAGGAGGCAACACGTAGTGGCCAGGCCACTCCACCTGCGCCCAGATGGTGGTATTAGGAGGGTACGCAGGTCTCATAGCTAGATGTAACCCACCCACTTTCTTCAAAGAGCTCGCAGTACTTTACCAAAAGCATCATGAGCTGGCTGAGCAATAGTGAATATGACAGAGTGGGAGGGGCTGGGTGGCATTATCAGCACATAGCCAAGTCTTTGTCTTGCCTGCCATGGTGGGAAGTTGTGTAGTGTTGGTTACAAAGCACCACCTTACCCCTGTCTTCACAGACCTCTGTTCAAACACCAGGTCCAGACGTCCTGGCTCTGTGACCATGGATGAGTCATTCACTTTCTGTATGTCAAAGCCTAGCTCACAGGAAGCTCTGTACACACTGGCTCAGTGCCTGGTATAACATGGACTGGCAGCATAAGCGGGACCCCCTTCCCACTCTTCTGTCTGCTCCCTTCAAAATTCTCTTGCCTGTGGTTTGGGAGAGTCACCACTTTGTATAGTCTGCTCTGCCCTTTTCCTGAGATTAAGGATGACTACGGGTTCATTGTAGCCCACTGCCCAGCAAGGGTTAACATGCTGCTACCCAGTACATAGGCAATTGATTTTTTTGTTGTTGTTGTTTTCATGAATGAGTAGAGAATCACCTTCCCCCTGTTTCCTGCCTTAATAAAGTTCAATTCCTTGTTAGGAAAATATAATTTCCAAAGTATAAAAGAAATAACACTGAGCACTTTGTAAAAACACACATTGAGATCAAGAAGAGAAACTGAATACTCCCCTTGGGAGCCTCTTAGTGTTGTAAGCATCAGCAGCATTTTCCCAATGTCTGGCTAGTTGCAGCTCTCTTAGCCCTTCTGTGTCTGGAAGTTGGTGAACATGCATACCATCTTTCCACAATGGCCAGAGCTGTCACTCTGGTACTATGTCTGCTTCTCCAGGGCCCGCCCTGGTGCAGTCTCAGCATCCTTCTGTACGGAGCCCTCAGTGAAGGTACTGGCAGCCTGGCTTCCACTTCTGGGTGCACTAGCTCCATTACCTAGGGAGCTGAACACCAGACGCAGAATCCTTTCCATTAGTAGGTAGGTAACAAAGGACATAGATTGCTATAGAATATCAGAAAGAAGAGGCTTTTGCATGACTGTGACCTCACATGCATTGAGAATGTTATGACTTTAGCCTGAGTCAGCACCCTCCCAGCCTTGGTCCCAGATAGGGGCAAAATCATGGGGGATGCACACCCTGTTCCACACTGCAATCTCCTTAGACTCCCCAGATCCTTGGTGATGGTCATTGTGCAGCTTGAGTTTTTCCCAACATCTTGTATCTTCCACCAGACCGCAGATCAATTCCAGCATTCATAGAAACAAGTCCTCCAAGCCCCAGCACTATGTCTTTTCTCTGGCTTCCCTGCCTTGGTGCTGTAGGTATCTCTCACAGGAAGCTGCTTGACAGTGTAGAAAAGACTTCTAAAGAGTCTTGTGTCCTGTGTCTTGGGTGAGGGCAGGCCAGTGAGCAGTTTTTGCTGGGTAGGGCAGGTGCTCTTTTCTACCAGGCCCTGTGCAGATAGTCCTTCTATATCTCAGTGTCCATCCACCCCAGAAATGGATGCCTATGGCCAACCCTATCTCCATCTATTCCAAATCTTGAATGACCTAACCTACTTAAATTCAAGTAGTTGGCTCAGGGGGAGGGTGTTTGTTTGTTTGTTTGTTTTTCAACAACTGTGGTTGATCAGAGTCACTGCCCTACTTGCCTCTTTTACTGATCCATCCACCTCCTCCTCTCCAGAGACAGTAGAAGAGCTTGGTGGTTTGTATTTTAATTTCAAAGTTAAAACAGTGACCAGAGACCCAGGAAGCTTTCAAGAGTGATGACATATCAGTATAAGGCAGTCAGACCTAAGGCTTTGTCTTTGAACTTATCTTTCAGTAAATTTAAATACTAAAATAATCCAGGACAACTCTTCATATTCATTAATGACCATAAGAAGCCACCTTTAAATAATTGGCCTGCCAAAACATTTTAATGCCATAAGGGTAGTGTTTGTGTTCTGCTTCATACATGAGGATAAGATTTTTTTCTTACCCCAATTGTCAGCCTCCTGTATGCTTTGTCAACCTCTTGAATTGCTGGCCAGGTCCAGCTTGTCATGAGGTGAACTTGAGTAGTAGACAAGTCTTCCTGGGTCTAGATGTCTCATGGCTCAGGATTGCCAGAGTAAGACAATACAATATATAGAATGTTCAGTTACACTTAAATTTCTAATATAGAGCGTGTGTGTGTGTGTGTGTGTGTGTGTGTGTGTGTGTTTAGTAAAAGTATGACTTATCTACCATTTGGACATCTTTTACCAACAGTGGGGGATGTTGTGAAGAGAGAAATGAGACTTTGTCTGAGTTCAGTTTTTCATAAATAAGTGTGTATACACTGCCTCTATTAAGCAGACTGTACTAAAACATGCCAAGTCATTTTTGATGAAGTTTTGTTCTCCTGTGCTTCTCAAACAAGGGATTTTAGAAACAAGCCCAGACTTGTGTTTTGGTGAGTTATTTTATTACAGTAACAGCTGGCTGGCTTTTAGTTCTATGACATTTGCACACCATTTGTAATCAGTATGACAGGCAACAGGAAGACCCTCATTGGGGCACTCAGCTGGGTCACTCTTACTGGTTCTGCTTGTACTCTGACCTAGATGATGCCAGAGGAAGGCACCAGAAAAGGATCCGGAGTAAAACACAGAATTACCTCAACCTTTATGCAGTGGAAGGCCTGCGTACTCTGTGCATTGCTAAGAGGGTGAGTGAGGGCCCCTTCAGGAGGGTGAGCAAGGGATCCCTTCAGGAGGGTGAGTGAGATGCATGTTCATGAGGGTGAGTGAGATGCATGTTCATGAGGGTGAGTGAGGGTCCCTTCAGGAGGGTGAGCAAGGGATCCCTTCAGGAGGGTGAGTGAGATGCATGTTCAGGAGGGTGAGTGAGGGTCCCTTCAGGAGGATGAGCAAGGGATCCCTTCAGGAGGGTGAGTGAGATGCATGTTCAGGAGGGTGAGTGAGATGCATGTTCATGAGGGTGAGTGAGGGTCCCTTCAGGA